>NC_137541.1:130504020-131145343 GCF_963082525.1 Nesoenas mayeri
CAGCTCTGCCACAGGCACCCGGAAGTCCTGGGCTGGACTACACCCTAAGCTGGAACTGGATTCAGGGATGCAGAGTCTGGAACCAGGCCTCAGATCACAGGCACAACAGGCAGGGTCCCTCTTCAGATGCCGGCCATGGTCGAAGAGAGTGAGACCCTCGTGATCTCCCACTTTTAGAAGGTGTATTACGTGGATGGGACAGAATACTTGGTCTGTTTTAGTCACCTGTTCTGTCTGCTTCTCCTTGCAAATACACCCCTCTCATTTATGGGACATGTAAATTTATCAGCAACCCTGTCTGCCATAGCAATAAGTCTAAACCTGGGCCTCTTCTGCATACCACTGCTACTGTTACCATTTCTGGAGCAAAGAATGTCTGAAAAACTTGCAGCCAAATTCAGAAAAATGCAGTTACTTAGAAAAACTTAGCTGAAAGGAAAATTCACTAAAAGAGAAAGTGGTCTTGTTTTTAACAAAACCAGGACAGAGTGAAGTTTGTAGTTTGAGCAGCTGCTTTCCCTCCTGCCTTCTTGACTATGATTAGGGCTTGTTTTCGTCCTACTGTTCGTACAGTTGTTTGTTTTTCACAGGGGCAAACTTTTGTACATAGGAGTTTCCCACAAGCCAGAACCCAATGAAAGCAACATCTGTGCATGATGCAGTAAATGTTTGCACAAGAGTCTAACTAGTTGCCGGTAAGAGACCAGATTGAACAGAAAGCCTTTCTTTTGGTACTTCACAGTAGTAATTTGAAGCTTTCATCTCTTGAGAAAGTGTGGCTGGGCTAGGTTCTGTTTTCCACCTATGCTATTTGAAGTTTTTCCCCATTTGCACTTCTAAGTATTCCGTTATTTGAACACAGAGAGTAAGGGAAACTGTCTTGCTGACTGTAGGCAGGACATTCTGAATTTGATGGGAGATTCAGCTTTCCATCTCTGTTCTCAGGTGGACACAAATCTAAACCCTGGGCAGCTGGGCTTGTGGGGGGAGCTCTCTAAAATAGTACAACACCAGGTTCTTTACCTGTCTTTTTTGTCTCTCAACATATGTAACAAATGTCTTCATTTAAATTGCTTCCGTTGCAGACTGGAAACATGGTTTTATGTTCTTTTGTTCCTTGTTCCTTGCCTACCCTATTAAAAAAAAAAAAAAGAGAGAGAGAGTATATTGCAAGCAACTGTGGCAGTTATCTCCTTTCTTCTGCTTCATAAAACAACAAAGAACTAGGGAAGTGGTAATATCAGAAAAATACTATGATTAAATAGCTAGGAGTAGAAACTGAGCTTTAATTTTTCAGCCTTGTGCTCAGAATATTTTCATGTTCATTTTTATTCTTCAAGATTTTTGAAGCATATGCGTTTTGTGCTGAAATATATTTTTCTTCCTTTCTTACTGTCACACTTGCTCACAAATTCTTCAGTGGACAGAAGAATTTGCATGCATAGAGGAATATGCTGTCTTCATTAAATTCAGTGAGTAACTGGTATGACCTCTTCCGTATGCTTTTCATTGTAACTTAAACAAAAAGATTTATGAGCAAATCATAAACCCTGAACTTACCGGGAGTATAAAAACTGCATTCTTTGCTAGATTGTGTCTTAGCTCCGATATCATAGAAACAAAGGAAAATACTGCTGTATCAGCTTTGATGGTACTCACACAGTGTGCATCTCCTGTTGAACTTCCCCTGTACAAATTCGGTCTCTGATAGGTCAAGTTGCTTTGGAATAGTTTACAGGTCTGAGAAACAAACAGTAGCAAAGGCACATGGGATGCTGTGACATGCTTCTCTGTGCTTACCATAAAATTGAGCACAGCTAAAAATAAATGAAATTGTTGATCTGAAAGGAAAAAAAGTCAGATTCAGTTCTGGGTTATTATGTGGTTGCACCAGTGTGAGGAGAGACTTTATTTAAATGTTAGCTAGAGTTTATGCTGGCTTTTGTTAGCTGGCTGTTGTAAGGTCAGCAGAGTGAACATTACCACCTAGTGGTTAACATCAGTGAATGGGAGAAAAGAGTTGCACACTGATGCATGTAGATCAGGAATTTTCTTTTAAAAGTTTGCTTTCCATGTGCAGAAGCTCTGTAAGTAGAAACCTGTTGGGTTTTTCTTCAGTTTAGTCCTGACATAAGTTGCATCATACTCAATAAATATTCTTAATAAGAAAACGTAGAGCAAAGGAAAAGAAAACTTGCAGTTGTGATCAGAAATTCATTTGCCTTAGATTAACTGCAACAGCAGAACTGCTACTGTACAGCAGATGTGTAGTGCTGTTAAGTGGGTTCTGCACTAAAGGTGAAAGAGCTGCAGCCAGTGCTCTGCCTGGTGAGTGCAAACACCACCTCTGCTGAAGGGCTGGTCTAGATTAACTTGGCTCATAGAAGTACAGGGGCTGAGTTTCTTTTCTTTGAACTTTGCTAAAATGTTGTTTGAAAAACACGACAAGTTTTTAACTTGGTTATTAAATAAAATGGAACCCTATGTTCAAATTTTAAGCATCTTTTTATTATTTAAAAAATAAGTCTTTAAAAGCTTTTTTTTTTTTTTTATGCTGACAATCCAATTTTGTTAATCAGTACTGTGCAGTCTGATGTATCTGTTAATTCAAAAGGTAAGAAACAGGGTGAGCTTTGAGTCTCTGAAAAAGCTCTTGTATTTGTGGTTAAATTGAAGTTCTCCATGTATTCCTGACATCCTAAAAAAGTGTATTAACTTGTTGCTTCCATTTAGTTTTAAAAATCAAATCCGTTATGCAAAGGGATTGACATTCCCTTTGGTATTTCCTATTATCCTTCCATCTTCTCATAAGAGAAAAAAAACAGCATATGAAAGACAGAGTTTTGAAGAGGAATGTGGTTTTTCACGTATGTGGAAGCTTTTCTTTTGCTGTTATGTTCTTTGAAAAAATCAATAAGGAAAGTTAGATTAAAAACTTTTAATTCTGAGGCAGGATTTTCTCTAATTTTAAGCTGTGATATTCACTGCAAATATTATCATTAATGTGATAATTTTGGCAGATAATTGATTTCCAGGGGTTATTGGAAAAGAATTTGACTAAGACTGGCCTGAGTAGGCAGCAGCCTGAAGAGCAGACTGCATGCTTTAGGTTTTTGAAGACAAGGATCATCTAACTTTGCTCCCTGATTCTGCTACCTGATTTTGCCTGTATTCCCAGGGAGTCTGGAGTCACTGGGACCTCAGTAAGTAAGCTCATAAGGACAGCTAGGAAGTACAGGTCATTCTGGCAAGAGCACCAAGCTAGAAGCTGAAGTGAATGGTGGATTAGAAACTGTGATAAAAATATCTGTACAGACTCTTATGTCTGTAGGTGTGTACTTAAAACAAGAAGAGTAAGGCTTGAGATTGCAACTGATTTGAGACAAGGAAATTAGGAAGAAGATTCAATATGAACACTGAAAAAAATTCTACTTATGAATTTATGTATTTCCATGCTTTTTAGTGTAGTCCTCAGAATATCTTATTCTCAGCTTGTGGATTTTATTCTTTCATGGACCAATTTTAAGCCTTTTGCATACTGCAAATGCTCTAAATTGTAAATGAGACTTGTCTCTTCTCTAGTATAAGTATAAGTTGAGAAGATCCTAGATCCACACAAACATATCTGAATATACACACTAAGATAATGCAAAGGAAAAATACCTGGAATTTTGACAATGAGATTTGAAGCAATTGTATTTCCATGGTAAAATGAAATTTAAAATGACTACAAATAATCAAGGGAGTTGTCAAGTATATAAAAGGGGAGGAGAGGAGGAAATAGCTTTTAAGCAATTACAATCAGAAGAGCTGATACTACATCTTACCTTGTTAGAAAGTTAAACCTCTCAGAACTAATCTCATATGTGCTTTGTAGTGAAAATGATCATACAAATGAAACCCAACAGCTTGCTTGGCTTTTTAGGTGTTGATAATTGCTCAAGATTCCACATTCCCTTGCCCCCAAAGGGAGGTGACCTGCAAGGGCAGTTTGGATTCTCTAGGTATTTTTCCTTCTGCATTCAGCTGAGCCTCTATTTAAAGTCAGAAGGCTAGCGACATTTTGCTGTGAGCTAAGAGCCTTTAGAAAACTTGAGTATTTATTGAAAACACTGATTTTTAGAGATAAATACCACAAAAAGAGATGTATGGCAGCATATTGATTACTGTCCAAAATGTGCTCAGGGAACCAGAAGCTAATTTTCTGTCTATAGAAAAGAAGAGAAAGAAGGCTGAGAAAAACTGTTTAAAGAACAAGCATTGGTAGTCTAAGATTAAATTAACTTCTGAAGACCCCACTATTCACTTAGGCATTGACAATATAGTTCTGGCTAGCCATTTAATATAAATCTTAAAAAAATTAATTGTCAAAGCTTTATTATTTTAACATTTCTTGCTGGCCAAGGAAAGTAGTTACTGTAACAGCTGAAGAGACAGAAGCCTATGAATAACTTTTATTACTGAAGAAAAGACTTCTTGAATGTATGAGCTAATACACCATTAATCAAAGAATTCACCTGTTTTTCCTGATTATTCTTTATATAAATGATTATAGCAATGGCAAACAGGTAGCATGGCTGCAGAAAATTCCAAAAATTAAAGATGGATGGTCTAGTAGTACAAGGCTTCTTGTATTGAGATTAGCAATGTCTATTAAGTATTTTCTTGTTATAAGCTGAATAATTAAGTATCTGTGATGGAAAATCAGTTTTCTTCAGTGAAGCAAATAGTGACTAGGAAGGTGACTTCTTATACAAGAGAAAACAATGAAACTGTTTCTGATATCAATGCACCCTGTCTTCAGATATAGATACATCCTATACTTCACTAGAATGTACCCAGTTTGTGTTTTGTTGACTCATATGGGACTTGAGCAAATACAAAATCTTTAGTGACAACCAGTTGCTGTACCGAATTTTTGATGGGCGAAAGGCTGTTCATAGAATCATCTTGGTTTCAGATGTGGTTTCATCTGTATTAATGCTGATGGTTCACTCTCTTTCACTGTGCAGTCTCAGTGGGGTGTACTGACAGGGAGTTCCCAGTCATCTTGTGTGTATGTGTGTCAAAGTTCTGGCTGTTTTTGGATCCTAAGTGGAGTAATATCTTTTTTTTTTTTTTTTTTCTTTTAAACCAAATTTTGAGAGCTATGTGGTGATTTTCTTTTTTTGGTAGGTTTTCCTCACACCAGGTTCTTCAAGCAAATTCCTCTTAATCTTCCTCTTACTTTTTATGCTCTTCTTTCATGCTATGGCTTACACATCAAGGCTGACATTTCCAAAAATACTTCAGGACCTGACATTCTTCATATTGATTTCCCTTGCACGTGATCTGTGTGTTCCTTCCTTATACTCCATCAAGAGTACTTAGCCCAGGCAATTACAGGTCTCTTTATCTTAGGAAATAATATTTCAAGCTTAAATTCAACATTTTGAAACGTGTCATGGTTTAACCTGAGCTAGCAATGCAACCATGACAGCTGCTCACTTCCCCCTTCCCCCTCTCCTCACCTGCCCCCAATAGGGGAGAGAATCAAAAGGGAAGGGAAACTTGGATTAACACAGTTTAATAAAAGAACAAAACATTAATACACTTCTAGTAAATATATATATATATATGCATAATAGAAATGAAAGATACTCAAGGCAATTCTTCATGAAATCTGTCCACATTAAGTAGCCAGTTCCATGAAGCAGCACCCTGGTCCTGAAAAGGGGAAAAAAAGGAAAGAGGCAGAAAGGCTCAGAGGCCTCTGCAAAGTGGCAAAAAGGCTAAACTAGATGTCCAGAACCAAACTCCCCTAGTTCTGCACAACAGAGAAAAAAATACACCCAAGAGTGAGAATGCCCGAGAGAGATACGGGAAGATCCCCACTCTCCTTAAATATGAAGCATGACACAAATGGGATGGAATACTCTTTGTGATCAGTCTGGATGTCAGTCAAGCTCTGCCCCATCCATGCCCCACTTCCTCAATGCCTCACACCTGTGGGCAGAGTACTCAGAGTGTCCTCGGCTCTCTGACCGAAGCAGTTTAAAACATTAAATCTGTGCTGAGTTATCTCTTGTTCTCAAACTAAGTCCAAATAATGACCACGGTAGCTATGGAAAAGTTTCTAACTGCGTGAAGAAAATTAACTCATTTTCAGTCAAACCAGCACATTCCATCCCTTATTCCATACCATTCACAGCATGCTTCAGCCTTATCAGTATGTTCTAGTTAATTACTATTACTATATATACATATATATATGTATATATATTTACAGAGATGTAATTCGTCATTCTCTTAGTCCATGGGCCATCCTTTTGAAAAGTTTAAGTTCATTCAGTTAATAACTTTAAGCTTCACTTATCACAACAGTCTCAGAGGATGAGAAAGATAACACATGCAGTATGTCTCATGCCCATGGTTTGTGGGTCAAAGACATCAACTTCTAAGAAGTTGTCAGGTGCTATTTGTTGAAGCCAGGTCTGATTTCATCACTACTGTATTGATCTGAAAGACATTTACTGAACACTGTTAGTATGGCATATAGCATCAGGTAGCAATTAACATCATGCTGTTCAATGTTGAATATTCTCACCTAAAATCAAATCCCCTTGAGGTAGACATCGAACTGGCTGGGACCAGTGACTGCATTGTCATTCAGATGTTTTTAGGTGATTAACATCCACTGTTCTTGTTTAAGTAACTCCATGAATTCCATTAGGTAGTACCTGCTGGAGAGTGAAGCTAGCAGGATCTAGATGTTAAAGATCTGTGGATCTGTACCTTGGGTTTTTGTCAATATTATTTAACTGAAAGGAAGACAGAAATAAAATTATAGCCTTTTGAATGTCAATGTGTGCTTGAAGCTTTGTAACCCACTTTTTTTTAATTTCAATGAAGCATTCTCACATAAATAAAACACACTATTATAAAATAAATTATGCACAAGATGTATTTTATGAAACTAAATAACATAGTCAATGTTCTTGAATATTCTTGTTTTCAGAAGGAATAAAATGAAACATGATCATTTAATATTATGCCAAAACGCATTCATCTTTTGTTTGGAAGAATTTGTCTTGAACAAGTGACAGCTTTGGTAGCAATAAGGTAGCTGTCTTCAGACAGAATCTTTGTGGTATATTACTTGCCCATGTACTTTTTCTATTAGATAGTAAATTTATTGGAGAAGAGTTCTGTAGGCACTGAGCTTGTTCAGATTTTAAACGAATAGTTTAGGCCCAAAAAGGGAACAAGAGGTGCTAAAAAATTATTAAGAAGAAAAGAAAGTATTTTCCCACACGTTACGACATGCCTCATTAATATGATCATTTACTACTTTTTTCCTCACTGGGATCTTGTCTTATTCACATTTCACACTGGAGAACATGTATCCAATTATGACTACTGTTATCTGAAAAATAGGTCAGTGACTTATTTGTCACAGCCTGTTCAAATTCTGTTTTAGAAACTTCCCCTGAAATTTGCTGGCCACAAACATGATCAAAATGGCTCCATCTCCTTGCAGGGTGAGATGAAGTAGTACTGCTCTCTCATCTTACAGATAAGGACCTGAAAGAGAGGAAGATAACATAAAAAGTGCTGCTAAATTTGAGTGCCTGTTTGAGGATGACTTTTTGAGTGATATTACCACTAAATAACGTATTTCATGTTCACAACGTAGCTCTTATTGACTTTCAGTACTCTGAAATGAGAATTTGATTTCAGGCAGAGCAATGTGGAAGAAGGAAAAAAAAAAAGACAAAAAAAAAGAAGAGTCCTCTCTCAAACAAGTCTCTTCTTATTACCCTAAATCCCCAGTCCTGCTGGTCTCCTGCTGAATAAGAATCCTAATTTTAACTCTTAGGTCTCTGCCTAGTCTACTCCAAAGGCTTCAGAAGAACTATATAACCAAATGTAGGCTTTTGCAATGTGGACATTTATGTCTGAACTGGTAACAATGAGCTCCTTTGCATAGTCGAAAGAAGGAAACAAACAACTAGGATGTAACCAATCTCCTACAGACAGGATTTAAAATATAGCAATAGAATTACATTCTAGCACCTGCCTCTGAAAGAGGGGTGAGTAATCCACAGATGGAAACCTAAAGCTAGGTGAAATTAATTCCATCTTCTGTGTCTCACACACCTGGCTCCTTACTCAGCCACCTGAGCCATGTGTTTTTCTTCTTGAATAGCTAGAGCTGTCTTTGACACCAACATGTCTTCAGTTATTTTTCTCTGTCTGCTTTGCCGTATCTCCCACCCTTTATTAAAATAAGATATTCTCTCTCCACATCTTGTGTGGGTTCAGAAGTCACAGGCTAGTCAAGAAGATAAGATAGTATTTTTATTCCTGCACCTCTTTCCAAATCTATGAAGGTTATAGAGAAAATCCTTCTTGATCCTTGCATTCTGCTCACTGCACTGCAGAATAGTGATGAGTGTAAGAAGGTTGGCCTGTGGCTTCTGTGGAAAGCTGGAGCTTGTCTAATGCTTTTGATGGCTTCTGAAAATGACTTGCTTTCTTTATCTTGTCTGTTGATTATATATAACCTCAGAGTTTTGAGAGCCGTATAACTTGCCAAATTTGAGCAGATAAAATCACATCTTTCCAACATCAGGGGCACATTCTTTCTTCTCCATCCTTCAGCTGGCTTTAGAGAAGATATGAGAGTTCTAAAATTGAAGAATATTTTATCCTTTCTAAAACTTGGAACTGTTTGCTTCTGATTCTCTTCCTGAAATGGCTGTCTCCTTTAAAAAAAATAAACCATATCCCTTCCAATTTGGGAAAAAAAAAAAAAAAAAAAATCAAAGCCCACCCCAAAAAAACCTGACATCAAAAATTCAACTTCAGGCAGCATTATGATAAAGATAACACCAGCCCCAATGATTTGAGCTGTTATTTGTAAAAGAGAAGAAACAGCCTTACAAAATCTTATTATGAAAACCAGGAAGATCTCTATACAGTTTTCATTTTTTTAATTACTCTTTTTTTTTTTTTTTATGCCTGGAACTTCTTTCAGCTAATAGTATTATCAGTAGAAAGGCATGGGCTTTAGATATCACAAAACTAGCTGCTAATTTAGATTGTGTTTATCAAACAGTTTCAGTTAAGAAAGAAGGCTTCACCGGAAAATAAAGTTTTATAACAAACTCAATAAGGGATAGTGAGGAATATTGAAGTTTAGTGCCCTCTTCTACAAGCAGATTATAACTACTGTTTTCTATCGCCAAAGAAAACTCCCTAAGCCCTTTTGTATGAGATATTATGGTGTTGGTTGCTCTGACATTTCTGATTCAAACTACTTTCTCCTAATTTAGCACTCTTTTCTATTCAGCATGGGTAGTAAGGGTGAAGACAAAGCTGCTACTGCCTACTATTTTATTTTTTGCTTCATTTTGTTTCAGGTGATGTTGATTCAAGTCAGGCAAAAATATGTATTTTTTAAAAGTACTGCCATTTGAAGTAATCTGTAGTATTAAGTAATGTGAAGACAGTGAAAATGCATCTTCCAGTAATTCTTTAGAAGTTTTGAATGATCAATGTTCTGGAAACTTGCATGCTAGGAAGTCCTATTTTATGTTAAAAATATATATGTATTTAAATAATCCTGAATATAGATATATTTCTATAAGTAAATTGAACTGTGATAAATGCCTAGTTATCACCTTTTGATAGTAACAATTAACCTTTGTGGAGCCTTCTGTTAAAACAATGCATTTGCAAAATAGTTATCTATATTAAAAACTTTTGTTAAATCTTTTAATTCTAATTGTCCCCTGTAAATTTCTATTTACACTGAAATTGTACAACATAATTTGTTCAAAGAAAGTTAATCAACTCTTCTGTTAATAAGAAGTTAAAATATAGCCCCGAGGAATTGTTTGTATTTCTCATGCCAACTTTTTGAGGTTTCACATCTGTGGTTTATTTGCCAGGATTAGTTTGTTTGTTTGTTTGTTTTTTTTCATGCTTATAGTTGTTCACCATTACAAAGCATTAACACAATATCTTTTTCCAAACAGCACAATATTCTTAATTGTTTTAATACGACTCCTGTACAAATGTATATTTTTGGAATGGCATTTTTTTTACATTCATTCCCTCTTTAAAGGCCTTATACAATCGGTTACTGGTGCATCATTAGTCTCACATACAAATACATTGATATGAATTATATTATTTACTCAATGATGTATGCAAACTCTGTGTAATTCTATAGTAATCCAGGCATATTAGACTTCTGAAGCATCTT
Source organism: Nesoenas mayeri (assembly GCF_963082525.1). Lineage (NCBI taxonomy): Eukaryota > Metazoa > Chordata > Aves > Columbiformes > Columbidae > Nesoenas > Nesoenas mayeri. Next base: position 130,514,273 of record NC_137541.1, read on the forward strand.
ATACCTACCTTATACATCACTCATCTACAGGACAAGAATAAAGAATTAATTTGTAATTATTATTATTCTCCTGGGATATGTTTTTTGAACATTATACTGCTGCAAATATTTGTCTTGTTCAGCTGTCATAACTCTGGGACAAAAGACAAACTCTATTTGTAGACAAGAAAAAAGAAAAAAAAATGTTTCATCAACCAGGGACTTCAAGATGTGGAGGTTCTCTGCAAGCTGCGCATCAAAGGTACAGCATGTCGTGGAATAGTAGGTTGAACGGTTTATAGCTAACTGCTCATTTAGCAGGAAATGAATGTGTAGAAGTATGGAGTGGGGCAATGATCCTCAAGGCCTGACTGGAAAGCCTTCCACCACAGTCACATGCCTGGATTATAGTAGTATTCTTGGTCAATTCTGCAGACCTGAAACCCTTACTCAGAGACTTGAGCTCTGTCCCTGGGCATCAGGAGGCGATTTCTAGGGCCCACTAGCAAGTGCCTCAGCTTATCCTACAAATTTTGAGATATACGATCCTGTTCCTCTGTAAAGCAATATGAGGAAAAGGTACACATTTTGTTTCCTGCAGCTTATAATATCTCTGGCTTGAAGAGCACAGCATGCTACTTACAAGTCTTGACAATAATGACTATACTTTCACTTTATGCAGTATAATACGTGCCTTGCAGTAATTTTCTTATGATGACACCTCTTTTTTTATGTAGTATGAAAACAGTCTACAATAAGGATAGTGAACTTGAAGTGTTTCTTAATTTTTTGCTTAGGTCGATGAAATATCTTAGGTTGTTACTGGTCAGAGGTTGCTTGTGTGAACCTGGTGGAAATTCCCTCATTTTGGCAATGGAGTAACAGAAAATAAATTCAACTTCTTCCTTTGTAGTAGAGGGGAAGCAGACTTTTTTGTTTGTTTGTTCATTCAAATTTGAGAATGTCAGTATGGTGACATATGTAAAAATGTAAATATGTAAATTTAGTGTTTTAATTAAAACTGTTTGGAAAAGCCTTGCAAGACTTGAGCATGCCTGTATGTGAGAGAGACACATTTCCTGTAATATCTGTTACCTAGTTCTAGTTGACAGAGATTGTACCTATCCTTAGAAGTGAGGAAGACCATAGAGCAGAGCTCACACTTTACCTGATTCAAAGGTTATATCCACACATATCATGGTATGTACTGAGGATTTTTCTAAGGGGTCTAAGAAGCAGCAAGAATGGGGCTGCTCTGAGAGGGGCCGTGCATGGAGTGGAGGTGATCCCAATGCTAGTTGTGATGACTCACTGATGAGCACTACAGTGTTTTATAGGGACAGGCAGAGCTAGTAATGGGATCCACTGAGAGCTCAGGTGTGGCAAGAAGGTGAACCAGGGACAGTGTCTACTCAGAGAAGTCAACAGAAGCAAGTGGAGCCAGATACAAGGACAGGGCTGGAGACAAGGCTGCAGTGTGCATCCAAGGTTTGTTCAGGAGGAGGGCCTGGAGACCCTCTATGATATTGCTGAGGTGGGAACCAGTGGCCCCTGGCAGAGCTGAGGTGGGGTCTTTGAGCCCATGGGCAGGGGAAGCTGGGGCAGAGCCAGTAGGGCCCATCAGTGTCCTCAGGGACCTTATGCTGGATTTTTTTCACCTGGGAGAAGAAAGGATTCAGAGAGCTTGTAGTTGCTGTCTTCAGGTACCTGAGGGCCATTAGATAGAAGATAGCATCAGGCTCCCCTCAGCCAGTGAGACAACATGCGGCAACAGTAATAAATTGTGAAAAGGGAAATTTAAATGGAAATTGAAAGGAAAATGGGGGAGAAATTCACTGAGATAGGGGTCTAATGTTTCAGCAGATGCCCAAAGAGGCTGTTGAATGTCCATTTCTGGAGGTATTGTAAACTTGACTGGATGAAACTGAGCAACTTTGCATGACTTGGAAGCTAGTCCTGATTTGATCAGAAGGTTGGACTGGATGATCTCCAAAAATCTTCCCATCTGAATGATCTCTGGTTCTCAAAAAGAATAACTCTCACCTCAAATATCCAGACACGTGGTTGGGTTCCCTTGTATGGGGCAGAGGGTATATAAATCAGTGTGTTATTTATTTAAACGTTAAAGGGGAAAAAGACAGAAGTGTTAAGAAAGGTGTCATTTTGTCTTGATAGCAGGTAAAAACATGCTTGAAACCAGACTTATATATTCAGAAAATGTTTCCTACTGTACTTTACCAGCAAGAGCAAGTACTGTAATCTTAACTTGTGACCATCTAGCAAAATCAGACAGACTTCTGCCTCACCTTTTTAGTGACCAATGTCATTCAGTATTCCAATATGAACAAAGAACTTGACTAGCTCTTCAATTTCAACTCATTCTTCAATGTCCCTATTCATCCACCATCTTCAGTACTAGTTATGCTATTTCTTCCCAAATCCCTTGGTAAAATCTCAGTGAAAATAATCCTGCTCCGTACGGCTCACTGCCTCCCATTGCTATCCCTAGGATTAATAGCATTTGTGCTAACTGCAACAAATTGGACCATTTTGTGTTACCATGGCAGCCAAATTGAAAGAAGTATTTTTTTCCCTAAATTGACTGCAGATATTGTTGCAGGTAGAAGATATAAACTAATGTTGGTTTATAATTTACATCTGTGTTGTACCAAAATATCTTTTCCTAATTTTTTCATTCTCTGTGATAAGTACCCATGGTATAGGAGTTTCTCCTTAAAGAATAACTGGAGATATAAGATCTCCCTATTTGAGTGTGTCAGTGATTAAACTAATCTGATATTTTTTTCTTGAATGACGGTGAATTTCAAATCCTACAGTGAAGAATTCCTATAAAGGATATAGTTGAAGACTGTCAAAGAAAACTTCTGTCCTTATGCTATTGTAAAAAGCAAACAAAAAAACCCCAAACAAACAAGACAAAGCCAACCAACAAATCCCCAGGATATGAAATTAAAAGAAAGCTTTATTTTCTGTTCTTCATGGACAGCAAAATTCTGAAAATATTTAAAATAAAACCTATAGAATCTTGTAGGGACAGGTGTAATCTGCCTATTGTATTCAGTCTCTAGCCCTCTGTCACAATTTCAACTGAAGTGTCTCTTAGCTTATGCTGTAGTAACCATGTTTAAATATTCAGAGACTCTAAAATTCTGCTCTTTCTCCAACTAAACATGTTAAGTACTTTCCTTGTGTATTCAACTGAACTAAAAAATGCTAGCTACTTATAAAGAGGTGTTTTAAGGTAGTCTGAAATCAGAACAGAAGAAATAGTAAAAAATTAACAAAAAGTTACAGTAATAATTTGACAACTTGAGTCCTCCTGTAATTTCTAATAACTTGAATAGTCTGAACTCAAATAGGGGCTCCAAGTCTGGAAACAATGAGAATCTAGATAGTCATATGATTTTATTTAGATGTTTTATCAATATAATTGATTTTGTAATTGTACGTGCTAAAGAAAAAGATAACTCCAGCAGCAGGAAGGCAATGGTTTAATGTGTGTATGTGGAAATGAGATAGTAAATTCACTGTGGCGTTGCCTATGTGTGGTTCTGGGTTCCTTTCTCTTGTGTAAGCAGCGTGTCTGGTGGGGAGCTGTAACAGTAAATACAACATGCTGATACAATGCTTAACCAAAAATGAAAGGGAAACATCAAATTCTGATGCTTTTGTATGGTCCAACATCCTGTTCTATGATGGCTTCTGTTGTTAAAAGTCCACTGTTGGATAGAAATGGTTTAATGTTTTGCAGATGTTCAGCACTAGTACAACAAAAAGTCTTTAGAAGTTGGAGGTACTTTGTACTTCAAAATCAGATTATTTCTGTAAGGAACGTAAGCCTTAGATGCACCCGCATGACCACTGTGGGCATCCCTCCCAACATCTCACTATGAAGCAGTAGTCCACTTTTGATGTGGATCTTCTGATCTTCCCTACCCTACTGCACTTTTGTTTACACCAAACTGCACTCCTTTTGGAATCGAATTGGAAGTTCTTCTCCTGAACTGTATCTAATGCATTGCAGACACTAACATATACAGAAATATCTGTGAAATATCTAATTAAGACAGTGAGCCTCACCCCTACCCCAACCCCCAGCATATACTGAGATGGTGGGAACTGATAGAAAACTCTTGGAAATATCAAGGACTTGTGCAATACCAACTCATTGTTTGTGCCATATAAAGAGTCAGGTCGGATTTGTGCTTTGTTGTCTTCTATTTGCCTCTCAGTTCTCTGCTGGCTTCAGCACAAGTTATGGGTCATTTTACCTTCCTCAGGAATGCAGTGCGTTATTTGCTGACCCATTTGTGTTTGGCTTTCGGGATTTTTTTCCCACACTGGTTTTTGTCCTAAGTCTAAAGCCTCACACCTTCTAAGTATACATGTTCTCTGAGGTAGGCAGTTAGCAGTTTGGACTGTAAGGTGTTTACCGGTGTCCTCACACAAGGGTGTCAAGGCACAGTCTCTCTCTAGAGATTTGCCTTTAGAACAGAATCAATTGCTTGTTGTTTGTTATGTGATATTTGCCACAATGCAAGAGATGTAAATGTAAAATAATGTTTTCTTGTCCAACCCTGTCTACTCCTTGATATTTTGCATTTTCCTAGTCTACAATAAGAATATAGTTATTAATTAACCTGGATATGTGTGTCTGGTTGGGTGTTTGACTCAATATATATTAAGCTCCATCTTAATATATATGCACAAATACATATATCTATTGTTTTACTCCTTTTTTTCCTATCCAAAAGATTGTTTGAGAGTCTCATTATTTAGATCAACACGAAATATCTTTTAATTTCTAATCAAAACTTGATTCCACAAAATCTATGCCTCTCCATCTTGTCCTAGTCCTCTGCCATGTACAGTGCTGCTTTTTCTCTGTTGTATTTGCTGATTGTGAGCATACCCACTCTGATTTACATTGCCTAATCAGAGAATCATTTCAGTGAAAAGGCATCTCTGGAGATTATCTGACCCAAGTTTCTGCTCAAAGCAGGGTCAACTAGCACAAGTTACTGATGGTCATGACCACTCAGGTTGTAAATATCATCTTTCAGAGCTCCTTCACTGGGAAGACTCAGATCAGTTAGTAGAATTGGGTCATTTCCTTGTTTTCAGACAGTAAAGTCCCATTCTAGGTTAGACATTTTCATTAGTCACTAGGTGTATGTATCTTGGAATCTGTAGCACTCAATTTCATCATGTTTTTCTTCCTCTAATTCAACCTTATAGTGGAGTTCCTTCTGACACTGAATTCTTCCCATAGAAAAATCAAGAAGTTTCTGTTTCTTGGAGGACAACAAAGTTTGAGTGTGATGGTGGAACTGGACAAAAGGGAAGATGGAAAACGGATGTGGAAAGAGGCAGGAGAGGAGGTGCCTGGGGCTAAGGTGGATATCAAACATGGCTTGTATTTCTATGGTGAATTCTTAATGGTTTGCCTGCTCATTAGAATGATGCACCTCTGATCAAGACTTTGGTATATGACAATGTGTCTCCAGTGTTAACAGTGCTGCCTAGGTCTATGTATAATCTTAACAATTTTTTATGTTTATTTATTTATTTTAATGCCCATGCCAAAGTTACCGGTGTAAACAAGTGAGGTTCTGCAGCTGGCTGTCTCACCCTGGATGAACTACATTAGTGGCCCTCCTCATACCTGATACCTTGTATTTCAATGCTACTCTAACCATAAACAGTGGTGTAAGGAGGTACTCATGCTTGTATGAGCTGTACTGTAGTCATTGCAGTTATGTTTTTCCATTGTCACAACTGTTTAAATAAAAAATAAATCACAAAATCTTTTGTTTGTTATTCACTCAGTTTCACCCAACTATGTTTGTACATGATGATTATATCTCCCTCTTTCATCATATATACTTTAGTATTAAATAGGTGCAGCTCAGGATACTGAAATTTGTTTGAAGAGAAGTGAAAAAAATACAGAGGCTGACTGATAGGGGGAAAAAAAAAAGCCCTTCTTTCTCCACCCCTGACCTTTATTACTATGTGAAGAACTTTGATTATTCTTGCTAGCTCTTTGGTCTTGAATTCATAATTTTCCTCTCTAGATTTCTTTATCGGTGTTCTTGGGTTTTGTTTCCCCCTCTTCCTTTAATATTGCTTTTTTGAACATTCTCCTTGTGTTTCTCTGGGGTTGCTGAAAACACTCAAGTAGTGTAACATCCTCTGGGATCTTTTCAACACCAAGAGTTCTCCTCTTCCAAGACTTAGCTGAAATCTTCCTTTCTGAGTTGCAGCTTCCTCATACAGCTGTATTTTTTCTCAAGTTGTCTGGCAGATCCTGGCCAGTAAATGTATGATATCTTGCCTGCTGTGATGCAAGTTTACTTTCCTGCTTGTTTTCCTAGTAAAGATTTTCCCCAAGAGAGATAGAGCTGTTAGGGTAGAGAGAGATTGCTGTATTTTGAGCAGGTTTTGTGTTAAGTGTCTTAATAGGTTTGGTGTTCCTTTGTTTAAGTCAAAGAGATGCCTCTGCAGTGGGTTTAGATGGAAAGTCTTGCCTGGAAACTGTTGTTAAGTAAAACTTGCTTTTGTTGCTGAATGATTTTTGTTGGAGTATTTTTCAGTAAGAAAATATGAAGCCGAATTATAGGTGTGGAGGCAAGCAATCTGGGAATGGCAGGCTGTGAGTTGTATGGACTTGTGTGAAGAACCACTTACATTTATGGAACAAGCTAATGGCAAACTTCATTATAAAACTACCTAAGTTGATCATTCATTTCCCTTTCCCCTTCATCCTTTCCTTCCCCCTTCCTTTTTTTTTTTTTTCTTTGGAGGAGGAAGGGGAGCGGGACACTCCACTGGCTGTATGGCATGGTTGGATGTGGGGTTTTTGTTGGTGGTTTTGTTTTGTACTTTATTAATCCTTCCCCACCAACCATCTTACTCAAGCTCAAGTTTCTTTTGGTTTTCAAAGAAAATACCCTGATAATTTGACAGGAAAGTGACAGCCATAGGTGTCCGTGGATTTGCGAATAAAATGAACAATTTAAAACTATACATTAAGCATAAAAAACTGTCATATAACAGGGTAGAAGAATAATTGGCACATCTGGCATAAAAGCAGAATACAAAGCTGCATCATCTGCCGGTGATTTTGTAAGCCAACAAGAGGAAGGCAGCATGGAGTGAACACAGAAGCATTTGTTAAAAGAATGCCTCTGAAAAAAAGACTTTATCTGACCACTAAGGACAGAAAATCACATGAATAGCTCAAAGTAGCAGTGAACAAGTGCACTATAGGTGACTTGCTCTAGAAGGTCAGCTTTAAGGAGCTTCTGAGGTGACTGCCTTGACAATGCGTGATACTGGAACTTTCTCATCTGTTAACTTTGTTATGCAGAAATTGAATTTAATTAGCTTTCATGTCCAATGTATGCCAGATCTGCTTGCCTAACTCCTAACTGATCCTGAAGAGAGAGGTGAGAAAATATGTAACTGCCTTGTCTCAATAGGCAGCATCTGCTTGGCTATAAAGAATTCATGCGCACAAATTCTTGAACTCTTAAGGAGTCTCTCCTGAGTATTTCTTCTCTTCCTTCCCTATGCTAGCTTCACAGTGGTTACAGCACATCTGGGACTGTGATAACCCAGTTCAGGATGGGAAAGAGAGGAGTTCTTCAGGATGGATTACAAAGTCGTCCTTATCACCTTTGCTCAGAATGAGGGAAAGAAGTCTGTCTTCACACACTGTCATGGTCAGGTAACTTCCTACCTACCCATCTCTTCCAGACTCATAATCTCCTTTACAGTTGTTTCTTAGATATTTGGAGATATACCAAGGTTTGTGTCCAGTGGAAATGTATGAGCCTAGAGATTCAGTGGTATTGTCCTGTTTGTCTTTCAGTTTATGAAGGTGTTAATTTGGTAATTTGAAGACCAGTTCTCTTCAGAATTACTGTTTGTTGGGTTTTGTTTGTTTGTTTTTTTGGTTTTGTTTTGTTTTGTTTTTTTTAATGTCTTCTTTTTTCTGAGGTGGGTTATTGTTCCTCAGATTTGTGAGCTAAGTCATTGGGATATTGGACGTCAATGGAAATGATCAGGATTTAGATCATGCAGAAGCATCAGGACTGTTGGTGATATTTTTCCTCCTAATAATAAGGAATAAAATTACATAAAATGATACTCTTCTTTTGAGCAAATGTGATTCCATACTATGCAATCTCTTAGTCTGTGACAGAAGGTAACTCATAATGTTTATAAATTTTTGGTCTTTTGGAGATCCTTGAGAGAGAATTTTTTCACTCAGGATGTTAGAAATATTTAAGTAAGCCCTGTGTGACTGAAGGTTCTATCTGTCTGTTTCTTGCAAAATAAAATCGTTTGTACAATGAGAACTTTTTTCACTGTCCTGGTGCTCTCCAAAGCCTTTGAATGACAAGAAGGAGATATGTTCACATAGAGGTATTTTTCTGTACACTAACATCAGTGGGAGAAGTTGCTTTTTTTCCCAATAAATTTTTGAAAACAGATGACTCTTTGTGTATCTTTTAGCCTTCAAACATATTTTGGAAATTGTCTTGTAAACTTTTTGATATAGCTCAGTTTATCCGTTTCCAACCCCGGGACATTAGTGTACCTCCTGCTGCAGGTTTAAGTTGTATTCCATACATGTGATAGAAAAAGAAAGCTTGTTAAGGTAGCATTTATGTGTTCTATATGGAGCCTGTACAGACTGATGTGGTCACATTTCTAGCACATGAAGGAAATACTGAAAATACTCAACTGATAGATTTGGATTTTAAGATATTGATAGGAAGAGAAAGAATATTGCTGGTTGTGTTTGGTTTTGTTTTAGGGTTGTTGTTGTTTTCCTAGCAAAACTAGAGCTTCAAATAGAGAGTCACCTGTGTATGTGTGTGAGTGAAAGGAGCTTCCCTTGTGTCACTGTTGAAACAGTCTACAACCTCTTGATCTTTCAGGGATGCAACACAGTATTAGCCAGTTCATCCTTCTTTCTTCTGCTTTCCATTCCTCATCTTCTCCAGTGGTCCCCCAGGCACATTACATGTTTGCTGTCCTTCTCTTCCCTAGCTTCTTCGAATGTCATATGGTGCTACTGAATTACCAAGGAAATATGCTTTTCAGTGCAGGCAACTCTCTCCTTGCTTATGAGCATGTTCCACATGGAGGTAGAAGGGTAATGCCTCAACCTCACACATAGTAGAACACTGTGCAGCAATAAGAGGCACCAGGAGTACAGCATGTCTCACAAAACTATCTGTGAGTGCAAGGCTCAGCAGCTTTTCTCATAAGATCAAAAAATCCTTAGATATAGTAAATAGCAGCCTTCCAATAGCATTATTTTCCTCCTTTTCAGTCTTCTCCTTCCCCCACCAGAGCAAGATATATTTTATTTGACACTTATGAGGGAGAAGATACTTGGCAAAATCTCATGTTTTTTCTATTCAGGGTATTTAAATCTTGAGCAATTTTCTTTAGAACATTCTTAATAAAAAAGAATGTTATTTAAGTGCAAAGAAGTATGCAACATAAGCACTTCAGCCAGAATGTATGTTTTAAAGCCACTGCTTAGAAAAAAAGGGAGTGAAACCAAGAAGGCTACAGAGATGTTATAATCTACAGTACAAAGGAGCAAGAATAATTCTTACTGCATGTTCACAAGAGAATGATGTTTAGATGCCATTCAGCCTACTTATGATATTTGACATGTTATTTGAAGCAAAAAATATCGCTAGTCAAACAAATAATAGTTTCACAATGTGTGTTCTAGAAAGCCTACTATTAATGTCAGACTGGACTGAGACTTTTTTTTTTTTTTTTCCAGATACAGAAATTCTAATGCAATAGATCCCAAAGCACTTAAGAAACTAAGGGTATAATACTAGAACACTTTTTCTCATTCAGAAGACTTCGTATTAGATAAGCAAGGGAAAAAAGTGAGAAGAAATTTTCAGTAGCTGCTTTGTGCACAACTGATTTGTATCCTGTGCACTGCCAAGAGGAAAGACCTTGTAGAATAACAGTGCATAAGTGTTTAATTGAAGGTGATACAGTAATATCCAGAGTTAAGCTTGCATGGCATTTTTTTACATTCTAGCATTTCATTACTTGTGTGTCTGACTTTGTGACCACAATGATCTTTAATCTTATTGCATTTATTTTTCCTCGCCTGCAATGGATAAGGAGTGCTCTAAAAAGCACCAACTCTATATTTTACCTAAGAATAAACAGAATATGAGTCTTGACTTGACCAGTCATGCAGCCATTGGTGGTCCAGCCGAGAAGGTAACTGTGTAAGGCCTGGCTTTGGATGCTCCTTGGTTCCTTTGTTCTGTGCCCAACCTCTGACAGAACTAAATCACATGCCAAGGAGCACAGATCAGTATGACAGAGCAGCAGTTTAGCTTTTTCACTTGTTCGCGCTTAAGTAATGTTACGCTTTTTTGATCTCTTTCTCTGCAAAAATGTGTGACATGACATTAAAAATGAGTGAGTTGATTCAAGTTGATCCTAATTTGGTGGATTTTGTTTCAATGATATATCCACTTAAAGTATTGGCCAAATATTAGTACACCACTTACACTGTTGTTCTGGTGCTGACAGTGGAAGCATATTTCAGCAGTAGGGTGTTATTAGTGAGATCATTAATTGATATTTGCATTTAATGAACTCATCAATAGCAGTGCATCAAAGGGCAAATATGCATTAGAGATTGTGGAAAAAAAATTGGATGTCTGTGAAATAACTAGTTTGGCAGAAATTGTTGCTAGCAAGGCCATTTCTAGAGAGGCCAACAGTGTCTTTTTCAAGAATCTGAATTGGTCTGGAAACACGTGGAGGTTTTGGTTTTGTTTTCAGTAGTTTGGATTGTACGTGCAATGATATAAATCACATGAGAAATCCAGAGTTCCAAGGTTAATGTGTAGGGCTTTATGTATTACGATACTACAAGGTAAACTTTCAGTATGTTATTGCCTTTGATTCTTGAGGAAACCCAGGCTAAAAATAAAGTATTTTAAATCTGAGAAAATTCTTTGCATGGTGCCTATTTCAACTGTTGCCTGTCTGGTGACAGGAACATGGCACACATAAAGCATTTATTGCTACAATCTGGGTTGATTGCTTGGCAATGATTTCAGAATTCAAAGTGGAGGGGGTGTTGAGGTTTTTAATTCTTTTTTGTACTTATTTTTTTAAACTAGTCTAAGTATACAAATAAATGGTTAACTTGTATGATTGAAATTGAGCCAGAATATTTTAGCCTGAGCAGATGTCCATTCTGAATTTGATAATCAAATATGTAATTCATAATTTTCACTGTTGGTGGTTTGCAACATAAATAGGAGGAGTAATTAAATCAAAATAAGAGTAACCAGAATGTTGTGCAGCTTACTAAAGAACCCATATGTAAAGTTTGTTTTTCTGTTACAAAATAGGATTTTCAAATATTTGTAGGAACAGGCTTTGTGAAAGGTTTATATTTCCCTAGTAAATGAACAGAAGTAAACAACAAATATTCTAAGAGAAATGGTCTGCAGTGCTGTCTGAGGCATTCTATTATTTTGTAGATCAAGGTATGTTAAGAGATTGGGAAGGTTTTTCTGACAATTTTAGGCAGAAATTTGATAAGAGCTTTGACTTATCATATCATACTATGAAATGACCGACACCAATCAACTATTAATATATATATTTTTATACAGAATCTGAAGCTATATTCCAAGAGAGACAGTTTGGCTTTAAGCAATATCTGCCTATTGCTGGATGGGGAGATCTGATGCATTCTCCTGTTCTGTGTGGGAGCTGTAGCATGGAGGGACTGGACATCCGTTTGGTCTAGTGAAACAAGCTCCTCAGGCAAACTTCCTCTGCCAAACTCAGTGGGATAAAACTCTGACTCTTATCTCTACCAAAAACAAAAAACAAAAAACAACAACAACAACAACAAAAAAAATCAAAAAAATATATTTGCTAATGTTAATTTGGGTTTCCCACAGAACAGATAAGTAACTGCTCGTAATTTTGCACCAGTAACAAGCAATCGGGCAACCTTACGTGTTGTGTTACAATGCATTTTGTCACATTACAAAATCATTGTGTTTCTAGTAACAATTTCAGAAGTGTGGAAAGAAGATCTAGAGAAGAGATATGTGTTACTCATAGTCTGCATACCGAGCTAAGCAGAGATTAACTGGCTAATAACTGCTAAGAATTTGGGTAATTTAAAGCAATGTGTTAATCCTTTGTGGAGGATTATATTATTATCTTCCTTTAGGATTATATCTAAAATTATCACCTTTGATTTAGCTAAATAGTGAATAGCTGAATACAATTTCACCATGAAAGCAGAGCAAGAAGCAATAACATGAATGACCTTGTTAATGCAATGAACGGAATGACTATGAGACAGTCCCTGCCTGATGCTGATATTATTTACAGTATCATCCAGAGAAATAGAAGTTGTGATTTATGACTTCTTTTATGAAGCATTTCACAGACCTATAATCTAAGTATGTAGTTAAGGAAAATGCTAGCAGGCACAAATCCAGCATGTTCAGTTTTCTACTTCTCTAAAACCACTGCCATCTAAGCAGAACTGATTTTGAAGTCTTCAGCCAGCTTCATTTCTCATTTCCACATCCAAAGTGCATTTAGTTTAATTCATATCCTCTAAAGAAATAACCTGCTCACTTAAGGACAAGGTTGCCCTTTTATCAGTCAAATGGGAATGTGTAGATGACTTCCTGTTCTGGCCCTGGTCACTACACCTGACCTTTACTTGGTGAAATCTCAGTGCACTAATGAATGTTGTAGTCTCCTGCTTCCTACAGTAATAAATTTCCACTCTCACCTTCTCCCAGTCTCCATTTTGTCCACAGAGTTGGTAGGTGTCCTAATGACCACAGAAAGAGTTGAGATGACGTTATCTATGCTGCTTTACCTATCAATCTTTTTTGGATCTATTTATCCTGGTTTGAATTTAGAAACAACACTTCATAGGTGTTTTGACTGTTTCCATTATAACCAAAAAGGCAGAGATTAGAAGCTCTTTGTCTTAAATGCTCTGATATATAAGGCCCACAACAGTTCCGTCTTATTGCTGCTGCAACTTATTAGTCACAGACAGCTGGTAAGTGAAATGCTTTGTTCAGCCTCATTAAAAATGGGGCTAGGAAGGTGTGTGTGTGTGGGTTCTTTCTGATGATGACTGGGTTAAGGATAACATCTGCGGCCATTTCAAGGTGCGTAGCAAAGCTGCTAGAGTGCACTTTCTGAGACCACAGGCAATTAAAGGCAGGTAAAGGAAAATTCTGTTTTGATGTGCTTCCATCCTAAGCATTTGTCACCCTCAGCTTACCTAGACATAGAGAACTTGTTGGAAATGGAAAACCATCATGTGTTTGGTTATAGAAGGCAAGGAAAACAGTGTAAGAGTCATGTCAACAAAAAGTAATAGCCACAATCTGGACAAATTTTTTTCTGTGCAAGCACCTGAATATTAACTGCCCAGAAAGCAGATATCACTCATCATATATTGACTAATGCAATCACTTCACTATATTTGCTGCGATTTGACTTCCAGGTTTCAGTAGGGCACATTGATACTTTTTTTTTATAAATGTTATCTATTGCATAAAAATGAGAAACAGAGGCTCTGGCAAGTGCATTTGCAAAAGACAGGTTATAGCATTTTTTGACTGGAAAAGGAAAGTGGTACCTTGATTGAAGCTGTTGAAATTTATGAGGGGGCTATTCAAGTCCCAGTTTTTTGTGTTGTTTTGTTTGGTTTTGGTTTTTTATTTGTTTTGTTTGTTTTTGTTTTGTTTTCTGTTGCTCAGCATGGAGATAAAACTTCATGGTATTTGAAAAGCAGTACTCTTCAGTACAAAAGTACTATTTGACAAAGCATGTAATCATCTCATTCTATTAGATGCTACAAGAAAGACAGATATATGATTTTGATGTGGGTGTAATGTTTGGGTTTGTGCTTTTTTTTTTTCTTTCTTTATGGGAACACTTGCATACTTTTTCTTACTGGTAATAAGGTACCATCAGAAGACAGCATGCATCAGCAATATAAGTAACTGAATTGTATGCTACCCAATATAAAAAAATGCAGAAAATGCAGAAAGGAACTTCTGCTCCACTGAAAGTTGTACAGTTTTTCATCTTTGACCATACCACTTAGGCTTGGAATTAAGTTAGAATCATATAATCATTTCCATTGGAAGAGACCCTCAGGGTCATCGAGTCCAACCATAAACTAACCTAACTTCAGCACTAAACAGAGATCCTAAGAACCTCATCTAAATGCCTTTTAAGACCTCAGGGATGGTGGGCAAGAAGGAGGACCCGGGTAATTATAGACCGGTCAGCCTCACCTCTGTCCCTGGGAAAGTAATGGAACAGCTTATCCTTGGTGCCATCTCAAGGCATAAATAAGCATAAGAGGGTTATTAGAGGCAGTCAGCATGGCTTTACCAAGGGTAAGTCATGCTTGACCAAACTCATAGCCTTTTATGAGAATGTAATAAGGTGGCTGGATGATGGCAGAGCGGTGGATGTGGTCTACCTTGACTTCAGTAAAGCCTTTGACACAGTCTCTCACAGCATCCTCACAGCTAAGTTGCGGAGGTGTGGTCTAGACAATAGAGTAGTGAGGTGGGTTGCAAACTGGCTTAAGGAGAGAAGCCAGAGACTGGTAGTCAACAGTGCGGAGTCTAGTTGGAGACCAGTATCTAGTGGAGTGCCTCAGGGGTCAGTACTGGGGCCAGTATTATTCAATATATTCATTAACGATTTAGACGAGGGAATAGAGTGTACTATCAGCAAGTTTGCTGATGACACTAAGCTGGGAGGAGTGGCTGACACACCAGAAGGCTGTGCTACCATCCAGCGGGACCTGGACAGGCTGGAGAGTTGGGCGGGGAATAACCTGATGAAATTTAACAAGGGAAAGTATAGAGTCCTGCATCTGGGCAGGAACAACCCCAGGTTCCAGTATAGGTTGGGAAATCACATATTAGAGAGCAGTGTAGGGGAAAGGGACCTGGGGGTCCTGGTGAACAACAGGATGACCATGAGCCAGCACTGTGCCCTTGTGGCCAGGAAGGCCAATGGCGTCCTGGGGTGTATTACAAGGGAGGTGGTTAGTGGATCGAGAGAGGTCCTCCTTCCCCTCTACTCCGTCCTGGTGAGACCCCATCTAGAATATTGTGTCCAGTTCTGGGCCCCTCAGTTCAAGAAGGACAGGGAACTGCTGGAGAGGGTCCAGCGTAGGGCTACGAAGATGACTAAGGGAGTGGAGCACCTCCCTTATGAAGAAAGGCTGAGGGAGCTGGGTCTCTTTAGTTTGGAGAAGAGGAGACTGAGGGGTGACCTTATTAATGTTTATAAATATATAAAGGGTGAGTGCCACGAGGATGGAGCCAGGCACTTCTCGGTGGCAACCAATGATAGGACAAGGGGTAATGGGATCAAGCTGGAACACAAGAGGTTCCACTTAAATTTGAGAAAAAACTTCTCAGTGGGGGTGACAGAGCACTGGAACAGGCTGCCCCGGGAGGTTGTGGAGTCTCCTTCTCTGGAGACATTCAAAACCCACCTGGACATGTTCCTGTGTGACCTCACCTAGGTGTTCCTGCTCCAGCAGGGGGATTGAATTAGATGATCTTTTGAGGTCCCTTCCAATCCCAAACATACTGTGATACTGTGATGGTGACTCCACCACTTCCCTGGGCAGCCTGTTCCAATGCCTGACAAACCTTTCCGTGAATAGTTTTTTTCCTAATACTCAGTCTAAACCTCCCCTGGCACAACTTGAGGCCATTTCCTCTTGTCCTATCACTTGCTACTTGGGAGAAGAGACCAACAGCCTTCATGCTACAACCTCCTTTCAGGTAGGCGTAGGCTGTAGCATGTAGGTTGTGGTTGTAGTTCCTTGTGTGAGTGTGGTATACCAAGCCAAATAACTAATGCAATAGGAATTAGAGGCTAGTAGGTACCTTCTTCATCATTATAGAGTGGAATCTTTGTCAGAAAAATGCTTTGACAAATAAACCTCTTTAAAGCCTGGGTAACAGTCTGGAGAAAAAAAACAAAAAAAAAAGGCAACTTTTGCGAATGTGACAAAAATGGTCTAGATAAGTGTGGTCTCTTCCTGAAATGTTGCTTTAAAATAGCTAGAGAACCATCTGGGCTGCTGGAGTCACCCCTCTGATGGGAAGACCTGGGATGACCTGTTATCTTGGAAACTGGAGGAGGACTAAGAAGAGAGGACCAAGGCTTAAGAGCTTCCCTGTCTAAATGGGGTTTAGTTAACCCATTGGACAGAATCTCTCAATGGAGCAAGGGTAATTGCTCTTCAAACACTAAATCTTGCATTCTTCATCCAAGAGAACAATAGACTTTATTTTTCCAACCTGTAGTTCCAAAACACTAGAGTGGAGAAGGTCATTGTATCCACTACTATGTCATTGCCATCATCGTCCTAGTAGTAGTAGTAGAATTACATCCCACACAGAAGATTGCAAGCTGATACCTGTTGCTGAAGTTGGTAATAATTTCAGTTGCTGGCATTAAATCAGGATAAATTCTAAGGTTGTACAGTATATTTTTCTTTATTTGAAAAGAATGACAAGCTATTTTGCATGCTTATTTTCTGCTATCAACTGCTACAAACTTCTCTGCAGGATTACTTCTACTTATAGAGGATGTCCTGCTAGGACATGACCTGGCAAAAGATGACAATATAGTACTAAACAAACTCAGCAGTCAGCATAGCCAGAGCCTGGCACTTTGAAAGCTGCAAGCATGCTCAATATTACAATGTCCTCTATCTTGATACACTCATTTTTTAAAAGATAAAGGAGAAAATATTTTTTTCTTTCTTTTTTTCAGATATGATGAATTTTGGAAAATGAAGAATATACATCAGATGTACGTGGCTACTGAAGAAAAAAAAAAGTAGAAGAATTATTCACCTAACCTTTTCTATGCATCTGCTCCAAATATACATTTATATAGTTTAACGACATTAATTCAAAAGGAAATTATTGCAGTACTGAAGTTGGATGTTTAGGAAAGTTAATATGTGTAACAGTGAAGGTAGAAAATCTGTTTAATGCTTTGCTTTGTCTCCCCATTACTGCCCATGTTCTCAGGTACAAGAAAGAGCATTTTATCTGCAGAAAACAGAACACATAGATGGACTTGTAGATCTGTAGGCTTGTAGAAAGAGAAATTTGCCATACTGAAGTTAATAGAGCTCCCTTGAAAGAAGCTTAAGAACAAGTGAAGTACTAGAACAGCACTTGCATGAAAGTAATGAACAAAGAAGTCAAGGTAAATAATATTAAATAGCACTGATCCTCTGAGCATGATGTAATCAATTTTTCAAAGATGGCCTGCCATGTCAGAAAGTCAGTTGTTCCACTGTGTTGCCATGGAGGAAGGGCATGGACAGAGTACAGGTGAAAAAAAACTTTGTTGACTTCCATCGGTGCGAAACTATAACAACTTTGAAGCACAATGCAAAGTGCAGGCTGCATTCATCTATTCCATGTGCTACTGCCTTGCTCTGGTGATAAACAGAGTCCTAGAAAAAGAAAAACAGCAGCAGCTAAGTTCCTAAGAGGCACATGGAGAAGCACTTTGAAGGCCTCCTCTTCTTACAGGGGACTTCTGGGCTTGTAGCTTAATCTCATATAGACCTAGAGGATTTGCAGCATTTAGAAGTCCTTTCTTATGCTGCCCCATTAAAATTGTTCTTCCATGAGCACAGTGGTTTTTGAAACTACTGTTTTGATCTTTCTGATATTTCTGAATATATGATCTGATATTTATGTCTCATATGATTTAATTGTACAGCTCAGGATATAGCTTACCCTCTGTTTTCAGCATCTTCTCTTCCACTTTATAAGTAACTGAAAAAAAAAAAAACCAAAAATCATTTTGACAGTTGAGGTACCCGTAGCTTTTTCTGGAACAGATTTTAGTTTCCAAACTGTAAAGAACAGATGCTCCTGTTGACTTGTGCTTTGAGTTCTGTGTGTTGAGGGAGAGGAGGAGGAGGGGTACTTTGATGTTACCCTACGAATGCTTTCAGAATTCATTTTGTGTCAGTTTTTCCTGATCCTTCAGGTTTCAGTACTCCTGAAGGGTCCCATCATAGTTATCTTGGGGTTTTTTCCTGTGTTTGCCATATGTTGCTTCCTTATTATCAGTAATTAAATATAAATGGTGAAAATAAGCTAGGAATAAGCAAATGTCCTACCAGAAAACAATGAAGAAATTAGATCTTTTTTTCTTTTGTGAAAACAGTAACACCTTGCCTTCAAATGGCTCTTCATCTGGGTGTCGTAAAGCTCATCAAAGACAAATGTCTCCTTTCAGAGGTGGAACAACTAAAGGACAGACAAATGGCCAAATTCTCTTCCACAGAGTACACAGAAAGTTCTACAAACCACCTCTGTGTTCACTAATTTGTTTCCCCCAACTAAAGGCACTAGATAGTGTTTAGGCACCTGGACATTTTGAAGGGGTATGGGACACACAAGTATAGATAGTAAGTCTTCTGCTTTTTCCCTTAGAAATATTCTCTCCACATTCTAGAAAGACATCTGGATACCTGCCCATTAGGAAATAATTTGGAATAACTTGGTCTTTTACGGATTTAGTTGAGGTAGACAAACAATCTATCAGTTTCAATCAATGCTCAATTCTTATTTTTGCATTGTACAAGAATTAATTTCCATAAGTCCAGATTCTGAAATCACTGATAATAACATGTGTGGATATCAACAGGAGTTTTGCAAGAGAAAATGCTGTTTCTGCGCAAACAGGGAAACATGAGTACAGCAGTGCAGGGTAATGCAAAATTTGAGACATGATGACTTCAAGGAGGTTTCCCTTACTGTTTTCCTGGAGAGAAAAGAGTTTGTCCAAGACTTGGCAGACCTGAAGTCCAGGGATCTACAAGACTTTCTTTAAGGGCAACACTATGTCTTGTATTTTATGCTTGACTTTGTTTTCTAGTGTGTTGTTATTTTTTGTTTGTTTGTGTTTTAATCTAGAGATTAGCTTATCTTTTGGAAAACACCAATTTTTTGCAGTTTTGTCACAATGTTTGCTTTTAACTAATAAAATGTTCATCAGAATTTAGAATATTCTATTATTTTTATTTTTCCCTGGTTTTGCTTTTCTTCTGTGTGTGAAAATGTGACTTTGGAGCAGGGGTTGATTTAGCAGGCATTTCACAGATCACCTTCTGTTGTCTTCTGAGCCACTAACAGTCCATGAACTGAAAAACAATTTATTACACTGGGCTGGAGCCCTCTGCCTGTTTTACCATGCAGAGCAGCAGGACAACATTTTGGCAATGTTCGACACTGGAGACAAATGGAGAGATTTGACTGACCATATCTGTTAGTGGGACATGAGCCCTGATTTCTTGGCTAGTGCATAGCGACCAGTTCATTGCCCACAGAACTAGAGGATTTGCTGCATAGACTGAGGTGTTTACTCGAAGATACATTCACTGTTCTGTATGCCCTCATGGACATTTCCCTACGTCATAGGCAGCCTTTGATCCATGAGCATTGTTTTATAATTAAGTTCCTGGTTCACAAACCTGGTTATTTGTTCATTGGAATATGCATTTTCCTTCTCTCTGTTTCTTTAAAGCATTCTGGGTAACAGTGTAACTCACTGGAATTTTAATTATTTTCTTCTTCATTAGCAGGTCACTTTGCTAAATCATCAAGATTTAGAAAATATTCTTAGTGCTTCAGATACTCAGAGTCCCTGGTATTGCTACTAAAATATCCACCCTTATGGTACTATTTTTCAAACTGTAAGTACATAAATGAATTTCCAGGAGAGTCATTTCTGTTGAAGATCTATTTTCAGTGCTCAAAAGAGATGATGATTTCTCGCTGTGGAGCTGGGAGATCAGGCAGGAAAGAGATCAGAGTGTTAATGAAAGCAAAAGCAAAACAGTTCCCTTAGGGAAGGGTCAAAAGAAATAGCCAGGATTCAGGAGATTCCAAGTCAAGGGAAATCATCAGCAGGGGAAACCTGATGATCAATATGGTAATAGTAGGATAGATAGTCTTCCTTGTTAAAACCCTGAGAAGCTGTGAATTTCTTTGCATCTGTGCACTGGTGATGCCTCTCTTCTGTGCCTAGCAGTGTGTAATGCTTCCCTGCTTCATAACTGGAAATCAACATTCATTTTAGAGGTAGTAGCCCTCTAGTGGAAAGAAAAACAAGCAGCCTAGCCTGGAAAAAACAGCTCTTTTGGCTAGTCATGCCCTTCAAAATCATAAAGATAGCCAGTTGAGCTGGATGAATAGAATAGAAGCTTAGAAAGCTGTCATGTGTATTCATATACTGTGTCTTCTCTTCTGACTATACAGAGTCAACCCTTGCTGCTCCTATGTTTTACACCCTGGAAGTGAATCAGGATGTTATGGGTTATTTTAAATCTATGTGTAACTTCTTTCAGTGTCATCACCTAGTTGAGATGGAATCAACTAAAATACATTCAGACTACAGATCCTGGCATATTGAACCTTAGACTGATTAGGTCAATAAGAATAGCTGCTAGAAGTATAGTGGTTTCTCTTTTTTGATGTCTTTATAGGTGGACAAATAACTAAATCAATAACTGAGTATTAGATAAAGTATCAGTAGTAGGAAAACAAATTGTATTAATATGATGATTTCATGTGTAAGAAAAACATGAAATACTGAAGGTAAATGTAAAAACAATTGAGGTGATCAAAGGTTGTCCTTTTGATCAGAGGTTGTACTTTTTTCTTCTTCTTCTTTGCCTTTTTTTTTTTTTTTTTTTTTTTTTTTTTTTTTTTTCTTTCCCCTGCAGTATACACAAGCTGGTTTTAATTCCTCCTGGTAATATATCATACAAGAAAAGTAGCAAGTATCTATAAGTTAAACATACCTTGATGGGTTTTACACATATTAACAATCAACGTTACCCACAAATTGATTTGATCTAGTGGCCTAAAAAATAATTTACATGAAAGAGTGTATGTAAGAATTGGCACAAGAAAAGTTCAATGTGAAGTTCAATGAAGTTCCTCCATTTTCTGGAGGAAACTCCTTCATTATTAAGTGTAATACTTCCGACTACCCTCACTCTGTCAGCTCTCTGTTCAGATACTTATTACAGACCTGATTTTCTGCTTATAATTGTCTTTGGAAATATTCCCTATCCTCCAACACTCAATTTTTATATATCTGGCTTACAAGTCTGGGTCTCATAGAGTCAGACCCTGAGTAGCTTTGCCTGCTTCTGAAGAACTCTGCTGAAAATTGAAACCTTCCTTGTATTGTTAGGATTCGGTGTCGGTCTTCTTCACCTATGCCTAGAATAAAGAGCATCCTTAAAGGTTCTGATTATTATTACATAGAGAAGGGATTCAGTTGCTGAACTCCCTCCCCCTAGACATCTCTCTTGAAAATCTGCAGAGGAGGAGAAGGGCCAGGAGTCAGCATTGCCAAATCATCCTGCACCAGGGTTGGTCCTTGCCTGTCAATGTAGTGCCTTTGGACACTCTTCCTGTTGGGTTGCTAGAAGTCTCTAGTTAAAGGATGGTTCTTCTCAGTTTTATGTTCCTGATCTCACTTCAATTCCAGCTTCCTCTTTCAGCTGACATTCTGGGAACTCCAAAGAGGTGGTTTCCTGAATGGGAAGTAGATGCAGGGAGAGCTGTGCTGTACTCCCCCTTTCCCCACAACATAGATGAAACTAAAGCTTTACTTATTCTGTGTTTGGTGGTTTTTTGTTGTGTTGGGGTTTTTGTGTGGTGGGTTTTTTGTTTGTATGTTTTGTTTTTCTCACTAGGGTTGACCATGAGAAAATAGTTAATTTTAGTAACTGGTAACTGTTGTTTTGGTTTTTTGGTGGTTTGGTTTTGTTTTGTTTTTGTTTGGTTGATTGGTTGGTTTGTTTTGGATTTTTGTTTTTGTTATTTTTGTTCCTCCCTCCACCCCCGGTCCATCTCTGGTTAGAGCATCATTTTGGAAGGAGAATTTTTTTCTGCTTCTTCTGAAAATTCCCTGTACTTGTTTAATTCATACAATTATAACCTTTTTCCAAAGCCATTTGAAGCTTTTTAGTTTACGAGGGCCATGTTCTTCCTAAAATTCTAGGGTTTGGCATTATTATTTTATTGCCATTGAAGTCTAGTGAACATCATGAATTTTAGGTTGTCATTTCTCCAGTAACAAAACCCGCAGAATTTTGTGCATAAGAGATTCACTCAAGAATAACTTATTGCGGTTAAAAAAAGTCACATCAGAAAAGGAGAGTCCAGCTGTAACAGCTAATGAATGTTGTGACACCTGTGAAATATTATCTCAGACAAGTGATGTTTGCTATGGCTTATTATTTGTATTACAGGTGTGACAAAAATCTTGCATATTAACCTGGATTTTTATTGATGCAGGCATTATTTATGAAGGTAGTAAAGTTACTGCCTTGTAAAGGCTGTAAATCTAATGGGCAAGAAAGAAATGAAACATTAATTTTTCTGAAGTAAGCAAAATTAAAGGACTATCTGTAAGTTGTATAAGAAACTATGGACTGAATTGCAATCTGTCAGGCTAGTGGAAGTTTGAATAGTCTAAGGTGTTTTAGCATCTAATATTCTGGCAGAAAAGAATGGCAAAATGTTCTTCAAAAGCTGGCTATGTAGCTGGGTTTCCTAAAGAAATGAGAATTTGCACTTCAGCTGTTTTAGTAGTATTTGAACCCATTGACCGATTTCAGTCCAGTTTGACAGCAAGCTGGCAGTTTTAGTAAGCGTAAGATTTCATTATAATAGTAATTCAGTTGAGTAAAATGAAGCTGCAGAGTAAGCTCATTATGATGTTGGAGAATCAAGGGACGAAAAAATAAATAATACTACTATCCAGGAATAGCTTCACACGTAGGCAGGTAATCCATGGGAAGACAGACTTCATTTGTCATGTACAGGAAACAACTTGTTTTTCTGGAAAGTTTGTAGTTGTTTGGTTCTGTTTGAATGAGACTTCTTACTTTATTAAACTTGTATTTGAAAAAACTTGAGGGTGCATTGCTTGATTGTGGTGAATGAGGGAAACTCAGGTCAGACACAAGTTGAACCCCATGCTCTGCTCCCCTGTATTTCTTCATTAGACTGTGTTGAGGCTACTACAGTTGAGAAGATCCTTCCCAAGGACACCCTGGAAGAGTGAAGGGAGGATAGAGAGGAGGACCTTGCTCAGCCCCAATCAAGGAGTTTCAGTATTCAATGTGTCATTCAGTGTAACTCATGCCTCAAGGATCCCATTTTAAAGAAACATCTAGGGTAACGTGTTTTCTAAACCCCAATAGGCAGCACTTAGTGTTAGGAAAAAGGACTTCGAGAAGTATTGGTGACAAAATCTGTGTGACTGCTACATTTTAATTTATATTTCAAAGGGACGGGAAAATTAGGGGTGTCAGAGAACTCAGAATAGTATTTCTATAATCTCCAAAATTGGAAGGAGCAAACCAACACCATAGGTTTCATGGTTTAATGGCATCCCCTTAAAATAACTTTGTGATTCTCCACAAATGATTAGCCTTCTTTCTTATTTGATATGAAATATCGTTTTTGTCCTGACACTGTATTTCTAACACGCAACAGTGGGGATTTAGACTTCTGGGTTCCAGCCACTCTGATAAGAATCAAGCAGTAAAATTGCTGACCATTGTTTTGAAACTATGTTTTCTGTATTCCACTGTCAGATCTATGCTCAGATACTCTGTTGCTATATCCACTTCTCCTCCACAGGCAGCCAAACACAGATGTATCAAGAGCTAAAAAAGAGATTTGTCAATGGTACAGAGGTTTCCATTTATTTGTCAAGTCCTTCTTCTTTTCTTACTATGATTGACCAAAACCGTCCTTTTTTTTGTTTTGTTTTGCTTTGTTTTGTTTTGTTTTCCCCATTTCCCCACATGAAGGATAACAGGATGTCTGCAATTTAACCTGGTAAACAATTGTGGGTCTGGTGGAAGCAATTATGAGAAGGTTTGTGTGATCAGAGGATGGTTCAAAATTGTTGTGAAAGAGTGACAATTCCTTCAAAGAGAGGGTTAGGGAGGAAATTCTTAAACTATTTCCCCTCAAATTATCATACGCTAACTTTTGCTCCCTTTCAGTGCAGGAGGTTTACAGGGGCAGAAATGGAGGTGCGGAGAGCTTTGCCTGATAACAAAATCTAGGTCAGTATCCAGCTGTCTTGAGCACTAGTGCTGACCCTTAAATCAAGGCATTTGTTCAGCATGAATTTAATAATGTGGCACTGCAACTGTTTGAGTTGAACATGTACATATGCTCTCTTATGTGACACCGGGTTGGGTTGTTTTTTTCCAACAAGTTGCTTGTGCAGTCTATAAGTTTGGATGCACTGCTATAGTGATATAGGAATCACTACAGTGGTATAGCGAACCCTTTTTGGTGATAGTTAAGTTTTATTCAGTATTTAAAGTTCTGTCTCTGCCATGGGTCTGCAGAATAAACAATCAGTGCTGACCAGTGCTTGTTCATGTTCATAACAGCTGTTCTGCTGTTTTTAGAACGTGAAGAATTGTACTTCATGCAAAATACCACTCTGTATTTGCCCTTGACTCTTCAATATAAGAAGTCTTCTGAATGATTCACTGATACTTCCATGACTTGGCTAATTCTAAAGCATTTGTTTCCTTAAGTGCTCTCCTTGCAAAATGAGTATTCACAGCAGCAGCACGTGAAATGACAGTGTGTGTAGAAATATGATGGGCAGCCAGACCCTATCTACCAGGTTTTTGGAAAGTCTCACTGGTTATGTCTAAAAGTCTTGCTGTAGTTCTTCTCTAAGGGAGAAGATAAAAATGTACAACTCCTTAGCAGAAGTATTTTTATTGCCCCCTCTGCCATACTTTTCTAGGCAGAAAATATGGAAGAAACTGCTGTGTGACAGCTTCCATTCACCAACTGGATCTAAAAGAGAAGTTAGAGCTAGCAAAAATTTGGCTAAGTTAGCTGAAGTGGGGATGGACTTTGAGACATACACTGCTTAGGAGGAAGGTGCAAGCTACATGTGCAGATTGGTCTCAGGAATTTCTGCCTTGAAGTGGTGATGCTAGCACAAGGGACAAGATTTTCCCTAACAATAACTGAATGCCTCTGGCTGCATTAGAGCCTGGAACTGATTTGGATCAAGTGTTTACAAAGCACTTAGCTCATCTTAAAATTATGTTGCTAGGAGCTACTGTGAGTAGAATAAATACTGTATTGAAAACTGGATGGACAAAGAGTTGTAACTGTAGTGTGATTAATTGAGATGGATTAAACTATTCCCACAGGTTTATCGGCTTATGCTCAATGAGATAGAAATGAATGTAATTAGCTAAACGTCATGAATGAAGATACTTTTTTTCTCAGTGAGCAATATGCTCTTCGGAAAGCAATTATGATTTAGTTCTGCAAGACACCAAATAAATACAACTTTGAGACCACTGATGATGTTTAAGACTGTGGAGGATGGAACCCTTTGTATTCAGAACATCCTCAAAGGCTTAGCATTTAGCCTGTGAGAAAAATCAGTTTGAGCTATTGTCCTTTCACTGCTTTTACTATAGATCTGTACATGAGACATTTCTATCAAAGGATTAAATTAAATACTTAGATGCTAATTGTCTTAGTTAAGTGAGGTAGTCAACTTGATTTATTGTTCTTGGCTTATACAGATAGCAATTCTCATCAGACTTATTCTCTCAACAGGTGGTCACATAATTAAACTGGATTTTTATGGCAATTAGGTACTCCATATAAAACATCAGGCTTTTCCTGTTTGCCAGGAATCATTCATATTTTACACCAGTGTATGAAAGCAGTAAAGGTATTTGTGGGGGAAAACAGCTTAAGAGTGGTGGAAAGAAGCTATATTCCATGAAGCATCTGACCTCTGCACATGGGCAATGCTGGTTCTTTGACAGTCTGTCACACTGAAGTCTGAACATTGATTCCCTTGACATCTCACCCTCGTTTTCCCTCTGCTGAGCTGGCTCCTCTGTTGCACAGATAAAACCATGTTGCACTACATGTTTCCCTGCATTATTACTTCTTCAAAAGTTATGGCAATGAACGATTATTTGGACTTAAAGTACACTTGAGGGGAGGTGGTAAAGAAAGGATCACTACCTGTTGTACTACTCACTGTGTAGTTGTATAAAAAACCTCTTAGTGCACTATGAAGTTTTCACAGAAATTCAGGTAATCTGGGGAAATGAGAGAAATCACCACCTGCAAGAAATGCCTCTGTCTGAATGAAATTAAGGAAATCAGGCCTGGGCATGTTGTAGCCTGAGACAGTTGGTCAACTGTACACTGGTATACCTTGAGTAGCTTCCTGAAATGCCGCATTCATGCCACAAAAAATAACGCTAGGTTCATGCTTTCTTGCTTAAAAAATATAGAAGGTATTTTCCTATGCCTTTCTTTTTAACACTACACCTTTTAAAACCTTATCTGAAGACACTTGTTTTTCTGAGGAGATGGAGAAACACTTCATAGACGTGCGGCTGGGTTGTTTCTGAACTGATGATGTTAATGGTGCAAGAGAAGTGTTAACGGCTCTTCAGAGCTCCAGAGGAGGGAAGGTTTCACCAGGCTAATGTGTATATAAGCCTATTATGCCTGACCTGGTTGTCCTGGGGCTGTTTTATGGCTAAAGGAGAGAAACAGGCACTTCTTGTTGCAATTTAACTCGTCTGGGAAAAAGAAAAAAAAATAGTCTAATTGGGCCCTGAAGTACTTATTCCTCACTGTTGATTATGAAGAGAGTGTAAGGTGACAGGCTCAACTGCTGACATCTTCACTGTAAATTTTTAAAACGAAGTGAGATAAATCAGCCTTGGATATAAATAAAAAATGAATCCCACTTTGGCTACAAATATCATTTTATTCTGATTCTTGACTCTTTGAACTTTAACAACTAGGCTGTTTTACAAACTTGCTTCCACCCCAAATTATCCACTCGACACTAGCCACATGATTAAAACCAAGCAAGCCTCAACAACAATAAGTCTGGCTTTGTATCTTTCTTATAGTCTGTTAGTTTCTTGTATTGTAGAGGTTTTTTTTGTGAAGGTTGGTTGGTTTATTTGTTTGAACAAAAGAATTCTCTTGAGTCCTGAAAACATTTTAGAATTTAATGGATTTGGAGGTGAGGGTTTTGCTTCTGTGTTCAGTAGGTCTTAGCATTACCCTTGTCTGTCTTCGAGTCTGGGAACCAGGAAGCATCAAATGGTCCTGGGCACAGCCAAAACAGTGTTTGCTGATGTACGGACCTGTGTCTGGCAATGGAGAATCTGAGGCCTGTAAGAACCAGTCACAGCTCTGTGGGTTGTCAGATCTCTAACGGACTGAGCTTGTGCTGCAACCTCTTCCCTGCTGGGCCCTGTGTTCAGCTGCTTCATTTTGTGATTAAACCTGGAAAAATACATATTTCACTGAGAGAGAACTTTTGATGTGCAAACAGATGTGTACACATGTGCACCTGCACACACACAAAATGTGACTTCAGAAGCCTTGTTTCACTGAGAAACCAAGCTAGTTGTTTCCTAGCTTTTGGGGTTTTGTTTGGATTTGTGTGTGTGCGTTTGTTGGGGTGCTTTTTGTGGGGTGTGGTGTTTATTTGTTTTTGGTGGGGTGTGGAGGGAGGGAGAGGAGGAAAACTGAGAGAGGAAAAAAAGCAGAAGTAGGAGTGCAGTAAATGTAATCAAGAGAGGGAGGGGGAAGATGCAATGCCATAGTACTGTGACTATTTTCTGAACGTGAAGAAACCGCTTGTGTCCCGGGAGCGTTTTGCAGTGTTTTGCTGGCTGTTTGGGGTTGCCACCTGCCGGTAAAAATACGGCATAGCTTGTTTTTTTATCTTCCTGGGAAGAGGCAAAAGTACAAATGAGCTGCAAAAGTATATGACTGCTTCTTTTTTTTTTTTTTTTTGTAATTTATTTTTTCTTTTTGAAAACTTGTTTTGAGTGTGGCTATAGTTACTGTGTTTCTCAAATATAATTTATGTGGTTTTAGCACTCTTCAGCTGTTGCAGATTATGCAAATCTCCAAATATTCAAAGAGTAATGTTTAAATTATTGTATAAATTGCCAAGGCCCAGTTCTCTCTCATTTCATTTTCTTAACCACTGTAACAATCAGTTTTGCAAAGGGGCCTAAAGGACCTGAATTTTGCAATTCTGTTAAAACACAAGGGTTTTAAATTGCCTACAACAGCTTTGAAGAGCTCATCCTGAAATGAATTTCAAAAGCTGCCCAAGACAAAAAAACACAACAAAAATTTTTGTGCCCAAAGTCAAATTCCGCATATGAAGATACCGTATATTGCACAGCCTTTATTTTGGCCAATGAAGATACCTTTCTTCTTCATTTTTCAATTTTTCAACATAACATCATACAGAGTGTTACTGAGATGACAGTAGGTGGTAGGTGCTCTGGATTTCCTCCTGAAATTAAGTGTGACCGCTGTTGTTTCTGTCTCAAGCTTAAGCACACAACCTGTGGTGACTTGTGAATTGTCATATTAATAATACTACTGCTCTAACTGCCCAAGCACATGTTCCTGCTCTGTTGGCTCCCTTTACATACATGACCTCTGCTAGTTTGAAGATCTGGTGCACCATATGGCATTAAAAGCTTGCAGCTCAGTTGTTGCAATTCAGACATGTGTACTAAATGTACCAAGGGGACAAGGAGATGTTCTTTGCTCAGAAAGGTGCATGAACCCCATGGGCAATGCTGCTTTTGTAGATGCTACAGCTCTGTGCTAGTTGAAGCAGGTCAGTTTTGAAAGACAGTTGACTGGGAGCCTTGGGGATGGGGGTAGTGATGGCAGTGGAGTTTGATAGCCCTTTGCTAGCCCCACAGTGAGAGAATTGTGCATGGAAGGGGTGGCAGACCTTGAGGATCCTGTTGCTTTTTAAGTGATTACTTCTAAGTCCTGGCTTAGTGTTGCCAGCCTGTTTCAGGAACTAATCTCCTTGTTTTCTGCATAACGTGTACTTTTGCTCAGAACAATAATTATCAGCTATCTCCTGTCAATTAATAATTTAAAACCCTGTAGAGCGTGTGCCATTTGCTGCTTGAACAGAGATTTGATGACTTGAGAAGTGGAAGCTGCGTATGGGTGAGCTCTGAGACCTCCTATGGCAAATGTAGGGAAAGGGAGACAATTCAAACAACTTCTGTAAGGATGTGCAGTTCAGATGCTTGAAGAGGACTTGTAATAGCTGAGTGGCTGTGTAAAAGAGTATGAAGTCTGAGCTGCCTGATCCTGTTCCACACCATTGTACTTGCATGCCATTTGCCCCTAACAGGCACAAAATTAATTTTCAGATGGATCTATGTGTATGGGCTTATGACGGTGGTTCTGCAAGGGAACCTGCTTTTCCTCCTCTCTGTGTCGCTATAGGGAGAAGGACATGGGGTTCCCTCTGATGTGTGTGGCTGCGTTTTTTTTGATGTTGTTGTTGTTGTTTGGTTGTGGGTATTTTGTTTGGTTGTTTTTGTTTTGGTTTTGTTTTCCTCTACTTTTTTTTTTTTTTCTTATTATTATCTCTTTTTTGGTGTTTTGTGTGTGTGTGTGTGTGTGTTTGTTTGTTTGTTTGTGTTTTTGTTTTGTTTTTGTTTTTGTTTTTTTGTTTTTTTTTTTTCTGGCCCTCCTTTCAGTCCATGAAACGCTCATTTTCCACTTCTCTCCCCTCCTCTGCTGTTGAGGTGTGTGGGGACTGGAGGAAGGGCAGCTGACTCCTTGGCCTTCAGCTTTGTTTCTTTCAAGGCATTATCATAAATATCTATTCCCTTCCCTGATGAAAAATTGGTTGAGTTATGGCCAGGGCTGCCTGTTGTTATGCTGCCCAACCCTTTGTCTGATAGCACATTCCTTGCAGTTATTTATAGCTGTCAGGCTTTGACAATTCAGGATGAAATTTTTCATGCTTAGTGGGAGTCTCAGATGAATTTTTATGAACAGCTTCACCAGTTCCACTTTTTATAAGAGAAGAGCAAGGGAAAATACTTTAATTATTGTAAAAAAGAAAAAAGTCTCTCTTGAATTGCTTCTATTTTGTCCCCATGAATAAAATTTGGAATTTGGATTTTCTTTTATCAGAGAGATGTGTTTTATCATACCTTTGAAAACTGCCTTGTGCTTCATTAATGAAACGGTAGTAAAGACTACATACATTAACATTACTAAAGCCTTATTCAGGATATGTTAATTTTTAAAAAGTTAGATGAAGGTATCCTTAATTTTGAGATATCTGTATTTTGAGTATTTGACTTCACAGATATGGTGTGGGCCTAAGCTAAAGGGGATAATTGCTTTGATTTGCTTGTGTTATAACTAGTAGGTCTATGGTTAACAATAGAAGTTGACCTATTAATATGTTCAAAAAGTTACTCTGGGGCTTACAATTTTTTCTTAAATATTTTTTCTCTTTTACAATGTAACCAGTACTGCAAAGATTACCATTCTGCCCAGAAGAAAATGCAGGTGCATGTGAGAAACTGCACAGAACTGGGCACAGTTGCAGGAGAACTGAAGGTCAGAGGCCATATGTTAAATATGTTTACATTGTCCTATAGTAGCATCTATCACAGTGGCTGGTGCTTTACCAGAGTCCATAGAGCCCTTACTCCTCTCGCTTCTTTGCAGCTAAGCAACATGTACAACTACAAAAGGTTTCAGGTCTGGCATATGATATTGGCTTTGGGTAGATGGTGAATATTCTATTTGATCAAGGAGGAGGTGAGTTGAAAAAAAGGGGTAAGGAGGACCTTGTTTCTCACCAGAAAAGAATGTTATGCACCTGCACCTCTGTTTCAGGGGTCCATTGGGAGGTAAATCTCTGTCTCCTTCACTGAATGCAGATGAGATACTTTTGAACGCTGTCCAAACAGCTACCACTGAAAATCTAAAGCTTTCAAAGACTGTACCTTGGTGTCCCCCAAAGAACTGTTACTCATGAGTGAAATACAGACATTTTCAGACTTCAGTCCCAGGCCTCTAAGCACTGAATATAAATGGCCTAATTTTAAAGGCTACAGTGCAATGAATGAGACTGCTGAGCCCAGAAAGGTGATGCTCTCAGCAGCTCACTCGTGGCTCTTGGGCTGCCCTTGGAACATGTTGGAGCAGCTACCAATTTCTCAGCTTTTGGAACAAATCAGCTGATCCAGGCATGCATATTACATGTACTCCCAGCTTGATAGGTAGGAGAAAAGGTATATGTGTTTTATCTTTCTTAAATGACAACTCACTCAAATTTAAAATCAAAGCTTTTCACCCCAAGATCAAAAACAGGAACAGAGACAGTACCTTATAGATTTAGGATGGCAAAGCCCATTGTGGTGAGCAGCACCACACCGGAGCAGTGATGGCATTGTCTTACTCACAGATGATATGTGACTTAATGCGTATCTCTGCTGTCAGTGGTAAAGTCCAAATCAGGAGCTGCTCCTGGTGAAGCAAATAAACTTGAGCTACAACAACAAACCTCCTCACTTGTCCTCATAGTTTATAGTTCTACATTCTAAGAAGTGGATCCATGTATTATCAGGGAGGGATAGAGTAGCTTAAGTATGTGTGATGTTGGGAAAGAAAATTTGTGAGGCACTTATTAAAGCAAGAGGTCAACAGTTGTGAATCCTGACCTAATTTCTTTAAAGAAGCTTGCAACATCTCCTGGGTACCAGTTCCTCGAACTGTGGGGTCAATAGGTCCTGGCACAGCACAAAGAATTTATTGCTTCAGCCTGAAGTATTACATGGACATAAAATCAAAGGAGAAGACAATGAGATCAACCAGTAATAAGTTTTATGGTATGTGATTGAATTTGAACACTGAAACCTTGCATAATTATTTTAGCTCATGTTTTCTCTGAAAAACAAGGAGTAATGGTACAAATGTGCACCTAAAATCTCTGTGGGGCAATGTTTCTGGCCCTCTACAGAAAAACTAGATGGAGCCTGCCAGGAATATTGGCTTGACTATGAAGGAGTTAATTTATACACTGTGCTTTAGTTTGAATGTAGATATAAAATGCCTGCTGAAAGAAAGAAACCTTACTTTTGATTTTTGATGTGCCAAAAATCCAAGCCAATGCCATAGAAAGAGTACAATGTAGAGATTAGTGTGTGTGTGTGCATGCGTGAGTACACAACTTTTCATAATTTGTGTCTTTGTAACATTCGATTCATTTTTATGCTAATTTTTCCATACAAAAGATTCAGTGTGTTGTAAAAGTTGGCATTCAAGACATATTGAACGCTGCCAGCTACTTTTTTTTTTTTAAAAAAAGAAAAGTCTCAAATCAGCTTTATTGCTCCATTATTTCTAAATTACGAAGAAAAAAAAAATTCAGGCAAATCCTTTTTTTCTTTTAATGTTTCGGTTTACTTTGTTTAACCCTAATTCCCAATATTTTTTCCTAGTTATTTGATATGAAAGCTTTTCTGTTACATGTGTCCTCATGTCTGTTCTCTCTATAAAGGTGATCTTGTTACTGCAGTATCTGAGCATCTTTCTGTATTTTATTAATCACTGTGGTAGACTCATGTTGTTAATTGTGATCATGTTTACATCTATTTCATTAAAAAAAACCAACAAACATAAAAATCTTGCAACAATTTAAAATGTGTAAGAATAATTTTGGGGGACTAAGAGCAAGTTACATGTGTGTGTGGTTTAAATTAGGAAATGGAAAGTAGAAGGATACTAAGTAAATATCGTGACACTTGTGATCATTCTGTGTTGAACCAGTTGCTAAGGAATTTCTGTACAGTACACAAGTAACCTTTATTCCTCAACAAATTTAATTCAAAGATCACTTTTGGAGATGACATTGAACCTCAACTCTTGATTACATTTTAAAGTATATTTTGAGGTGTTGTATTTAAATAATGCAACAGCTCTCTCTATCAGAGAACACAAATTTATTGGCTTAAATCCATGTTCACGCATATACTTTTATATCACTTTCTATTTTCCAAATTTCAGCTAAGAAAAGATGGTTGTAGAAGTATTTAGGCAATCTCAACAAAAACAGACAAATGCTCAAAAATGAGCATAATATTTTTTCAAAAAAAGCCTAGCCTTTATTAAACATTTCCTTTCTGCAGGAATCCTGGTTGACAGCTGAGGAAAGTGGAACTAGCTGACACATTTGAACAGACCTACATTCTGGTTTTCTCATACTTCACATTCTTCCAATTAAGGAAAAGAGGATCATTCTTTCCTTGCTTAAATATGTGTTTCAGTGTTAACTTTCCAAAATTTACATGTATGCAGGATTGCGTTTGGTCATACATGAAGTTAGGAATGGGGTTGCAGTAGATCTAAAATAGCCAAAACAACTTGCCTTTCAAAATGGAACTTTTAAATATTTCATCTGAAAACAATAGTGAAAATCATTGTTATCAATGGTATTCCAGAATTAATTTACATCAGTGTAAGAAAAGTAAAAAACCTTAGATGACAGTTAAGTACAAATGGATATTTCTATTTTATACCAATTATCATACTACGCTCACATACCCTGGTATTTCAGTACTCTCAATACTCTTCAGTCCTCTGTTTAATGATATGACCAAAACATATCACAAGTGTTATATTTCATCATTCCTGCTATGTCATTTTGCTAATACTTTGGTTTCTTCAGCTTTTCTGGAAATTGTTAATATTAATGAAAAATATGGTATTATTAGTTCAGAGTGTTGTTTCATGGAATTAACAAAGATCTTAATTTGGAAGAGCCCGTATGGATATCAAATGGTCTCTTTATTTCAGTCTATAACATAAGCACAAAATCAGCTCTGTCTGTCTGTCCAAAGCAAAGGTGTGAAGCTTGTTTATGTATTTGTATATAAACAAATGAGCTTTGTAAACTTTTACCATGGATTTTCTATGCTTACAAGATGATTCTTGATCATAGAAAAATTGTGATCTTGCAGAAGTTGCCTTCTGAGAGTCACCAGGCCCACAGTGGGAGCCAAGCATGCTGCCCAAGCTACTGTCAGAATAGTAGACTTATTTTTAGCGTGTATTTTAATGTAAGAACATGGATTCTTTATGTGTTTAAATTGAAACGCACACTGAAATGGTATCTTGCCTACCTGTTTTATGGCAAATAATTTTGCGTCAGCATATACATCCTTCCTAATATCTCTCTAGTATTTTTCATTACAGGTGATGCTTTCAAAACAGATATCACATAATGTGATATTTTACTGCTTTAATATCATTCTTAAGTATTAAGCAAACAGTGAAAATTAACTAAGCAATCTTTACCTAAGAATGATTATTTAAAGCTAAGCTATTAATAAAATCCTGTGACAGGTGGAGGCACTTAGTAATATCAATTAGTTCTTTCTTTAGATATGAAGTATTCATTTTATAAATGTATTTATCCTCTATATAAAGTTTGCTGACTCTTGAAAAATAGCTTGTTATTGGGAATACATCATGCTATTCATTTAGAAGAATATTCCGTAGATGACATGGACGTGCTTTCAACAGTTTGGGGAAAAAAGAACAAGTGGTTATGTTTTGCAAACATGAAGATGAGTCTGAGTGTTGGATTAAGAAAAAGATTAAGAGATGGCTTTATGGAAATCTTCCGCTCAGGTACCGCATTTACTGTGGGGAGATAATAGGTTATCGTACGCATTACTAGAGACATATGTTTTTTCTATAATGCTGTATTTCTTAGTTAGATTTTGTGAAGTCAAATGTGATTTGTTTCAGGCTAGTATAAAACAGTCACTGAGAGTGGGAGAATTTCATTGTAAGGACTTAATTCACCATTTGGATTGCTTGGCTGATCATCTGTATGAAAGCTGTATAGCAGAGTAAATAACAATAGCTGTGAATCACATCGGGGTGGGGATGTTAAAGAAGTCAAATGTGTTTTTTTCCAAGGCATTTGGAAAAGTCATCATGCTCTCAGTGCCCTGGAATAGAGAGGAGTGATCTGATTTTGTGTTCCTTTCACTCTGTGTTGGAGCACAAAAGACAAACAGAGGAGCAGATGTCTCTGTGCTCTCTGGAAAAGAGCACTCTGATAGTTCAACAGCTTTCTTAACTTCAACAAGACTGAAAATTAAAAGCTGGTGATTATTCAGATCTAATGAAGCCTCCCTTCTTTGGGAAGGTATCTATTTAGTCAGTCTGAGACAATCCAAAGGGAAGTTCTGGAAGAAATCAACTTGTTCAATAAAAATAATTGGAATATGGTGGTATTACTATGATCTACTTCTACTAAATGCTGGCTGGCAGAGAAAACAGTGGTGCTTTTCACCTCTACTTACAGTTTTGTGACGGGGATGTGCTGGTGGTTTTGTTACTTATTTTCATTGAAGTAACAGTAATACACACCCCAAATTAACTTACAGTTAAAGTTAGTCCAGTTAAAGGTTAGACTGTACCTAATCTCAGAAAAAAATGTGTAAAAACTGGCTTTCAGACATGACAGCTCCTTTTTAAATTTTTCTTCAACTTGTACTTTTAAGTTTTATGGACAACAAGAAAAAGGTGGTATTCTCTAATACAAGTGATTTTGCACTATGTGATTGAATCAACTGAGTAGCTGAAAGGAGCTCAGAAAACGGAATTGTAGCCAATTCCAAACTGGAGGGGAAGCACGGTCTAAAAAGAGGAATAAACCACAAAGAGAAGGAACCAGGAGACAGAAAAGAGAGAAATTTTCTCGTCTGGTTGGTCAACCCAAGGATGTAGAGAAGATGTACTCAACTAGATTACATTTTGCAGGATAATATGTCGCACGTAGATTATTGTCTTGAGGTTTTTCTTGTGATTTATAATGGATTGTGTTATGGAAAGTTCAGTAAACATGGTCTTTTCCTTTCCTTTTTTTTTATTATTATTATTTTATTTTTCACTTTAACTATTGATGCCAATAATTATGTCTGTAAATATATTTCATAGTGTGGTGGTGGGTATATGGCACCATCATCAGTTGAGATGATGCTGAACTCAAAGATGTTTTCAAACCATGCCTTTGTGCTTGCTTCTAGTTTGCTTCTGAAAACATTGATACTGATATGAACTGGAGAGGGTGAATGGAGGCGGGGGGATTCTGTTAGCATTCTTTCCATCACCCCTTCCTAGGCTGTGTTACATGGACAAGGAGTTCATATCATTTCTGTATATTCACACCCTTTGTTTGGGTAATGTGCATGGGAAAGGTTAGTGTTTCCTTGGGTGTAGTCGTCTTGGAGTATGTAGTCTGCACAGAATTCTCTGTATTACTGACTTGTTATTTAACATTGCACGTGGATACTTATTCTTGTAAAGAAACCTGATAGTTTGACAGTGATTTATGAAGAATACTTATCATGTTTCTTGGTGTAATATTACTACAAGTACTGGCTTATGTATTCCTGGCAATACCTTCCTTATTTCCCTTCAGCCGTTGTAATATCATGGTAAGTGGTGTAAAAGTGTAGAGAATGGTGGTCAGCTTTTACTCTGTGTTCCTTTCCTACCCTATCTTTGCTATGCACAGGAGGCTGTAACAGTGACTGCCTCTCCTCATAGGAAAGAGTATATGGAGAAAAATCATGTTTAAAGTTGTGTATACTGTGCTCTGTACTATGGGAGTCCCTTGACTTAATGCATCTTTTGAAAGTGTCCTAATGGAAAGTTCCTTAAAAGTCCAGCTCCAGCAGCCACTGTGCAGTCCCAAAATGGGTATGGCCTGGCAGTTGAAGGAAAAAGGCATCACCTGGAAGGATCCTCTAAGTTCCTATGGGGTTCTTGTAGGCACTGAGGAATAACAAGTTGGAGAGTGTTTGTCTGCTCTGGAGGGGAAGAAATCCTCCTCCAAAAGGGAATTCCTACAAAGTTATCCAACTGCTGCACCTCACAAGTGAAATGCAGAAGTTCATGGGAGGCTGTGTCTCGTGCTGATGTTCCTCAGCCACCTGCTGATCCCACAGGCCAGCCAGCAGCCCCGGGGGAAGGTGGAGGCTGGACAACTGCCTCTTTCTGATGGTGGTGGAGCAGGAGGAAGGTCATCGCATTGCACAACAGTGTCAGGTATCGTATGTGGCACAGGAGGTCACTCATAGTGGAGCTATGCTGGGGATCTTGCTCCCTACCTGCAGCCTATTGCTGCTCTCCCTGCCCTTGGCCCAAATGCAGGGTTTCCTTGCATGGGAAGAAAGAGAGGATTTCAAGGGTCTAAACACCATAGAGCTGAACTTGGGGTTTCATTTGCCCAGGGTAATTCTCTGTAAAGAAGTCCCCTCTCCTGCTACCCTCCTCTCACTGACATGTTTGAGTCGCACTTGTTTTTTTTAATGCCTGCAAAATGATACAGTGTTTTATTTAAATGTCTGTTCCTTCAGGCCAGCACACCTGCCAGTATGGTGAGAAGCTTTTCACCATGTGTTACATGTGTATGCTGTCAGATTAAAATGCGGTGCTGTGATTTAAAAGGAAATTTCAAAGCCCTGTCGTGCCTGCCTTCCAGCTTAGTTTCTCTAAGCACAGTATCTATGTGGTCAGACATTTTAAAAAGAGAGTGAGATTCTAGTTCAGAGAGCAGTGATATTATGGAAGGGCTGTAGATGCAGTTCCAATGAAATGCATTAAAATACTTGCCTTGGGGAGAAAGGAACACATTTGAACACTTTCAAGCAATAAGTAATTCTCATAGTCCCATGCCAGTTGTTTATGACAACCTCTCCATCGTTATTGTTTTAGTTGTGTTTTGCTTTGGGAAGAATCCTGCTTTCTGACTTCTACCTGAGCAATAATGCAAGAGGAGTGAATACGTGAAGAAGATAATTTTACTTCTTACCTTTAAAAAAACAAGAAATCACCTTTTCCCTGACCCCTCATTCTAACATATTTGAAATGAGAGGATGGTCTCTCCCCTGCCAACTTGTATTGAGACAGAATCAACTCAGAACTTGGATGGCAGCTTCCGAATTTGCAGACTGGATGAGTATGGTCCTTTGCCCTTAGACCCACCCTGGAAAGTGCAAATAGAATTTTTGAGTCCTTGTGTCTACCTAGTAAAACATTTCAGGCTTTCCCCCATGGCACAGGAATACATTTAAAAGCCTTTTAGTTTTCTAAGTGAAGCAATGATTAAAATGTCACTGACAGATCTGGCTGCTGTCTCTAGGTTGGCCATTGATTATGCATTATCGTGGACGAGCTGCCCAGCACATCAGTTTCGTCACCCGTAAAATGGAAGCAATACCTTCGGAGATAATGATGAGGTCTTCAGATGAAAGGAGATACCGAAGGGCGAAGCAGTGCTATACGGTGATCATTATTCTTTTACTGAGAAGGTGCACTTTTCAGGCTCAGCACTGCTTGGTAATGATTAATTGAGTTGTTGGGATTACGTTTTTAGTGAGAATTATTAAATACTTTCCTAAAGAATAATGCATTTTAAATGTTACATGAGATTTAAGAATTAAAACGTTGTCTCATATTTCAAAGAATTTTAAATAACCTTCAGACTGAGCCAGTCAGTGGTTTGAATATTCTAATGAAATCACTTTATTTACAAGATGTTTTGTTTGGTAATGAAACTTGAAACTACTGACTGTGTTGAGCTGACAATGTTTTTCTGTTTAATACACTAATATTCATCAATTCAGTGTGTGCAGTCAAAGTTCAGATATGAATATAGATGACTAGGATTTTCTAGGAGCTCACATAATAGTCTCTTTTAGGTATTGATCTTCCTAGCCAGCTGTTGACCTTTATTTTACACTGATAATGAAAGAAAGCAGTATTATTTTATCACTTAGCTCCATGAGTACAGAAATAATTGAGCTCTCATTAGTAATCCTTTTAGCAAATCAAAAAGTCTCATTTAGCCCACGTCTTGCCAGCTGTATGTGTAATGAGTAGTGTTTCTGGAGTATTTTGAGACTGCTTACTGCTTAACATGCTGTTCAGTGAGGATATCAAAGTGCTACCCTAAAATTTTAAACATACTTTAGAGTCCGGTTTTGGGGTGTTTTGGTTTGTTTTTTTCACTTGATCGTTGCTGTCATTTTAATTAGACTGAACCCAGGTGAACATATTTTTCAGTATGAAGTATGAACATTACAGTTGTCTTGGTAAGAAGGAGCAAAATATGTCTTTATAAGTTGTGATCTAAAGTGTTATGGTTGTTTTAAAAAATAAAAGGAAGTAGCCTCAGAAAATTCAAATTAAATTTGGAAAAATCCATAGACTTCACCTTTATCTTGTGCCTTCACTACTTTAAATCTTAGAAGTAACATTGTAGTTCTATTAATTGTCAAAGATTTGGATTAATCCCGGAAGAGTGAATGTCTTAAGTTGCAGTTTGCCTAGAAAGCTTTTCTCCAACAATTTATTTTATATGAGCTATCTGTACCATTTGCATTAAACAGCACTGGTAATACTGCAGATCAAAAATCTTTGCATGTTTTATCTAATGAAAGCTCAAATTAAAAAAAAAAAAAAAAAAAAGTGTTTGATTTATGAAAGCTTATCTAAGATGCCCAGAACATTAGGTGAGGCCTCTGAAATAATTTCTGGAACTCTGAATGACTTTTCATTAAAGCTGAAACTTCCAATTTAAATAACTTGATTTCATTTACTCTATGCCAAAATTATTGAAACTGAAGATTTTGCTTTCAGGTTTTGAACAACTTTATAGCTGTAAATTGTTCATCAGTTCTGCTGGTCACAAATTCAGATATAATTGGGAACATATCCATATCAACCTGTTCCTTTTTCCTGCGACACGTAATGAGGGAGGAGTGGGGAGTAGAGACAGGGAGACACGAAGCAGATGTGAGCATCAGGGGGTGATTGTTATGCCAGAGGGAGAAGAAGAGGAAAAAAAAAGAGGATCCTCATTATTCAGTACATTTCCTGTGAGTTTTAACTAATCCTTGTCCCAAGTTCCAAATAAATTTGAGCAATGGGCAAAAGTATTAATCAGTCTCCCAGAATTTCATTTGAATTGTTACCTTCCCAGGAGAGGTGTGGGCAGATGAGGCACACACTTTCCTCTGGGTATGAATCATGTGAAATTGATGGCAGTTCATAATAAGGGTCTAGACCACCAAAGTTTTGTTGGTATTCCTCCTAATTAAGTTAACCATAAAGAGTTGGAGACAAGGTCACATTAAGAAGATATGGTAAAACATCATGGGGCGAGAAGGAGGTGAAGGTGTCCATGAGGGTTGTCTTGCTGAGACTTTGCTGTGATCCACCAAGGGCTGGAAACAGGTGTAAAACCAGATCAGGAAGTACATTTTCCCAGGAAAATAACAGAAGGTGTATGTTGTTCAAAGAAGGAACAGGCTGTAATGCTAAAGGTATCTCATTGTGATAAACAGCCATGGAATAATGTTTTAACCCTCTAAATGTACTCTGATCCTTTCAGGATTTTTGACCTCTAGAATGGAATTTCTGATATCCTTTCAAAAGGTTAGCCTTTGATGCCCTCTCTGGGAACTAAAAAGATTTTTTGCTTTTGGAGATACATGAAGTGTAAGATATTTTCAAGAAAAATATTTGAGGGTTTACTTATTTTCATCATTTAATACAATTGCTTAGTTTTATAAGCCCAGTGTCTGAGAATAAGTTATGTTTGGTAGATTTTTGCACTGTGACTAGGGGAAAGCTTGTACTGCCATTTAGATGTCAGTTTTTATGATATATCTTGTCATCTGTAAAAGTAAAAGGACTAATTCGTAGCAAAATTGCAGAAATTAGATGATGTGACCTTAAGCTATATGTAATGTTCATAAATTAGTATTACTATTGTGTTAGGTTGGTAGGTGTTTGAATGGCTGGTCTGGATGGTTCCAAGGCATTTTCTGGGTAGAGTTTTATGAATTCAGGCATCTGGCTTAGCAGCTTTACCTTGGAAAGCTGTCATATATCTGATTAATTTACTATACTTTGTTTGTCTTGGTGTGCTTATGCTCAGTCTTTTACACTTTGTTTCCTTCCATCTTTGTACTCTTAGTAGAAGATACCATTTTAAAATGTTTGTTCCTTATAAAACTACTCTGATTTTCTAGTTGTTTTAACTAAGTCTTAGTAAACATATCCTGTATCATATGGATGAATCATATGGTCTTTTGAAAGTAGTCTTTTGTAATTGAGCACATTATTGAATCTGAAAATCTCAAGAAATATTACTTCTGACTGCAGAAGTTTGACTCATAATTGAAAATTCAGCTTAGATCCAGGTAGATAATAAAGTCAAATATTAATAACTGTTTTTACAGCTCCATCTGATGTGAAAGGAGTTTACTTTTAAAAATATAAAAAATAAGTTAGTACTTCTAAGGTGCGAGACAATGTTTAATTTGCAAGTTTCACTGTACCATTTACATAATATTCAGTGTATGCTAATATTTACAAAAGCTTTGTGAAAGCAATGTTTGGCTTGTAATATAAAAATGAAACCCAGGAAAGAATTAATGGTCTGGCTACTTTAGGAAGAGCCCTGTTTTCATGATAACAGCTTCATGGTGTTACAGACACCCTTTCTGAAAAGACATAAGAAAAACTGAAAGAATTCACTTGGACAGGAATAAGAGCACTCGTTGAAAAGTTAGGTTGTTAGAAATAGCATTGAATGAAATTAATTTCCTAACCAGGTATATAAAATGGAGAATATCCAATTTTCAAAAAAAAAATACATGGAAAAATAAGTTATGTGGTCCTGAAAAAACTGAAAATGAGTCAGCCGTATCACATCTAAGTTTTAAACCTGGCCTTTAACAATTGCAAAATCATTTGTAGTGGTAGTACTTTGTAAATGTTTTGAGGATATCAACTATATATTTTTTTTACCTACATACTTGACTAACAACATGGCTGGTATAAGTCCACTGGCTGGGCCCAGTTACAACAGTTTGCAGCCCAGTCCTGCACTGCTTTGCATTAGACTTACACTGGAACGAGCTTGGACCACTGCCATCAAGAGTCAGGGTCTCTTTCCAGCAGTGTATGTGCAATACGTAACATTTTGAGAAGCATCAGTCTGACTGGAAGCACAAAGCAAACCAGTGGAACAGGTATATCTGTGTTATTGAAGTTAATAAATCTTATCTATAACTTTAAATATATTTTATGGTGTTCCCTGTACAAGGAGTTCCTGACAAGGCTCAGATTGTTTTTTGAGAGCCGTGGGAACAGCACCTTTCCCTGCAGATAGGAGATCATGTCTGTGCTGTACGCTCAGGGGCTCTTTTCTGCAGAGATGATCTAACGTTAAAGACAGGTGGTTCAGCAAAACAAATAATCTTACGTTCTTTTTGGTCTTTATCAAGTAGTCCTACTTGGTCTAAATCGGGCTTTAAGGCTATTGTTTGCTCTAATGCAATTACACATGTTTTTTTTTTCTCAGACTGCAATGAACCAGACTTTGGCAGCAAGACCGGATAAGCCTTCTATAGGCTTTAAAAGTGAACTGCATTATGCCAGTCCCTGGGAAAGTGTCTTCCTTGAATATGTTTAATCCTCCCTCCCTTCTCATCATTTGTGGATGCAACTATCTATGGCATATACTGACAGTTAGTCAATTTATGTCTTAACTAAGAAAGAAGACTTTTTTTTCCTGTACACAGTGTAGTGTACTTAGAGATGTCTTTTTTCATTTACAGTGTGGGAAGTAAACCATAAATCTATGATATTACTCTGTCTTTTTAGTATTTCAATAAGAACATGAACATAGTAATTTCAGTTAAGGATCTTCCCAGATAGTAAAAATAAGGTGAAGAATTATGTAAACACGCAGGTCTTTACTGCAGTAGTAAAGTACTGAAAATATTAAAATCTTGCAAAAAATGACACAATCTTCAATTATAATGCTAGTGCTTATTTGTATCCAGTTCACTGTTTTTGTGTAATAATTCTGGCATATTTAGTGTTAATTTCTGAGATGTGCTGAAATCTCTCTCAGCTTTGCCTTTTCATGACATTCAGTACTTCCAGCTTTTATTGGTACCACCTACTGTGGAGACCTCTCATTTTGTGAAGATAAATCATTGAAAAATGGAGTGTACTTGTGACACTGAGGAGGAGCCCAGATATCTGTATTTAAGGAAAGCTGCGGCTGCTCTTACTGTTACTGTGGGCTTCACAGAGCAACTTTCTGACATAGCCTGTGCAGCAATGATAGAGTATTTCTGCCTGAGGCTGAGGCCCAAGTGTGCTACTGTGCTGAAACTGGGAGAGGAGGATCGGAGCACTTTCTGTTCCAGTAAGGGTCTCTTAGAGTCTGTGTGCACATGAAATGGCCTCCACTGTGCTCTGTAGATGCTCTTGTTACACAGCATTGGAAGGGCAAAGCTTGGTTGCTTCATACAGAACAGATATGACAGGCTCCTTAGCTTTGCATGGTTGATGAACAGTGCCGAGTGTGTCAGGAGTAAAATAAAATAAGACAATACCTTACACAGAGGAATGATACAACCCAAAGCCCCAGTAGAGCTGCCACTCCAGAAATCTGGACTGAAGTTGGAGAATGCTCCATCCATTATTTTATCATATAGCTGCAGAAGACTGTTACTGGAAAAATAGAAACAAAACAGAAAGTAGTTTTGTGTTTCCTTTGTGTTTATTTCATGGTTTTTACCCAACTCCGTAAATACCAGCCATGAGATTGTAAAAAGAGGGTCAGACATTAAAATCTTAATTTTCCCTAGTCACATTATAGAAGTAATAGCCACTTGAAAATCCAGTTTCAACTCAGGATTCAGAAGACGGCAGATGGGCTTTACTGTAACATGTACCAACAAGATATCACCATCCCAAATGTGGCCTGCATCTCAGGGCAGAAAAACTACTGAATTTTTGACAGTGGTTCTAAGTGTAGCAATAGATGGAGACAGGTCTGCAATTGCTGGCAGAATTCCTCAGAGGAACTGTTACACTTCCATTTTTAACTGTTATAAGACAATTCAGAAACAAAGGAAGAGAAGGCTTTCTGGGTTAATGACTTCCACATGCATCACCTGGTCCTCTTGAGTATGTCCAGTGAAGCCTTTCTTAATCATAAAGCACTTTCTCACCGGTAAAGGGCGCATCTATTTGGTTTCCGTAAGTTGTCAAAACTTGGGATGTTGAGCATTGAGATTCAGATTGGGACTGGGAATTATTAGTGCCTAATTAGTACAGTACTGTCTTTCTTTTTAAGATCTGGCTAAATATTGCA
Organism: Nesoenas mayeri; assembly: GCF_963082525.1. Classification (NCBI taxonomy): domain Eukaryota; kingdom Metazoa; phylum Chordata; class Aves; order Columbiformes; family Columbidae; genus Nesoenas; species Nesoenas mayeri. The sequence continues at coordinate 130,558,556 of NC_137541.1, forward strand.
GTTTGGAAGGAAGACAGGCATAGGTCACCTAACAAAGTAAGGGGAAGTAGTTCTGTTCTAAGGCTGGCGCATCCTTTTGATTTTTGAGGAGGAGAAAAGGACCTTGGGTAGCTTTTATGGTCCTGCAAGATTAAGATAAACCAAAAAAAAAAAAAAAGGAAACAAACCAAAAAACCAACAACAACAAATCCCACCAAAAAAAAACCCCAAACAAACACAAAACCCCCACCAAACCAAACAAAACCAATCAACCAACAAAAACCCCATCACTCCATGTCTCTCATTGGTGGTCTTATCAGCCTGGAGCAACTTCGGTCTTCTGTGACTGTGGTCGCACAAGAGAAACTGCTGTTAATTCAACCCAGCTTCTCCAGTCCTAAGGTCTGATTCCTTCTTGACACAGGAGAGGAACATTGTATCATCCTTTTTGCTAATTATTAACACGTTCTCATGGCCAGAATGAAATGTTCTCGGACACAGGTTCCTGAGATGTCGGTGTGGCAATAAGGAGGCACTTGTCAGGTCCATGTAGCCCCAAACCCTCCCTAAACAAGCAGAAGATTATCTGTTTATCTATTACTGCAGATCTAGATATGAACTGGCATAAGAAGAGCAAATATCAACAAAATCCTTCTGCTGTGAAACAGTTTTCAAACTGACCATGAAATTATAATATACAGAGCCACAGGGTAGCTTTGGATAAGGAAAACAATCGGAAGCCACATCAGACATCTAAGTGTGGCTGGTGTGACAGGGTTTTTCCACCAACAGCTGCTTCTTGGTGGAACAGAAGTAATAGCAAACTTAGCACAGTGTCCACAGAGGATTTTAACAAAGCTTTAGGAGAGGTGCTACTCTCATTAGAAACGAACTCTTTTATGCTATGTGACAAATGTGAAATTTGTCAAATACTTAGTATTGGTAACTGTCTAGATATGTAGGGTCCTCAAAAATGCTGCCAAATAACTATTTTAAACTGAATACAGTTAAAAAGTCAGCCATAATCAAAACAAAAAATAGTGAAGTTGTTACCTGTAGCAAGAAGTAGGTTATGTGGCACAACCAGATAAAAATAAAAATCCAAGTCATTCAGCAGTATAAAGTACAACACTAAATAGCAGTGGCATAAAAAACTTGTTCAAGATGGTGTCTGGGGTGGCATCACAAAATAGCTTTTTACTGAACTTTGAGGAAAGGTTCAGTACTTCATGATCCCAGACTGCATGTACTTTTCCAGTGTCTCTCAGTCCCAGCTTCTGCGTGTGAGCACCCTTCATGAGCCTACTGCCATCTCCTCTAATGAACTGTATAGGTCTGGAAGGCTTGAGCACCTGGACAAGGTTAGGTAAGTCTCCTGACCTCAGGAAGAAATGGAAATGTGGAAAGAAGCTCCATCCTGTACTTGGGGACAGCTTACAACTTCTTTGCTTCTAGTTATGAATTTTCAGTAGAAATATTACCTGCTGGGATTTAAGAAAAAAGAATTATCCAGGACAGGGCTGTAAAGTTATTCTGAGTGTTTATTTTTCTCCCATGGCTTCAAAATCCTAGTAGGTAGGTGGAATCAAGCTCCTTGTGGATGTACCATGCTCTTTGCTGAGGGAGAAAAGATTACCAGAGATGAAAATGCTTAAAATAATTGTTGAATGTTCACCCACTTGAGTAGCAGTTTATGCGTAGCGCTCTCGACAAGTGTTATACGTCTGCCATTGGAGCTAACAATTTTTGTGTGTCATAAGAAGGTTATACTATTTGAGAACTGATTATAGTCTGTAGGGTGTTATTAGTAGAAGGCAGTGTCATTTCTGTTGACTTCTGTTCTAGTTTCCTTCAGTGCCATGCTCCGGTCTGAGAATCGTATGGGTTCCAAACACACCCTTAGCTGAATGAAATGCTATAGTTCAAGACTTTGTTCTCACTGATTAGTCAGCGTACTCATGAATCCACAGATGTTAACATATATCAGGCCAAACCCAAAGTGATACAGATGGCAGTTCATTTGTTGACAGTAACTTCCATAACATTGCAATTATTTAAAAGTTTTTGTGTATTTTGCAATACGAAAGTTGCATGTATAGATAGTAGGTATGAGTGTAGAGTCTCACTACTGTTAAAGCACATGTGCGCTTTGTCATATGCAGGAATTTGTTTAAAATTTCTCAATAACCTCAGACACAGCCTTCTCCCTAACACATTTACAGGTAATACAAAGGATTCTACAGAATGGCTTGATGTAATACTGCTTTTCTTCACTAATTCATGAAAAATGACACAATAACATGTATGATGGTTCCCATGTCACGTTTCTGAGGTCTGTATCATCAAAGTCATAATTCAGACATTTGAACCAGCTTTGAATACCAAACACACAGGAAGTGTCATTGTCTTTACATAAAACAAATAAAAGATGGGACGCAACCATCTTTAGTCACAAAACCCCCAAAACACCCCCCATGCCAGAATCCCTCAAAACTCTAGAAACAGACAACAAAGGACCCTCCATATCCATACCTTTTACCTCCTAAAAAGTAAAAATAAAGGAAATATGACCTCCTGTGCCATTTTTCCCTTTAAATTTTGAAGTATATAAATAGAATATGTGACTATGATATACTGCAGTAATTTTCATTAATCTCATGCCAATAAATCACTTAGTAAATTCTTTGAACAAAGACCCTGCTTCTACTTAGTGTGTAACACAATAACGACTAGGACCTTCTGAGTGAGACTGTAGATGTTGTTGTAGTATAAACTGATAGTGGTAACTGTGAATGAGTTTTATGTGACACTGTGGGCTCTTTCAAGTGTCTATGTTAGATAAACATTTAGTACTTTATGTTTATGTAAAGCTATCTGCTTAGAAGCTTCTTCCTGAATACAGCTGCTCCAAATTACACGTCTCTTATTTATACTAGAATATGTTAAGACAAATGATCACTATGCAACTGCTGGGAATTAAGTTAATTTAGATTATTTTGCTGTAGATTCTTGACTTTTCAAGACTTCTGATTGAGCTCTCAGTGGGGTTGCCTTCCAGAAAATTGCCCCGATGAGATTTTGGGGGCAGGTGTTAACTGTGGAAACCTACTTAGTATTAAACATACCTGTCTCGTTGCTACTGACTGTGGAGACGATACTTTATATTATTTTTTTTCTGGCCATTGTTCTTCACAAAAGACCTAATTGAAAATATCTGTCAAATCATGTCTCTGGTTTCCCTCTTCTTTCCCCACCATTAATTGGACAGGTATTGTGTTTGTGTGGGAAGGAAGGAGGCTCTATAGCAGTATAGCAATATTGCTGGGAAAAAGAACATTAAAATGGATAAAGGGATTTCCTAGAGGTATAAATACCTGCACACGACCTCCCTGTGCTCTGGAGCCCTCCTGTATATGTATATGCAGGTAAAAAGCCTAGAATATAGTTTGAGCTGCCGTTAATCACGCTGGATCTGTTCTGTTAGAAAACGGGCAAGTGGCTCTTTTGCTTGTTGGAGGGTATGACTTGCCAAGCGTTTGCTTCATCTGACACCTTTGTACCCTTGAATTCTGACTCTTCTACCTCTCTGCCTCTGATAATGCATCACAGCGTCGCAGAGTGCCTGCCAGTTTCTAACCATGCCACCAATGTTATGTCTACAGGTACTTTTTAAAAATAATCTTGCTCTTAGTAACTGTCATTTGTAATGCTTCTGAATGCTATGTGTTCACCAAGTTCTGCAATATTTACAGTGTTTGGTATCAATGCCGTATGTCAGATTGGGACTACATTAAAGTAGAAGCATTTTCACAAAACTGCATGATGAGTGAATCAGGTACACACCACATGTTTGTGTTTTACTGAAATTTGTAGCTTTCTCTTAATTTGTTACAAATTTGGGCTCAAGTATGCTACTGATGCATTAACTTAGAACAGGTTCAAACAGTTACTGTTGTTACGGCTATATAGTCTTGAATGACAGATGTTATGTAAAGTAATTTAAAATTTGGTTACTATGGAACTAAAATTTAAAATTATATCAATTACCTTAAATAGGAATGTATTTAAAAGTGGTCAGGCCTAAATATAATTTGGGGAAGGTTTCAAGAAGGAAAAATATTACTTTACAGTGCATATTGCAAACTGAATCAAGACTAAAATTTAAGTGGGATGTTCAAATTTGATGTTAGAAGTCTCATTAATAGTTTTGAGTTTTGTGTGTGTATATAATCCAATTAATTGCATTTAAATACTAAGACTATGTAATCACTGAACTATCTGAGAGAGACAGAGAAAGAAAGAGGGTTTTCTTGCAACCTTAAACCTGCAGAATTGTTGATGGAAAATTTTCAGGAACAGAAAAATTAATAGTTTTGATTTATTTGAAATTGCATTAAGGTAAGAATTTTACTTGGAGCCTTAACAAGCAACTAGCTTTATGCTGAAATACATTGGTAATAAAACATTTTAATACCAAGAAAAAGCATGTAAGTAATGAAATCTCAGAATTGGTGTTAGATAACAGGATGTTATACATTAAGCAGGAGATTCAAAATATCCTAACATTGCTGTTGATTAACAGCAGTAATAGGGAATAGGAGAATTTAAATTTTGTATGAGGCCAAATTTATTTATCTGTATCATACTTTATTATCTAATAAAAAGTATATAGCGACAGCCAGCCAAAAGCATTTGCTCACCTCCTTCAAATTCAGGTTTTGATATTTTTTAGTTACCTCTCAAGAACAAATATTGCTGCAGTCAGTGGGAATTTTGTTTGCAGGACCACATGTAGCAGATGAGGCTGTGAGAATGGAAGCAGTGACAGAGAATGCTTACTAGAACAGTTAAAGGCTTATAAACTTCTTACATAGATTTGGAAATTGCAATAAGCACTGGTATGATGGTGAAAATATCGAAGGAGAATTTGTGCACAAAGTAGACATGAAATAATTTTGTATAATGACTTATGTTAAATGTCAAAAATGTTTAAAATGTGCCACAAAGTCGAAGTGAATATACTGCTGTTCAAATACTGTACCATGTCATACAGCTGATGTTCTACAGTATCCTCAACATTTTAATTGTCATTATTTAATTTAAAGAGCATCATTACCAACATTTAATTTTAAATCATATTAGAAATTTGGAAATGTTGGGTTTATTAACAGAAAACTATAGTTTAGGGATTATGAAATAATAGAAGAAAAAAAACACCAGTAAACACTTAGATCTTATCTCAACAGAAAAGTTGCCTTGGTCTAAATGCTTTAGTATTATTAATGAAATATTTATTTTGAGTGCACTTATACTAGTATAAGCATATCTGGTTTAGTAGATTCTATATCTGTATAAATGTATCTAAACAGGACATTTTGCTGTTATTATTACTGTTATAAAAAACAGAGATTCTAATTCCTAATTACTTATATTGTTTTGAACAACAATGTGTGCTCTAAAGTGCAGTTTTACATATCTGAATGTTCACAAACATGAATTTTTAATATTATAATTTATAGCAGTTGTTAGAGGGGACAGTATATGCAATTTCTGCGCCTACTTATGTATGAGAAACCACCATATCTCTCATTTTGCTTTCAGTAAAAAATTGTCTGATTCTTCAGGCACTGGTGATCCAAAACAACCCTGTGAAAACGCTGGAGAGAAAATAATTGTATTTCTTGGTGCTGATGATGGAAAATGATGATTTAGGCCTAGCTTTTTAGAAGACCCCAGAGTCTGTTGTCCTGCTTCCCTACCACCCCACCAAAGCACTCTGAAATGGTTTTGGTAGATTGGCACTTGAGAAAATGCAGCCTCTGGATGCCTCAAAGCAAATATCCCGAAGTGGTGCTTTTGGAAACTCAAGTCTTAGGAATATGTGAAATACTGCCTGCCTTGATGTCTGTGTTCACTGTGGGGTTTGCACAACAGTGAAGCAAATCGATTTTGTGGGAACATGGAGCAAGGTTTTATGCAAGATTAAATGAAATCATGTATGGAAGCTGGTTGAGGAGAGGAACTGATCTCCTCCTGGAGGCTTCAACGCTTCCCTTGCTCAGTTGTATACGTAAACTGGGTTATGCCCATAGATAATACTAAAAAAAAAATACTTTGAGACCATAATAAGATGATTTCTGGTTTTGGCTCAGAAGGTATCTCACTATTTATACTGGCAGTTGCATCTGGTGTGACCTGGACAAGTATCTGGACTTCCAGCAGTGTTAACATGATGGCTATGACTCAGAGCTAAATGTTTACTGAATGCACACAAAAACTGCATGCAAGGATACTGCCTGCCTCTGAACTTAAAAGCTGTGTCTTGAATCCTCACACATTTTCTTACCAGTCCCATTTTTTGTCTTTGATCCAAACACCTATATGCTCCTGTATTCGCTTTGCCATGACGACTTTGGGAAACACTCTGGCAGGCCTTCATTACTCTGTGCCTTCCTGTCATTATGGAAATCAATCGTCAACCTATGGGGTGATGGCAGGTAAGAGACATCCCCTCAACTGGGTGAGCTATTAGCATGTTGATTTTGGCCAGTTTTTCTTTAAAGAGACTGATTCAAGACAGTTGCTTAAAGAAGACAGGACTGGGGTTAAGGCTCTCAAAAGGGGGTTAGGAAATCAAGGATCAGTGCCCAAAGTTTCTTCAAACTTCTGCGTCTCTTGGCAAATTGCTCTGTATCTTATTTCTCTCTACAAGACTGGGACAGTGCTGCTCTTTAGGCTTGCCTATGTTCACTTCTTTGGTGATCACCACTTTTTGAGGGATCAGGACTGATGTACTTGATACATATGTGCACTACCGGTAGATGAGGTGATGGAGCCCTCACTGGAGCTACAAAATATAATGGTGGCACAATGAAAAGCTAGCTGAATTCAGCAGGAAGATCATACAGATCATACACTCATGAATGTATACTAGGAGTGTATGCTAGCATCCTGCTCAGTTTTCCATGTCGCAGGCTGAGTTAGGAAAAGGAACTGTTATTCTATGCAAGTTCAAGCAGCCATCAATGAAATAATGTGACAAATCAAATTAACACAAGCCAGAGAAATAATCATGACTCAGAGCTAGGCCAAAATCAAACTCAGCATTTTATTTCATTTAAGATGAAGGAAATACTACAGTAAGTCAGTACAGATGAATACATCTGCACAGGGACTATTCACGGACAGTCAGTAGACTTCCTTCACTGTGTGCAAATGTCCAAATGCTCCTATTTCATTGTCCGTTAATATATATGTTGCAAACATTCCTAGCATTGCTCAAATCCCCAGGAAAAGTCCACAGGTATTAAACAAAAGGTATTGCTAAGAAGTTTCTTTTATTTCAGTCCAAAATAAATACATCTACATTTTCCTTCTTTCTCTTTTTACTCTTACCTTTTGCTACTAGGCATCAAGCCTGCAACTCCAGAGATTCTATCAGCAAGTCTCTCCCAGAGTCGCATCTTACAGACATGCAGCATGCCACATCCCAATGTGGTAAACAGTGTCAGCACCTTGCAAAGCAAGTCCTTCTCTTTCCTTTTTTTTTTTTTTCCCTTTATTTTTTGAGAAAATCTCCTTTTATGGCCATCCTGTGTAAAAAGCATAAAGTATTCCTATGGGGTTAGAATCTCCAGTGCTGGTGAGAGCAATCGAAGCAGTGAAGACAAGAAAAGTAAATGGAGGAAGGGGTGGGAGGTTAATGAAGTTCAGAGTTCTGCTATGAAATTTTGTGTAATTTAGAAAATTGGGAAGGATGTCCTGAGAACCTGGAATTTATGAGCTGCTTCAGATACACGGAAGAGTGTTAGTATTTCTCCAGCCATTTTATTTTTCCCACCTCATGTCAGAGACTCTTTAGCTCTGTGTACAATATCTAGAAAAAAAACAGCCTTCACTCTTATCTGAACTCTGTTGTTAACTCTGATATTTGTGAAAAAAAGGTAGCACAAGATAGTTTTGCTTTGTCCTTGAGGAATTTCTTTTTAAGCCAGAACAATCACAATGTCTTCTGGGCTCTTCTCATTTTTTTTTTTGTTTGTTTGTTTTGTTTTGGTTTTTTTTGTTTGTTTGGTTTTTTTTGTTTGGTTTTTTTGGTTTTTTTTTGTTTGTTTTTTGGTTTTTTTTGTTTTTCTTTGAGCTCTTACCTGTGTACTTTCCTGAAACAAGTTTTATGTTGAAGCTAAACCAAGATAATATCTTGTCTGTACATCATTGGCACATTTTATGTGGCTCAAAATGACATAGATCCATAAATCTTGTTATGCCACTTAATTCTAGCTGAGGTCTTGGATTGTTATTTAAGTTTGGACCATTTACCCCTTATGTAAGTGCATCACAGTTTGCTAAGAGGCAGGGTAGCTATGGCCTGTGAAAGTGGCTGTTGCTCAGTTTTCAAATATTGAGACGTGAGACCGTACCTCGTAGGAGATTCTCACTCTTGGATACATTTGCATATGTTATACAATAAATATTACAGACATGGATTATGCGATGATGAAGGTATGTTTTCATTGTGTAGAGGTAGAGAATAACTATACTGAGTTTTCTTTATGTGTTGCTCAGGTAGCCTGACCCCTTGCCTTTATAAATTCCCGGAGCACACCCTGAGTGCCAGCTCATGTGCCTTGGGCCACAGCTTCGCGCCCATGCACCAGCCCCTCCTGACAGACGATCCCACCGCCGCAGACTTCAAGCAGGAGTTCCGCAGAAAAAACAAGTCTGTCGAAGAGCCCATTGACATGGACTCCCCCGAAATCAGGGAACTGGAGAAATTTGCTAACGAATTTAAGCTGCGGAGAATTAAGCTGGGTATGTGTTTTATGTCCATGAACAAAAGGCTGAGAAATTCTAGTGAAAGAAAAAATATTTCCAAATGTTTTACAGTCCAGTCTCTGCACTTATCTAATCGTAACTCTAATCCTGCCTTGCACTGCTAAACTGTCTCTGTTTCTCTAAGACTTACATAGAATTAATGAACTTCAGCTTTTTGCAACTTAGTACACAGAAAGTGACTTTAAACTTTCCTGTCCCTATATTACTTAAGTCCAGAGAAAACTATTGCTGTTCATTAAATTACATTCACTAGCAGGTGCATTATTTTTCACAGCCCCAAATTTTCTGCAACTTAGGGCAGCACATGCTATGACATCTCATACTCACCTTTTTCCCCATGAAGTTCTTCACTTCATGGTGCAATGTCATTTCAATATGTAAAATGTGTGACATCCATGGCAAATCTTTCATACCAATAGGAAGCTTCTCTTCCTGGTTTATTTTCTTTTGCCAAGACACAGGTACTGCAGCAACTGATATCTTTGTTGCTGTCTGAGAACTACTGGGGCTGATGCAAGATGGATTTCATTAAACGGTCTCCAGTGAGGTGCTTGTCTTTCACAGGACAAATCTTAGCTGAGGACAAAGGTGGACTGAGCCCTGTCTTTCTCACCTGTAGGGGATAGAGGTACATGCCAAAGTAAAAGCCTGTCTCATCCTTGTTTGAAGTGTACAGAAAAAAAATCACATCCAGCACTGCAGATTCAGCTCTCTTATAAATATTGGGTACTCTGAACGAAGACTTGTAATTTTGACATTATTACTTATAACATGACTTTGTATCATTACAAAACAAGGTGTCCTTCTAGCTTTATAAATGTAAAAAACTTATAAGGTTATCACAGGCATCTATGCATTACTTAACAGCTAGAAAGCTAGTGTGTTCCATTTGCAGAGTAAAAATAAGCACTGAAACAAAAAATTAGGGTTTAAAAGTATTTGCATCTTGGTCAGTTTTGCTCTATACCATGTCTTTGATGTCAGCCACAGCAACAGAAAGACTCGTGAGGCCCCACGCTGTTAATCACTGTTTTTATTACTGCATCTTCATCCTGAATTTGTAAGGGAGCAAAACTTCCTCTGATGCAAGCAAGTGGCACAGAACCTGTAAGACTGAGCTTAATGCTCTCCTGGGAAAAATGCAATTTGCACAGGAAAACTAATCTGAAGTTGAGCTTTACAAGGGAAGAGAGAGTTAATATGGGCTGTAGGTTTGAGGCTGAGAAACACAGAGCAAGTGCAACCAAAATGGAGGTAAAAAGCTGCCTCATGAGACATTCAGCATCTAAAGAGATCCCATCTGTTCTGGTGCAGAGGCAGATAGGGAAAAGGATAAGCCAGACTCCTGAATGTAGCAGATACACATTCGCAGCCTGGAACAATGAGCTGTTGTTACAAAACCAGTGGAATGGAAACCACAGCATTTCTTTGATCACTTCAACTTAGTCATTGCAACAAATGACACGAGACCAGTGGTGCTGCTGGGGATTATCCTGTTGCCTTTGCAGCACCTATAGAAAGAAAGATACAGGGTGTCTGGTTCCCTCTCAAATCTCTAATATTGAAGTGTAAAACCATTAAATCAGTGAAAACCTCCAATGAAACCAACAGGAGGCTGAAGTCTCTGAGGTGAGCTCGGACTTCGTCACAAAGACCTCTGCAGAAAGTCCATCCTGAAGACACTGCAGGCACACACAGCTCATAAAAGTCAGCAGTGAAGGGCCAAGCATCTCATGGAAAGTAACTCTTTCTATAAAGCTCCAAAGTGCCTTTTTTTTCCTTCATTTTTTACAGGTTACACGCAAACTAACGTTGGAGAAGCACTGGCTGCAGTGCATGGTTCTGAATTCAGCCAAACTACTATTTGCCGGTTTGAAAACTTGCAGCTGAGCTTCAAGAATGCATGCAAACTGAAATCAATACTGTCCAAGTGGCTGGAGGAAGCAGAACAAGTAGGAGGTAGAGAATTGAAATCCTCTAAATATTGATTTGCATTTAAACCAGGATCCTATATGTATGTTGAAGGACGAGTACATGTATTCCGTAGACTAATGTTTTTGTTTTAGCAGCTTCGATTACTAAGATGTGCTTATATTAGATTTTGGTTGTCTTTTATGCGTGAGCAAAGAGGTCAAATTGAAATGTACGCAGGGTACAGAGCAGCAGAAATATCACTTGACCTACTGGAAGTAATTTATTTCAGTCTGATCCCAGTAAACGAGCTCCAGTCCTGTGGCATAGGTCAGAGTTGTTATTAAGATGGGACATTTAGCAGCATACAGGGATTCTTCACAAACGAAGAACTCTTCCTTCCAGCCTCTGGTATATGAGATGTAGCCTTGGGGAAAAGGATTTGAGTTCAGCTGCAGCAGTGGTCTTTAAACCCTGAACAAGAATAGCGTGGCATAGAAGTTTTTGATGCAACATTTTTGCTGCTAGGGGATTCCTTCCCTTTTGTCCAGTAATTTCTAGTTGCAGGAAGAGGCATGGGGTTCACTGGGGAAAGAGTATATTAAGAACAGGTTGGTTGATTTAAAGGAAATGGACTGTTTTAAAGAACAGCCTTTTCAGCTGGATGAATTGGGATTCTGGGAAGCAATGTGCCTGGAGGTGACAGCAAAAGCCAGGACTACCACCGTGTGGCACTCACCTAGCATAGGAAGAAAGAGAAAATGATCTTAGTGCTACTTTTTGGATTCACCATTGTATTGAACAGTAGATAAGGTCAAAATGCTGCTTGTGTCGCACACTTCAGTTTACTTTGAACCAAAGGTAGAAAGCTTCCTTCCCCTGTAACTACACTAGAAACCAGAGAACGGCCTAACACGGTTGGCATATTGCAAAAAGCACACATAAGGTGGGCAGCAGCTGCTGACTGCATGAGCAGCATTGCAGGCTTGAGCTGCAGGGTAAGATCATGTGTGCAGGCAGTGGCCTCTGAGAAGTGATGGAGGACTTGTCCATCGGGAATTGGTATGGAAGATGCAGATGAATAAATGGAGTTGGGAGCCAAGGCCATGTTTCTGCAGAAAGAGGGTGAGGTAGCTGAGGGGTATGGAAATGGAATCTGTCCCTCTAGATGGTACCCATCACGAGGAAGAAGGCAGGTGAAAGGAAAGGGCTGAAGTACAGCTTCTTACATAGGCACAGAGCCAGCACTTTAGCCATGGCACACCATTTTTGCTTATAGACATTTATAGCTGGAGGTAAAAAAAATGACCAACCGTCTGAAAGAAAAAAGTTTTTCTATATGTGGTCCTGCTCTTATTCAGTGACATAAAGGGACTTTTCTTCTGGAGAGAATTGTGCTTGTTTCCCATTCCCTGTTCCAAGTAACTGCTTGATTTGGTTTTGTTCCATTTTTAATGTAGCTTTATACAGTGAAAAAGTTGGAGTGAATGAGCGGAAGAGGAAGCGCAGAACCACCATAAGGTAATAAATATTTAGAGGGTTACATGTTCCCCTTCGACTAAGATCCTCCTTTTCGTGGTCTTGAAATGAAAGTGTTCCTATTAATGAATCTCTATAGCTAGTGTTTCAAAATGTTTCACTGTTTTGAAACATTCCACTGAAAAATGGCAGCATAACCCTCCAAACCCCCAATTTACTCCAAATACACTACATTTCCCAATAAAAGACTTTTTTTTTTCTTTTTCAACATATGACAACATCCTTCAATATGAAAAAAAAATCCAATTCTGCCCAAATTTTATTATATCAATATAGTGAATGAGGTATCAGAGCATCCCCATTTGCATTTTGGGAGATTATATATTATACCAAAATAAACTGCATTATTTTTCCAGAGAATTGAGGTCTGGGAGTTTGAGAGCAAGCTTTTACACATAATATTGGATCCTCATCCCTATCCTCTGCCATTGCATTCTCCGGAGTTCACAAAGAAGCACTTCAATGAGCCAAATGGAAAAAAGGGAGCTGTTCTTGGAAGCTCCTTCTGCTTCTCATATCTCTGGTGGCCAACGGCTACCATCTATCTAGCCTCAATTCCATATGAAAACCGAGTAGGCTGGTAAATCATATTACAAAAACAATTACGAAATAGGCAAAGTGAGAACATGGGGCAATTCCCAGGCTTTTACGATTGATGAAGAAGAATTCATTCAGGGGACCTTCAAGGAGCTGTAGCATTCTTTCACAGGAAGGGAATTTGGCTGCCTCTGCCTGGTGCTGCCAGGCCCTACCCGTTACAGTGAATTACCTGATGTTTGCAGAGGGATCCTTCCCAACGTACCGTGCCACCTCCCAGACATGTAAGCTGCTCTATTGTCCTACAGCCTCAGAATCCTATAACCACAACATGCACCTCCTCCTTTCACATTCAACTTGGGACTTCTTTTCTTAGTCATATTGCTTTTGATATAAAGAATAAAATGGATGTGTTATTTCTCTCTGACTTTTCAAGTTAAAATTATTCCAATGGGTTTCTCCTCAATCAGGAGTGAAGGGATGGGCAATGCTTCATAGCTCATTTGCTCATCAGAGCACCTCACAAGGGATGAAGCTGTACTCTTGGGAGGCCAGTTTCTCCTCTCAGTTTCTCTCCAAGTTAGTAAAGATTGAGCAGCAGTGCCAAGACCTTGCCCAGTTTATGTAGTATGGCCTGTGTGAAAGCTGCCAAGTTGAGAGCATTTCTGTCCTAGGTGTTTTCCCCTGGCTAGAGGAGACTGCTCAAGGCTGCTCATCTAACATGGTGGGTTTTAGTGTTGTTTTTAACAGCTATTGGAAAAACTCCTCATATTAAGCATTTTTAATTCTTCCTGCTTTTACATCCAAATTCACTGCACTGCAAGTATCAAATATGGCAGATTGTCAAGGGCACAGATAATTGAGAGGAAGTTCAGGACCAAACCACATATAATAAGAATATACATAATATACAAATCACATATAATAAGAAAATATAAGAAAATATTAATTGTTCCTTTGAAGGTATATAGGACCTCAGTTTGAAGACCTCAAACTTACCAGGGAGGCGGACTTTATCTGACCCTCAGCATTACTCTTATCAATTCTTAATGGATGTTTGAAGGTAAACTAGATGTGAAACAAAAGTCCCACTAAGTTAGGGTAGTCACATCGTTAAGAAAAAATGCTTAATTTGAATTTGTGGAAGCTATTTTCTTTTCTACTTTGATCAGAAAGCCTATGAAACTGTTAGTCAAAACCAGTGATACTTCTAGGCTTCTGTGTGTGTAGAACATCATGTTATTAATTAGTTAGTTTTGGTAATGTTAATAAGTATTGTGAAATAGACCTGTAAATGACAAAGTAACAACATATTGCAGACGAAGTAACGAAATAACTGGAACTCCAGCAAATCCTTTGTATATGTCTTAACAGAAATACCTGCACCTCATTTCCAGAATAATGCATGAAGTGCCCTCTTGTGTCCAAAGAAATTACAGCTACTGCTGAAGCCAGTTTCAGATGTGTCCTGGTGGCACATAAGTATGCCGCATATACTCTGTTTTCTGAGAATAAGTAACACAAACGGGAATTAAATTCTATCTGACAGTAAGAAAGTTTGTTGTTTATTGAACCACTCAACCTTGGTCACTGCTGACTCTGAGGAACAGATTAAGGCAGACTTTAGCAGTGATAATTGCTAAAACAGCTTGCTGTGAACTGCTGATTTCTAGAAATACTATGGTGCACTCTCTATAACAAAAAGAGATGAAGAACTTGATATGTTTCCCAAATTGTAAGTGACGGAGCTCTTGCCCTTTGTAAACTCAAATGATTTGATACAACCAGGTAACCACACTAATGTGCATTTGCTGAACCCCTACAATGGTGTAACTGGGGCAGAAAGGGTGGGCAAGCTTGTTCCAGTTCCTGTGATCCAATTCATGTCTAGCTAGTAGCTGTATCTCCTAGAGAACAAGAAGCATAAATATTTCATTATTACCACTGAAATTGCATCAAACTTGATGTTAGTTTTGCTTTTAAATTAATCTATGCTGAAATTCTGCCTGATGTGATGCTCTTCATGTCAGCAAATGACTACAGTGTACTTTAAGCTCTGTAGGTTTCCTTTGTGTAGGAAAAAAGGAAACACACTAAGTCACTACCTTTAGTGTTCTTACTTGTCCCTTCTTGTGAACTAGTGGTGAAAGCCTGAATGCATCAGAAAAGTTTTTAAAGGTGAAATTTTATCCCTTTATCCAGTATTGCTGCCAAAGAAGCCCTAGAGAGACACTTTGGAGAACAAAGTAAGCCTTCTTCTCAGGAAATTATGAGGATGGCTGAGGGGCTCAATCTTGAGAAAGAAGTTGTGAGAGTTTGGTTTTGCAACAGAAGACAAAGGGAAAAGAGAGTGAAGACAAGTTTACATCAGAATGCCTTTAGTTCTATTATCAAGGAGCATCATGAATGCCGGTAAAGCTTTTCCATATATAGAAGTGGTTTTCTGGGGTTTGCTTTGTGTTGTTGGGTTTTGCTTTCTTTTGTTTTTGTTTTTGTTTTTGCTTTTTGTTGTTGTTGTTTTTGGGTTTTTTGTTTTGTTTTGTTTTGTTCTGTTTGTTTGTTTGTGGTAAATATTGTATATATTGTTAAAAAAAAAGAAAGTGTTTCTCTTACAAGCTAGCCAGCTTCAGATGTTGTGTGTTGTGGAAGACATGATTTCAATGTAAAAGGCTGGAAACAAATTAAATGCTACTGCATATATTTAAAGAATTGGAGGTCTCTGCTTAACTGCATTGAACCTATTATGTGTTATTCAACTAGAGATGCTATCCAAATTGCACAAGTAGTTGCGGTTTCCCTATACTGTGCCTTTCTTGTATCTGTGTTACATTTACTGATTAATGGAGAACGCCATGTATAACAGGTACACTATGCATCAGGAAACAAAGCCTTCTTAGTGTTGTGTGTGAAGAAAGGTTACAAAGCTTGATACCAGCAGCTACAGTATTGAAAATATGTTGCCTCTGCATGTGCTAACTAGCTTAACTCCACTAACCTGTGTGAGATTTTTAAGCCATGAGGGACATGGCAGGGTCCCATCTCCAGCGGTGAATGCTGAGCTCAGCAAACAGAGCTCACAAATTCCTGAGTAAGAAATTAGAACTTCAGAGAAGACAAAGTGAATAAGTGTCCTCAAAGAAGCAGTGGTGACATTGCTAAACATCTAGTTATGGCCAAGATGGGATCTACCCGTGGGATCTCGTGGGAGAGAGACAGGCAGGGGAACGCCAGCTAAAGAACTGCCTTTCCAAAGGACAGCTCAAACTCAGCGACCCACTCACAACAGCTGCACACCTCTGAGTGGATCGTTCCAGGTAAATTCACTCTGTAAGTTCAGGACAAAGCCATCAGAAATGTGCCAGAATTGCTGTCATTATTTAAGGGGGTGTAAGCTTACCAGTACTGAGGTGTCAATGCTATTCCTACTGTGTGCTCTGTCTCTATGTACCACTTGACTGCCTTAAATGGATGCCAAGTAGAAGCAACCTTTTTTATGCTTGTGATCAAAGATAACTCTTGCTTATGTATTATATACCTTAAAGTTTGATTCGGATATGTTTAGCTATAAAAATTGGGATAAAATTTACCTTACCTTAAGCCTTTGTGACTTGAAGGGAGAAAAACTAGAGAATTACCAGGGTTTTTATTCTTTGGGCCTTCTCTGCACTGTGTTTTTTTCTAATTAAATCCATGTGTGGACATATTTACATCAGAGATAGCATGTTAAGTTGTGCTCTTGTGCTCTGAAATAAGTATCCGTAGAAAGCATTTGTTGCGCTGCATATTCCCGCTCTTTTCCACCTCACTAACTGAAGACAATCCCTTGCCATTCTCTAGCATAGAGAGATGATAATTGGGGAAAACAAACAAACCAACAAACAAAAAAACAGTGCCAGAACTCCCCCTAACAGAAAGCCAGGCACTGAGAAACTGAATTAATGACTGTAGTACTCATCAGGGATAGATTATCCAGCCATCTCTTCAGCCCCGCTCATTATTATTAGAATAGCCCATTACCATATATGTGTTTTTGACTGTTTTCCCAGGGCTGAAATTAAGTGAGTACATCCAAGTTGTAATGGCCAGATACATTTTATTTTTCCATAAAACAGACCTGATGATTTAGAAAATGTCTAGATAATAGGCCCACAGAAAGCAAAAGGAGTTTAATGTTCAAGATCCCTTAGAAGCTGTGTGTACAAGTTAAGTGTTCTCTCTCTAGTGTACATTAAATTATCTCTGATACTTATTACAGTAACCATAGGCATAGTCATCTATGGAAATTAGGCTCCTGGATTAAAAAACACCACCACCACCACCACACTTTTATGGATGAATGCATTGCTATAACCCCCATAAATTTAGAATAAAACTTCAGTTTAATAACTTAAAGAAATTGTATTTTGTACTCTTTTCAGGTTGTTCTCATCACTAGCATAGCTCACCCACTAGAGCAGAGAAAGACCAAGCTGTAGCCTTTATCCACAGATTACGAACTTTCTAAAAGGATGGAAAATAAATACAGTTGAGAAGATCAGCATTCAGTAAAGGTGGTGGCATGCATTTGTGTATCTTTGATGTTAACATAATCTGATGTTATATATGTTGAAACTCTGGGAAATATATAAATCTTATTTATAATCTTAGCTATTTTCTTAATTATGAAAGGCTTCCTAGAAATTCTATAAGCCTGTACTTCCCCCTTCCCAATAAAGTATTCCTGCATATTTTGTATTTTCAGGTAATGGTCTGTAGTTCTGTTTTGGTAATACTTCACTTTTATTTTATAGTTGTGTATCATGTTGATGTGCTTATTCACTTCAGTGTGCGGTAATAGTTAATTCAGGCACAGACTTACCAAAATATTGTCATTTCTAGTCTTACAAGTGAAGGCTAAGTGCAGAAGCATAGCAAAATAAAATGAAAGATGACATAAAATGCCATTTTCTTGCAAAAGAATGACAAAAGGCAAAGTGAAGGAAGCAGCCATTATTTAAACACATCTAGCTGTTGTCACAGAAATTAGTAACAAATTAGAGCAGAATTGTTTAAAGAAAAAAAAAGCTGGATGAAACCAATTTAATGTGCTGCAGCTGCAGCCATTAGATTTAGAAAAAGTGGCAATTGATTTTTTTTCTGTACAATTTACTGACTGAGGAGTTGCCATCAATCTCTCTTGATTGGGGAAAAGCCCTGAGATAAGACATCTGAGGGGTGTAGCTTTATAAACCTCCAAGAGCTTAGTTAGCTATTTGACTAACACAGGCTGCACTATTTTTCTTTGAGATGTTTGTGGGGTTCTTTTCTCGGTCTTACTTTTCCCATGGTAACTTTAGGTAGGGTGTTAAACTAGAATAGAGGATAAAACAAGACATTATGACAGTGTGTAAATCTGCGGTTCACCTCTCTCTGAAGTACCATGTAGCATTCTGTCCCACTCATCTTGAAGGATGTAACAAACCTAGAAAAGGCCCCTCTACAGGCAAAGCTGATGATCAAAGATATGACAAATAACTCTTCAACGTACTGTCTCTGTCTTAGACTTAATGTGTGTGCATTGAACACTGTAGAGGTCTCCTGAATTTAGGGCTATACGGAAAGGCTGGATGGATGCAGGTTGTTCACCCCCTTGCCTAACGTGAGAACTATGAGTAAACATGCAAAGATGGCAAGAAGCATACGAAAAAACAAAAGTAGTGGTTTTTAATGCAGTGCGGTTTAAGATCTGTGGAACGCCTCAAAAGTGTGGGTGCCAGAAGTTTATTTATATGGACAAGCTCACAGATGAGAAAGCCACTTAAAACTGTTGTATATAGAGGAACATACACACGGCTCTGGCCTAAGTTGAAAATAGAGGCTGGAAGAGTATTAGAGGAGGAAGCATCATTTATATGTATCTTTTTCTCATATTTTCCTGGGTATTGTTTACAGGCACTTGTGAAGTAGGATTCTGCATGAGACAGACATCAGTCTGCCCCAATAGAGCCACTCTTAGGTGCATAAACAACTGCATTGTTGTTCTTGCATGGAAGATTTTTAGATTCAGTTGCTGTTAAGGTGTCAGCAAGGATGGAGGAGTTTAAGGACTGAGTGGGATATTTTTTTTAGTCTGATAGGAGTGATTCAAAAGGAATTTTATTATATATAGCTATAACATACTAACTATAATTAAAATAAATATAAGCAAGCCTGCAAAGGAAAAAGTCATTGCGAATTAAAAAGCATTTTATTAGATTTTTACAAAACCTGTAAAAAAAAGAAAAAGAATATTCACTTCATATCAGATATATGCAATATATAAACTTACACATTCCTACCCACTACCTCACAGAGTCATAATTTGTACATTATTTCCTTCGAAGAGAAAGAATACCTCAACTTCTATGCAAAAAAAAAAAAAACCAGATGAAATCTCACCTATGTTTTTTCTTTCTCTTCTGACTTCAATCCTAAAAAGCAGATGGTGTGACAACAGTAGATCCATAGAGATTATGATTTCCTGCTACACTTCCTCTAGCAGCAAAGTCTCTTTATGAAGTTTGTTCCTCCACGGTTATCCTGGTTTCACTCTTGGGAGGTATTTTGTTTTTCTCATTTTAGAGCCAAGCTTTGTTGTTTCTGTTCAATGAACGGCCCCACTAAACCAGCACAACTGAGGGGCAAATAATCTCCAGCAGACCAAGGGCTGAGGAAATTCACACCACCTGGGAATTCATAACTGCGAACTGCATTCTCAGACTCTATCATCTATGTAAAATAACAGTTCTTATTTCGTTAGTCCAATATATTCCACTTAAAGCTAGAGTCATGCTCCTGAAGTTCAGAGGCCATGGAAAAACCTTCACAGAACCAGACACTTTTATTATAGCGTTTAGACAAGTAATTGCCATGTATCATTCAAAATTGTTCTCTAAACTAAAATTTAGATTTAGCTTATCAATGTGATCAATTGCATCTTAGTAAACAATACAATTATGCACAGTTATCTTCCATGAAGAAATACTGTAAAATATATACATATATTTCAGGCAAATGACCTTTTTACAGGCGCACAAGCTGCATTTCTGAACATCAGCACTGAGTCCCATCAAGTGTACAGAGAGGTCTTGCCATAGTGTTCTGTGAAACTTATCTTAATTACAGTTTACTCACCTTCTAAAGACTCTTTCAGAATAAAATCACAAAGCTACAAGATTTATATACATAAAGGCACAGCAATTCTGTTGAAACCAGCTATGTTACAGTACAATAGAGTTCAATCAGTGCCTTTCATGCAACAATGTTCACTTAGAAAATTTAAATCCTTTTCCAGTCAAATTAACTGCACAAGGACTCCATCTTTCCCTTTCAGTAGAAAGAATAACCAGCTATTATTTAATCAACTCAAAGTTACTACAGGAACTTGAAAGAAATACACAAAATGTTTTTTCTTTCTACATAAGTTTGCTAGACTTTCAAGGCTACTTCTCATAAAAAGAAAATAGTTTCTAAGAGCAAAGGTGAAGTTTAATTTGTGCTACAACAGGCTAAGAACTTTTCTATAGCAATAGTTTTATAAAAGTAATATATGTTATATAGGTGCTGTCCTAGGAGGAATCACCATCAGCCACAGAATAGCCAATTCTAAAGATAGGTTAGGAACTGAGATAAAAGAAAACTTTGAATTAGGAGGACAGATTCAGTTCATGTATAAATGGATTTAGCATTAGAACTGTATCTGTGGTTGGCCCAGTGCCCAAAAAGAGTTCATGCAATGGACATAACAAATGTACTTCCCCCTGTAAACTGATTCAAAATATTTTCCCCTTCCCCAGTACCAATGTCATGTTGTCTTTTCTGAAGCTTCAGAGTTTTCCTAGACATCAGTTGCATTGCAAGAGCATTTGCACTTTTTGCATCTGTTTGCAGCTGAATGATTAGAAGGCAGACTGTATACTGCCATCAAGCTAATCAACTCCCAAAGCTTTGAGCTGTCGTTCAATCTCTTCATCTGATATGGTAGCAGCTTTTGATGTTGATGCAGATGGTAAGCCTCTGGCAGCTGATGGAGCTTTGGCCATCTAGAAGAAGACAGAAGTTTTCTTTAGTCAAAATAATACATGTTACGACAAGCTGACTTATAGGACTGTAAAATAAAGGCTGCTAGAAAAAATTATTTTTTAAAAGGGAATGCAGTGGCAGAAGCACATGAACCAGGTAAAAATAGCCATACCTTTCCAGAGATTTCAATTCCTATCTCATCAAGCACTTGGTTAACAATATCCTGGCTTTCTTCCTCTTCATCAGAAGCATCAAAAATATCATCCAGAGTATCATTAACTTAGAAGAAAGAAAAAAAGAATCGACACTGTATTAAGCAAAAAGATTACTATAATAACCTAGGACCGTCTTTCTGCCCTCCCAGAATGTAGCATTAATACCAATGTATAAGATACTAACAGAAAGCAGCTGTATATTGGGGAGGCTTTCTCTGCCTTGCAAAGCCTGTCAGCACAGCTAGAGCAACAACCGGGTAAGGCATGGCTGCTTTTATAAAAACGTTCGGTTTCACAGAATCAAAGAATGTCAGGGATTGGAAGAGACCTCAAAAGATCATCTAATCCAATCCCCCTGCCAGAGCAGGAACACCTAGATGAGGTTACACAGGAACGTGTCCAGTTTGAATGTCTCCAGAGAAGGAGACTCCACAGCCCCCCTGGGCAGCCTGTTCCAGTGTTCTCTCACCCTCACTGAGAAGACGTTTCTTCTCAAATTTAAGTGGAACCTCTTGTGTTCCAGTTTGAACCCATTACCCCTTGTCCTATCATTGGTTGTCACTGAGAAGAGCCTGGCTCCATCCTCCTGACACTCACCCTTTATATATTTATAAACATTAATGAGGTCACCCCTTCTCCAAGCTAAAGAGACCCAGCTCCCACAGCCTTTCCTCATAAGGGAGATGCTCCACTCCCTTAATCAACTTCGTGGCTCTGCGCTGGACTCTCTCCAGCAGTTCCCTGTCCTTCTTGAACTGAGGGGCCCAGAACTGGACACAATATTCCAGATGTGGTCTCACCAGGGCAGAGTAGAGGGGAAGAACCTAATGGTCAAGAATGATTCAGAACCAGAATGGTTCAGTTGCTCTCTTTCTCTCTCTATTAGAACATTTCTTAAAAATATAAATAAATAAATAAATAAATAATTTAAAAAATCTTCTACAGTTCTAGAAAAATCCCTTTTCTCTTTCTCATCCAAATAAGTTGCAAAATTGTTAATTACTCAGCTAACTTCTGAACTGCAACAATATGATTGGGCGCAGTTGAGCTATTCACCTCTTGCTCAACAATATTGTTTTGACTCCATGCTACTTACTATGGCCAAGACAGTGCCAGCGATTAGGACAGAAAGGAGACCATGATAGCAAGAGCAGGAGGGTTGATATTATTTAGTTGACAGTGGACAGATGCATTCAGAAAAAAGAAATTTACCAACCCTCAAGAAGTTTGTGGCTTAAAACAAAAGAAGGAGGCAAACACATCCCATACCAAGGTGTACATAAAGCTGAGATGATCAATAATCTCTAAATTAACCTCAGATTTTTGAATGTCCAGTCCCAGAAGAAAAAGGCACATGTAGAACTATCAGCTACAGAAAAAGCAATTTTCAAATCCCCCTACCAGTTATGCCAACAAGGTTTTGAACTAGTCTCAAATCCTCTTCCCTTCCAGTATTTTCTTTCTAGAAGTATAATGGGATTTTTGCATGAAGATAAAAAGAAATAGATTTATGTATCTAGAGCTGCTAAAAAGCCTAAGGCAGCCTCCCTGCTCAGATAGGCATGGTTTTGTTTGGTCTTCATTTTCACTGTCAAGCTCACGAATTGTTGAAATAAAGCCTCAAGCATCAGTATTTCTAGAGTGGTTCTACCCCTTCAAGAGCACTTTGAGCTGCAGCAAGCTGCTCCCTGCAGTGCAGAACTTACTCATTTCTTCAGTCATTTCTATCTTCATGTTCTCCTTCTGGAAATTCTGCATAGTTTGTAGGGTCTTTTGTGGGTCCATTTTCTTATTAACTGCTTGCATTGTCTATTAATATTGAAAAAAAAAAACTTAATTATGCAATGACACATTAGTTAAGGCCAATATGTACATTAAGAAGGAATAAAACTTTTCTAATAAACTTTAGTCCAGCTTTCACTTTGCTTGTCTCTTTACATCCCATGAGAACTGTAGATACACAACAGATCAATAGTACAGTCTGCATCTAGTAAGAAATACTGCTACCTACTACCCTAACAGATATGCTTTCAAAGGTATGCATCTTTCGTGCACCATGACCCTTCTCCTGGCCTTACACTAGGAAAAACCTGCCTAATCTGAATGAAAAGAATAGGACAATATTTCCTAACTTGCAAGCTACACACTTTAAAGAGGTAAATGGCTGCGGGTGTTTTGTTCAGTAAGAAACATTTATTTAAACCACCACTAGAAGACAGGCATTAAATTCCAATTGTTTATGTTATAATTTAATAGAAAAATTACTTTTTTCTGAAAAGCAAATATCAAAGTGTTCAAAAAGTATGTATTAGCCTATGGTGAACCTTTGTAATGGGTAGAGATCTTTCTGGGACAATGTAATAAACCTCACCTGGTTTACTACAGGTATGCAGCACTACCATTGCAGGCACTGGTATTTAATACTTCTTTTCTGAGAAGCAAGCTACTGTACCTCTCATGGGACATCAAAACCTAAATATAGACATGAGCAATTCAAATGGAAAGTCTAATGGTCTTTGAGAAGATAAAAGAGTTGGTTAATTAAAAGGGATGCTATCAAGCTACTACAGCTGCTACTGGCTTTGTAGCAGCTCTTCTGCCTTCATGTCTCTGTTTAAAGTGATAATGTATTATGCTTCTAATGTTACTTGAATTTTAAAGACTCAGTTCATAGTCATATTATCTGATTTTAAAAAGTGGTTCTAGACTTCGAGGGTGTTCAGTTCTTTAGTATTCTCTCATAAGACTTATAGATGGACATCAAAAATATTTGCACTAAACTGATATAGAGTTTGTATATCTTCAGAAAATATGGGTCAAATGCATGATTAAAAGAAACATGTAACTATTAACCTGACATTACTGTGTCCAAAATTAGTGCTGTACATGCTAAAAAGTATATACAAAATAGTTTGGATGCTTCTCATTTATGTATTTGTCCTGCTTGTTGAGATAACTGGTTCCATGTATTTTTCACTAATGGCTGTTTGAGATTAAGGATAGTTTATAATCTTCAAAATGAATAACTGAAGACTTTTCTTGTTTAAGCTTCTTGTGTTGATAGGGCAAAATATTCGTTTTAGAAGTGACAAAACCTTCCTGTCCAATAATGTTACACAAACTAGTCAATAGAAGTACCTACTGTGTTTCAAAAAACATCACTTTTCAGATGTTGGTTAATTTTTTGTGTGTCTTTTTTATTTTGTTTTGTTTTTCCTGCTGACTTAACCTTCATAATTAATCTAGTGGCACTTTGGTTTTGAGAAATTTAATCTAAGATATCTCATGGATAAGAAACAAATCAACCAGGTAATAATTACAAAGCAAGACTGATTTGTTCATATGTAACACTGCTGTAGGAACACTGAGTAAGCTGTTCAACTGCATCGGTTGATTGTACAGTCAGACAAGCCCCCACTTTGTGCATTAGACATGGAGGATGGAAAGTTTGCAACAGAGCCACAACCTTGTATCACAAACCACTGATATCTGCCAACATACTGCTGCTAATAGGTATCTGACAGCAAAGCCTTAGCAGTAATTACTTTCCTCACCAAGTTGCACTGCATTACTGTGTTTAACTGGGATGTAATTGTATGTAACTGGGACATAATTGTATTTAACTTGGACTGTGAAAGCACAGTTTGTCTACAACGATGCTCAAAGCAAACTCTCTGTTCATCAATTCACGGAAATAGGGGAAAGTTCACAACTAACTCAGATAACTGAGACTTTTCAGACTCCTTTAAAAAAGAGATGAGATGTGTGAGAAAACTTAATGCAATACCATTTTCTTAGAGCACGGAGAATGAGAATGACAGTGAAGTCCAGATTACATTTCCTTAGGAACTTAAGATCCAAAGCAATAACCTACTTTTTGCACAAGCCATAAAGCTACTGTGACACTGCCTTGATTTCCAGATGAAGCATGCCCTACTTTTTCTAAAAAAACCCTGTCTTTGACAAGATATACAGGCAAGACACTGTAGCAGCATGGTTTGGGTTTTTTGATGCACTGAAGGAGTTATTCCCCTGGCATTAGAGTTTTATTTTTATCATGCAAACATTTGACAGATGTCTAGCCCAAGAAAATACGCTTCGTTAGGTGCTAACTGGCTGGATTGACTAGACAAAAATTTCATAGTATGAATCAAATTACATTTCTCTACTGCAACTTCAACACCATTTGGGGTATTAAGCAATAAGTTTTATCCCTTTCATTACCTTATACAAAAGAACACAGCTTAACAATTGCAACCACGTGCCACATTTTAATGTAAAAGAATGCTTTGTAACACCTTACTTTTGCTGTGGTTGACATAGCTCCTGCCATCTTCATCTGAGAGTTCATGACTTTTGTTTGAGTCGACATAGAAGTAACTTTAGAGCTAACAGCGTATGTTCGATTTTTCTGTTTCCGTAGCTGTACAAGCTGTTTTGCTAGCACTTTACAAGCTTCTTTGTTACCAGTCTTAGCCATTTTCTTTATTTCCAGTTCCTGTTAAAAAGGTATAAGATTAATTCTATGGAATTTTCATTCAAACAAAAACTATGATTAAGTCTTAACACTCATAATTAAATTCCAAAAGTTAACTATCTTCATATTTTTTTAAGACATTTAAAGTTATATAAAGTCTTCCTTGGTTTCTATGAAGGCTACTTAGTAGAATAAATGCAATACTGCTATAATTGGACCCAAAGAAAAAAAAAAAAAAACGAACAACAAAACCAACCGATCAACAGCAAAAACAAAACAAAAAATCCCACAAAAACAAAACAACAACAACAACACACCACCACAACAAAACTGAATTATAGTATAGCAGCACACAGTTCTGCAAAAGGCTTCTACATAACATCATATCACATCACATTCACTTGTTATCTGGATAGGGAGTAACGCTTCCAAAAAAATCCCCAAAAGTGAAGAAATTATTATGGCCAGACAACTATTAGTGCCATGACTCTAATCTGTTTCGATTTCTTGCATTCTTGCAATCAAGCCACATTGTTCATAGAAGAAATGGGGAGCTCACTAGTTCTTTTTAACACCTTTTCAGCCTCAAGAGAATCTCATAACCTTTTGGGGGAAGAAGTAGACAGAGTTACATGAGTAATAATTATAGGCTACTTGCCCATATAATTTAACTGGACTTAACACATAATAAAAGCGCTATAATTAATTTGCCCACAACCACATGTGCTTAAACCTTAAGACAGACACTTCTTTTGGCTTACAAAAACACTTCAAACTCCATCTATCAATTCAAGAAGGAACAGCAAGCTGTTTAGCCCAGAGGTACCAGGAAAAATCTTGGCACAAATAATCTTGTCAGATGGGATTCCTCAAAATATGCCTTCTGATTTGTGACTTGACAATGTAAACTTTCTGACTATTCTTTCCTTTTCAGCCTTTTTAAGGAGGCCTTGCCATAGCATCTCAGTTCCTTGCATATGTCCAATTGTACATTTTAATTTTACCATTAAGTAAAAGTGGCCTTAGAAGACCAGGTTTCTATTGTGATTCTTCAGGAGAATATACCTGCTACAGGAACACAGCAGCTTCACTTTATGTGCACTGGTAGTTCAGAAAACTGCACTTACAAGAAGATATGTTACTCTGAAAGGTAAATACTGGTAAAGGCAAATGTAAACTGACCCACTGCATTAGCTCTGCTAATAGCAAAGATTACGTTTACTGGTTACGTTTACTACAGAGGTTGCACTGGCACAAGATCTTCTCTGTAAATCCAAAATTTCTGAGAGGCTGTGTCATACATACTATTTTCAGTCCCAGGCAGTACAGATCAGCAATAAGGAGCATAAGACTGGTCAGATATTACAGGGTTGAAATATATGCACAGCTGTCCTCTTTGTAAGTAGCTCATAGGGATTGCAAAAACAAGTTTCTAGAGCGTGTCCAGAATATCATCTCCTTTTTTCATACTTCAAGTATAGTACCGGATAGAATGTATTAGTTTCCACACTAGCAAACACTAGTTATCACCCTGGTTTTAACAGCAAACAGTTAAAAATAGGGGGTTTCTCACTGAGATGAAATACTTAAGTAGCACTTATAACCTGATTTTCAAAGCAAAATACAAACCTACACCAACCATTGCTAAATCACTGCAGATAATCCAGTTGCAGAAATTAAACCCTATATACAGATGATTTTATTCTGAATTAAGAAGAATCAGGGAAAAGAGCTGCAATACATTATTTGCTTTTGAGAGGTCTGGGGCAACCTTATTAAAGCCAGTTATGTTCTTCTGGAAAAAAAAAAAATTAAAAAAAAAAAAATCAAAATTCCTACAGTCATATGAGGTTACTGAACTGAAACGGAACTGTCTACATACTTTAAGGTATTTTTATACATAGAATTAATATAACTATGTTTTCTCAAAGTAATACCTCATAGTTAAGGAAAAAAAATGTCTTTCTGAAGTACATAACAAAATGTTCTGAGACTGACTGACAAGCCCTCGGTCGTTTTTCACCTTATCTGACTCTGAACATTAATATTTATTGCCCATTGATTCTCTCATCCCAACAGCAAATTTTAACTTTTTCAAAGACATATTTCACTTCTCCTTCCTTCTTCTCCTCATAAATTTAACATTTCTGAAATAATTTACTGTAATAAGTAATCAAAACTTCAACCTGAGTATTCATGAAAATTTAGGTTATTTCCTGAGTCAAAATATTTCATACTGAAAAATGCCTTATCTGTAAGTAACCTATCACATCTTACATGTTCAGGGCTTCCAGAAACCATTTATCTGACCTCTTCTAGATTTTTTACTCCCAGCTCTTGGTATTCATGCAACCTGCTGCCACGAAACAACACCTCAGTAGCTACTTGAAACAGTCACTTGATTTGCATAGCTTTTCCCACAGTCTGAGCATGTCTTCATGCATCAAACCCCACCATCTGTCACATCCATTTATCCAATTATGCTGCCACACAGGTGCAGCATCCATTCACTGAATACTTGATAGCTCACACACAGTAAGTTTTAAATAGATCTTAATTTAGGCAGATAGTCTCAGTATTACTAGCTAGCTTTATGGAAGTTCTTATATGAATGAAAATAACAAGCCTATGGGGTATTCATGATGCCCTATGGTTTTCAAGTACTGCTTCCCCCTGGAGAGTCATAGTAACACATGACAACAGTGACACTTTGTTTCACCACTAGAAAACCAATGATTTACAAGCCTGTTAGAAAAAACCTTCTGAAGGATAGAGAATGCTAACAACGGAAGGGAAAAATGAATGCGGCCATCTAATCTAAACACGTTGTTTCAGGATTTTGCTAAGTTAGAGACTAAGAATCACTTTCAGGCAGTGATTTTTTTTTTCTTATATTATTTTAATACCTGAAAAGTCAAAAAGAGGAAGTCAACTTTTTTAGTGTTAGACAACTTATTATACATTGAGTTGTACCTTTAGCACTTTGCAAATTTTCTGTTATATTGGGAGTGTGTGATTGTTTTAAAAGAGCAAAATAAAGTTCCCTGCTCTACTTACCAGTTGTTTTTCCTGTTTTTCAAGTGCTGCTCTATCTCTGGTTATAACCCTCTGTGTACCTCTTAACTCTCGATTTTGTTCCTTTATTATATCTGGAAGGAAAATAGTTACAGTTGGGAAAAGTTTTCAATACTGATGAACATTTTGTCTGCTGAGCGCTCTGCAGACGTACAGTGTGTTTGACAGCCTCCCTCTGTTCAGAATGAACTGTCAGCTATCAAAGAACTGTCAGCGTTAAAAAAAAAAAAAAGAAATACTAGCAAAATACAATGTTATGTATACAAAATGACTATGTTTCAGCAGCACAGACCATATCCTGTTACAAAAAGGTGATTTCATCTAGTACGTTTCTTTGCACCATAACCATAGCAAGAGGCTTAACCATACAGTAAGAACTGGCTATACACACTTTCCTGCAAATTCAACCCTAACTCAGCAATAACATACTCACTGTCAGCCCTTTGCTCTTCAGTCAGTCAGGACTAACTGCAACAGGCAGATCAGCTGAAAAAAATCTTGTATAGGAGATCTCGGAGCAGTTAAGGAGTTCCCAAGTCCATTAAAACAGTGAAGACGCTCCTAGATACAACCCTGGACCCTGCTCTTCTCTGTCCTTATTCTGGTTCAACTGACATTACTCTCCTCCACAAACGTATCACATCTGTGCAGCCCAACTTCAAGTCAGGCTACAAAGCAACAGCGTTCGAACTTTTGCCATTGGCAGATGCTTAAAGATATTTAGGTATGAAAGTGGAGGCCTTTAGAATAAATTTAAGTTCCTTGACAACAGACATAGCCAGCAGAAGCTTGAACACTGTCTGTCAGGCAAAGCATGTCATCCTTCATAGGAGTTTTGTCCAATGTACTATTTAAAAATTATCTAGAGGTAACATCCACTTATTAAAGCAAGTATCACTTAATATAGGCATCAATCATGCTAGTTGCAATTAACTTTTGTTAGAATTTACATCATGTGCTTAGGTGTGATTCACCTGGGCAAAGGTAGAGAGGTCTGCATCTGACTCAGCATCCTCTGACCTTTATAGAGGAAAGAAGTTAGTACTTTTAGGAAGAGATTCATCTGCTCCTAATGTATGTGTCAACATGACATTAGATAAATTTTGGGTGGGACTTTAAAAGGAGCAGACTGTCACATAAATTTTGTTTAGTGCTTGCTCTTATAATCCACAGAAGTAACATCATGGTAGGGCACTGCTATTGTACTTAAAAAGTTTGAAGCACAAAAAAATGGATGCAAAGTGGCAGAGTTACTAACAGAAATAAAGGCATGAAGGATAAATTGCAGAAACAACAGACACCTTTTTCATTTTTTAAGGCTTGTGACAACTTTTCTATAAGAGAAAGAAGCGTTCACGTTCTTCATTCCCACAATCAGAAATAGTGCAAAACATCCATTGCTGAAATTATTTCAACCTTAATAGGTTTGAACTGAAAAGTCCTAAACCTCCAGTGGCATTTTAAAGAAGATATATACATTACCTCCTCCCACTAACTGTTTGTGGCCAAGTAAATATTCCAAACTCTGTGAAGAGAGACCTGTTTTTACAGTGCTACTGCTGCTCTGAGAACTACCCAAAAAGAATCTTCAGGAGATGTAGACTTTTCAATGGACAATAATGAAGAGCTGAAAGATGACACAGGACATAACCCTGAATTCTTCACACTGGCAAAGCACCAGTGAGGGTTATTCTGGAAACAATGCTACAGGCAAGTAATTTTGAAGGTAGACAAACGTATATTACTTGCACAGCTGCACTCGTGAAAATGAAAAGAAAAAAAAGCTTAATAGGAACATACACATCTGTCTTTTCAAACGACAATAACTAATAAAAAAAAAAAAATCCCCGAGTGTAGAAAGCTTGACAATAAGAAACAAGATCTGTACTGAAGTTGGGAGACAATAAGGGTCAGTACAATGCTTATTTCTGTTGTTCCTGATCTCATATAGTGCCTCACATGAAGGACAGCAATAAACAGAAACCAACAGCTATCTGCAGTTACAGGCCCTTTCATTTGTTTTTGCAAGTGAAGGCCAAGACAAGAACTTGGTTCTTGTTTCTCTGTGATAACTGATACAAATTCCTAGCTTTTCTCCAGCAGACAGAGGAAGATGGGGTATTCCTGAGACAGCTTTTTGCTGATAGTCACTCCTGTGTGTCACACTGCTGCCTCACATGCCAGGGGAAGGAGGAAGCACCTCCATTCCTGAAAACAGGTTGGACAAGAGACACTCAGCGAGGCTTGACCTGGCTCCTACAGTCCACCTTGGTCATGGAAGCTTAGTGCCACCTCCTCCTTCCTCCCTTCTCATGTCCTGGACCAAAAATGGGAAGAGACAAGTGGGAAACATACGTATTCTCCCTCGGTGCAACACAATTGGTTGACACACAGCGTCATTTTTGGTGTGCCGCTTTTGAACGAGGACCCACTTGATTGGAGACAGGGCAAACGCTATGCCAGCTAGCTTTGGGGCTCTCGCCAACCCCCAGCCAGCCTCTGCCCCACAGCCTTGCCTGGGCACGCCGGTTTGGAGGGCTGCCCGTTGCCCATAGGATTGCTGGCAGGTAAGCAATCTTTTATTTTTATTTTTTTATTTTTTTTAACTTCGGAGATTGTTATTTCTGCATAAGTTTAAGCGTTTTGTGCGCAGACTGACTACAAAAACGTCGAGACCAAGTTGTTTCCAGCCCCGCGTACAAAGCCAAGGGTGGCAACGGGCAGCTGCTCTCTGCGCAGCGGCTCCCGGAGCCAGCGGCCGTGCCCGGGGGGCTGATGGGGACCTGCACCCCTCAGCTCCCGCCTCGCCCTCGCCTCCAATAACTCTCTGCGGGCAAGTTTTGTCCCCTCGCTGCCAAGAAGAAACGTTCCTCCTCCTTCCTCACCCACACACCGGGATCAGCAGGGCCCGGGATCACCTCGACTCAGCTCGGCCGCCCCACAGGGCCCGATGCGCCCGGGATGTCCCCGCCTCGCTGTCCCACGGGGCCGGCCCCGCCCGGGGACTCTCCCCGCCGCCCCGCCTGGTCCGAGCACCGCCGGTGAGTCACCCCCCACGGGCTGTGGCCTCCCCCTCTCCCCCCGAGTTCCCGCTCCGCCGGGACACAGGGCCCGAAGCCGCCCCGCAGGTACCGCCGCCACCCCCAGGCTCCCGCGGCCCCCGGGCGGGGCCAGCTCCGCGCCCGGGACCGTAGGAGAGCTGCGGACAGCCGCCCCCAGGCCGCGAGAGGGGCGACGGGGCCCTGCCCCGGGCGCCGGCGGCCCCAGACCCCACTCACCATCCACAGTCTTCTTCTTGAAGAGCGAGGCCATGGCGGCAGTCAGACCCGGAGCCACCGGAGCCCCCACGGCCGCCTCAGTGGGCTCCTGCCACCTCCTCAGGTGACCAGGAAGCGGCCGGGCCGCGCTGACTCTCCCAGCTCCGCCTCCCGCCGACGAGGGGCGGGACAGGGCCGGGGCCGAGGCTGGGACGGGACGGGCTGCCGCGCTGCCCCCGCCTACCCCACAGCGGCGGCGGCTGCTCGGGGCGGCCGCCGGGTGCTCGGCGCCTGGGCCGCCCTCCCCGCTGCGGCCGCCGCAGGAAGGGGGGACGCGGGGACGCTTCTGTCACGGCGGGAGTCGCAGCCTGGGGCGGGACGGAAACCTCGGGTGGTTTTCTCCCCGCTCTTGGGTTCGGGCTGAACGGCTGAGGCTTTCTTCACGTACACCTAATCATTAAAAACAGATGAAATTCGGCGATATAGTGCTCTTCGGGCTCGGTTCCCGCGTCGCCTCTCGCCGTGCAACATCGCGTGGGCAGCTGTTGGGGTCTGGGCTCAGATCGCGATTAGACACGAGTGGGTTTAGTTTCTACCTGTGATACGTGGAGCGCTGGGCTGCAGCACACGCGTGGCGCTGCATGAGGTGTGTTGAGCGCAGGGCACCAGTGCTCTGCAAGTACAACGTGGGGGTTTTTTGCTGTTGTTTTGTTCATTTTGTGTTGTTTTTTTTTTTTGGTTAAGAAGCATCCCAGCTCTGGACCCTCGTCCTGAGCCATTGCCATGCCTCGGGAAGTGACAACACATTAATTTTCTATTACGAGATGAGCCTTTGTCTGAGGATCATGGCTACTGTGGTGCTCAAGATGTAAGAGCATGGAAAAGTGTGTCATAATTTTATTGGTTTTCAGGGTCTAATTACAACCCTTAATTTTTAATAAGATAGTTTATAATGTGTCTGTGGTTTCATCACGGACAATTACCTACCTACATATCAGGACCTCAGAAAATAAAAAATGCACTATAGTAGAAAAGACAAAGCTATCAGTGTGAATATTGGCTAGATATACCTTTACTTTAAAGTGTCAGATTTTTAATTTGTAAGAAGAAACAAGTGATTGTAATGTAGTAATGCATTTTGATAGCTAGATATAAATTTAACCTGGGGAAGAATTGTAAGTTTATGGTGCCAGTGCCCTAATAAACCACACTTTTATAGCCTTGCATGGAAAAACAATCTATTAGTGTATTACAATAGCTATGTAAAGATATATGTGGATATAGGTAGATATAAACTATGTATTGTGTCAGTATTTCTTGATTTTCTGGAAATACTAATTTTATTGCAAATAGCAAGTTTTCATTGTTCTTCACATGGGCCTTTTAGTATTAGTTATTCTTCACCATTTGTGCTAGATCATGTGTGATGACCATGGAAATTTAGCAATCACTTTGAGGTAAGGTAAATAAAATACCCTTTACAAGTTTATTCTTGTATGTCTGTACTATCTGTTAGGTCAGGTCAGTCACAGATGAGTTAGTAAACAAAAGTGAAATCCTGGCTTTGAAAATGCACAGATGAAGGGGAGGAGAGTGCTTGTAATTTAGATTCAGTTCCCCACTTTTCGTGAGAGAGAGACAGGCCGGGCAGCTTGACTATGGGGTACTCTTAAATTGTCCTAATTAGCTGTGAGACCAGAAAACCATTTTTCCACAATATTTTTTTATGAATGTTTACTTGTGATGAGGTAAACAAATATGTCCCTAATAGGCTTCTTTATTGCAAATAATAAAGGATGTCTGAGCTATTACTTGCCAACACTTATTTTTTTATGCTCTAAGACTGGATGCTGGGATGCTATTGTGTATTTGATTTGAATCGTTTTGGTAGTAGTGACAGGGAAAGAGAAACCCTTGAATTTATTTTGTAAAATAATAATGCTTTCTTTTAGATTATCACTGTTCTGTTTCAGGGTCTATTTGTAAATCAAAATGTAAAAATAATTTTTTAGTAGTTAGTGCTATATACAAACTTTAAAAATCAACCAGATGGAATAAATAACCTTTCCTTAGTGTCTATATGTAATGCAGAACTCAGCTGATTCAGAAGGATGATGTGATATCCTGTATTATTTTGAAATCGAGCACTTTCAAATCAAAGTATGAAAAAAATGAATTTGGAGAGGAAAAGCAGATTAATTGCAGGAAAACTGATCTATGTTCCAAAGTTGTCCTTAGAAAAAAGTGATGGTTGTTTTTTAAATTCATCTGTAAGCTACTCTAGCATTGGTCCATTGGAGTGTTTAAGCAAATTGTTAATTTAAACCAGGTGACTAGATTCAGTATGCTGAAAGCTAAACATATTCAGGTGCTCAAATAGAAGGGCTTCTGTGAAGAGACCATTGCAAATTGGCACTTTCAGGTGCTGTTCCTTAGAATAGTAGATAAAGTGGCTGATATAGAAAAATAATTTTTGAACAGGCTCCTGGGAGAAAAAGAAGAGGTGAGCTTTCAGGCATAGGAGCCTTGAAGGAACTCTCAAGGTTATACTTTAAATCTTTTCAAGTTTTCTAGCTATATCAGCTGATCTAACTAAAGTTATTAGTCTTCCATACCTCCCCTTCTAGGGTGAGGGCAACATTGCAAGGGAACTTTTGCTGACAAGCTAAAGCAGACCGTCTTGGGATGCTTTGTGTATAGTGACCCAAATTCAGTACTTTTTTTGGTATATTCTGGCCCTGTCTGGTTTCTCATCTGCAGATATAAGGAAATTAAATGAGGCCATGTGTAGTAAAGAATGAAGTGGGTAATCTGAAAATTAAAGGAACCTGGACAAGATAAATGATCAAAGACTGGTATAAATGTAGTGTTATATGAAATGCACAGTGCTTAACATGTAAAATAAGGTTATGAGAAGAGCTATCTTTGGAGCCTCAGCAACTGGCCAGTTTCCAAATCCTGCAAGTACTCACTAGCGCTTTACTTGGTCCTGGAGGAGCTCTGCTGAAATGAAATGGCACAGAACTTACACATTTAAGAGGTTGTGAGATTATGCTGTACAGGTTACATGACCTTATACCTTGTCATGTGAAGGAAAGCTGAGTTAGAAGGAGACAGAAAAGGTAGAGAGATTTGCAGACCCTGTAGAAGTTCAGGCTGCAGTTTAGCTCAGCACCTGAATTTCCTTCCTAAGTAAAAATCTGCTGTGGCACAGGCTAAATGCTATTGCTGTGTTTAAGTGTATGGCTTCGCTGAAGCCAGTGTGTATGTCACGATGTTCACTCTAATTTTGTTGATTAGTAAGGGTAGCTGGAAATTGGGGTGTGCTCTCCAGGGTGGAGTTGTGATGACGATGTATTCTATGAACCCAGAATGTGAGATGCTGGGAAGATAGTTAAGCGGAAAGGGGAAGGGGAGAATCAGTGATCATCATAAAAGATGTGCATGTGAAGAAGGAGTTAGAAACAGTAAGAAAAAATGAAGACAACCCTAGAGGTGAGGGTAAAGAGGTTGAAGAAAAGCAGTGGAAATGGTGCAGCTGTAAGATGCTGGAGATTCCCTCCAATACCATGGTTCTCAAATTCATTTTTTTTGCTTTATTCAAAATGAAATCACTTATTTATGTGTGCAAGTATAAAAAAGTGTTTTACACAGCACATTTCACACTCACCTTGCAGATTAGACAGCTTTCTGGCAACTTTTGTGGAAAGCTCACAAGAACTGAAAAATACCTCATTCATAGGAGGAAAGGGAGAGTTGCATCTAGCAAATACACAGGTACAAAATAATCCTTAGGAACACTGAAAGTGAAGTTGTGAGATGGATTTCATAAGAAAAAGCTATTTAACTGTCTGCCAATAATGGAAGTTGCTGTCAGGTAAGAATAATGCCAAAATAAATGAGGTTGCACTAGGAATCAAGTCAAAAAGCTCCAGATCAGTCAGTGGGACTATCTGTTGGGAAACAGTTCGTAATTTAGTATTTAAAATAATTTAAATAAAAAGACCAAAAAAAGTATTTTTCTTTAATTTAACAAAATATTGAGAAATGTGATGAATCTGAAATATGAGTGAATTTCTTGCTTCCCATCTGTTCACAATTCAAGTTAAACTAAACGTGCATGTGAAGCAGAGTGTATTGCTGATCTTATTAATAACTTTTTTTTTTTCTTTCTCCATCTGAAAAGGGTCAATTGCCAATAGATTGCTACTCATCTATGCTTTACAGCATACCAGGTGTACAGGACAGAGGGAAATACACATTTAGTTGTGGAAGCATGGTTTGATATGTTTTGTTCTTATGAGGACTGTGTAACATCTGTGGAGAATGTAATTGCCTTTTTATGTGAGAGGGACTTTGTGATGTGCATATTTTGCCTGATAATCCACCGACTTCACTTGACAGACTCCTGAGTAAATAAAAAATGGCAAGAATGAGTTAAATTAAAAATACAGTATCTTAAATGTGAAATGTTACTGTAGAATTTGCTAAAGAGGTTTTGTTGAACTGTAATTCTGGACATTTAAAGGATGTTGTCTTCATCTTAATTTTTTCACAGAATCACAGAATGTTAGGGATTGGAAGGGACTTCAAAAGATCATCTAGTCCAATACCCCTGCCGGAGCAGGAACGCCTAGATGAGGTTACACAGGAATGTGTCCAGGTGGGTTTTGAATGTCTCCAGAGTAGGAGACTCCACAACCTCCCTGAGCAGCCTGTTCCAGTGTTACCCTCACTGAGAAGAAGTCTCTTCTCAAATTTAAGTGGAACCTTTTGTGTTCCAGTTTGCACCCATTACTCCTTGTCCTACTGTTGGTTGTCACTGAGAAGAACCTGGCTCCATCCTCCTGACACTCACCCTTTATATATTTGTAAACATTAGTAGGCTCACCCCTCAGCCTCCTCTTCTCCCAGCTAAAGAGACCCAGCTCCCCT
Source organism: Nesoenas mayeri (assembly GCF_963082525.1). Lineage (NCBI taxonomy): Eukaryota > Metazoa > Chordata > Aves > Columbiformes > Columbidae > Nesoenas > Nesoenas mayeri. The sequence continues at coordinate 130,595,356 of NC_137541.1, forward strand.
CAGCCTTTCCTCATAAGTGAGATGCTCCACTGCCTTAATCATCTTGGTTGCCCTGCACTGGACTCTCTCCAGCAGTTCCCTGTCATTCTTGAACTGAGGGGCCCAGAACTGGACACAATATTCCAGATGTGGTCTCACCAGGGCAGAGTAGAAGGGAAGGAGAACCTCTCTTGACCTACTAACCACCCGCCTTGTAATACACCCCAGGATGCCATTGGCCTTCCTGGCCACAAGGGCACAGTGCTGGCTCATGGTCATCCTGCTATCCACCAGGACCCCCAGGTCCCTTTCCCCTACACTGCTCTCTAATAGGTCATTCCCCAATTTAGACTAATTTTTTCCTCCTGGATGTACTTGCGAACAACTTGGGGGGGGGGGGGGGGGAGGTGGGAAACAAACCATCCTTAATACATGTGAGTAACTAGGCAAGTAAGTTTTTCCCGTTGCATGGAAACAGCATATCAAAGTAAGATACTTATGTATGCAAGATCACACCTTGGTTTCAGTCACTTTCAGCATCTCCCTGATACAGTGTGAATACTTCACACCATTTAGTATGTGCACAAAGTTCAGTACTTTGTAAAACCCTCTAACTGCCTAATCCCTCCTTATGGAAACCTGTTTTTAATTATTACCTTGATTGATGTTCTTAAGATACTTTTGAGTTGCAGACTACACCTTTTAAAACCTTCACATCTGATTGCAAGGTTCTTCCTTGGTGAAAGAGTGAACACTTCATTATGAAATAGTGCTATTGCTTTGTACAAGCAGACTTAGTTTTGCTCCAGTAATCAAGTACAGTAGGACATCATATTTCTGTAGGGCATACATGAAATCAAGAGTTATATTTCTAAAAGCATTTGCTTGCATATATCCTATCTTTAAATGACTTTGCCCAAGGAGAAAAGGAAATCCAGGCTAGCAACAAAATAGGTAAACACTGTTAGCATTTTATCACAAGCTTCAAGAACTCCTCAAGGCATCAAGTTTAGGGAAAAAAAGTGAGAGATTATGGGGAGGATATTTATTATTACAAACTGCAAAGTCAACAGGGACTGCTAAATGTTCTTACAGTCGTAATAGCCTATCTCATGTTAATTCTAGCCTGAAGCTCTGTGACTCTTTATGTGCAGAGATAATGGAGGGTAAAACTGTATTTTTAGTTTAGCACCAGATTCCTCTCAACCATGGAAAATAAATTAGAGAGCTTTGCAAACTAAAAATGATTTGGGCTTTAAAGGAATTCCCAGCAATAATATACAAGACTTATTACCCTGGATAGTTAGAGGGTCCCGTATGTTTATGGCTGATAGTAGTCATTTTGATTGAATATTGCCTCAGTAACTTGTTTTCAAATAATTTGCTTTTAGCCCAGATCGGTTAATCCTAAAGACAAGACCTTTTTCATAATGCCCTTTTTGTTGTTCTTCCTATGTGTACCTTAAATAAAATTTAGTATGTGTTGCCCAGACAAAATGCTACATTAATGGTAAAGTAGTTACATTTCACTTACCTGGAATTCACTACAGAGCAAGATTTAATACATCAAGACCTGTGCTAAATAGATTCAGACTTGAGAATGTGTGTACATATTTTTTAAAGTAAGACACTACAAGTAATTCTAAAATATTGCATTACAAACCCAGGAAATTCAGTTTGAGGTTATTAGTGTTCATTATTTTTGTTATGTTGTTATCTAGAAACATGACTGCTTTGGGTTAGCAATGCTATAAATATAGGTGGAGGGGGGGAAGCGCTCCATGTCCCAGAGAACATATTATCCCAATATACTAAGAAATAATAGGTAGATGTCAGCAGACCAGATGGTGCAAAGAAACCGGAAGTTTCCTTATGTACCCTGACATACTGTTGGTGCATAAGTGTCCAGGTAAAAACATATTAAGCATTTGAAAAGAGAACTTTGTGAAAAAACATGTTAGGCATTTGAAAAGAGAACTTGTGAAGAAGTCTTTCCAACAGTGATGAGTAGCTAAGGAGAAGGCAAAAGATGGTTGTTCAAAGCAATATTAATAAGTGGTTGCTAAAAGCTAGAGTTAATGAGAACTGAAGGAAGGAGTTGGTGTGGACTGCAAAAGTGAGGTGTTGTGGAGCTGGTATGGAGAATGGGATAGGCCAGGAAGGCCTTGAATAGAGACACACTCTTTGTGGTGGGTAACAGAAGGAACCACTTAGAAGGAGATAATGAAAATGGCAATGTGATGGGAGTAATGAACTAAGAACATGGCCTTTTGCAAAACATTTTGAAGGAGACAGGTTGGATTCACCATGGATGTGAAGAAAGATGTCGTGCTTGTCTTGCACCACAGTAAAAAGCGTCTGACTTAAAGCTTCGGCTTTGTGCCTCGATAGGAAAGGCAGGTCTAACAGAGGTGCTCTGCAAGAGGGAGTGGCAAGATTTTTATACAGCTGAAAATCATGAGCATTTGGATATGACAGCTTTCTGCCTGCAATAAAAGAGGTGAAGGTGATGGTGATTGCATTGATGAGGAAAGGGAGAAAGCTGGAAGCACTGGGTAGGTGAAAGACTGGAAACATTGCCCTATGGAGGCAAATATCTATAGGCTAATGGTGGAAAAAGAGACTGCCATTTCAGTTCAAGTAGAATGAAGTTTGCGATAGTGGAGGTTTTGTAGTAATGAATAAGACTCTTCAGAAGCAGAATCGAGAAAACCAAGGAGAGAGCCTTATGAAAACTAAAGGGAGCATTCGTAATATATGCCTTTTTTTTTTTTTTAACAACATTCTTGTAATTATATTATGGAGGGGATATTTTTAAGTTTGATAAAGTGGAAGCACCTAATATTAACTTTATTCTAAATAAAGTGCATTATATTATTCATCCTTTAAGTAGGATTTTTTTTTAAACTTATGCTGATTTTGAAATACTGTAAAACATTTATTATCCAGTCTTTTGATAGCTGTGAGGAGAAGTGAACGTTTTAGTGGAGTTGTGATTATACTCCTATATCCACATGAAGACAGAGTAATTTTAACATTTTTAGGAATGTTAAAGTTTCTTTTAAGTACAAAAAGGATACAAAAATATCTCTTAACACAGAGAATATAAAATCAAGGATTTCTCATCTTGATCTTTTTTGTTAATAATTTATATTTTCACTGGGATTCAGAATGCTTGTTGCTTACACTGTCATTTGAGAATAGCTATAGCTACCTAATGGTCCAATCCAACAAAAAATATGTCCAGTTCCTATATTGCAAAAGTGTATATAAAACTCAAAGTCACTAGAATCTGCTTCCAAAGCATATACTGTCAGAAAGCCAGATATATTTTATATTGCATTGGGCCCTAAAGTGTTATAAAAAATGGCATATAGCTTTTTTCCACAGCTTTATGACCAGCAAGACAGCATCGAACAGTTTATTGCAGACCCTGTTTATGCCTTGCAAGGGTGCAGTATAGTAGACCCTTGTGCATGCTTTGTTTTCAGCACCAACTCTGGAAGCAATTTTGAATCTCATTTGATTTTGGGTGAATCTGTGTTCTCTTTGTTGTCGGTGTGTGAATCAGTATTAGAAAAATTAGACCAATGTTGTTTTCACTGTTGAAAAAAGGCATTACATTTATTTTAGATTAGTTCAAACTCTAGTTTTACATCATGCTTAATAATTTATTTTTTTACCCTTTAATGCTATCATTCCTTTATACAGCTAGGGTAAAACATGTCCAATTTCCAGGGATGAGGCAAGGAGGGATTGCTCAGCCACATGTAAATGAGGGTTCAGTTCTACAGAGCCAGGAAAGACATTTGGCCACATTAATTTCAGTGAGAATTCATATGGATAATCCCTTTGTAAGTTAATTGGGATGTTTCAGTGGTAAACGAGATAGCCAGGATCCATGTGCAAGTGTGTGTAGCCTTCAGGGAGACTCAGCTGTCACTAATGGAAGTGATGCTGAGCAGCCTCAACCTTTGCTCATACAACACCAAGTCTCCTGAGGTGAGCCTTTGGATCTAATTAGATCCCTATTAAGGGGTCTTGTCTGGCTTAACCTTTAAATGGTATCTGAAAATATGTGTCCTTATGGTTACTCTTCTTTTTTTTTCCTCAACTTGTATAAAGTTTTTGAAGTGACTAACTTAGCAACTGTTTTCTAGTAAAATGGCATCACTAAGTTTACTTACTACTCGATTCTGCTATGGCTACAGTTGCCAAAAGTGTGTGTGCGACAACTACAGGTCTTGGTTCAATGTTAGGGGGAAAGCATGAATGACAGGTGGTTTTGATATCACAGTTCAGCAAAGTTCTTCTGAAGTGCTTGCTGGAATGCAAGTGCACAATCCTTCTCTCGTCAGGAAAAGTCCTTTTATCAGGACTTGCTCCAGTTTTGGAAACGAATCAGAGATACGTCTGTTCTGCTGAGAGCAAAGACTTGGTGACTGCCTCCATTTTTGTTCTTTTGTGTAGTGCACAGCAAACTGCAGTAGGATGAAATTGTGCTCTGTGGAGCAGAGGGGGAAGAAACTCATGTGCAGGTGTTTTTTGCCTTCCTTCAGCCTGCCTTCCCGGGAAAGCCAAGTCCCTCCAAGTAGGAAAGGATCCTATGGTTGTGGGAAGTACAACTGGCTGGGAAGTCAGGGAAGAGCAGCCCTGTGTGATATGCTTTTTTTTTAGTTTGCAATAGCTGTTTCTGTTTGTAACTGCTCCTGGGAATCACAGATATTTTGGTTTTAGGAACAGTCTCTGCACAACAGGGTACTTTACATGATGGTGACAGAATTATGAAATGGGCTGTTTCATTCAGAATTCTGCTGACTACATCACTTGATAAAAAACCACTTCATTTATTAAGTGCTTGATCAAAACTACTGAAATTTGTGACGTTAGCCAAATCCACCAATTTGCAATTTAGCTCCTACTGCAGTATCACTTACAGCAGGTTCTTGTGTTTGTTGTTGTCGTCATTCATGTTCATAGAATGCCTTAATAAAGGGAATAGAAAGGATTATCATGTGCTTTCCTGTTGCACAGAAATATATGATACACATACACCAATTTTATCTCACTTATAAATAGCTTCTGGAAATAGGTGTCTGTGAGGGAATAGGGCTGATTGACTCTTTCATTGTGAATAATTTAGCCTGAAGAATTTGCATTTTTCTACCTGTATTATCCATGGAGAACTGAATTTGCATTCATTTATTTGTTATTCATAATCTTCCATTTAATAGTTTATGAATTGCTGTCTGATTTTTTTTTGAGAAATGCTGACTTCACTGTTGTCTTACATGTGATGTGTGGTGGCCCTCTGAGTCATACTGATGGTTTCTGGGTCCTTACTGGAGGACTGAAACTTTTAACTAGAGAACAGTTACAGCCATCTGTGGTTCTTTGTGGTCACATGAGAAGATGGCTCTCCTCTATGAAGAGGACTCATGCCAGCATTGTTTAGGAAATGGATGTGGTCAAGGGGGACTTGCAATAGTTGTGAAGTCTGTTTCACAGAGGTTTTTAAATTCAGGTTTATGCAAGGTCTCATAATATGGCTTTCTTATCAGAGCAGATTCCCCTTTCTTTTGTGAGAAGGCAGGGTAATACAGAGTCAATGTGGGACTGGGAAATGTGATATCCATAGCTACAGCTACCAAGCGTCAAGCGACGTATTATGGAGGCGATGAAGAGCCACAGAGCAAAGTAGTGCAGGTGCCAGAAACACAGTGTGTACATTAGTGTGGTATTCTACCTGTGAAAATGGGTATCTGATCTAGCTGAAGATGTCCCTGCTCATGGCAAAGGGGTTGGACTAGATGACCTTAGAAGGTCTCTTCCAACCCAAAGCAGTCTGTGATTAATATATATATATAGGTAGTCTATGATTATTATATATATATATAAGGCTTCTCGTTTAGGAATTTCTTGGATATCTCTACTGAATTGTGCTTTGTGTGTGTATGTGCTTACACATGTGTATGTCCACTGTATATATACACACATATGATGTATACGTGGCTCAGTTTCACTCTTTTATTCATTTCTGCTCTGTGTGTGAGTGGCCTGGCACAGATCTGTTTCTCATCAGCAAACAGGAATAGCAATCTTTTCCCATGTCCTTCTCAGAATTGTTATCTTTTATTAGTCCATGGTTTTGCAGTGCTGTGAGCATGCTGACCATTTCTATGGAAAACCCAATAGTGCTGAATTGCCCGGGTATGCTAATGAGTGCCAGGAGGAATTACTGATATAATCACACAAGCAAATATACAAAATCAGTGAATGTTAGTTTTATGCATGGTTACAATCGATGTCAAACTATAGGATGTTGTATAATCAAATAATTTATTAGGCACAGCTGGTTAGCTGCTTACAGCAAAACAACCTGTAGCTTAATTGCTCCTTCTACTGCACTGGTTTTATCCATGGTCTTTCTGGCCCCAATACCCAAAGCAGAAAACCCTGCCTTGGGCTTCTTGAGAGTTGTGCAAGAAACAGTGGGTCATAACTCATCCAAGCCAAATTAATGTTGTTGTCATGGGACATCAATGGCATAATGAAGGGAGAATAAGGGCATTAAGGAGAGTTAGTCCTTCAATAGGACTTCCCTTCTGATTTCATTGATATGCTAAATGCGTTGTTTTTTTTTTTTTTTTTCTAAGAAATCATGATAATGCCTTTAAATTAACTATGGAGAGCAAATATGAATCTTGTTGGTTTAACAATAATTGTGTTTGCTTCCATTAAAAATTGAACTGTTTTATATGTTTAGGAATACAATAAGGGAAGTTGCTACATGGCATCAATCCTAAAATGTCTTTTCCTCTGAGGTATTTTTAACTGTTCAACTTTTTTAGTCTATAAAGTTCGAAGTTAAATGTCACACTCTGTCACATGTTCTAGAATGGCTGTTCACTATTTTGATTTTGTTCCTGTTGTATAGCCAGGTAGGTAAGGGGTACTGATTCTTTATTATTTGCCTGCTTGGGGGTCAGTTCGAACAAAACTAACATGGTTTCTGTGGGTCACTGACTGTAAATGAGAGAATTTGAGAAATGCTGCATCACTTAATCATTGAAGCCCTTTACATGAAGTGTTGCATTTTAAAAGTAAACTTTTTGGTTTAGAGGTGTAGGAAACAATTCTTTTGCCAATATAATAGGCCCAGGCAGGATCTCTCAGCAAAGCATATTTTAATAATGATTTTGCAAGACCAGGTGTTCTACCTAAAGGCAGGCACACCTAATGGGGCAAAAAGCCCCTGCTTATATCTCCCCAAAATCCCAGCCACAATTTCCCTCCCCTGTTCCCCATTGGTTGGGTACTTCAGGGTTTACAGACTATCCCGATGCACACAATACCCTTCCCCTTATCAATCTGTTTAAGATATGGATTCCTGGTACTTTGGCTACACTTTCCCTAAATTAACTTATCGATACAGGTATCGGTATGTATACAGGTGTCATTACATATTCTGGGAAGAGACTGTGTATTACATTAAGAATTCATAGTCCGATGTCTCTCAGTCCTTCCTCCCTAAATTAACTTGTAAATACAGGTATCAGTATGTATACAGGTATCAGTATATATTCTGAGAAAAGACTGTGTATTACATTAAGAATTCATAGTCCAATGTCTCTCTGTCCTCCCCCGCCCTGCTAGGGTCAGGCACCAGGTCCTCAGATATGTAAAAACAACAGTTCTTTGTTAAATGTTCCTTATAGGGGCATGAGTCTATTGGGACAGGTGATGTTCAGTCACATTAGACATGTCTGTTCAAGATTTTCATTTACTGTATCAACACAGATAGCTGTTCACTCCTATGGTGTGATGGTAGATATTTGCTGATTCCTGTTTGGAAGAGAAAATGGATGCTTTTGGTTGCTTTACTTATGTCCATAGTGGAAGATTATGAGTTTAAGTGTTAAATACTTTGGATTTTGTTACTAGCTTTGGTAGTAGATACTGTTAAAATGTGTTTATATGTCTTCATACTTTCTTCCTTCACGTTTAGAAGCAGTGATCACTTGAATAAATAAAGAAACGGGGATAAAACAGAATTCAGTAGTGGCATAAATTAGTGCACTTGGTAAAACTCTATAATTTTCATCACTGTTCTGTGTTTTATTTATGTAGTGCTCAGTCCAATGAGTCCATACTAATTCAATGGGATTGTCAGGTCCTATTTCTTTATAAAGAAATACACAAATTGGCATGGGAATTTCTTCTCCTACCAAACACTGGGATTTCTACTTTTCTTGCCTATACTGTATTCCCTACACCTCCCTGCACGGCTTTTTGTAGGCATCTTGAACTACACCAAAGTTCACCCTCTGTGCAGACCATTTAGCACCTTCTTCTCATCATATGTGCCATAACAGCTGTTCCACTGTAATTTTAAAGTCATATAAGTTATGACTACCTGCTTTTTTTCTTTAGATCTGGAGGTGAGAAGCCATGAATTCTACTATATCTCAGCACTTGTGCCAAAAAATCCCTCAAATTCCATTTCCTACCTACTACTCAGGCAAAAGTGTCTACCTTGGCAGAACTTATCTGTCGCCTTGAACATTTGCCTAGTTTTCACATATGGTTTTGAAGGGAAGGAAAAGCAGGTAGAAAATTCAGTTTTCTGTTTGTGTTTTTGTCCATCAGATCTTGCTTAAACTACTGAATATGGCTAATGTACTTTGTTGGTCACATATTTCTCTCTGCTGATTTCTTCCAAGGTAAGTAACCAGATTCACTACTTTTAATCTTGGCAGGTTTGTTTATTTATTTTAATCAAGGGCAATGAGAAGCTGGAAAAAACATCTTTCTGTTTCACTTTCATGGCGAGCTGTCATTCAAGTAATTTTGTCAGAAAAAAGAACTTGGATATTCTTATGCAACACTTTCCAATTTGTTCTACAGAGCTCTCAGTAAACGTAAGGCTTTTTTCTAACAGGTCCATGAAAAAACAGCCAGAAAAATAAGTCCTGCAGTAGGCTTAAATTGGTTTTGCAGGTATTCAATGCTTCCATGGCAAAATTCTTAAGGTGGCTTCTGAACAAAAAAAATGGTTATAAATTAGTCCTGTAGGATTGTGATGCACACAAAAGGCTGTAGACATATTATTTATCTGCATATTTTCTGCAGCTAACTGAATGACAATGTCAAACAATGTCATAATTTTCCTTCATACCACTCCTCTTCAATCTTTAGCCTTTCCCAGTTTGTGACTCAGTTTCTCGTTTTTTCTAAGTACTTTACCAAGCATGCAGATTTCAAGGAAACTGAGCCATAAAAGTCTCAAAACGCTTGACCAATGTTCCTGTTCCTGATTTCTAGATAGGTAGATTGCTTATAGAGTTCTAAACTCAGGGTGCCACCAATGCAGCTCAGTAAAACTACATTAAAAACCATGAGAAAGGGGAATCTAGCCTATTCACTGTATACATCAGCCTGCTATATGCTGGGAATGAAAAACAAGGCTAACAAAAGCTATTGGCCAGTCCTGAACAACAATCTCTGTGCTTAATGACATTTAAAACTAGATTAGAAAAAAACATAGGGAAGTGAACAAGAGCTACAGGGAGCAGTCTGCTGTTAGGGGAGGATGGGGCCACATGATTCTTCCCCTCCCTGGTATGAATGAGTGCAGAAACAGTGCCATATATTCAGCGCGCTAACATTTGCATTACAAATGCCTGTACTGGGTTTAGAAAAGAGCTAACAGATTGTCATTGCCCAGAGCACTGGCATTATAATGATTGCTCCAATATAACATGGTCCTTAAACTTTTTCTTAACCCTTGCGCTACCTTCACCCAGTTTGAGAGTTACTTGCCTAGGGTTAGCCTTCTTAGACAAATGCACATTGTAATGCTCACAGAGATCTGCACGAAACAGTTATCTGTTTTAATCACTAGCATCTGAGATATTGCGTGTTTCAAGATGTAGGGTTTTTCTAAAGTGCTGGAGTAATACATGATAGGCAGCTCATCCCTCAGAGCACTGCCAAGATTGCACCCTTGGCTGGTGGGAAGATGAAGGATTACGCAAGGTTTTTCACACATTTCTTTTTCTTGTATCCTATACAGTTTTCTGAAAGCTGTAGACAATAAAATTAACACCCTTTTTTAATTTGTACCGTTGTTACAATGCTGTCATTCTGTTGAATTTCAGCCATCCTAATTTAAATTGATAGAAGTTGGAAGATAATTTCGTCTTCTGGTTACTTAATGAACCCTCTCTAAATGAATAGATCTGGAAAATGGTGAAGGTTTGTTTTGTGAATAATCTATTAAAAAACAATTCTTCTGTAAATGAAAAAAAAAAATTCCTAAATTTCATTTGTCTTGAAGTTCCACAGCTAATTGAAAAACAATGAATCTTACTTTATTATTATTTTTTTTTTAACTTGGCTTTGTGGATCTACGTTTTGATATCAAAGTTATCAGGACCTCTAAAAGGGCATTAACATTCAGACAGGAATAATGGGAAATCTTGCAGGGAAAAATGGAGAATGCTTGGCATTCTTTTTAGCTAAATGCAGTTACAAAAACTATGTGTATGACATTTCAGTTTTATTGTATTCTTGTCTGCTTATTACTGCTTCTTTGTGGTCATCTATTTTTATCCAGTCAATGCTTCAAAACTTTTTACTGTGTAATTCTCAGTGTTTTCCATCCCACTAAAGAAAAGCAGATCTGCGGAGACATCTATCAGCCCCAAGTGTGGTTCTAAAAGTTATTAATCATCTCAGCAAAGCGTAGCTGACAAATGCTAAAATGTTCCTGTTCATATCCGTGCAAAAATTATGCATCTGAAGGAATAATCTCATTAAAGTAAAATAAGACCAAGCTGTACTCTACTCTGTAGAAGCATATTAAGGGTAACTGAATCAGCTTATGGCCTGGTCAAGAAATTTCTATTTAAGCGTTAGTGAATCCACTTCTATCAGTAATAGAGTGCATAAAAGGGGAAAAGGTAGTGATCTTAATTATGGACTGCAAATCTAACAAAAGTATTTCAAGTTTGCTGAATAAAAACAGCTCCTCAGAGTCTCATACTGAAATAATCAACCATTAATAAAGCACTTGCATTCAAATTAAATTCCACTATTTTTTGCCTTTTAACAAGGTCAATTCACATCTCTCTTTCAGGAAACAGCCTGAACAATCTGGTCTGGGCCAGTGCAATGTGCTAGTATTTGAAGTTTTAACAGAACTTTCATTTGTTTACATTAAAAAATTCTGATAAATAAATAAATCTCTTGTGCTTTTAGAAACTCCGTCTCACAATTGTCCCTGAACTATTAGTCATATTGCAGAAATGTCCATGTTTGGATGAATGTATGTTCTTCTGATTCATAGTCTTTTAGGAAGTGACAGACCATTTCTTTCAATACTGATTCATGTCAAGTACCACTGTCATCTTTTCTTGGGCTCAGAGGTGTCATAGGATGGTTTTACTGGTGGCTCCAGCCCAAGAACACATTGGAAGGTCACAACTCTTCAACTTCCTAGTTCCTTTGCTTTCATTTTTTGGTCAAGAAGATGCAGGAACACCTTTAGAGTTTTACCTCACCTGAGACATTAACTCAACTCCAGAAAAGTTTTAATATATGGATAAAAAAAACAACCAAACAAAAAAAAGTCTCCTTTTTTGCTATATTCATTCAATAATATGAAGCAAATATTTTGTATTTGAAAAAATACTAATCTTTAATCTTAAATAGTTCTAAATTCAACCAGTTTATCAGTCTTTATACTATGATGTCATCTTCTATTTACAACTGATGATATTACCAAAAGCCCCTTCTCATTAGCATACAAAATACCCTTGATGCTGATATGAATTGCATCAAGCAGTTATTATGTGGCAGCTTACAACTAGATGTAAGTTTTCTTCAGCACTTATATAAAAGAAGAATATGTCACTTTAGCATTTAGTGGACAACAGAAATGTGTACTTTGAAGTAGTCACAAATGTAGATGATATTACCTGGAAAACGTTGCCCTTATATGAAGGATCAGTATGGTATCTGAAGAATTAGAACTTCAGAAAATTTGCAAAAATAAAACTATTTCAATGCAGATATATGAATCTGAAACAAAGTTTTTCCTTACCAGAAAGAAGCAGATGGTCCAGTTTTATGGCTGGGTAACACATCCAAATTAATTCCTTTTTTTTGTTCAGATATCCTGTACAGCATGTATTGTCACATTAAGGAAGCTGAATGTATTAAAAAAAACCCCGTAGGTATTCTAAGCAGTCTTTTTCAGGATAAAAATATCATGTCTTATAGGCTTGTATCCTGTATAAAGGGGTGTCACTAATGCCTTTGAGAAAGCATTATTTTGTGGGTCTTTGTGTTCTAGTCTACTAATTATAGTTTATTAATAAATTTATAAATTGCACAAAAGTGCCTAATGTGAACATGTTTCAAAACATTGCATGAAAGAGGATATAATGGCATGGTCAAAAAAAAATAGCATCATAAAGCTGCACTACAGGATTTGTGCAAATGACCTAAGAAATAATAAATAGGATTTTTTTTGGTTGAGGGATGATCATTGTATTTTATTTTAATTAAATCTGTGAGAGAAATTAGCTGTTTCTGCAATTATCTTGACTATTTCATGAACCTAAACCAACTTACCATTCTGAATTTTAAGAATAGTTTTTGACTGAAAGAAAAAGGCAGAATTGTGATGATCTAAATTGTGAAAGAGGCATAGTATTTTATTAGCAGTCTTGGCAGAAGTCCTTATGTATGCATACTGTAGGACAATCTCTAGTATTTGTTACAGTAAAATCTAATTAAAATTTAAACGAAACTGATGGCATTCAAACTGCCATTGGAGAGGGAGGATGGCATTCTATGGGTCTTTTTTTTTTTCATATGTGTGTGTATTTATCGTTTTGTTCATTTGTAGCCAAGCAGCTTCTGTCTGCACTAAAAAATGTGTTACTCTACAGTTGTTTTGTGTGCTGTTGTCAGAAAGCAAATAACCTGTTATTTGTCGCAGTTTTGTGTGATCCTTGATAACTTTGCTGGCCAGGCATTTTCAGCTATCAAACACTGGAGCCCTGTTATGGTTTGCAATTTTACCCAGTGCCATTGTAATGAAGACTTAGAAATGCAAACTGGGCTTCCTGTGAGTTTGTTAGATAATGGCTAAGTCAAAACAGCCACATGCTGTTGTGATTGCTCTTCTAGTTCACTGAAGATGGCAGCAGTAAATCTTGTGCTTGGTTTTTTTTTTGTATCAAGAATGACAGGTCAGTACAATGTTTTACTGTACAACACGTCAGTCTGGCATATAAATGCGCTCCTCTTCTTGATACGTACCAAGGGCTTGAGATGGGATTACAGAAGCTGAATAAAGAGCAGTATGTGCTATGGCTTGCTTTTACTGATGAACGTGACTTGGGGTAACTGTCAGTAGGGCTTAGAGAATACTATCTTTTAAGTCTGGGCTGTGGTACATATCTAGTGAGCTACTTGCTCTTCTGAAAATTAACAGTTATTCTGTGCAGTTTTCTACATTGCCATTTTACTGGATTCAACTCCTGCTGTTTGAACTGGATGCAGTCAACAAATTACCCATTTCCTTCCCTGTTCTTCTATAATGTGTTTTGGAAAACTTACCAGTAGTGGTGGAAGGTCTGTTTTTTTCTGATGGTTATTCCTCCTCTTTGTTATTTAGCCAGAGAAGACTAATGCAAATGTATCAGCTGATGAATTCCAAGTGGTAAGTGAAGACTGTGTGGCAAAACTATTGTTTGATCATTTTATGTAACTGCATAACAGACTTTAAACTTCATGCACGCTTTTTTTTAAAAAAAATGAAAAAAGTGCCTTTTAAAATTTCCAGGATTCTTACTCAAAACAAAATACTGCAATAATATCTGTAACATATTTGACTCTTATATCTCTAGTCTCAATATATGCAGAGATGTAAGAAAATATAATGTTTCTCTAGTTGACGACAAAGTGTCCTGTAGACACTGGAAAAGTTAATATTGAACAAAGATTTAAACCAATCTTACACCACAGATGTGAGAGAAAATTTGTAAAGAAATAGAGAAATACCACAGGTATCTCTTCTACCACTAATTTTTTGGACTGTTGTGCTTGTTTCTCTTCACCTCAGGGAAGTTTTCACACTATAAAATTGTTAAAGCGCTTTCATTCAGAGAGGGTTTGTGTTTAATGTTTAAATATTTTCCTGTGTGGTGCAAGAAAAAAAGTTTGTTCTGTAATAATTAGCAGATACGGTAGAATGATTGGAAGCATAAATGGACTCTAATGGAGTTTAATGAAATTATGCTGTAGCCTGAAATTTCTTTGCAATGGAAACTTCTTGTCAAATACTATGAAACTCTCTCCTGGTGTCTCTCAGGAGCACCTTTGTCTCTCTGGAAGTATATGAGATTTTTGCATCTATTAAGGTGATTGACAGCATTCTCAATACATTTTCCAATTATCTCTGCAAACACTTCGGAAAAGTCAATTGCCTAAAGCTCTTCCACACCACACACCCCACCCCCACCCCCAGTTATGCTACTTCTTATTTAAATAAGTTAATAAAAGAAAAAAAGTTTAGTAACAGAGCATGTATTTGCTATGTTTATTTGTCACAATAGAGAACACTGGCAGTTTCATGTGCAAGAGATCGTATGTATATGGAGTAAATAATACTGAGATACAACAGTGTGTTTAATTCTCAACCCAGAATATATGCAGTGAAGAGAAAGCTTTGTGGAGTGGTTTCCTCCCCTCTCCCTGCAAGGATTTCATTATATCATAATGAAATATATGGACAAGCCTGCTAATAATCACTGAAACATTATTGTTCTTAAGAAGAAAACTGCTTTTTTGTGAGTGGACATGAAATTCATTATCTGTTAACCACTGTTTTGTTCCATTGCTACCCACCACTTTGTTCAGTGGCCTAGCTGTAAATAATAGATGTGAATGGACAAAGAAAGCGGAGACCAAAGTTAAATCTAAATATGTAAATGTATTTCAATAGTGATGTCCTTGATATTAAATCTTTTAAAAGAACCTCATTTAGTCTTTGTATGCTATTGCCCAGCATCCTGTCTAAGCCTATTACTGCTCCTACTTGCTGCCAGCATATTCATTAGCTATTTAAGTTTTTAATTCTTATGTGAGGATTCATAGAGAAAGGATGTTTGCCTGTAAGTATATATGTGCATGTGGGTTTTATACCCATGCAAAACAAGTTTTATTTCTGTTTCTCCTTGTGTTCTTGCTCTACTTCTATCCCTGCACCATGTTGCCTACTACTCAGCCACCTTCTGATGCTGAGTCTTGTCACTGGGCAAACAGATGTGCTGTCTGGAGAAAAGTTTCTGCTTTTTGAGGATTTGGCAGCTATTCTAAGAAGGCCCCCCACCCCAGTAAATATTTCTTTCTATCCCAGATGCCCTGTTTTGTGATGGACACTGTAACTGTCTGGAAATCCTTGTCAAGAAACTCCCATGTCACCAGCTGGTAGGGTGCTGTGGACCTGGGCAATGTACTCAGTCCTGGGGATGTGGGGGTAACAGCAGTGAGTTCAGAACTTTAAGGCAAAAGGGTACAGTCAGTGCTGTCTCCTATGAGGTGGCACCAGAGCTGGAGCACCATCAGATGTAATTTGAAGAATCTATTTCTGTGTTTGAAAGACTGGTCCTATGGACTATTGTGAGCCATCACTCCAAATGCTCAATAGGTACCCAGTTTGTGGTGGGTAAGTATATTGTGGAAGAAGTCCTGATCAAAGTATCTCAAGACATCCACAAGTGCACTCTGTTCAGTGTGTGGAAGAAGTGCTGACTAGACCTTTACTCACCACGGTTTCCTGGGTTGTGCAGGATTTTCTGAGATTGCACACAGTTCTGTTTTATGCTCAGGGCACCTATGATGACGTAAAATGAGATTGTCCTGCAGGCCACAGTCATTGGTATCTCAGGAAGATATGAAAATTTTCTAATGACTATGTTTTAGTCTTTGGACTGAGAGAGGTCTCCTGCATCTTCATTTCAAGCAGAGACAGGGTCGCTTGCATTGCTTGGGTGCTTGGAGAGTTTTTGGAAATGCTACATACCTCCTGGCCCACTGTGTTTACGAGTCTGTGGATAGGTGGTGATTTAATTCTTTTATGGCAAATTAAATGGGCTTTCTTGTATGTAATTCTGAAATACGATCAGATTGTGGTTGCCTGCCTGTGAGACATGATGTCTGTGACAATGTGCTAACAGCCTGTGTGGATTGCTGGATGTGAATGTTCCTTTCCTGGCCATACTCTTCATATCTTTCTCCCACACAAAGATTAAAAACACCTATCTGAAAAGTGTATGGTACTGCCAGCCTCATGAGAACCCATTCCATTACCCAAAATTCCCACTACTTCATTACAAAGAAAACACCTGCTTGATAGGGAGCAAAGGCCAAAAATGTAATCAGGAGAAACTGGTCAGCAAAACTGTTCAAAAGAAAAGAAAACTTTATTTCCTGTAAGAGCCAACATGATTCATAACATGTGTGGAAAGACGTAATGGGATGTGTGAAGAGAGAGACAGGGAAATGATGTGAGAGGCAAATAGCCAAACCAACTTTTTACGTAGCATCTGACTTTTCACACATCATAAGAAGTAGTTTGGGATGTCATTTGAGCTCTCAGTAGTTTGAGAGCAGTCTGTTGCATCATGTAAGCTGGGAATATGCTGGAGGAATTCATGGTTGTACAGGCAGCTCATTAGTTCAGACATTTTTCGCCCCATTAGCCGCTGGAGTGTGCTATGTGTGTACCTCGAGCACATCGCCAATAGCAATCTAGTTCTTGTGCACTGTTCAACCATCTAAACTTGTGTGCGGTTAGCAGGGAAGATCAGAGGATTTGCTTCAAGTGCCCTTCTGCTCCGCACTAAAACAGTAACAAAGCCCCACTCTGAAAAACTGTCTTCCAGAATGTACTATATATGCTGTATCAATCAAAAAACTTCCGCTGTTAAAAGCCTCTTGAGGTCAACTGTGCATGTTTGAGAACAACTTCAATCCTGGCTTTGTGTTGGGGTGTTGTGGCCCCACTGTGCTCTGCACATACAACTGAGAACTGAGTGCAGCGTGGTTCACTATAAAGGCTATTCAGGTGGTTAACCTTGCTGGTGTTACATTAAGCATAGCAGCGAATGGTTTAGATCACATACCTCTATTAAAATATGTCAGTTTTAAATTTACCAACAGATGGCACTATCAGCCTCCTTTTCTCTTGTGGCTTAGTAACAAATCTTAAGCAAACCATTGTCCGGATCTCTCCACTGCTAAATTCAGTAATTGCTTTCCAATTAATATTTCATTTAAATTCCTAATGTCTTATAATAGCACTTAAAATCTGTGCATGCCTACATATGCGATGAAACAAATTATAAGGATACATATTCATAAATTTAACCTATAATGTTCCTGCTAGTGTATTAAATGGCTCTTGATTTTCTAGAAGCTTATAATTCAAGTCTGAATTTGAATAATTGAAGTAGAAAAGGCACTGCTTGTGATCCTCACAGTATAACAGATGCATACAGTTGTGGAGAGCTAAAAAGCAGTTTGAAAATTGATGGAACAAGCTAAATTACATTAAAAGTATACAGCACTAATTTCTGAAAACTTTATATTTTGCTTTTCTCAAATTTATAATATGTTTTGATAGTATTCTGTAACTTTAAGATGCCTCTCCAGGTTCCATGGAAAATAACATCAACTAATAAAAATGATTACTGATAGCAGCTACATTCTCCCATATTATCTGAATTGTTAATGAGAGTTTTAAAATGGGACATTACAGAGAAAGTGTCAGGAATAAGACCTGCGTGGACAGAGGGAGAAGAAAGATAAAGACACAAGGCAAGAGAGAGTAACATAGAGTTTAAAGGAATTATAGATTTTGAAGGAATTATAGATTTTGAAGGGATGAATACTGTGCAGTACAGACATCTAGCTTTGATGAGCTATGGTGAAAGAGACTGTTGAGGCTATACTGCATGTGCTACCACCCTTGCAATAAAGGTATTTTTCCTTATGTTTAAATGGAATTTTGTGTATTTCAATGTGTCCCTATTGTTCCTTGTTTTTTCACCAGGCACCACTTAGAAGTACCTGCCTCCATCATCTCAGACCTCCATTTATACATAGTGATATGATCCTCCTTGAGCCTTCTCCAGAGTGAACAGTGCCAGCTCTCTCCACCTCTGCTCGATGTTCCCTTAATCATCTTTGTGGCCCTTTTCTGGACTTGCTCCAGCACATGGGGAGCACAGAGCTGGACACGGTGTCCCTGATGTTCTCTTGCCAGGGCTGAGGGGAAGCATCACCTCCCTATGTTCACAGGTAGCACAGCACTTTTCTTTCACAGTAGTCCCAGCTACATTGACAAGGTGATGTCACTTTAAGAACATATAAAGGCTGCTTTTGAGGTTTAGTATTTATTACTTTATCCTGAAAGGTCCTAACTGCTCTTAGTATATAGCCTGTTTTCTGAAAGGCCAGCCATGATGTAAAGGTATTTATTAGTTTGAATACTTTGGACAGCTTCTCCACAGCTGTCCTCCCTGAATGGTCAGTATGTACCTTGTCCATAACATCTCTAAAGTACTACTGCTCTGGATTGCTTGGTTTCACTAGTTGTTGACTGATTTTGCACAAATGTATGTGACTAAATAAAATGTTAGTAAGGTCTGGAACTGGGTTTTATTTTCTAATGAGAGAATAACAGTGTTATTTCCAAATTCTTTGTGATGACTGAGTACAAATATATGCTTAACTTGAAGAGCACCAAGACAAACTCTTATGTGAGGGTGCAAGAAGGCAGATGTAGAGTCTAGTAGCAGATGTAAAATGAGCTTCCTTTATACTAAAGGCTTTTTTTATTTTAATTTCCTAGAGGTATTTTTATCACCACAGGTATTTCAGTTATGTTTTAATTAAACTGTATGATTATAGATGCTTGTCAACAGAGGACATCTATCTTGGTAATTAGAATTATAGTATAAGGTATAATTATAGAACATAAAAAGTAGCTAAAAATGAGTCTGTTGCGGTGCAGTCAAATCCTGCACAGCCATTCTGCTTTCCTTGTCCCACCTCACTGGGTACTTAAATCACTGGCTTGCTGTCCACCTGCACTGCATCACTTTAAACTGGATTAGGGAACTGTTTAATGTGCAAATTTAATAAGATGGAAATCCAGCAGGAATGCAAATGGAGAGAAAGCAACCAAGACACCATTCAAAGCCTCTCCTCTATCATAATCCAATGTGTTCCACAGCAGACAGAAATCCTTCTTCAGCAGCTGGTAAATAAATGTATTTTTCTACAATAAATCCTGTTTAGACATCCCCAAGGCCTGTGTTAGCACACTACTTAAGCACATGCTCAAATCCAGTCAGATTTCATGAAGTACTTAGGCTCTAGTCGGTCTCGGTTATGTGCAAGGAAAGGTTGTAAAATCAGAACCTGTTAATACACACCTGCTTTACTAAGCTAGGATTTGATAGCTGTTTTCCATCAATGGTTAGGTACGGTTTAATTTATAAGTATAGTAATTTTTTTTTTCTCTGATTGGCTTTAAGCTGATGAAAGTCAACATTGATATATGAACAAATTACTCTTCCTTTTAAATCTGATTTCAAAGACACAATGGGTGTTAATTGCCTTACAGTGAACAGGGAACAGCATCAGGCCTTTGCCTTCCTAAAAGTTTTCCAGAAAGCCTTAGAGCACACACATCTTAATGTTTTACATTCTCTGAGAACACCTATGAAGAAGTCCAAAAGGCGTGAATGTGAACCCAAATTTTTATGCAGAGTTCTGAAATCCAGCACTTCTTAATTATGCTATTCATAGAACAAAAACCTAAAGGTTAGGGTGAAAGCCTCAGAAAAAGAAATACCATTTCGAAATTCTAAAAAAACCCCCACCCTATGCAGCTTCCACCATGGTTTGTAGATTTTTGAGGTGAACTTACTTTTTATGTCATAGTGATTTTCTTTAACCTGAACTTTTGAAAAGAGAATCCAGCAGTTCCTTTATATGCGCTCATTTATTATTTGGTAATACGGTAGGAGAAAAAAAAAAAGTACAGCTGCTTCTTTTCTACTAACTCTAAAGTTTCTGAGTTAAGGACTTGCTCTGTAGCCTGATGAAGACAGCAGTAGGTTTCTGTTTAGCTTTGTTGGGCCTTGCATGAGCTTCACCTTCTGTTGATTTATAATGAGTAGGGATAATTCTATAAGATACAAGGTACTGTATCTTAATTTGTGTGCTGGAACCTCACTGTAAATTTGTTGTCCAAGACATTTCCCTTTCATAATTAAATTGCAGTAGCTAGTTTTATTGCTGTTCCCAGGGATAAATCTTTGATCTGAGAGCTTTCATGCTCTATATCTCTATTGCTCACCTTTTTATTACAGGTGAGGGATTATTTTTTACTGTCTTCCTGGCGGTCTTGACAGAAACTTAACTTATATTGGTGTGTGCCCTCTAATTTATTCGTTGACTGAAGAAACCTCATATTAATAAGCTTTTTACATATTGCCCCATGCTGTTATGATCTCTCTGGCATATGTGCAGGTACCTTCCTATAGAATTTTTAACCTAATTTGTTTCTCTTCTTTAGGACATCTATCATGCTGTCCTCAGGCAGCATGCAGAACTGTGAGTACTGTTATAGAAACCTCTTATATATAGTAACAAAACAAAAAAATCTGGAAAGCAGAAGATCAAGATTGTGTTTAGTTATAGCAGCAAACCCAGAAACCCCCTTGTGGAATTACTGTCTCATACATTTGGGGTTTTCTTGAAGATAGAGAGAACAACAAATTTGTAATATTCGCTATAGCGCTTTTCTAGAGAAGAGCTTAAATAGCTGAAACATTTGTGAAAATGCAACGATAGCCTTGTCTGTAAAAATAAAATGAAGCTCTAGATACAATAATTAAAACAGAAAACTAAAGCAATACACGACAACTAGAAACAGCGTAAAATGTGATTGCAGCATTTAACATTTATGCTGTAATGTCATGAACATCAGCCAGTAGTGCCTTCAGCGGAGATTAAACTGCCTCACTTCACCAGTGGGATGGGCATGTGTAGTAATCTTTCCAGTTGCTCCTTGTGCACAGCTGTCCCAAAATGTCTTTTGGCAAAGAGGATGCTCTTTGCTACCTTTGCATGTCTCTTTTCCTCTTTTGGGATTTGTCAGAATGTTACGAGGATTTATGTTAATTGGGGAGCCAAGATGCTACCATGGCAATCTCAGTCGTTTACTTTATAGCTTTTTGATATATACACACCATTCATTGTAGTACTGCTTCTAAAAATTCTGTTTAAGACGTGTGCTAGTAACAAACACATGATGCGATGTTCTATATTTCTGCTTTTACATGAAAGAAAAAGGAAATGGAATCTGATTTCTTTTCTTGCTACCTTATATTATGCATACAAAGGTCAAAAGAAAATCTGGATTGCACTTTGAACTCTGCAGCTGTCTGCATTAAAGTATGTTCATTATCAGGTCTATTTCTCCTGGTCTTTGTTGGTTTGGATTCTCTTTATGAAGCTCCCTCTGGTGGCTAATTTATCACTTAACATATTTTACGTTTTTAAAAGCTGGTCTCTGTGTAGCCTGGTAGATAAAATACTGGCACGCACAAAGTGTTGGCTCAAACGCCGCTGGAGATAGAGTAACGTTTTTCAATTTACATTCAACAAAGAGTGATTAGTGGGTACTAATAGGAGTGGTTTGAGCATGCACAAACTTTATTGTTAACTTACCTGCACATCTCAAACGTGACCGTTGAGCCCTGAAAAAATAGTTTGGTCACCTCTTGACAGAAGTTGCTAGCGTTGCTAAAGTTTAAGAAAGCTGTAGGCTATGCTAAATTCAAAGACCAACTTGTCCAGTCTAACTATTGTATATTTATGTAAATGCTATGGTGTTTTGGACAAAAAGCACTACATTTGTTATGCTGTGAAAGAGAGAGAGAAGAGGCTGCATATCTTTTTAATTATGATATCTGTTGGAAAAAAAATAGTTTCTAGAAGAAAAAAAAAGAAGGCACCTAGGTTTCAGCAATAAGGACTCTGAACATTATCTCTGGATTGCAGAGCTTTGGAGCTGGGGGTCCCTTCCAGGCAAGTTATTTTTACCAACTGGCTGCCTACAACAGTGTCTGGCCATTTAGCAATATATAGGGCTTGCAAGGAGATTTTTCGGTCTTTCAAAGTGGCAATAGCATTTTCCACTCCCCATTCCAAACAGTTGGATTCAAGGTAATTAATATACTAACTTTATGACATATAACTTTAGAAACAAAGTGTAACAGCTGAGAGAACTCATATAGGAAGGATATTTTCAAGGATGATGTTCAAGTTCTATATGCCAATGCAGGCGTTTTGCAAGCAGTTTCAAGGATCAGTTTTCTCTAATAATTGATATAAACACAATATCCAATGCTGTCCAGCTTTTGAGGTCACCTTTGCTATTGGTTCAGTCTGCCACTTGTGATTTGATTGTGGTGCTCTTAAAACTTCAATGGTGTTACATTGTACTTGCTTTTTCTTTGTGGAAGCATTTGTTAGACTAAGTATTTAAAAAAAAAAAAAAAGAAAAAAACAACAATGACAACTATAAACATTCTTTTTGTCTTTGATGACAACTTGCATAAGTTTTGTGATTTGGATGTTTT
Organism: Nesoenas mayeri; assembly: GCF_963082525.1. Taxonomy (NCBI): domain Eukaryota; kingdom Metazoa; phylum Chordata; class Aves; order Columbiformes; family Columbidae; genus Nesoenas; species Nesoenas mayeri. Next base: position 130,618,071 of record NC_137541.1, read on the forward strand.
CCCGAAAGACTCAACTACTGGAATCAATAAATTGCAGTGAGAACATTGGCTTTCATTAAAATTAAATACCATTAGAAAGTCTACAGTCTGCCTTTGCAGAGGAATTCGTTAAATATTGAAGTGATTGTGTGCTGTTGATTCAAAAGTGAAAAGCCAAAGCTAAACACAAATTTCATAACATTGAAACTTGTCTAAGAGTTTTGGAAGCCAGGTTGCTGTTTTTCCTTGAATTTCAAACTAGTGAGACTTGGAACAACTAAACAACATCTGCTGAAAATAAAAATGTATTATAATTATAGTGAACAAAAAAAGAACTGCTCCAGAGGTTGCTCCAACTAGTTAAGAAACATTTGTTGACCAAGGAATTAATTTCTTTCCTGTTTTCTATGCAATTTCATGCCTTTGCTTTCAGTCTGAATAAATGTATATTTTTCCTTTATCTGTCAAGCAATTGATAGTATTCCAAATTCAGGCTTTTCATGTGCTCAGTGTTGCAAACTACAGCCATTCAAAAAATTAGATCTTGCTCCTGCCCTTTTTCCTGAGGGAAACTGATTGCTTGGTCATAGTATCATGATTTGAGAAACTAAAGAAATCTATTAAAGTATAGTTTATTTTCTTTGTATTTTTTTCAGTGATAGAATCTTCCCTTTCAGGCAGCAAGAAATCCAAGGTTCTTGTGCTGGTTTCTGATTCAAACAGTTACGTTTAAAGAAGTAATCCCAATCTTGTTAGATTTATTTAAAAGTCATGCCAGCTAGCAGTGTTGTGCAGTTTCAGTCTGTAGACAGGTTTCCTCATTGTCCTGTGACAGCACAATAAACTTTTGCATCTTTTTTTGCCCATAGCATTGTTAGCCTGAAGCAACCTCTGCAATCTAAATGTTTATATGCACTGTCACATTTGAGGCTTCCACATCATGTTTTCAGTCTATTGCCTGATGTTAACAAATTTTGACAAAGGGTCAAATGTTTCAGATATATTTACAGTTTCAAATTTAGCTTAACCTCAAGAAAATGGTGGGCCATCCCTGAGAAGAACAGCCTATGCGTTCCTGCTTTCTTCCTCACATTGCTTGAGCAGTCCTGTCACTGTGTGCTCACCAGAGCCACTTGCTGATTTGGGTGAAAATTAATCATTTCTGAGTCGGACCAACTTGTAGGTGGGTAGGCAAGCTGACCACATGGCCACAAGGTTGCTGTTGCTGACTGAATGGAGATAGCAAGCAGGCTAGAGGGGGATGTTGGGGAAAGTGGTAGAGAGGAGGACAGAGAGTTTGGGATTACCTAGGTCGTTAGCAGCCGGTTGTCAGACTGAGCCACAAATCTTTAGAGAGTCAGGCCTCTTTGGTGCTGATTTACACACAGATCTGCTTGTTTTTCAGAGCTTTATGCACCATAGTAGGAGCAAAGATTAAGAGAAGGCTGGGGAAGCATCTCCAAGCACAAACTTCCCCCTAGTGGTCTATAATAATGAGATTTATTTTGATTGTTCTTTTTTCTATTATCCTCACATTCTCACATGGGACCAGTTCAGTGAGGCTCCTGTAGTAGAAGAATAAATAGCTCTGAACTGGTGGCCACTTATGCTTCAAGAAAGAAAGACAGGATGGAAAAGGGATGAAAAGGGAAAAGCTATAAAGAGACTTATGCTTCTGCCATGTCTGAAATTTCCTTTAAGCATGCTGTAGGTTGAATAGAAGAGAAACATTTCCCTGTGGTTCAGTATCTAAACAGAGGCACAAAAGTAGCCTGATTTAATTAAACAGATTAACAAATTAATTCAGACTAGCACTTGGAGATTTAAACTTTTAGCTCACTTCTCTAGAAGGCTGTCAGAGCACTTGTGGAAATGGAGCAGTCTATATAGTCTCACAGATTTTAGAGATACTTCAGGTTCAATTCTGCTTTAATAAATCTTCCAGCAAAACAAAATCAGTACAGTAATAGAAGGACAGACTTAAAAGATGCCCTTCACTGATAACAAAGCATAAGTAGTTGTGACTTGCCTTCTACAGGGACATTTTCAGTTATTTAAATTTCCTTGTCTTATAAAGAGTTTCAGATCTGTAGCCTACACAGGAATGAATGTGTACTTCCACTGACTGAGTGAAAGAAGTCTTAAGGGGTTTAAAAAAAATAATTTCCAGTTACACAATTGTTCCTTATGTTTGGCACCCAGGATCCCTCTCAGAGCATTACCAGATGCTTTTAAGGATAAAAACAAGTCCTAACTGATACACTGTGGAAAATTCCAGGGTAGAAGAACATGTCTCTTCAGGGGCAGGTTGGCTTTTTTAAAAATGCTTTATATTCCTCCATTTTTTTCTATGCAAAAACCAAAACAAAGCAAAGCAAAACAAAAAAAAAAGCCAATAGTTGAAGGGTTAGCACTCATGTAAATCACTGGAGGAACCCTGCTGAGTCACTGGTATCTGTGGCATTTTGAATTCAATGGATTTATACTTATTGTGAGAAATGTATATGAATTTTCCTTAAGGTCCATTAGCACGTACCTACTAGCCTTGCCCATGACACCACAACACACTTTTGACACTGTCTCTCACAAGATCCTCATAGGCAAACTCAGGAAGTGCAAGCTGGATGGAAGAGATGAGATGGATCATGAACTGGCTGGATGGCAGAGCTCAGAGGGTTGTGATCAATGGTGCTGAGTCTGGTTGGAGGCCTGTAGTTAGTGGGGTTCCTGAGGGGTCAGTATTAGGTCCAGTCCTGTTCAACCTGTTCATCAATGACCTGGCTGAAAAGACTAAGGACATCCTCAGCATGTTTGCTGATGATACCAAACTGGGAGGAAGGGTTGACAGACCAGAAGGCTGTGCTGCCATTCAGCGAGATCCGGACAGACTGGAGGACTGGGCAGGAAGGACCTGATGAAATTCAACAAGGACAAGTGTAGGGTCCTGCACCTGGGGAGGAATAACTCCAGGCACCAGCACAGGTTAGAGGCGGACCTGCTGGAAAGTAGCATTGTGGGAAAGGACCTGGGAGTTCTGTTTGACCAGGCTGACCGTGAGTCAACAATGTGCCCTTGTGGCCAAGAAGGCAAATGGTATCTTGGGATGCATTAAGAAAAGTGTGACTATCAGTTCGAGTTAGGTTATCTTGCCCCTCTACTCTGTCCTGATGAGGCCACATCTGGAGTACTGCATCCAGTTCTGGGCTCCCCGGTTTAAGAAGGACAAGGAATTACTGGAGGGAGTCCAGCGGAGAGCTACAAAGATGATTAGGGGTCTAGAGCATCTTTCTTTGGAGAAGAGAAGGCTGAGAGGGAATTCTATCAATGCTTACAAATATCTGAAGTGTGGAGGTCAAGAGGATCGGACCAGACTCTTATTAGCGATGCTCAATGGTAGAATGAGGGGCAATGGGCACAGACTGAAGCACAGGAGGTTCCACCTAAACATGAGGAGAAACTTCTTTACTTTGAGGGTGCCAGAGCACTGGAACAGGCTGCCCAGAGAGGTTGTGCAGGCTCCTTCTCTGGAGACATTCAAGACCTGTCTGGACACATTCCTGTGCGATCTGCTCTGGGTGAACCTGCTTTAGCAGGTGAGTTGGACTATATAATCATGATACAGGACATCTCCTGCAGAGGCCAAGATTATTTCAATTCTATTGATTTGTCATAGTCGAAGATGAGCTTGATATGCACTGCTGATAACTATCCACACTAAACTGCTCCATTGGAGATCAATATTTCTATACATTTGGACATAGATTGCTGTTTACAAGTGCCACATACAGCTCCTTCTGTTTCTTGTAAGCTTGGTCAGAATCACCTGTACTCTCTTGTTCCCATGGAACGTGAAACACTGTTTCAATTATTGTGCTCATGGATATTTCTGCATAACGTTTAAGTCTATTTATGGCTTTGTGCTGCTATTAAAGTATTTGGAATTATTATCTGTTGTTTCTTAAATAATGACCAACTCCAAAAACATTTTTACTGTTGTACATCAAGTGTTGCATGTGTCTGATAAGCAAAGCAAATTAGGCAGTTTACATGTGCTGTCCAAAAGATAAATTAAGAAAAAAAGTCAAAAATTCTTTTCTACTACTGCATATGAGTAACACATGTTTTCAAACCCTGAGCACTTCAGAAAAATAAGAGATTCCTGTCTTCCACAAGTCACATGCTTTGATTTAATGAATAAGCAGAATATACAGCACAAACCAGTGAAACCCAAGTGCTGAGAGAACATTCAAGTAGGTGAAGTACTAATGTCTGTATAAAACTTGGACATCTAGTAACATTCCGGTGCTGTATCAAGTAATTTGTTGAGAATTTTCTTGCTTACCTAATGCATGAAAACAACAGACTGAGATGAGTACTTATGTAAAACATGGAAATGTGCATTTGTGGTGTTACAGAATGTGTTATTATAAACACATAGACATGTGCTTATATGTTTTACTGGACTTAGATTTTGGTTTGTGAAGGTCCAGAAGTAACTGATATTGCCTTTATAAGCTGTATGAGGACATGTATAATGAAATCTAAAAGAATAAGATTGTGACAAATGTCTGAAGAAGTTAAATAATTATTCTTAATATTTATGAATATATGCCTAAACTGGTCTTCGGCTGCTTTCAAAGCTTATCTATTGTTATTAACAGACATTTTTGAAGGGCATCAGTTATGGTAAATGTTCTTCTCGTTTGCCTTCAGATAACCTTGTTGTCTGAAAGGACAGGCTGTGCTCAGGTTCTGTTAGGGAACTGGATTGCTTTTCCAGACTTAAGAAACTGGGGTCTCTTGCCTTCCCAATTTACTCTCGAGTTGCTCTCTACAAAGACAAGGAAATATAGACTGTCACCATTGTGAACTTCTCTGTAACAGGGGCATAGATAAGGCAGGATGTTCTCTGTCAAAATAGGAGTTACCTGAAGGAGACCTGTAGGATTTGCATGCTCTGAAACTCAAGTTGGTGTTATGATGGTCTACTGGAGGTTGTAAGCTATGAACCAAAGCAAAGGGAAGCAGATATGATAATGAAAGTAAATGGGTGATTCTCTTGATTTCAGAATTTGTTATTTAGAGACTGTTTGAAAAAACGAAATCTTCCTTTAAAACTATTAAACCAAAATTTGCATTAGAAATTGTTTTGGTATTTTTTTGAAATCAAAATTACTTTTTGCATCATGTTCCATATTCCTGTACATCAGGAGACATTTATTCACTGTGAGGGTGACCAAGCAGAGGCACAGGCTGCCCAGAGAAGTTGCAGAGTCTCCATTCTTGGTGATATTCAAAAGCCATCTGGACATGGTCCTGGGCAACCATCTATAGCTGGCCCTGCCTGATTAGGAGGCTTTGCCCAGACAAGCTCCGGAGGTCACTTCCAACCTAAACCATTCTGTGATACTTCTTCTGTACCTGTATTTTCATGCCCTAGTTATGCTTTGAATTAAAAATTCATATTTAAGCAGTATAAATTATGAAATTCCCTTGACTTCATGCTCAGTGACAAGCATGTTGATAGGGAAAATCTTTAATTTTCCTTGTGGCATCTCTTGTGCATGTGTGGCATGCCCTGAAAGATACTAATAAGCTGAATAATAACAGTTTTGGAAACAAATCTCAGAAACTTGGTCACCTAGATTTAAGTATTTGATTGCAAATGCAACAGAGAATTGGACAAATGACTACTCTAAAATGGGCCTCAAAATGATTGCTGAGTAGAGCAAAACTATGCCTGCAATTACTTGTCCATGTGTATCAGAAAATATTTATGTCAAAAGTCAGACCTTTAAAAATACTGTGAATTGGAAGACTGTTATACTAGAAATGAGAGATCCTTAATACAGAGTGTTATATGGAGAAGAGATAGCATAACTCACTCCATTAAGTATTCTCATTTGCAAGTTCCTGTTTTATTATAGTATAATTTAGGGATAGGAGTAATAAATGGAAATATAGTATTCCATGAAGCAAATAAGCTGGAAGAATGAATATATCACATTTACTTTTACTATAACTTCTTCTCGATTTATTTCCATGTCATCATTTTTTGAGTAATTGTTAGTGTTGGTCACCCCCTAGTCCAGAGTTGATAAAATGATAAAGGGAGTATTGTTCCTATGGGTGCTATTACTATGTCTATAGCACAGATATCACCAAAGTATTTCATCTTTTATTTCATAAATCATGGTTAAGTCTCAGAGTTTTTGGAGGGGAAGGAGAAAAGAGATTTGAGAGGGTGGTGAATGACTTAAAAATTTATCCATTCAATATATCTGTGAAATACTTTCCTGTTCACAAGTTTTAGATATTATTGAAGGAAATATGGGCACTTGTGAAGAGTATTAGAATCTGGCTTCAGTTCTGGGTTGAGGGTTCATTTCCCAATCACACTTATTTGACTCTGTAATAAGATTTGCGGCATCTATTGAGAAGTATAAGCAGTTTGTAAATCCTCCAGGTAATGAGAGTAAAGAATACACTTTCTGCAAATGTCTTTATACTTGCACTTGTGCTATTTTGGCATAGCGTACAAAGGAATATAGTCAGCCAAAACTTCTTTTGATCTAAGATAAGCAAGGATCCTCTGGTCAGGTTTCATTGGCTTTTACTTTTTTTACATAACCTGAAAACTATAGCATGGTATGGTACTCCATTGCTTTATGCTTTACATCCTCTTGGGACTAAAATGTTGCCTTAATTCTGTTTAAACATTTTGTATACATCCAGTTTGCTCAAATATAATTGAGAAGAAAAGAAGTGAGGGTATGATTTTTGTGTGATTGAGAGAGAGAAAATAAGGACAGAAAAAATTTTCATCTGGAATGTGTATATATATGAGTAAGAAAGCAGGTCAGAGATGATCTTAGAGATTTTTTGTGAAAGAAGAAATTTGAGGCATCAAGACTGATATTGAGTTATATGAACAGTCTATGTATACAAGGACTTCACTATATAATACAGAAACTCTCTTGATGGAAATAAAAGGTGAAAAATTTTAGGATCATTGTTTGTACTTAGTATTTTCAATCCAGTGACATCATTTACCAAGTACAATGTAATGATTTTTTTCACTAACATCTTAACACACTGTAAGTCACATCACTATTTCCAGTTTCCAGCTGTAGCTCTTATCATGATGACAATGGTCTCAAACTATGCAGGTATTGCACATACCAAAAAAAAATGGACTGTGTTGGTAGTTATTGTCTTCCGTCTGAACAGACAGCAAGCTGATAGCTACCTACTCCTGCTAAATGAGTAAGTTTAAAGAATTATATTCAAAATATGTTTCTTGCCCTCTGCTGCTACCAAAACATTAACCTTGTTACTCAGCATATCAAGCTATCAACCATATGGATGCCATTCAGCCATTTTTTCTACTCAGAATACCATTGAACGGAGCCCACACAGCCAAATGTCCATGCGTTCTGCAATTCAACGTGACTCACTAAAGACGAAAGACCACAATTTTCTCAAGTGGCATCAGGCACCTGTGTCTCTGCTTTAGTCATCTTCCTGTCAAAAAAGCAAAACATCTTTATGCACACCAATTTAAGTTCTGTTTCCTGGGCTGCAAAGTTGCATAGCAATCTGCTTTACTAATGTTGTTTTGCAGCTGTAACATGTGAGCAGTGTTAGATAAGATGGATTTTGATTTTTTTAATAAGGGAGTATAGCAGTTTACCAAGGGGGAAGAAAAGGATGGCATTTCTCATGTGAGAGTTTGCTACTAGTAGAGAGATGTTGTTACAGAAAAATAATATCTCAGACAAGCTAATAAGTGTTTTCCAAGCAGCCATAACAACTTACACTTATATTACACCATTAGTTTGCTGTTGCATTTCATAACAGTAATAGTTGCTGTGTGAGCTAATGCAGGCAGGTCACAGGAACAACCAGAAGCCACAGGTGTAACACAAAGAGTAAATCAAATTTTGTTACCTCTCTCACCAGGGAATTTCTGAAATAGCACTTAAGCTCCTGGGCAGAGGTGACACAAGAGGAGATGCAAGCACCGCAGAATTTAGCCCTGGCTGAAGATCAACAAGCCTGTTCATTTTGGCCTGTGTGTAGGGATTCATGCAGGTGTTTGCCACACTGTTTTGATCTTTGCCTGCAGAAATCTCAAGGATATGATAAAGTGCCTTTATGACTTTTTTTTTTACAGGCCTGTTATCTAAACACAGAGGTTCTACTTGTGATTTACGTGTTTTTCTACACCCTAGCTGCAGTTGCTTGAGCTAATTTACATTTCTTCTCCTTGCCATTCTTGTGCTGTTCTCACACAAATGTATCATATCATTAGGTTAGTTATGCAGAAATTCCCAGGAAGGCAACAGGCTCCTGGTGACATCACAGTATCACAGTATGTTTGGGATTGGAAGGGACCTCAAAAGATCATCTAGTCCAATCCCCCTGCTGGAGCAGGAACGCCTAGGTGAGGTCACACAGGAACATGTCCAGGTGGGTTTTGAATGTCTCCAGAGAAGGAGACTCCACAACCCCCCGGGGCAGCCTGTTCCAGTGCTCTGGCACCCTTACTGAGAAGAAGTTTTTTCTCAAATTTAAGTGGAACCTCTTGTGTTCCAGCTTGATCCCATTACCCCTTGTCCTATCATTGTTTGCCACCGAGAAGAGCCTGGCTCCATCCTCGTGGCACTCACCCTTCATATATTTATAAACATTAATAAGGTCACCCCTCAGTCTCCTCTTCTCCAAACTAAAGAGACCCAGCTCCCTCAGCCTTTCTTCATCAGGGAGATGCTCCACTCCCTTATTCATCTTTGTTGCCCTACGCTGGACCCTCTCCAGCAGTTCCCTGTCCTTCTTGAACTGGGGGGCCCAGAACTGGACACAATATTCCAGGAGTGGTCTCACCAGGGCAGAGTAGAGGGGAAGGAGGACCTCTCTCAACCTACTAACCACCCCCCTTGTAATACACCCCAGGATGCCATTGGCCTTCCTGGCCACAAGGGCACAGTGCCGGCTCATGGTCATCCTGTTGTCCACCAGGACCCCCAGGTCCCTTTCCCCTACACTGCTCTCTAATATGTAATTTCCCAGCCTATACTGGAACCTGGGGTTGTTCCTGCCCAGATGCAGGACTCTACACTTTCCCTTGTTAAATTTCATTAGGTTATTCCCCGCACAACTCTCCAGCCTGTCTAGGTGTCGCTGGATGGCAGCACAGCCTTCTGGTGTGTCAGCCACTCCTCCCAGCTCAGTGTCATCAGCAAACTTGCTGATAGTACACTCTATTCCCTCGTCTAAATCGTTAATGAATATATTGAATAATACTGGCCCCAGTACTGACCCCTGAGGCACTCCACTAGATACTGGCCTCCAACTAGACTCCACACCATTGACTACCACTCTCTGGCTTCTCTCCTTAAGCCAGTTTGTAACTCACCTCACTACTCTATTGTCTAGACCACACCTCCTCAACTTAGCAACTAGGATGCTGTGGGAGACTGTGTCAAAGGCTTTAATGAAGTCAAGGTAGACCACATCCACAGCTCTGCCATCATCCATCCACCTTGTTACATTCTCATAAAAGGCTATGAGGTTGGTCAAGCATGACTTACGCTTGGTAAAGCCATGCTGACTGCCCCTAATAACCTTCTTATCCTTGATATGCCTTGAGATGGTGCCAAGGATAAGCTGTTCCATTACTTTCCCAGGGACAGAGGTGAGGCTGACCGGTCTATAATCATCCATCTACTGCACTGTTTTTGAAGAGGGGGCAAATTAACCTGTGCTGTGTCTCCCTTTTACTTTGATTTCATGGTCCTAGCTGTCTGGAGTTTTAGACCCTGGGGGAAAAAAGGGAAAGAACTAATGTCTAAAAATTAAGTGTCATTTTGAATTTCCTCATTAGATTGACATTTTCTAACAAGGCCCAGTGCAAACAAAAATACCAGCCCCAGTTTGGTCTCTAATCCTGAGTCATATAGTTGATCTAAACCCGATTTGGCCATCAGCTGGCCTCTCTCATGACAATAAGAATATTTTAAACCATTCAAAATTATCACAGTTTTGCTTATCTGCCTACAGTTTGCCATGGTTACATGAAGAAGTAACTTCATGACACATGGTTGGCATTTCTTGCGTTTGTTTGTTTGTTCAAGCTCCAGGAGGGCTATCAGTGATATACATCTGAGAGAGGTTTGAGTTTACATCCCACTAGCCCCCAGATTGCTAATTTTAACAATATGAGTAAACTTCCCAGAGTTTCCACATTCATCATGCTTGGGGTGTGCCAGGGTGGGGGTGGCACAAGGAGGGGGGGGCTACAAAACAGCAGATGAAGGTGGTTTCATTACCATGGGAACCAGACCGCCCGTTGGGAAGCGAGCAGATCTGGTGAGCTGGGGAGGGGGCACAGAAGAGACGTATTATTATGTAGCTGTACTTATTTTTCAAATTGTTTGTGACATGGAAATGTCACTGATGGAGACTCTAACTTGGAGAGGACTAGTGGTGACATCGCTTTAAAGTGTGCACCTCTGCACCTGCCAGGATTATCCTCACAAAGCTCCTGGCTGAAATGTTTTCCCCAGATACATCGGTATATTAAAATTTGTGACCTTGGGGATATATGATCTTAAAACTGACAGCAGTTTCATCCATTGGGCATTTAATTGTGTGGATCCTGCCTGAAAACAAAAACAAAACCAAGCAAATGGTTTTGGTTCTCATGAAAACTAAGGTCACATTAAAGGCTGAGCATCTTCAGCATCCACAGACATTGCTTGTTTCATCTGTGTAGCTCCAAAACCAAAATGCCCTTATGTCCACCTTTTTTAGGACACTTTCAGGTTCTCAAGTACTGAGATTTGGGATAGATAAGTTATAAATATGTGTCCTGGTTTTGTTAAAAACAAGTTTCTCTTTTAGTGATTTTGCCTGTCAGCTAAAGCTGCATTTTCCTGGAGAACCAGACACATGTTTTAGTAAACATAGCAATGGAATGTGAACTTATTGATAAGCACGGATGGACATCTCGCGAGAGGGGCGACGAGAAACAAGTGACCAAGAAACTGACCAACTGTGTATAACATTCCATTCACGTGAATACTTCATATAAAAGTGGGAGATCACGAGGATCTCATCCTTTTCCCTTTTCCCTTTCCCTTTTCTATTCTGCTTATGGCCGACATTAGGAGAGGACCTTGCTAGTCGTCCCTGAGAACTGAGGCCTAGTGACAGACTGAATCCAGCTCTGGTTGGCTGCAGAGTCCAATCCAGGACTTCGGGTGCCGGCTCTGCAGTTGCTGAGACTTTCAAGATTGGTTTTGTATATTTTGTATTATTTTCTCTGTTCTTACTAGTAGCATTAGTAAAACATCTTTAATTTTTTGCAACTCTCTTCTCTCTGTCCTTCTTTCCCTCCCAATCGCCTGTCCTGAGTGGGAAGGGGGGAGAGGGAGGGGCAAAAAGGGGGAAGTTGGGGGGAGAGGAGGTTAACAATACATCTGCCAGGGTTTTATTGTCACCCCGCAATCTAAACCCTCGAAAATATGACATCTTCACAGTGCAATATCTCAGTCATGACTCAATCAACAATGCTTTCATTGCAATGAAACGAGCAAAGATTTAACTTAAGTGATTAAGTCATCATTATTATTTATGAGTCTAATCTTAAATCAGGAAGACTAAAAATCAGATAATAGTTCTAAACTTGCCTTGCATTTACACTGATTTAGTCACTTCACTAACATGGAGTTGATTTCCTTGCTTTGGCAGCCATTCAAAATGTCAATTGCAAATGAGTACAAAGCTCATATTTCCTAATGGAAGTGTGCTATGGAAATATTAAAAACATTTATTTAAAAAATTATTTAATACAGTGAATGCATTTGTGTTTTGTTTTTTTTTTTTTATATATTATTTATTTTATATTAGATAATGGTGAATCACAGAATCACTCAAAAGAGCATTTATTAGTGAAAGAGTATTCACTTTACTTGATATAAAAAAACAACTAAAATATACAAAAACATTAGAAATTAATATCAAGTCAATAAAACTTTAAAAAGTGTTTTGAAATTGCAACTCTTTTGCTATTCTTCTACACCAAAGGAAACATTACATGTGATTGGTAAACAAACATATCTGTCTATTTTTTGGAGTTACAAGACCTTACTGCAATATTTAGAGTAAAAAAGAAAAATTAAGTTCTGCGGAAATAATTTACCAATTAGTTCATAATGCTGTATGAACTGAGCATTGAAACAACTTCATTGAACAAATATTCTTTACACCTACAATTGGAGCTACTGCTGCCAAAATCTGAAATACCTCTTCAATAAACTTTCAGTTTGCTTAATGACTTCTCTCTGTTGGTCTTGTAGCTTGGCCTACTTATAACTTCAGCACAAACATGAACTACCTAAGACATTAAATGTTAAGTCTTGAGAAATTTAATAAGTTGTAGCAAATTTAGAGCTTAATGTACATTTTCTTGCTTTAAATTTGATTTTAAATAGTCTTGGTTAATGAGACATATAAAAGATCATACGATTTTTTAAAATGAACTTATACACCTTTTGGAATGCTGATCTATCTGGTTTTGCACTTCATTATATCCACAGATTTCCAATAGTACTGAACTGGGCCATGTGTATTCTCCAAAACAGACTTTTCAGTGAATATTGTATTAATTATATCTATTTAAATACGAATAAAGTAATTGTTAATTGGGGGAAATTATTTCAAGTTTTCAGTTGGACTAATAAAACCACACGATTGCTTTCCAAGTTACATGGAAGAGCTTTTCAGCCAAGGACACAACTCAAAACTAAAGACTTGTGACAAAATTACGTGATTATACTTGGAGTTTGCTTAACTGTTTTGTATATTGCTAAAGGCCATTTACTCTGACAATAAATGTAAAATAAACCAGTAATAAACCGAAACAGGAGGTAGGCTACAGTTCTCTTTCCTTTTTTAACACTTTGGCAAGGTAAGGGGTGGTTTGTAGACTACTGAAATTCAAAGGGCTGGTCACACATGGAAAAGCATTTTTTAGTTAAGAAAATTCTTCACATTTAAGTGTCTCAGTGTGTAATGAAAGTTCTTCTTAATTATGTATTTTATTGTAACTAACTAGTAATATGTGCAGTCTGTGTCATATATTCAGCATTAACTCTTCCTTTTCAAATGAACCTTTTTTTTCCCCCTTTTCTAGTTCTATAATACAGTAAAACATTTGCTGTGAGGATACATATGTCTGTTACATATACCTTTTATAATACAGTCCACTTCGTTGCTAGAGACAGACCTTAACGATTAAATACTGACCAGATAATATGCTTGCTTTTATAATCCCTGAAGTTTATTGCTGTCTGCACTGGACTATGACCACTTTGATCAAGGAGAAATAAATTTTTACTTACTAATTCGGATTTTTTTAAATTTACTGATTACCTTTTTTTTTTTTTTTTTTTTTTTTTGTACTGCTTTCCTTTAGAAAAATAAATTTGTTTATTAAATGACTGGAAAAATTATTTCTAAGTTGACTTCGTTTCAGATGCAATGGACAGAGCTGGGTCAATGTTGGATCATACCTTCCAAACCTCTTCTGAAATAACAAGGTGTCATGGTTTACTCCGAGCTATCAGTATAACCATGATAGCTGCTCACTCACCCCCCTCCCCACCCTCCAAATAGGGGAGGGAATCAAAAGGGAAGGGAGAAACTTGGATTGAGATAAACACAGTTTAATAAAATAACAAAATACTAAGACATTACTAGTAAATATATATATATACATATGTATGCATTTATATATATATATATAATAGAAATAGAAATAGAAATAGAAATGGAAATAGAATATAAAATAAAATATAATACAATTCCTCATGAACTCTGTCCACACCAAGCAGCCAGTCCCAGGAAACAGCATCTAGTCTCAACAATGAGTCCGAGAGAGACAAAAAGGAATAAGGCAGAAAAGGCCAGAGGCCTCTGCAAAATGGCAAGATGGCAAAAAGGCCGACCTAAACATCCCAAACAGGACTCCTCCAGCTCCAACAAAAAGAGCAAAGAAAAGAGAATGTGCGAGAGACCAGAAGATCCGGACTCTCCTTAAATAAGCAGCATGATGCCAATGGGATGGAATGCTCTTATTGATCAGTCTGGATGTCAGTCAAGCTCTGTCCAACCCATGCTCCCCTTCCTTGATGCCTCACACCTGTGGGCCGAGAGCTCAGAATGCCCTTGCCTTTCAGACCAGAGCAATTAAAAATACTAATTCTGTCCTGGGATGTTATCTTCTTATTCTCAAACTGAGTCCAAATTATGACCATGCTAGCTATGAAAAAAGAAAGGTTTTTAACTGCATGAAGAAAATTAACCCATTTTCAGTGAAATGAGCACACAAGGGTTTTGTTACCAATTGACCGTTTGGTGACCACTTCATAGAAGACAAAACAGGGAAGTCCTCTGCTGCTTTGCACTTGATCACACTCTGAGTTTAAAACAGAATATAGTCCATCAGTTGACAAAAAATTGACAGGCTGTGACAATAGTAAATGTTTTTCGGTAGAGCTGAAAACACAGAAGCTTCAGTGAGGTCTTATGCTTTAGATCAGCAGGGAATTTAGCCTATAACTTACAGAAATTCTAATTTTTAAAAGTGTCAGTAATCCCATTCATAAATTTAGTTGTAAAAATAATTTGGTAGTGTGAAATAATGTGAAAAATATTTGTCACTTGCTTTTTTTCTTCCTCAGAATTTTATAAGTAATCTCTCTTTGCCAAGATGGCCATGTGATTGAGTACAGGATAATTTATTGATTTCACAGCATTTTTTTTTTTTCAAAAAGAACAACTTCTATGTCAAATTTTAAAAGAGGGAGGAAAATTTATGCCATAGTTTTCACAACTGCTTAAAAATCATCAGAATTTTTAATCTGCTAATGAGATACTGAAATAGATTAATACTATTAGAAGAGCTCAAACAGACGTAAGTAGTTTTGTAATGTGAAAAGTCATCCTAATCTCTAAGCAGAGCAAAACAGCAACTTTATTTAAAATGCAAGACTAAAGAGAATTATTTAAAATATATTGATGGAGTAAATCTCAATGAGAGATTCGACTCATTTGTGTGTGCATTTTAATGGGGTTTGGTTTTATTTGTGCCAAAAAAAGGACAATAAAAGGAGTAAAATGGTGTCTGAATGTTGGAAGAAATAGAAAAATGAAGTAGTATTTAGCAGAATATAGAATAATAGACTCTACACGTGTTAATTGACAATATCTTGTCAATTTTTATATTGTGGCTTGTTCCATTCTTTTGTCACTTACTCTTCTCTAAGCAGTTCCTGTGTTTTTACCTCAGCTATGTTATCTTTTTTTGTTTGCATTAATTCACTTAGTCATCTAACTAATTTTAAAATTAAATTGGTTTGGTTTAAAATTGCTAATAAATAGTGGAAACAAACAAACACTTTCCCTCCCCAACCCCCAAACCAGTTGACCAAACAACTAACAACAATAACAAAACAAACAAACAAGCAAACCCACCACCACCACCAAACAAGAAAACAAAACAAAAAAACCCCACCGCCCAAAAAAACCCCAAGCCAACAGGAAAACATTTTATTTCTTAACAACCAGTTCTGTTAATACATTGTTTTCACCATATCTTTCCATTTGTTTTTAATTACTAAGTACATTTCCCTGAAAAACACAATCTTATGTGGGTTAAGGGTTCTTCTGCTCCCAATGCTTCTTTCTTTCAAGCAGACATACTTCACTGTTTCTGGCAACCAGATTATCTTTCAAACAGCACATGGTAATGTTGCAAACAGTGAACACTGACTTGAAGTGAGAAACAAGAAAGCTTTTGAGAAACACAAAACCTGGATCAGATCTTAAGGTCATGTAAACTGGGATAGTTCTGTCTTGAGCTAGACTTCCAGTTTTCCACTATTTGAGGATCTCCTTATGTAAATGTCTTCGATAACCATTAAGATAGGTGAAAACTGAAATTACATAGTGGTAAAATCTCTGTAAATAATAAAATTTCAAGCCTGCCATACAGCATTCCTTTGGTTTTTGTGGTTGACTTTGTGCATATAATATAAATATAACGAGTGTATGAGATGGGTTTCAATGAGAGGAATATCTGTATTGCATGAATTAACAGTAGTTGTATCAGGGCTGGATGAAGTCTTGATCTAAATGGGAATGCTGCTCAGCTGCACAGTTGTGACCACATCATATGTGAGGGGAAGGTACATTTTACTCAATGGTGCTAATAAGGCTGGAAGGGAGAATTAAAACATCTTCATTCATCTATGAGTAATATTTTCCACATAACTTTATTCATGGCTTATGTTCTATTTCAGACTTTCAGATGGTAATGTTGCAGACTAAGCTTCCTCCTAAATCTGACCAAAAAAAAAAAAAAAAAGCCAGTAAAATATATACTTCCAAAAATCTTTCTTTTGAATGTGTTCCTTCCTTAGGAATTGTGTTAATTATGTGCTAACATAGCCATAATTTTTCAGTACAAAATGTTAAGCGGCATTAGGCAATGTTAGGCAGCTGGCTTCCCTGGCTTGTTTCCACTTCTGTGGTGCAGACCTTGTCCCTGTCTTCCAAGCTGTGCTGGCACAACTGTTTGTGGGACAATCCTGTGAATGAGATCAGGGGCTGTCTGCATTAAAAAAAAATGCAAAAGATATTATCTGAAATTGTCACCTCACCAAATACTACCAGTGCCATAGCTGGGCCATGCTTCAACAGGTACAGGAACCTCACTTAACAAAATAGTCCTACTAAGGACAATTCAGGACAGACCAGCCACATCAAGCTTTTATTCTTTATTGGCATCTAGTTCATTTATATTAAAAGCTGTCTAGATATCTGGGAATGCTGAGAATCCTGTATGCTAATTGCCTTTAAAAATAAATGCATCAGAGCCACTGGGGCATTTCTGTTATGTTTTTAGATTATTCCTATAAATTATGAGATTATCAAATGTGAATGTGAAATTGTCAGGCATATGCTCAGATATCATCTTCCTAAGCTATGCAATTACTCAGAGTGTCATCTCAGTCTTCAAGCAACCAGAAACTTCTGTTCTACATAAAACATCATCAAGGTGTTAGAAAGCCTTTGGCAATAGAACACAATTAAAATACCTCAAGCAGTGAAATCCATTAATATAAAACAGGCTAAGTTTGAAAGAAATAGTTAGGATGTGTCTGCTTGACAGTGAGAGCAGCACCAAGCCCTCGAGGTTTAAATCACCCTGCTGAGAAGATGGGCTCTCTGCATTGTAATGGCTACAGTACAGTGCCTGAGCTGCTACACTTAAAATTATTTGGACATCTCTGTGCTACACTTCAGTGACTACAGGCAGCAATGGTCCTCCTTTTGGGAGGGCAAATCACATAAAGGGATGAATAGCACAACACAATTCAGACATTTACATCACCAGCTTCAAACTCAGTTGTGCTAGATTCAGTGTCCTTTTCTACTACTGACTCCCTCTGATACCATGGCTGAGACCTTATAACCCACCTGTACAGATGCATACAGTTTGAGCAGCTTGGATGCAAGCCACCTCTGATTGGGAAGTCAGTGAGGCTGCTCTAATGTGTTCTGCAGGACCAATAAACCCAAGGAAACATTCCCACAACCCACAATTAACCTTATCCTTTGAGATCAAGAATTCCCTGTCAACATGCTGTATTACAAAAAAAAAAATTATACAGGCTGCTTCTCAGCATTTATACATTACTTTTACTGTAAACCTTTAGAAACAATGAAGTTTTCATCTTTTCAGCATGAAAAAGATGAGATACACTGCATTGTAGTGAAGCAGTTTTACTCCTAGACACTTTGCTAAGCCATCTTCATAGATGATTTTTAAAGCAATAGTTAAAGGTTCAGAATGGTATCCAGACATTTAAAATTCACATACAAAAATTATGTGATGGAAACTTTCACTTCACTGTTACTGCATTAACACTGCATCAAGTTTACATTATGCACATAAAGAAAACATCTGAATTTTCTAATTATGGTAGCTTTAACAAACACCAGCTTCGAATCATGACTTTCTCTGTATCCTTAGAAGTACAGAATACATAACTGCAAGATGTTTCCACATGCCACTTTTCTGATCTGTATGGGACCTGACCCCAAATAAGTATCTCTATGCGGATAAAGGTAGGGTCTGTATACACTTAATTCTTGAACTCTACTGAAATTGCCAACTGTGAGGATTTCTGAAATGGCAACATCCCATAATTGGGAAGAGAACAATTTATTTCTTGTAAACGTGTAAAGAGCTTACAGATGAAAATCACTTTGTCATTACTTGAATGGTGTGGCCTTGAAAGGATTATCAATTTGGTTTCTTTCTGCATCATAACTGAATTACTCATCTCTCAATTAATGTATTGTGACCTGAGGAAAATGGTGGACCACGCTTCAATGTTGTCCCACCTTATGTATCTGTGCTTTTCAAGAGGGCACCATCTCTTTCTATCACAACAGTTATGAAAGAGTAGAGCTATCAGTGGTGCTGTCCAGATGCACATTTCACAGTCTTGTCCAAGCAAACTAGAGCTATATATCCCTGTCTAGTGAAACTGTATCTTCTAACTTAGCATTTTGCCTTTCATTTTTCTGCCAGAGGGTCTGTCTGCTGAGGGCAATCACTTTAGTGTTGAAAATTATCAATCTAGCAATCATAATTGTACCCATAAAGCTTCCCCATGTCAGCCTCTGTCCTTAACTGAAAAATATGTCTTCATATATAAAAGGTATGAATTTGTGTACCAGGTCCTTTAATGAAATCTACTTATAACATGTGCTGTACTTCCATTTCAGAAGTTTTTATGATTTGATCAAGTACCTCGTCAGAGTCTCTGGCATGATTTATTAGGTGGTTAATATTCATAAGGGTAGTTTCCTTTGAGTACTCACAGGCTTTCTCATTAATACCAGTACAACTATCACAATAGATGTTACACACCAGATGACACTTGCCAAAATCATCTTGCACTCCATAATGTAGCCTGGCATCCTGCAGGTCTGCACACTCTCACAGAGCTCTGAGCGCTGCCTCTTCCATCACAGTTCCTTGTGTCCCCAACTGAGTGCTCATATCACCAGTCATACTCTGTAAACTGCTTTGTACTGGTCACCACACAGGTTTTAGCTCTCTTAGAATTCTCAAGTAATTCTTACCCACCTATTCTCATTTGAAGTAAATAAAAGCCTTTTATTTGTAAAGTATGAAGACTGACTTGCTAAATAAACAGTATTATAAATGAATGCTTGAAATAATGTGACAAAAAATTATCTGAATGGCTCAAAACTTCTTTTGCAATCTGTATGTAATGTGTGTGTGATATAGCATCTTCAGCTTCAGTGAAGAAGGTTTCTGTTTGCTTAGAGGGTCTCACTGTTTGTCTTAAAATAAACTTGGGGAAAAAGTCTCGATTTCCTGCATGTTTCTGGAAATCTGCATTTGTTTCACTCCTGCATCTTCTTTATCCTGTACCACTTTCTCACAGAGCCCTTTCTTGCAGGTTGCCCTTTGAAATATGGAGACCAGGCCACCTGCAGCAATGGAGTTCCCCTCTTCTCAACCTGATTAGGGGCAGGAATAAGGAGGAGGAAAAAATATCCTGCCAGGTAATCTCTGTGAATTATAACTTTATTAATGTACATTACGTCTTTAGATTGACTGAAACCTGTTGCTTTAGTTTTAACTGTATAAACAACAACTTGTATATTCTTGGATTTGTGAAAGTGAATAGGAAACTGATACACATGGTTGAAAATGTGTCATCTCAATTTTATGCTTGGATAATTTCACTTTGGAAATAACTGGTGGGTGCTAAGCAAATGCAGCAGAAGAGAGGATGGTTGGCAGAGTATGAATATTTTGTCATTACATCCTGGAATCTATGGCTGTGAACCCTGAATCACAGTTAACTGGACGGTAACTGGAAACGTGCTGTTGACCAAACAGCTGATGCATGGTGGGGCAGCATTAAAAATGTTATTACTGGAGAGCATTAGACACACAAGTGTACACAGGATCTAGCCTCCAGCAGACCTCAGGCTGGAGGAAAGTTTGGTGGATGTAGCCCCTTCCCAGCTTCTTTTTGGGTGGTCTCCACGCAGGCAGGGAGCAAGCTAGCAGCAGAACTGCTGTGTCTATGAAGCAAATCATTGCTTCAGTCACAAGCCAGACATATCTGAGCAGACCTATGGAAGTATTACAGGTACTGAGTGTATCCACAGTAGATCATGATTTTCCAGGTCCACGTGGCAGACACAAACTTTTTCATGAAAGAAGCCACTTCACACCCTAAGTGGCCCTGTGTTTGCAAAAGCCAGTCCGTAGATGGCTGTATGTGAGGGGTATTGGTTACTGTATACTTCTTCCCAATTAAAAGGCAGCTGTGTTCTGTTCCCAAAGGACGGCTGAGTTCTTATGGATTGGAAAAATCAACTGTGAAATGACTAAGAAAAATTTAGTGTCATTTCCAAAGCGAAAAATACAAGCATGCTTACATAGTAATGAGAGACTGAATTAAGCACTTCTTTCTGCTGTAAACAACTATCAGCAGAGCTGCATTTTGATGGGGAAGTCTGTTGTCTGACTTCAACAACTCATTGTGGGGAACCCTTTCTCTTCTTAAATAATGTTTTCTTACAATTAGGCTAAAATTGATTAGGTTATGATTAGCTGTATCCAAATACAGCTTGCCATTTAGCATGAGTGAGCAAGGTACAGACTCTTGCACTCTCTCACAAACAGATGCAATGTGTCATTGTCATCAGGTAAATAAGGCACACGGACACCACGGTAAGGCAAGATTCCTGAGTTAATTTTGAGTCTGCAATTGGTGTTCTGGTTGACTTTTTGGGAAGCTTCTTCACATTTCTTGGATTCAGTAAATCTGAGAGTGGTAACATGTCATAGACTTTAATCTCAAAGATTTAAATGCTATTTGTTCCCGCAAATCTTTTGACATCTTTGTTTTCATGCAGTAAATGTATTAGCTAATTTCTTTAAAACCACAGCCAGCTGACTGGTTATATTCCTGTCAATGTTAGTTACTTGCTTGACTTTTAACATGACTTGTTACTCTTATAACTGATGTCTTATTATGTGCACTTTGCCTGAATACTTTTCCTGAAATTGCCATTAGTACTTAGGTAATAAAAGCATAGCAACCTGTACATCACATCACTCAAGAATCTAGCTGTCAGGGGTTTTATCCTTAGTAGCTTTTGTACAGGTAAAACCAGCAACATCTTAGAGGCTTTTATCAAAGATTAGCCTATTGTAGAATGTATTTTATATACCAGAAATTGTACTGTATAACATTTGGAATGGTATTGTGGTTTCATAACATTCTATCAGCATGCAGATACTGAAGTAAAAAGCAACTGATTCTGACTTTGCTCTTTGTACTGGTATAACTCCATTGTCTCAAACAGACAAGTGAAATCCAGAGTTGAGTCCAGTGGAGTTGCACAGATGAGCTGGTGGTCTAAGCAGAAGCTTTTGCACTTTGTTGGAAAGTATAAACATTCTTAATTCTGCAGGTAAATTTTAATTTATCTTCCTGGCCCTGTCAATAAATGTGTTGCAGTTTTGATGCTTGTAGCCCCCAAGTCTTTTATCTGGCAGTGTTATTTGCTTCCATGTATGTTTCCAAGTGTCCTACTCTCCAGCACCAGGAGAGTAATGAGCAGAACAGTGTCAAGCATTACTTGCAGTGCGACTCTGCTGCTTTCATGATATTACTGCTGCTCACATACCTTTTCCCAAATTAGCTTTAAACTAGCTGCTTGGATCCCTCTAAGAAAATAGCTGCGGCTTCACAGAATACGGTAGAGCTGCCAGAGAGGTTTGGTACCTATCCAGACCATCAGTTTGTGCTGAGATCCATGTTGCTGTAGCTACACAACTGTCAGCAACTGACCTGCTTAAATTAAAGCCACTTTGAGACGAGTTATTCAAGCTGCAGTCAATACTTTTTGTTAAGGGCAGAGGAACTCTCAGGTCCAAGAGATTTTTGTTGCCATGCAAAGCACATTATCAATCTGTTCATACATTTCTGTGTAATTATTTGCATCATTTCCTGTCTATATTACCACTGGTGTAAGTCTGAGTTAATGAAATGATTATATATTGGCAACTGTTCAAAGTTATTAATTTTTTAGAAATATAAAAGTTTGCTTACCTAAACAAATTTTTATTGTGCAAAGATTTGTGAAGTCTGATGTAATCCATTTTTAGATACTGTTATTCCTCTGTGGTAGCTAAGACCAAATGGATGCCTGTTTAATGCTTTTTGAAATCTTACAGCCAACTGAAATTACAATATACAAGTAATTCTCAGAAAGTTAAATCAAAGAAGATGAATCTGAAAGTATTTCCCTGTAACTACTCTGTACACCCAGCTTTCAATCTTTTTTGTTGTTGTTGTTACAGTTACGAATCTTTGCAGGCCCATATCATGGGACTGTGGTACTGTATTAGTGCTGTGCTGTATTTCAACTGCACTTTCTGCACTGGATGTCCTGATAATGACTTCCTTGATTATCCTTAATTGAAAGCACTGCCAGTTTAATGAGTTTCCTGCTGGCTATTTTGGCCAACAAACCTAGCCTCCTCCTTGCATCTCCAGTGCTCATGGCTCTGTTCTCTACTGAACGAACAAATAATGCAGCTGTAAGGGTTGTGAAGCATTGGAGAATCTCCCTTCTCCTCTGCCCCTGCGAGCACTAACAGCCCTTGTCTGAACCAGCACAGTGGTTCCTGCAGCACAAGGTGTGCGACTGAGATTATTCTGTGTTCCCATGTTCATTTCTTGGTTCAAGTTCGCTTTACTCAGCATTCAAGGCATATTAGCGGAATCAAGAATAGCTTAGTTAGCCAGGTCTCCATCTTGTAATTGATGTGGTGATAAGAATTTAAGAGATTGCCTGCTAGCTCAGACTAGTTGTGCCTTGTATGGGACAATCAGCGTGGCTGTTTGGGGAGAACAAGAGACTGTCCACATCCTGCTGTCCATTCCCTTCCTACTACCCTAGAGTCAAAATTTTTGGATTAGTGATATCAAGAGAACATTCATGTCTATTCCTCTTGGTATCCATTTATAGATATGACATCCACAGCTGTGTGTGGCTGCTTTTTGAACCTATTGATACTCTTTTCTTCCAAAAACCGCCATGGTGAGTCTGGCAGGGAAAAATTCACTTTAAAATACCAGAGTCACACAAAGATAAGCGAGCTTTTGAGTGTTTTAGCAATGGTAATTTCTACCATAGATATAATCTGTCAATATTTTCACATTTTACTGTAGCAGATAGGTGCACAAACCACGAAATCAGCAAAGCAGAGTAATACTTTCACCTGTCATAAGACACTGAAAAACAAGAAAGGCAGTTGTGGGTCAGATCAAAGGTACAACTAATCCTGGGTTTGATCAAGTCTCTCCTTTCCCACACTGGCCTTGGTGGCAAGCTTCCAATGATTTGCAACTCAGAGACATCCTGATCCAAAAGTGGTGGTGTTTGGGTTTAGTAGCAGCTTCTGGATTTTTCTTTAATGAAATTATCCAATTGCTTTCTGAATCCTTACAGTCTGGGCATCTATGACACCTTGTAACAGCATGTTCTCTCCATAGGAATTCTGAAGCTCGAATATTTCCATTGAGTTGTTATGAACTCCTTCCATTTTTTGGGGAATTGTATAGACAAACTCATCATTATTTTGAATAGCAAATTCAAAGCATGTTTATGAGCTGTGAACAGAAAGAGGAAATTTTTCTTTTAATTTATTAATTTGATTTTTTTAGTAATACTGTTGACATGACATGCATGAGCTCAGTGTCTGAATTCTGACTATAATAGTAATAATGAACCACAATCAGAAGAAAGTATGGTGTATGGTTCCAAGCTTATATGCAAGTTATATCAGTCATACAGCTATAGGCATACGTAGCTTTACCTTTACATTTATGTCTAATTAAAGGTCATTTTTATAGGCACAGCAGCTTGTTTGGCTGGATACAAAGGTAGACTAGTGCATTAAACCTCTAAAAACAACAGTCCTAATTCTGACAGACCCTTGAGAATATGCTGCTCTTTAAACGAGGCTTCTTTTCTGCTGCAGCCCGTAGTAGTGTTTATCCCAGAAATCCAGCCTTGAGCCTTTGGCCTCAGTGCTGAACTGGGGCCTGTCAATGAAACCAGGATGGTGGAGGAGTGTGGAGAAGGTTTGTAAACAGCTGAAGTGGAACCTTCTGGGTCTTATGTGTTCCATAACCAGTTCAAACAGGGCAATGACTGAAGACCTCAGATGTCAGAATTACACAACGGCTCCTTCAGAAAACCAGATTTAAGTTTTCAGTGAGCTTTATAATAAATAGCATGGACAGAATGTTCACCCACAGATAGTTAAGTGTTTGCTTTGCTAGCACTACTCACCCACCATCAGCTCTCAGCTCATCCTTTCATAGCGGGAGAGATGGATCTAGAATTCTTCTTCATGCCTAATGCATGTTTTTACATTACCCTTATGTTATTGTGCGTGGGTTGTGCATAGCAGACTTAATGCAGCAATTTTTAGTCCTGCATCAATTTAGTGCCTTTTTTTGCTCTTAAAGAAATTTTATACTGAGTGCAAAGTTTGAGGCTTTTTTCCACCTGGATGAAGGTTGAGGACTTTGAATGAAAAGAGGGTTTATTTTGAACCTAATTGGAGTTTAGTATTTTCTATTAGTAACTGTAGCTTCATATCCAGCAGTGTTCAATTGCATCTGATCTGTTTCAGCCACCTACCATGGTATGTGGAAAGATGCACCCACTTCTCCTCTCCTCAGAAGGGAGTCAAGACTCTGAGTTCAAACATCAGCTCTTTTACTGGAGCTGTTTAAAGAAGCTCATGCCAGGTAATCTGGTTTTACATTTTCAACATTTCTAAAGTTTTCCTATGAAGTTCTGCAAATTTAGTGTTTCTAGTGGACTGTGAGGTCAGGATTCTTCTGCATGGTACTTATACTTGGCAGGGTATTCTTTTCTACCATGTTATGAGGTTATAACAGTACTGCTACTTGGTTTACTGTCTTGCAATGAATGAATTTAAAATCCCCTGTCTTTTTAAAAAGAAAGTTGGTTTGATCTGGAGGAATATTTTAAAAGGAGCAACACTGATCTATTTGTTCTTATTTTGGTTAAGACTACTGCTTTGGTTTGTTTAAAAATCGAAACCACAGTGAACTATTGTTAACATGGATTCACATAGTCTCTGTCACCAGTTTAGTTGACTAGCTTTACTTTTCATACAAGGCAGAAAGAAGGCTGCAGCTCTGCCATCCCTTTAAATTCAAGCTGCCATGTCCTCAGATCTCACAGTGCTGGGCCTACTTAAAAGTAGAGTACTTCTGGTTCTGAATACTGTAGGACAAAAATCTTCACCTGATATTCCTTGCAAGGCTCAATTTGCCTCTGATGCATCATGAATTCTCTCATTATCATGCACAAGACCCTTCAGTTTTGATGCTTCCTGTACGCTTAGACCACCTTCAGACTGCCTGAAAGGTTTTGGCAGTCAGGACTTAGCCAAGTACTGTCTGACCTCTTTTGTTTTGTATTTCTCACTGGCCTTTCCCTCCACCTCTTTGACTCTTTCTGTCATTTATCATCAGTATGCTGATCTGTGCCCATGTGTGCTAATAGCTTAACCCAGTGTTTTCATTTAACTGTAGTGAAAAGATGAAAGTTAGTCAGGGTGTGAAAGCTCTCCTCACACCTCAGTTTTTTCCTTTCCTTACCGCTGCCACCCTAAGATAGATAATAATGCCAACCTTCAAAAAGCTATCTACCAGTAAAAAAACTTCTGCTGACAAGGTCTGTAACTGTCAATTGGTCTCCACTGGAGTATTCTAAGAGGATTTAAATGTGGTTGTTTTTTTTTTCCTCTCGAGGCTTGGTTAGTAAGGCTTGACACAATACTTTTGTTAATGAAGCATCTGATTGTTCCATGGACTGTTTGTTTTTCAGATTGTACTCACTGAATAGTGTAAAATCCTAAAAAATGAGAGGACACATCAGATGCTGATTTGAATTTATTATAAATTGCAATTAGTAGTCATATTGTCTTACCTTATTTTAACAGAGAACATGAGAATATAGCAGGAATACAAGTTTTGTTTCTGCAAGTGTGAGGAAACAATTAAATGACAATTTTCTGGGTGACTTTTTCACCTTCTGTGTTTGTTCAGCTGTACAACACACTGCTGTCCCTTTAACATGCTGGGCTTGGAAAAGTAAGAGCAGAAGAATCATACAGCTGTCTTTAGCTAGCAACAAACGTTGACGTGACAGAACACGAGAAAACCAGCTAGCTAGGGTCAGATTCTGCAGTATTCAAGCAAAAAAGATGCTTGTAGTAATTCCTTCAGAGACTTTCTGCATTCAGGGTCTTTAACCACTTTGCTGATGTGTGTCGGTGTGAGACAACATTTGTGGTTCTTCAGGGATTACCGAGTCCTACTCCATGCCCATGCATCAGAAGAATCAATGTGCCAGGGTGAAATCTGCTCCATAGATTTCACAGGGCAAAGTCAGAAATGAGCCTCTGTGGCCCATTGAAGTTCACATTTTTAGTACATGGAAGAGCTTCCATGTATTACAACATCAACATCTTCTACTGCATCTTTAAAGTAGCATCTACACAGTCATATCAATTGAATTGAATTTTTCACTCATTTGGGGACTGAGTTTGGGATTGAATTGAATCTGTCAGTCATTTAGGGATGATGCAGAAGATGGGAACAGTGAATTGCAGGGCCGGTGATGCACTTCCATGTCTCTATTGTCTCAATATGTTTTGTGCTTCAAACAAAATCAATGTTTGTATTAATGGAGGTGAAAATTGTTAATCAGTATTTAGCACGGCTCAATATTTGAGCCTGTGTGAGAGGTACCTAAGCTATCCTGGCTGCTAACAGGCAAACCACAAACTCTGTTTTCAACAAACTTTTAGGCATTCTATCATCTCTGTTTCCTACTTCAAATTGGAGCTAATAATTTTAAAGCAAAATATATATATATATTATATTATAATATATATATTATTTATATTATTTTATATATATATATATTTATTTTTTTTTTCCCTGCTTCCCCCCCTTCCCCATTCCTCTGTATGGAGTTCTCTTCAGCGTCCCTGATGCAGGAGCATGAAATGTTTATTTATAAACAGATGGGTTCACCTTAGCACTATTGTGTACTGATGGCCGCTGCTTTAGTCAGGTAGCCAGGACCTTCTTCTCTGGAGGAGACTGATGACAGCAGATGATGCTGATGAAAGCCTGAAAGGATTGAGAAATATGATTAATTGCCCATTCTGCTCTCTCCCATATTATACCTTTTTTTCTCAGACTCTTTTGGTAGGGGCAAGGCTGTAGTATAGAAGGAATAAGCTAATTTATCACACTTTTTTCAACAGCATCTGTTGGCAAGGTCCAGAGGGTCCCTACACAAAAACTAAAGAGATATTCTTGCTCTAACTGAAGTGGCAGAATTTCTTTGCTGGAGTAGATATGCCTGTAGGGTCTAGTTCACTTTTATTTTGGACAGAAATTGCCTCTTCATGCTGGGTTAATTCAAATGTTCCCAATTGTTGTCCTTATACTGAGTGTATCCCCTTCCATCTTCCTTTCAAATGGGAGGACCCTACACTGGGACAGGTAAACTCAGTTTGTCACTATTACTTAGCTTTCTGGTGATCAAGTAATTTATCATGACCTTTGTCTCATAGTTTTTCTCTTGTGGAGAAAGCAGCTTAATATAACTGCAAGAATGACTGAATTGTGGTAAGGAGAATGTAGAGTTTGCACCAAAGAGTATTTTGAAAGTGTTGACTTTTCCAAGAGCTCCTAAAGGTAGTGGGGACTTACTTGATGATTTAAAAGTTGGGCTGGGAGTCTGGTCTAAGTTATCACAGAAACTGGTCTTACATATATCTGCCTACTCTCTAGCTGATAAGGTTGTCTTCAGTTGTACCTGAACATACAGCTTAAAACCATCTGGTAGTGTGACAGCACAGAAGTCCACATAATCTACTGTCTGAATATTTACACAGGGTGAAGGTGTTGGGAGAGAAATGGGGATGGAAAAGCAAGTTTAGTGGCTCCCAATGAACATGACCTTGTTGCAGTGATGCTGATGGTGTAGCCTGGTGTAACTAATAAAAAAGCAATTTGAGTTTGTTCACACAATCTGTCATTAACATCTTTGGATTGCAGTTGCATGTCTTAAGTGTGGTAGCTAGTGTGATTTATTCTAACTGTTTTCAGACTTGGAGACTTCATAAGACAATGTCACAAATACCAGCAACAGCATCAGTTTAATTTCAGTGTTTAAACTCATCCCCCAGGCCAATTAAAGCTGACACTTCAATGGGAAGAAAGGTCTATAAGGTATGGCTATTTTTCCAAAGTAGCTGACCATCCAAGAAAATAACATGAAATATTATTACCACTAACTACCCCTCCAATCTGGGGTTTATTCAGTGATCTTTGAATTCAAAATATAGTCTCATTTTGACTCCAAATAATGTAATTCCTGTCATCTGCAATAGTTTTCTAGGACGATACAGTCTCATTCAGTTAGCATGGTAAGCAGTCCTATTTTGTGAACTGTTTTTTATTTTGAAGGCTGAACTTTCATCTAAATTATAAGACATACATGAAAATGACATTCTCTACTTATCAGCATGTAGAAGGTTTTTCTTCCATAATACGCGTGAAATAAAAATAGAAGTAAGGTAAGAGATGTGACAGAATTAATGTAGCACATAACTCTGGAGGCATCGCTATCTGGCAGAACAAATTCTAATGAAATCATCATTCAAAGGAAACCTTGCTTCAAGTTACAGAATGAATATGGAAATGATAGATTAATATGCTTAAAAGAAAAGTAGATTAATAGGCAGAAGGCATGATGGAATAAAATTCAGCTCATTTGGGTAGTTTGCAATTAATTTTCTACTTATAAATCCATATTATAGATGCCTAGCAGAGACTTGGTATTTTCCCCTGGCTTTCCATCAGTAAGATATCACTGTGGATTTCTCTGCTCTGATTGATAAGATATCACTGATTATCCTGTAGCAACTACTCCCCGGCAATCTGGCATATCCATATTACTCACTTTTAATCAGATAAAATATATTCTTCAGCACCTGCTCTCATCCTCAGTAGGCTATCTTCAAACTTAGATGAATGTTACTAAGAACTGATTTAAGCCCAGTGTGGTAATAAAGATATCCCTGTTAAAAAATAGATACATAAATAATTTTTTTTTTTCCAATGTATTTACAGTTTTGGTACTTTAAGGGACTGTTTTATGATCACATTTGAGGGGTTTTATCAGGAAGTTAAACCTATTTCACTTGAAGTGACTTTGTCTACCTACATCCAAGAAGCCACAACCTCATTCTTGAAGTTTGTCTCCTCCTGCAATTCAGACTATCTTGTCAAGACTGAAATCAGACAATTTTCCTGTGTTTTCTGTAGCTGTTCAGAGAGGGATATTTTACTAGCTTTCCTTTCTGTGATGCTTGTAGTTCCTGCGCTCCCAGAAAATGCAGGTTTGACTTTGGAGGCTGCTGTTGTGGTGCCTGAGGAGTCAGTATCAATTATTCCACAACTCTACTGAACTCCATGGGTTAGGGTCACCATCTGAATTTCTTCTCCCATGATAAGTAACTGTCTCTCACTAAGTATGGAAAGGCATTATTCCATATGACTCTGGACTACACTTAGGAGCAGTATTTTTATTTCCCTTGAGGAATAGTGGTCACATTACCCAGTTAAAATAGTCCAGGTTTTGATTTTTCATTTGAGAAACAAAATTATTCATGGCTAGCCTGAGTTATGAAAGATTTCCTTTGAAGAACAATACAAAACTGCTGATGCAATTAAAATGAAAATATTATTCAGAGCTAAGGCTATAACAAGAACAAGGATATATAAAAGCAATTTAATTTCACGGGTTTTGGAAGCATTGCCCCTCATCTATTTAAGATCTATTTTTATTAAAATTTGGCAGCCTGGAGGTTAATTCATTTTTTTAATGTATGTTTGTCTTTCAGAAGCTTATTGATTTAAGCATTTTTTTGTATGACAGTGGTCTAGAAATATTAATTTACATGCACTATATCTATACTTCGTCTGCAAGCTACACAAATGGCTTTTTATCAAACCTTCTTTCATTTGGTTACTTTATTTTTGGAAAAGTATGCTAAATGCAGATTGGCCCACTAATGAATTGTTCCATATCCTTAGGATAATGGAGTTTGTTTATACAGGTCTGTGCCCTGTGCCCTTTACTTTTCCTAACAGGAGCTTTCCCATTCCTTCCCATGTAACACACTCAGATCGCTCACCCCCCTGTGCTCTTGCTTCTCTCTCATCCCCCAAAACCAACAGGTCTCTGGATGGGCCTTACCATCTTTCTCTGGCTTGCTGGCTGAACCAGAGGCAGAAATACCCACAGGTTGCCCAGCTGGCTAGCACCAGACTGACTTGCTAGAAACCGTACCTTCTCAAGTAATTAGCCTTCTATAGCGTTAACTAACAGGGTATTCATCTAATTCATACACACTAATGGCTCATACTGTGAGAGAAATCTTTGACTGACAAAATCTTGTGTGACTCTGGCTAAACCAAGCACTTTGTTGATATAAACCCAAAACTAGTTCTTAAAGTGGAAGTAGTAAGTAGTAGTCATGTAAGAAACTGATGGGTGATCTTACAAACTGAATTTATCATGTCTCTGATCCTGCAGTTTTCTACAGGTTACTGTGCTGATTTATTCTTGCTTCAAGCCTACCCTACATTTCTATGCTGTTGCAAAATGCCTCTTTCAGATGCTCAGTATGTTCCAGGATTTCTTTGAGAAATCCATTGATGAGGTTAGTTCTGTTTCTGAAACCAGGTGGCATTCAGATCCAGAAGAGGTAGGCTTATTTTGCAGGTTATTTAAAAGGGGCAGAGCCGTGTGTTTACTAGAGTGCCTGAATGTATAATACCAAATACGAGCCTTAAACAGTAAGAAAAGGAAATTTGTTTCTTCCAGTTTTGCCAAAATTTGTTGTTCTTGTTGTAAACTATGGAATATTTTCTGTGTTTACATATATATTATTTGAGCCATGTGATTATTATTTTTTACATTCCTTATCTTTGATTCAAAGTGCAAAAAAAATAATTTCTCACAATTACTGAGAAAACAAGAAAACATCAAAATGATGATTTCCACATAATTCAAACTAAATAAAACCAAAGGCAGGGTAATACGAGAATGAACCCAAAAGAAATGAACCCAAAGTCTAACAAGAAATCTAAACGGGCTCATTCTTAAATCTCAATGTCAATTTTTTTTTTTAAGTTATGACTTTAGGGGCACACCGACTTGTGAGTTTTGATTGCAATAAACCAAAAATTGTGCCTTATTATAATTGGGTTGCTAAAAATTGAGAAAATAACTAACAGTACTTACCTTGTGGGGAATCTTCCAGAACCAGTGACAGAGTCACAGTCAATGCTTCTGTTTGCCAAGACAACAGTAATGCGGGAAAGGACATATCAGATCATCATTGGCGGTTATTATATTCAGCTATCACTACTCAAGTCTCTGTTAAGTGTTAAACAGACAAGCAAGAGCACTGTATGGGGTTGTTAAACCGAGCCCAGGCGCCTGGTGCAGACCCAAGCCTTTTGACTTCTTGAAAATGACATCCATCTAGTGGACACAAATCAGTATGACAGCTGGAAAAAACACCAGATTCTAAAATGATACGTCAACATTTTTCTATGTATAAAATCTGTATGTTTTGGTTTGGTTTGGTTTGTTTTTTGTTTGTTTTTTTTTTAGGAGATAGGTTTATTTGCAAATTTGCAAGAGAGTTTCTTTGATGGACTGCTTTTCTCAATAAGACGATTGTTCTTGGTGGAGGTCTGTCCTTACCTTTTCTTCAGATTCTTACCTACATCCTGATGAGGCTGCTGGCATTTTCTTCAGGTTCAAAATCTGGGCTTTGACGGGTCCCCTGCTGACAAATTTACCACCAAAGAACAAGTGGAAATTTTGGAGAAGAATGATTGATCACTGTATGAGAGATCTAAACAGTATAAACGAATTAAAGGTGTAATTCTGCAATCTATCTCCATTTGCTTCAGCAGACATTACACCAGAAAGACTCCTGAGAGACATAAATGAATCCTCTTACTTGTGTGCACTAGATCTTGCTTCCTAGGAGATGTACAACTGTCATATGTATTATAATGGCACAGGGTACCTGAACTGTGTTTAAGAATAGGAACCCTGTGAAACAGAAAGGTGAAATATTGAATTAGCATGATTAACAAACAGGTTTTACTATCAATTTTATTTACAAAGAATAATTGAAAGTATCCCAACTCCCTCATCTTTTTGACTACTGCAACCCATAGAAGTAATCGTAGGTCAGAGAACAAGAAAAAAATCACAAAAGCTTTTTGAAAGTGTCATGTGATTTTGAGACCATCTAATCAAAATTATTCCAAGTAAAGCATTTTGCAGCACCAAAACAAAGTGTTGGACTGCCAGAAATGGAAACTCTGCTGCATTTCACATGCTCCCCTCATGTCAACATGTAAGGGTATCATTGTTGCTGCCCATATGCTACAGTCATCTACTCTCCCTGGAGCCTCTCTTTACCCATGATGCCTGAGTGAAGTGCATAACTGGTAGACCCATGTCTCTGAATCCCAGCCAACATAGTTATCATTAACTTCAGTTGTTTGACAGAAGGGCTGTGACCACAGTGTGACTGGAAAGCAGTTGCAAGTCTTGATTTGGTGGCCTCTGAGCACCTCCGGTCCTGCTGTGCATGCTCTTTTTCTCCTTCATGTACCTGTGTCAGGCTAATTAATTAATCAGTGGGCTGTGTTGCCCCTGATGCTTTGCAGAATGAATAGAGCAGCATTCCCAACCACTTCTGTTAAAAATTAATGTTTGCAATTTGACAAGAGATTTTCTTCTTGTGATGTGTTTTGTACACTTGCTACAGCAAACAAGTTCTACTGAAATGGAATACCTCTAGCAAGAAGCCTCAGGGTTACCAACTCAGTAATTCTATATGAAAAACACACGTTCCGAAAAAAGTTTTAATTCTAACTGCCTTTTAAGGCTTCTCTAAACAGAGAAAATAAATGAAACCCTACTCAAGCTGTTGTTTGGACAATACAAAACCATAATAAATAGTGAGACAATTGGTAAATGACGTGTTGGTGTGTGTAGGTGCTTAACTGTATTCAACAACTTAACTTTCTGGTTTGACTAACTTAAAATTCACTCAGCTTTTTTTTTTTTCCTTTGAGAGGGAAACCCGTGAATGGATATAACAACTTTATTCTTTTTTGCACATCAAAAATGTTAATTATTGCTGTTAACAGTAATATTCATAGAACACAGATTGTATTACTTGCATATAGAAATAGAAAAAACTGCTATAATATCTGAGCACCTCTCAGCTGTGCACAGTAATGTTTACATTCTCTTCAGAGAGGTGCAGGTGTGAAAATAGCTGTATGTGTAATCATGTATGTTTTAGAGAAAGCAATTCCTTATATCTGATGGAAGCAATACTGAAGTTTGAAAGGACTATGGGGGAGGTTGTTCCCTTTTCATCTGCAGAAAGTTCTGTCTTCTGTAGAGATTTGGGTCACCTTTGGTCTAGAGCTCTGAGAGCTCTACCCTTACTCCGGAGAGGCAGAAACCTCATGCCAAACAGGTTTTGTTTCCAACTAGTCTTCAGTATAGAGCATTAAGCAGTTTTTCCAACGTCCTGGAGTGATCTCCAGGTATTGACTGTTACAGCAAGTGATACATAGATCAGAACTACTCCTGGCCCTTAAGTCCTGTTTTTATATTGGTTTGCTATATAGATGCTATTCAGAACAAGGGGAATATCGCTGCCAAGGTTAAATATTCTGAAAAAAGAACAATTGCCTAAGGGACATTTTTTTCTTATACAGCATAAATTTTAGAAGTAATCAAATCTCCCAGAGTACAATGTCACATGAAGTGACTGAAAGTGTCAGAAGACGAACAGAAAAGTTAACACTACCATTCCATCTTTGCCAATTTTCTCCATTGTGCCTGAACATTACAAAATGCAATAATGCATGTAAGAGATCTGACAGCCTGTTGTCTGTCCATCCTGAGGCACAATAGAGGGAATCAAGAATAGAGCAGTTGCCTGATTGCTGAACCATCTTGTTTGTATAATCTCTTACATAAGCCTTTTTTCTTCTGATTCCATTATTTACCAAGTCAAGAGTCTATCTCGTTCCATTAGTGCACTACCCAAATTCACAGCAAACTAATGAAATATAGCAGTAAATCTTATTAGATTTTGTATGTGGAACATAGCTCAGTCCCAAATACTCTCCTGAGAGAGCCCCATTCCTCTCAAATAGATATCAA
The DNA here is from genome assembly GCF_963082525.1 of Nesoenas mayeri. Taxonomy (NCBI): domain Eukaryota; kingdom Metazoa; phylum Chordata; class Aves; order Columbiformes; family Columbidae; genus Nesoenas; species Nesoenas mayeri. The sequence goes on from NC_137541.1 coordinate 130,652,595, forward strand.
TAAGACAATATGCAGCAGAAGAAAACTAAGTTTTTCAAAATTGTGATATTTTAATTGCATGGCGCAAATGCCATTCTTTGAGAGAGCAAGATTTTTTAAATGATCTATGTATAAAACCACTGATGGAATGTGCAAGCAGAATGGATAAAGTGCTCCCATTCTTACTCTTGTTTCTCTTTTCCTTGCAGGACTAAGTGGAGCATGGCTACTGGGGCTGCTTCCCTGCTTTGAGATGCTGCAGCTGATGAGCTTCAAACACCAGCCTGACCTGGGTCCAACTCATTCAAAAGGTTAATTTTCACACTTTGATCTGAAGGTAGAAGATGCAGGGATTTAAAATGTGTATTTCTTGCTTTGCTATAGGTGAAGTACCTGGCTCATTCGTCCTTCAGAATTTGCAGCTCTGAGTGTTTGTGAGGGCAGTAGGCCTGCCTCTCTGCTGTATTACTTTCCCATGCTGTAATTGCTGTGACATGTCTTTGAGCAGGCCTGTTTGCTTGCCACATGATAATTTATGATTAAGCTGCCTTTATTTATAACCCATTCAAGAGATATAGGTAGGCTTTCAAATGCTTCTGTCCACCAGGCAAATGTTCATCACAGCTGAAAACTCTCAGGTTTCTCCTGGCTCTTGAGTGGCTTAGCACTGGGCTGGCGTGAGCTTCCTCGGCACTGTCAGGAATGAAGTGTTTCTTGGCACGTGCAGAAGCTGAATGCTAGGCACCTGGAGAACTTTAAAATTGAAATAGGTGCCTACTTAGCTTTAAGAGCCTTCAGAGTTGGGCAGCAGCTGAGCAGAGGTTTTTAGTATAACTGTTTGTAATTGCTGCTAAATTCTGCCTAGCTGCCTGCTTACATACCCTAAATACCTTTTTAGGATCTGGCTCTGAGGATTTTTTTTTTACTTTCTTATGCATTAAATAACAAAGAGCAGGCAATTAAGAAGTCTTACTTAACTGGGTTAGTCTCTTGAAAAGAGCTACAAATCAGCCCCATTTCCTTCTCCTGAGAATTGTTAGATCATTTGTTACAAGGGCGAAGGGAGCCTCTGCAGCATTTCATTGTGGAAGTGTGTGGGACTGCTCTATAGAGCACTCTGTTTCCTTGTTTACAAACCATGTGCACTTAGATTGAGCATCCCAGTTGGATGTTTAGTTTGAAAAGCGATATGTCAGTTGTTGTTTAATTAGGACTCTGCAGCCCACCTTTCTCAGATGCTGCTGCTTATTAAAGCATTCCCTGACTGGGAATATGCAGATGCTGTTGGTGGAAGAAATAGTTGCCTTTAGTCAGAGTGAAAGGCCTTTGCCACCTCTAACTTGGAGTTATAGCAGCAGACACAGACCTCAGGGGTTAGGTGTAAGGACAGGGAGACAAACAGACTTCTATTCTCCCTGCAAGGAAAATGCTGTCAGTGAGGGGTGTTGCTGTGCTCTCTGCCCCAGGAGAGGAAATGTTTCTCCATCACTGCCCATGTATCCTGCTCAATGTTGCTTCTTGGGATTTCAAGGATTTCAAGAACAGGTGAACAACTTCTCTTTGCTGCTTGCTTGTTTAGGCTGGGATGTGAGGGCAATAGCAATCAAAATTGCTGGTGTTTAATACCTCTGAGAGAGGCCTGGAAAGAATAAGCTGCTTACAGTAAAAGAGTGTGGCTCATTCTCCAGTGGTACAGCCTTCTCTTATTTGGAAGTCAATTAGTACTTTTTCACAAAATTAAAGGCTTTAATACTGCATTTCTCCAAAGAGACTCCGCAGTATGCTCTACTGAAATTGTAAAGGTATCTCTGAATTCAACTGTAGTGTGCCATTCAAGTGCCCTGGCTTAGTATTAGTGTTGTTAACTATTTCCTGTTTCTCTGATTTATTGCTGCAAGCTTAAAAAAAAAAACAACAAACCCAAAACCTCAAGCTGATGGTGCTCATGGGAACTGTGGTATTGATACACTTGGAGAATTAAGTTGTTTATTCATACTGAGCTATAGTGCCTTGCCAGAGGTGACAATTTTCTCTCTCACTTTGAAATATAAAAGATGAATTTTTTTTTTTAGAAAAGCTAACATTAATGAAATAAAATGCTGAGTACTGTTGTGTTGGACCCACCTCTTCCAAAAAAATGAAAGGGATTATCTGTTGTGTGTTTTTAGGACAGTAGCACAGTATTTCTTCTAGACGCTAAGGATAATGCATGTGTGTATATGGGTAAGCACTGTTTAACAGATGATAAAATTCCATTGATGGAGGAAAAATGGAGCTTAACCTTCAGCTCTCTTACCCCCGACTTTGACAACATGATCTTTTTTCAGTAGTTTGTTTTAGCTTTGGTGCAAGCAAAAGCCATTCTACTGTATTTCCCCCATCCTCTGGCTTTCTGGGAAGTGAAGAATCATTACTATGAGCAATATACTTCCTCTTTAAGTTGCTTTTTCCAAACAGTTTCAGCATGCTTGTTTTACCCACCTAAAGGACTACTTTTTCATTAAGGCAATCCCATCCTATAGCATAAAGATGCCCATGGAGCAGGGAATAATTATGTCAGTGAATCTTGCTTCCTATAGGAGACTAAACAAGCTGTGTGACTTCAGCCCATGCCTGGATGGCAAAAATTCTGACCATGATCTTGAACTCATTAATCCCACAGCTTCTGTATCTCCAGTTGTAAAAAGAATAGTGGTGTTAGCTCACACAATCTTTGTGGAAATCAGTGCATTTATATATAAATATTTTACACATTTTACTATACAACGTATTAATTCACAAAGAATTAAATACTTGCTTTCCCACTCATACAGAGTATTCTGTTCTTGTGATGGGTAAGGAATGATACCATAGACAACTGAGAAGAGATGATTGAGTATTATTGATAGCTGCAATTTATTTATCAAGAGACTGGTAATATTCTAGAAGCATTTTTCTAGCCCTTTCCTTCACCATACACACAGGTTCTCTGGACAAGTAAAGAAAAGCTAATGAAAAGCCTATGATAATGAGATCACGAGCAATATGAAAAGAAACTGGGCAATGCTGGCAGTCTTGATTATTACAATAATCTAGTTTAGGAGCAAATTACGTTATTATTCTAATATAGGCTCTTGGCAAAAGGAGTAAAAAAAAAAAAAAAAAAGACCCAAGCAATTGTTAAAGGCATTTATGGCATTGTGTGTTGCAGCAGCAAAACAATGTTTCACTTGCATTTAACATATATATCTAGAATTTGGAAATGCTGTGTGGTATTAAACACATGGTGGCATTTCTTGTAGTAAATACTTTCTGTCATTTAAGCCAAAGAAAGGATTTGCATTGTCCCATTTTTGCAAGCAATAGTGTCCATCAAACACTCCTAGAGTCAGCAGTCACACCCAATAAAACATAAGGAGTGTTAGTAGCTGAATTATTGTAGAAACCACTTATTTCAAGCACAGGGAAAGGAGAAGGAAGTAAAATGAGTGCAGCTCAGCTGGATGTAGTACTGCCATTACTTTGTTTCATGAGGAGTTATCTGAAGTAGGCTACCTGGGAAAGATGGATTTGCCATGTTTGGTGACAAAACTGTACAGCTGCAATAGAGGTTTGAGGGTGAAGCAGAGTTGTAAAATTAATCCTGTTCTCCTGCAGATTGCAATATCTGGAAGGTGGACTGGAGGGTGAAAAATGCTAGCTTCAGCAGGGATGATTGTAGAAAATCTAGGCATCATTTCAGTGTGATGAGGTCAGATTGTAAGACTGTTTTCAAACTAAGAATTAATCCCAGGCAAAACTGATCATAATTTTACTGAGTTAGTCCTTGGACTGGTGTCTCTGTCCTATTAACCTTATAGACACACGTGTCTGTGCTGACATGAGGGGAAGCAGAGGTAAGGAGATGGCGTTATTTTTTTAATAGCAATTATGGCTTAAGTGTAATCAAAAGGCTTAGCCCTACTTTAGAGCTTGTTGGACTGGATCAAATCCTTTGCAGTTAGCTGGTGCAAACATGCTCCACTCTAAACTCCTTTGCTGGTTCAGCTTTGTTCTAAATGTGCTGCTGCGCTAATATTTTGCTGTGGGCTTCGTGCCAGACCAGGCATTGTCAGCTTGCCCCCAGCTGCATAGAACTGGCAGACACTCTATATCATACTCTGGCTAATTCATAAAAAAAATGTCTGTATGTCTGCCATTTGGCAGTTACAGGTGGCGTATCAGGCTGGAGGACCAATATTCTGTGAGCAGCTATGCTAACGTCAACAGGAGTAATTTCAGAGCAAAATGTCAGTCAGTGGTCATGAACCAGTCACTGGTCCTCAGTCTGCAGAAAAATAAAACCATATTCTGCCAGGAGCTGCTAGGCTTCATCTTCAATTGCTCTGTTTTCACCTTTTTTGCTATAGCCTCAGAGTCTGGCCAGCAGGGAAAGCTGTCTATGCTCAACCCATAGCCAGTTTAGGACCAAAGCAGCTTTAAGGATAACTAGGAACAACATCAAAACTACCCTGAGTTAGGCCAGCTACTGCACCAGCTGCAAGCTTGAAGGAGCACCCCAATGTGTTTTTTTTCCAATGGGGAGGAGGATGGAAAAGAAAGGCATCATCCAGCATCTGAAGGTTTTGATCAGTTTTCTACTTATCCTTTACAGTTACTCCCCAGCTGCTTTGCGCTTCCCTCCTAGATGTGACAGGGCCCCAAAATTCAGCTGCTGAGCTGGAAACATGTTTACTAGTGTATTATGAAAAAGACATGGTAAAAAATTCCAGTATAGATGGAAGATCCTAATGCCAGATTGTGCCTTGGGATTCCAATGCATATCTTCCATTAAAGCCTTTAAAAATGTTTGCATTTCAAGGAAGAATTTGGATCTTCATCACATTTCCCTCTTTTTCTTTGAGAGCCAAATATTTTCTGTGGTAACAGAAAATGTTATAACAAGAATAAATATAATGCATTGAGGCAGTAAAATGAGTAACAGTCCTTGATCTATTTGCTGAAGATTACAGGCATAAGATGTAAAAGCTGTTAGTGGCTTGAAGGAAGATATTTGCTATGATTGGCACTGCAGCTTTGCTTATATTACAAAATATGAAGGAGATGACTAGAGAGGTGTCCAGATTCTCACACTGTATGGAGAGGTTGCTATCCATCTTGTGATCAAAGCTTGGGCCAATGATTTACTGTATTTCATTGCCTTTTGAATCAAACAATCCTAAAATTTCAGGGTAACATACTTGCCACACATGAACTGCTGTCTCCCATTCCAGAGGGGTCAAAACCTTGGTGGTGAGTGTGTATTTACTATATTTATGAAGGACATGTTAAACCTGTTTTCTGTACTCCCAAGGTGCTGTATGAATGAAAATGGTATTGAATGAATAGAACACTTTTTTTTTTTTCCCCCAAACACAGAATGACAGAATGTCAGGGATTGGAAGGGACCTTGAAAGATCATCTAGTCTGATCCCTCTGCCAGAGCAAGAACACCTAGATGAAGTTACACAGGAATGTGTCCAGGTGGGTTTTGAATGTCTCCAGAGAAGAAGACTCCACAACCTCCCTGGACAACCTGTTCCAGTGCTCTGTCACCCTCACTGTGCAGAAGTTTCCTCTCATATTTAAGTGGAACCTCTTGTGTTCCAGTTTGTGCCCATTACCCCTTGTCCTACCACTGGTTGTCACCGAGAAGAGCCTGGTTCCATCCTCATGACACTCACCCTTTATATATTTATAAACATTAATGAGGTCACCCCTCAGTCTCCTCTTCTCCAAGCTAAAGAGACCCAGCTCCCTCAGCCTTTTCTCGTAAGGGAGATGCTCCACTTGCTTAATCATTTTCGTTGCCCTGCACTGGGCTTTCTCCAGCAGTTCCCTGTCCTTCTCGAACTGAGGGGCCCAGAACTGGACACAGTATTCCAGGTGTGGTCTCACCAGGGCAGAGTAGAGGGGAAGGAGAACCTCTCTCTCGACCTACTAACCACACCCCTTCTAATACACCGCAGGATGCCATTGGCCTTCTTGGCCATCCTGCTGTCCACCAGGACCCCCAGGTCCCTTTCCCTTACATTGCTCTCTAACAGGTCATTCCCCAACTTATACTGGAACCTGAGGTTGTTCCCGCCCAACCTTTCAATTTCCATATTGTTTCAAACTGGAGCAGTGTGACTATGTATAGAGAGAAACTTTATCCTCGGGAAAGCAAATAACTCTCACCCTTCTCTCCCTCCCCAAATGTTTGTGACAGTGAGCTTTCACACCATTTCTTCAGGAATGAGGAGTGCCTGCCTGCCTGCCCCTATCTTGTGCCTCTTCCCTGGGGAATGGAGAGAACTTGAGCCTGACCCAGGGGTTTTGGAGCTCTCTGTTGCCTCCTGCACTTTGGGACTTACACTGTATCAGCTGGAAGTGTAGATCACAGCTGTGATGGCACCTCAGCTTTACAGGAACATATCTAACAGCCCTTGAGTGCCTAGGTCAAGCTAAACTCCCTAGCTGGACATCATGTAAGTTGGTGTGAAACATTAAGAAAACTTTGTGGTAAATTCCACTAGAAACTTAACTTGCTTTAGAGGGTATTTGTCAAAATTGAGTCATCCCCATGAAAATGCTTTTTCATCAAAACTGACTGGTTTTGTTTGTTCTTTTTTTTTTTTTTTTTTTTTTTTTTTTTTGTCTGTCTTATCAGAGGATTCCCAGACAGTTGCAAACAAACATTATTACATTATTTTTACCCTTCTTTTTCCTTCATATGTAAGGCTTAGATAATGCCTAGTGTTTATTTCCTTAGGATGCAGTGTGTCTCTTCAGACTTGGTTCTTCTTGTTTAGGAAAAACTAACGTGTTACATTTTTGGCTGTTGAGCGGAGCATAACAACAAAGCCAAGGGGCTTTGCCTGTAAATACTAGGCACAGCTAGCTAGGGTGTGGTTTCCAATGATTTAAATACTTATAGAATGCCAGCAGAGGGTGAAACAAGGGGGAGAGAGGAGAATAAAGGAAAAGACTTGTTTGTTTTCATCTCTGTGGAACTGCTAACTGTACAGAGTTGTCTCTTCAAAGAAATATTTGGGAAAATTGCATAGTGTGGAGGAGGGAGGGGGGGACCCTGACTTCTTGTTATTGCTCAGAAGGCTGTACCAAGTCACGTTCAGCTGTCGTTCTTACCTGGTGCTCTGTGAGGATTTTCTGGTCTTTATTTCCTCTGGTTGCCTTTAGCATCACTGAAGTTCAGCTAGTCCAAGAATCAACATAGTCTGATCGATTTAAGAAGCTAGAATAGACAGCAGAGATGAATGAACTTTAAATAAAGTACAACCAGTTGATTCTTTTCCTCATTAGAGAGACTGTGTCAGAAAGCTGGGATGTTTCTCTTCTGTAAAGATCTGGAACCAGTCATACCTTAGCCTGTTCTTCTCCTTTTGTTTGTGTGATGCATCTGTATTAGCAAGCTGTGCTTTTCATTCCAGAGTGATGAAAGGGGACAATAATAAATTACAATACCTTTTAAGAAATCTCCAAGTCTTATCAGATCTCATATTTCATCCCAATGTTCTTCCATGCCATTCTTTTACTATTAATATTACTCTAATTGCCACTGAGAATTTACAGTTTGCTGCCCTTCTAGTGCTTGAAACTACTGCTGTAAAATAGTGTGGAGGCAGAAAGCGGAGATCGTCTCTCCTCTTTTTTGTAAATTCCTATTTCTTGTGAAATCTCCAAATTCATAACTTCCTGTGCTTCTGAAGAGAAGCCCTCGATATACTTCATGGTATTGTTACACTGCTAAAAATGGAAATTTGATGCTGCTTCTTGTGGAGTAGAAGCGAAAGAGCTGAGAAAGGTGGTGTTTTTATCCCAACTGTCTCATGATATTTGAATGCTAGGAGTAGAAAGCAATATAATATCTGAAAATGCAGCCACTTACCACTTTTAAATAAATTCCAGATTATGGGCCAAACTCACTGTTGACATAAGCAGATGCAAATCTAATGAAGTCACTGCAGTTACTTCTACTTATGCCAGAGGTGAATTTGTCCCTATTTTTGGAACATGTTAGTTCTGTGCTACAGTGTTGGCACACTGTATCATGTCAAAATCCTTTTCAGCAATGGCTGAGTACGACTGGCCGACTGACATGATGCATCATGTCAGACATATGCCTGATAATGGTTCCGTTCTGCTTTTTGACATGATGTATCATGCCACTGTATTGTGCCTGAAGGCATTCAATAGGATTTGCAGCAGGATCTGATAGTAAGGAATGTGTGCTAATTGAGTATCCAAGTACTTTGACATCCTGTGGAAAACAGTGATATCTATGTTAGCACATCTATAAACTTCTCGCAAGTGCTGCATGTACTTGGGTGTAAAATGATCACTAATGTACTCCCACCTCAATGTATTGCACTGGCATAGTAATTTCCTATTTTGATCTGGTTCTGCTTTAAGGACTCGCAGTGGATTTTCTCCCCAAAACCATCAATTGGTATTGAAAGAACTGGTTCCTGATTGTGATTTTATATCTTGTTTTGTTACTGTTATTTAGCATAGGAGGGACTGGTCTTTGTTGTTGTTGTTGTTTGTTTTGGTTTGGGTTTTCTTTTTATAAACTATTGTTGGGTCTTATTGCCATTGCATCTGAAAGCATTTTACCTCAGAATGGTGCTAAACAACATCTTCCCTAAAACAGGAAACGTTTCACAATCCTCTGCAGCAAGCAGCACAGCTTCCCTGAGAGGATCTGTGAGGGTGGATAGCAGCCAGTTGTCCAAATGTGAGGAGGCCGGGTGCCAGGAGTCGGAGCGGCCGGAGGAATGCCTGAAGGCAGCCTGGCCGTACACGCATGGTGAAAACCTCCAGGTCAGGATCAGGCACAGGTCCAGGAACAGAGAATTTCCGAAGGTGGTACCTGTTATTGCTGATCGACAGCTCCTGCAAACATTGCTGTCGGGATAATGTTCTGCCTTAGGCTTATTGTTGCAGTAGGAAACAAGGCGAAAGAGATTTCTAAAATTAATAGGGCCCAGATTGACCAGAGATGTGTAGATAGCAATCAGAATGTGGACTTTCTTTTTCCCTGAAGAAATCATTCAGAAGCCTGTATATTTGGTATAGCAAAGTGTATGGTGTATGTGTATTGTACCAGTGCAAAATCTTCCAAGTGTCTGCAAAGATTAATACTTAAGATATAATCCGTTTAGTTACATATATAAAATGCAACAGGAACAAATTACCACAGTGACATTAAAAAAGTATATAGCTACTTTTAAATCTGTACACCCGAAACTAAAAAAAAAACACAAAACAAAACCTGCCTGCAGGAAATTGGATCTTTTTTCAAAGTATTGCCATTGAAGGTTTCAGAGAAATTCTTTCTATAAACAGGGAATCCTACTGGGGGCAGACAGAGCTATTTTAACCTTGTGTATTCATCTAACTGTTCTGGCCAAGGAGATATGTGTGTCTGTGTGTGTTTGTGTGTGTATATATATACAGAGAGAAGGAAGAGTATAAATTTAGAACTTTTGATTGAAGGCTTACATTTTTGGCCACTATTAAATGTAGGTAAACTTCAAAACAATTTTTTTTGTTGTTTTTTAAAACTTTAAACTTGATACAATTCATCTTAGGCCAAAATGAGAAGAAAACAAGAGCAAACAAGTGCAGTCATTCCCAGGCTCATAAACTGGAATAATGCTGACAAGCCATCTGCATAGTCTTTTCCATGTGAGGAATGGCATTGAAAGCCTTCAAGTGCGGGACTGCAGTAGGGCAGCTTGCAGGCAAAAATGTGCATACAGAGGTAGACCGTTAATATATTTGAGTAAGACTGGAGCCATTACAACCATATCCTGGTTTTCTGCGTATTTTTGAACTAGACCAGTACACTTCATTGATTTTTATTTTTTTTTTTTGCCTCCAGACATTGCGGACCAAATGTAGGGAGAGAGGACAAACTTTGCAAGCTATTTAAAAATGTATCCAATCTCCCACCTCCCATGGGACAAGTGGGTTCCTTCTATCTCCCAGATGAACTTCCAGGATGAACCGCTCAGGAGGTCAAGTGTGGCTGGTGCGAGTGACACTTGACTAGGGAGAGTCCCCGCTGCTTAAGCTTGGCCGAGCTTCTCATAGACTGAAACCCGGCACCGAGGCGCTTCCCTCTCCCGTCCAGAAGAGACAGGAGATTCGAACCAAGAGCGAATAAATAAATATTACTGAGGGCTAAACCTGCCTCAAAGCAAAGGGCAGCTGCGGGACCCTCCGCGGGACGGACGGGGGGGAGTCGCAGGTGCTGCGCGTCCGCGGAACCTCTGCGAGGGGGGCGGGCGGGGCGCGGTCTCCGCCCCCGCGGCCGCGCTGCTGCTGCTGCTGCTGTCGCCGCCGGGGCGCCCCGCGCTGCTGCCGCCGCGCTATAAGTGCGGGAGCGGGGCGCGGCGGCCGCCGAAGATGCGCTGGCAGCCGGGGCTGCGCGGCGCCCCGCCGCGGCCGCCCTGCGCGGAGGAGGAGGAAGAGAAGAAGAAGGAAGAAGAAGAAGCGGGAGGCGGCGGTGGCGCGGGGCGGCCGCGGCCATGAGCTGCTCGGACGTGGCCATGCAGCAGCCCGCCCCGGCGGCGTGCGGGGCGCCCCGCTATCTGGCCGGCGCCGCGGCCGCACCCGCGGCGGGCTGTCCGCAGGTGAGCAGCGGGGAGGGAAGGGTTGCCCGGACTAGCGCGCAAGTCGTGGCGGTGGGGCGGACTGGGAGGTGGGAGGACTTTTTCGGGTGTCCCCCCCTTAGCGGACTGCATGGCGCATCGCTGGCTGGCCGGGGCGGAGACCTCCACCCCGGCCAGGCAGCGATGCGCCGTGCAGCCCCCGGCCTGATTTGGAGATGCGGGAAGCTGATGAGGGTGCCCCAGAGCAGCGGAGACTGGTAAGACCATTTTTTTTATTTAAAAAAATATTTTTTCCCAAATTCTTATATTTAGAGGGTAGGTGTTGACTTGCTATGCCGGAGCGGGAAAAGGGGAGAAAGTTATTCCTTGCCTTCTACCCCCGCCTCCTCTCTGCCGTCGCTCCTTACTCGACGAGCCTCACGGCTCGTCCGCTTTGCCGGCGCAGAGCTGCGCCTTTGCTGTCCGCTGCTGCCGAGCGGTCCACGGGCGCGCACACGGGCGTAACCTCCGCCCGCCGGCGGGAGGGGACCCGCACTGCTCCCCGTGGACGGAACGCACTGCACCACTCACCCCGGCTCTCTTGGACGACTTGCTCGGGCAAGTTTCCAGCTGAATAGGGTGATCAGATGTATTGAAAAAAAAAAAAAAAGTCAGGAAATTCTTATCAGGCTGACAGCATTTTTAGACTATGCAGTGCGTGGGTGAAGTGGGACTAATATTGACTTGGCCCTAATGTAGTCATCTGAGAATACATTTTTTGGTTGTTGCTGCATTCCATAAGGTTTTATCATTATTATCCATGAAGATTGTTTTCTCCGTACATGGGAAGTGACCCCTAATATCAACTTGCCTGGGAGACACGAATATGGGCTAAACCATTAAAATTCCTATTGCGTGTTATTGGTTTTTTTTCCTTCATCGTTGGGACAGAGAGCCCATTCGCAGAAGTGATACCTCAGTGAACTTTTCCAGGTTGCTCACATTGTTCACTGTAAACATGGGCTCTGGAAAACTTGTGAGTTTTGTCTGTCATAGTGTACCTTCGTTATTATTTCTTCTCTAATTTAGGTCACAGCTTGCAGAACCTTCCATCTATACAGTAATTTTACTTACAAACTCTCTATCTAAAGAGCTGGAGCTCCAGTTGTTAGCCTGCATAATTTGGGGGAAAAATAAATAAAGAATCTCAAACAGATTGACTCTTTGACTAAGAGACCTGGAAGTAGAAAACTGCAATTGAAACTTTGGTGGATGTTTTGGCATTTAACTCTGTAGGTGATTGGCTGTATATCTTTTCAGGATCTGGAATGTAGAACGCATAGTACATGAAAATATATTAAATGATCATTAGCAGCTGTTTCACACTCAAGTACAATTATTTTTAAACAGAATCATGAAGTTTCTCTATCAGCTGTAAGCAGCACCATATATGAAATATCCTGGAGGCACCTTAATGAACACCAAAGATTCTTGAAATTTCATTTTAAATAAACTGAGTTCTTGTGGGTTATGCTATTCATGCTATTTAATGATGGTGGAGGTAGATATGCAAAGCAAGAAACATAGATAGTTTTGTTGAGCCAATACAATTCAAGAGTTGTGGACAGCACAATATATCCTATTACCACCAAAAAACATTCTAAACCTTGCTATCAAGCATATTATTGACAATTGGTTTTAGTTAATCCTGCTTGCACCAATTATTCCTGAAATATTTGGATCTGAAGGGTCTTCACAAACTCATAAAATGTCAGACTGGAAAACCAAGCTGTTGTCGCTGAACTAAGAATGTTGCACTAATTCTATCAGCTGTGCACTTTAGAGGATTTCATATATTCTCTCTGAATATAATACGCTTAAAAAAAAAAAAAAACAACAAACACATAGAATGAACTCCTCATGCATCTGTAGTTGTGGTGGAAAGATTGACTATTTGGGTAATGTATGACATTTTGCAAGTCTATTTTTCTTCAGAATTGTCCTGTCAGGGACATTTAATCAAACGATAAAGAGCATAAGAAAGGATGAGGAATCTCTTGCCAGGTTTTTGTTTCTTCTTACACATGTGTTCAACATGTAAAACACTTCTGTGGTCTTTGTGAGGATGATGGCCGTTTTAAAGAATGTTCTTCTTTGCTGGAATTAAAACTGTGGTTTAAAAATAACAGTGAGGGAAGATGAACTAGTGGGATATCTTAAAAATAAAGCTGTGCATTGAAGCTGATAAAGTGGATCTCACCCTTAAAATATCTGAGGACTCCATTGAAGCATTTTTCAGTGTCGTTGTACTACTCTGTTGGTTTTCGGTAGACAGTAAAATGTTTTGTTTTCTGAAAGAGAAAACTCTTCCATGCTGTGCTCCTGTTGGCTTTCCTTTCTTTCTCAGTGCAAGGAGACATAGGTGTGTTATTCTAACTAAAGTTTGTGCATCTTCATAGGTATTAAATCTGTCACAAGCTTGTAACTGGTTATACCAATTTTCAGTATCAGTTTTGTATCCTTTTAAGAGCAAAGCAAGCTCCTTAGCTGTGGAGCTGCTGTTGCAGATGTATAGGTTCAAGTTCTGGGCTATAGTGTCTCTCCAGAAAGGTAACTTCATTGTGTTTCTATAGGTTGCATGCTGCATATGCTGGTCAGGAGAAGTGTCTCCAGCAAGCAGCCGGTATTGTGTCACTGTTCTGCAGTGAGAGTTGAATGGCCATTTCTCTCTCTCTTTATTATTATTATTATTATTTTTCTTTAAATGACTGATATTGGATTGTTTTTAAATGATGGACTGATGTGCGCCTGAGTTGTGCAGAAGTGACATTTTTTTTTAGGGGATGGTCTATAGTGCCTTTTCAAAGTTACTTCACTTTAAATTTATTTCTGTATTTCTGTGTTTTTAGTTTTCACTCCCTTGAAATCAGTGCAGAACTGATTTTTTCCTTGAGCAGAAATGCAGAATTTCTGGAAGCTTAGCTTTCACCAATCTGTAGCCAAGAAAGGACTAGCTGGCAAATGAATTTAGAAGGGATGTTTATTTTTTTTTAAGCACTCAGTGGACTGAAACTTGAATTCCTACTGAATGTTAATGGGAGTGGAGGCTTAGCACCTTAGGTCTTTGAGATTGTTGAAGTCTAGGGTGTTTTCTGGAGAGAAGTAAGTGGAATACGAATATATACATGCTCAAACTATGCCAGGAGCTGATGAAAATGGGGTGTGGCCCTAATTCTATAGATAAATTGGGGTTTCCACATTCCTTTGCCAAAAGGCAGGGCAAGCATCTGCTGGTGTAACAACACAGATGTGTTCCTCTGTGTGGCAAGAAGCTGTGCCTGCATGAGGGTCAACCCTGCAGAATGGTGAACTCTTCATCGTACGCTTTCCGGAGGGGCTGTGCAGCTGTAGTCGTGAGTTTTGGCTTTTCTATGGGTTGGGTGAGGAATGGGTGTAACAGAGCTACTCATTCGAAGAGACTCTGGAAACACATAATCAGTGAAGAATCCTGTTGTATTCTTGGCTCATGAGAAATGCTGTGATGGCTCACCATGCTCTGTCAATCTAGGTATAGCAAGCTGCAGAGCTGAGCCTAAGGTAGGATTTACCCTGGCTCGCTAACAGCTGAGTTTTAGACCTTTGAAATGGGAAGTTGCAGTAAATGGTAGTTTTGGAATTTCTCCATGGTATGTAGATGTAGAGAGCTAAGCCAACACCATCCTTGCTAAATCAAGTCTTGCATAAAGAGTTGTGATATGCTCAAGTCAGACTTACTGCTGGCAGTGCTGCAGACAGACTTTTTCCAGAAAAGGGCTTGTCTCCATTAGCAAATTAGGTCACTAACTCAACTCTTCCTTCCAAACTAACAGCATTGCAGACAAGGACGAGTTACATTTAATGTTCTGTCAGCTGACTGTAGCTAAAACCTAATTGATATACTGTAACTTAGTTTTTCAGTAGATTTCTTTGTATCATACATTCTCAGCTTTGAGGGTGGGCTTACATTACTACTGATGTGTGTGTGTGGCAGTCTGCAGTATCTAACGCAGCAGAAGGTAGCCTCACATTCAGTTTTTCTAGTTAGGATATTTTCTCAAAGCTTGTTCTGAAGCCTGGTGATCACTCTGCTACTGACTTGACTGAAAACTGAATCAGACCTATATAACTCACTTTTACAGGCTACTCTCAGAATTACAGGACTTAAAACCTGAGTTAAGACTTACCCTCTGTGTGAGTTTTTGTTATGTTGTTTTGTTTAATCCCATGAGACACTTCTGATTATAAATAAATAAATAAATCGCCTGCTTTATTTTGTTGTCCTGATTAGGACCAAATTCTGTTTGACCTTCCTATAACGACATAAAAATATGACTTTAGACTTTAACGATACATCTCTGTTTAGATGTACAGCAAAAAATGTATAAAGTCATTTTTTCACCATTCCATTCTTTAGCAGAGCACAGCGGGAGCTCCAGACTCTACTGCTGCAAATTCAGTGGCTCACCTGAAAGCGTGTGGCTATGCTGTTGGCTTGCTCCTTGTGAGGGCAGAAGTTAGCATTTCATGTTTTCATGGCATGCAGTAAATACTGCTTTCAGGCCCAGCATTCCATGCCGTGATTGCTCGAAATTGTCTTCTTCCTTGAATACTTTCTGTGTTATCAATAGGAGCCTGCTTGGCAGACAGCTCCACAAATGGAGGACTGTCCGTGATTTGCCTGGAGTTTGTTGCTGAAATTCCTTCTCAGAAGCTTATGTCAAATGACAGCCTTTTTCTCAGGACAGGGTCATATAGTGTTTCTTCAGTGTTGTTATTCTTTATTTTTGGTGCCTGTTCTTTCCCTCATAATGGAAAATCTGTAACAGGTGGCCCCAGGCACACCAGACTTTCCTGCTTGGGAGCATAAAGGGCCATATGCTGTATGATGGCATGTATGGAGACAATAAGTTGTAGCAATATACAACTAGCTTATATGTAAAATAAGAGCTGGGCTGAATTTTTGATTCAAACCTGACTAAAGGAAAACTTTCTCTGTTCTCAGATGCACTTGGTTCATTTTTTGTTTTGGTGCCTAGTAGCTGGTTTCAGCTGGAAGGGAATATTTTTCAATTTGTTAGGAGGAATGTTCTGACATTTTTACCAGACCCCCCAGGTGAGATCTGGGACCCTTGCAGTCAATTGGACTTTTGCCATTGGCTTTAATGTGATCAAAATTTCACTGCAGGAGAACCATTTTGCTTGGTTCTGGGTAGAGTATGTCAGAAAATAACAGGACTCTTCAAGACAAGGGTTTTGTGTGAGATTTTAGACCACGTGCTTTCTTGATCTAAAAGTGGTCAGTTTTACTCCAGAAGACAGGATGATGCTTATTCAGTATAAATGTTCTCTTTACTATTGCTGTATACGTGGTGATTTGCTGTTGACCTTTAGTTTCCTTTTGTTAGATTACTTGAATAGTTGAAATTATACTTAAAAGACACTGTGATTATATGAAATAACAAAAAAAAAAAAGAAAAAAAAAAGAAAAAAAAAAAGAAAAAAAAAAGAAAAAAAAGCTTTAAGCTGAATTCAGCCTATGCTGTATGGCATTATTTACCCAGAAGTTGTACCTTCATCGTTCAGCCATGAACTTGAGTCTATTATGTAAGCCAGCATCAGGTACTATAGACACTGAATTTCCGTATTTCCTAGTATGGTAAATTGACTTTTAGTTCTGTATTCTGGGTCTTGGCCAAGATGAGATTTTGTGTGTTTGTTTTGTTTTGTTTTTCAAAGGTTGCTTAATCTCAGCCTCTAGTTGGTAAGGAAGAGAGGTGGAATTCATGAATATATGAAAGTATTAGAGATCTGAACTTAGGCAAGAAATATGTTGCATTTGCTCAGAAAATACTCTTTGTAAAGATATTACAGATTCTGTTGGCAGCTTAAATATATGTGAGAACTGTTTTCATGAAAAAGTACAAGTGAAACTGGACAAGTCTAGATTAGTTATCAGAAACCTAACCTGTTTTTTGGTTTGTATCATCCTGCACTGGCCTCCCCAAACTGCCATGATGATGGGACAAATTCATCTGGCAGTTGATGATCTTGCATAATTTTCTACTCACACAACTGCAGTTAGAAATGTTATAAGAAGTTTACTGTTAAGGTCCGAACAAGTAACGCAGAATTTGTGTACAAGAAGGACATTTAAGGGGGTTAGGGAAAGAAAAAACTTTAATAAAGGATATATACAATGGAAGGGGTGTATATATACTTCATAAAAGGAAAACTTGAATCGCTTTATCTCACCGTAGTCTCTTATTTAAAGAGTGTTGTAATTACAGGCTGTTAATTTCTTCCTGGAGTTCAATTTCAGTAGATCAGTATCTGATCATAGGCTCGAAACAGTTTTGAAAAATCTTTTTTGAACTCTCATCCTTCACAAAAAACTCACCACGAAACACTTTTCACTGTAAATAACTTCAGTCTGTATACAAAGCCTTGTACTTGTCTATCAGTACTAGTATCTTTTTCGATGTAAAAACAAACAAACAAACAAATAAACCACAAACAGATTTGCTGTTTTCAAAAACAGCAAGTGGTCAGAATATCTTGTAATGACTGCCCATGGACTAGAGGGGAGGGAAGAGAGTTGAAATGGAAAATGAATTAGATTCTTAAGCTGTGGAAGGGGAAACATTCCTGCACAGAGAAGCGACTCTGGAGATAAGTTTTAATTTCCTGAGCTCCAGTCTCTATATAGGAACATTGAAAGACTTCCTTCCTGATAACCAAGTCAAGCCAGGGGCTATATTAAATTATGTGTTTCTCTATATAATTGCATTCTTGTAAATGTATTTGCATACCTAGAGTATAAATACAAATGATGCACCTATAATGATGGAAGTCGACTTTTAAACTGTGTTGCATGTATTCAAGGTCTGGCATATACACTCTGTCTGAGATGTTGTAATACATCGATAACTGTTTAAACTTCCATAAAGGATCTCTTTTTTACTTTGTCTCTATACAAAAGCCAAAACCCAACCAAAAACAAAAATGAAAGAAGCACTCTCCCCAACCACTTGTCTTGCATTTTTAAGAGGATCTGAGTTATGGCACGCCTTTAAGAATGGTCAAGTCACTGGCATAGATCTGTTACAGATTTCTAATACATAGACCTCCTGTACATGCAATATTGTTATAACCGTTTCTGTCTTACTAAGGTCTCATCGCTCCATGATTACTCACACAAAGCCATAAAGCTTACTGTGAGTGATATCTTAGTAAGTCTTTCAGAAACAAATATTAAGAGATATTCTTTATTTGTTTGCACAAGGAACAAAGGATTAACAAAAAGGTACAAATTCTGCATTTAGAAAAATTTGTTGCAGAGCCTCAGATTGTGTTTTCTTTTTGCATTTATTAATAGTTTCTAGTAAAACTGTTTTGATTTGCTCTTTCCATCTTCTTTTTTTTTTTTTTTTTTTTTTTTTTTTCCCCAGGGGGATAAACCTGTATGTAAGTAATAATGTGCTAACCAGAGCCATGGTATAACTTGCTTTGTGAAGCACAGAATTACTTGAATTCCAGACCATTGTCTAGATATCCCAAACTGTAAAATAAAATTGCTTACATCCCTCATTGCAGTTTACATAACAGCATTGGAATTAAAAGTATTACTGAGCTGGTTTATGTTTATCTGTTAACCTTCTGTAATGACAGATGCATCACTTAATTGCTATGAGAATTTAACATTGTAGGTTTTAATTTCTTGTTCTTACAGTTAATTTTTAATAACCATTCATAACCAAGAATTAGCCTCAGAGTATCTATTTTGTATTACAATGTGAGAATTTGTATTGACTTGACTTAGACTATTTTGAAAAGTATCAATTGTAAATATATTGACTGTATACAAGGCTGGAAAATGACTTTTGATTACTTCTAAATCAGACCAGTGTATTTATTGTATAAATGGAACTTTACAGACTGTGTAGTTTCTTACCTTTTCCTATAGAACAACTTTGGGAAAAGGGAAGAAAGCTGTAAACTTGAAAGAGATTCTGGTGGTGCTAAGGTGTTGCCAAGCAAACCATAAAAGTCAAACTGTAATGCTAGAGAAGAGCTATGAAATACTTCTACATGTGTGCTGTAGTTGTTTTTGGGTTCCTGAAGCTGCATGTGTGTAAAGTCAGCTGTGGAAATGGCTAGCTAGCTAAAAGCTATGATTCCTGTAGCTTGACTGTTGGGGGAGATTTTTTTTTTGCCTGTGAAAACAGTTGTAAAGTGGAACATCTGAAAAATATGTTCCATGCAAAATGGATCTTCACACACATTTATTTTGACATTTAGGTTTGGTTTGAGAGAGAGAGAAGATTCTGAAATAGGCATTCACAGATGGCATGTGTGGGGTTTTATTTTTTTATATGCTTCTGTGTTTTTGGTTTAGGGTAGATTTTTTTGCATGTGTTTGCAGACTTGTCAATCCCCCTTTTCCCCCAGATGACATGTTTAGATTTTCTATGACTTGAATTTTTGTCCTTTTTTTTCCAGAAGAAGATACTTAAAAAATAAAAAGAAAAAAGGAATAGGCACAAAAACCTCCCACCCCAAAACAAGAAAAAACCACTTCCAACCAACAAAACACAAAACTTCCCTCAAGCCCCACCCCCATCCAAACCCTATGCATCACCCTAAGGTATAGCTTCCTATGATACACATCTTCTTGGCAGTGAGTGACAGTGTATGTGCTTTGTGGACTCTGATAACACGGTGGAAAATCTTCTAGGAAGCACCAAATTCTCCCATCTTTACATCTTCAACAAGGAGTAGATGAGAGGAGTCCAGGGCCATGTGCTTTCAACTAGGACAGTGTGGCTGGCAAAACCTGGTGCATTTTCAGCTAGATGGGTGAAATACAGACGCTGTGTATCTGGCCACCTCTCTGCAGAGCTGGATCGACCTCTGTAGCCTTTACTGGTGGGAATATCCTTTCCAGGTGGGAGTCAGGATTGCGTTGTTGGAATCTGTTTTTTAAGGTACTGAGTGAAAGCTGTTGCTGATAAATTGTGGTTGTGAAATGTGCCTGAGAAGCAGGTCCATCTGTGTGCGAATAATAAAAACTCTAAGTGGCGCTGGTAATCTCTTCTTTGTGCAATGTCGGTGCAAAATATTCCTGTATTCCAACCGTAATTATGGAATGGATATTCAATGTATTCAGTTATTTTTCTTTAAGAAAACCAGATGTTGAGCTTGCACTGAATGCCATCAGTGATACGTTTCTTGTTTGTTTTGTTTTTAATCCCAGAAGAAGTTAGCTGTATACAACAAGATGCAGGAGTCTCTGGAAGTGACCCTTCCCAGCAAGCAAGAGGAGGATGAGAAAGACCAGCCTGCCGAGATGGAGTACCTTAACTCTCGCTGCGTCCTTTTCACTTACTTCCAGGGAGACATTGGTTCAGTAGTGGATGAACACTTCTCAAGAGCTTTGAGCCAAGTCAGTAGCTTCAGTCCAGAAACTGCCCTTACGAAGAGCAAGGCAGGGCTAAATCCTCTGTGGAGAGGTAAGAGGAGCATTCGGTGGTGTGGCCGGGTCTCTGTCATGGTAATACATACTGCATTGCAGCTGAAATTTTGCTCCTCTGTGGAGGTGGAAAAATCCCCACAGATTTGAAAGAACCAAGGTGCTTCTCAGGGTTGAGTGATCTGAAGTGTTAAAGTGGGAAAGAGGTGTCAAAGGCGTGAAAGAAGCAGACATGTTCCCCTCTTGCCATAGCCCACAGCTCCACCAGGGCCTGGAAGGAATGCAGCAGAGCTCACATGGCTTCATAGACGTCTGCTGCAAGGTTAGAGGCTTATTTTTAAGCTCCAAGTGTGAAACTTGGCCTGTGAGGCAAAAGCCAAAGCTGTTTGGGATGCTGGCCTTAGACGTGAGGAGACCCATGCAGCCTTCTCGGGTGAATTTGCCAGGTGATTACAATTTGTCTGTGGCTGCTTTCCAGGTAGGGAGGAGTCAGCACGGGCTGGAACAAGCTCGGGTGCAAGCCCTGGTCCATGTGGCTGCAGCCGTGTGGTGTGGTGCATTGCAGTCTGCCCACAGACAGGGCTCACAGGCCATCGCTATTGACTTCCTGTGCATAACTGGGGATGATGTTCCTTGGCTTTCGAGCAGGATGTAGAAACATGGTAGGGACTGTGAGGCATTTGCATACTGCACTTATGCATATGTACCGTTATGCATATAAGCATGATCAACGTAACAAAGAGCATATATTGCCAGATAAACTAGGTAGGCTTTACAGAGAAGATTTCAAAATTGGTGACTGGAGAAAGCATGCTGGTAAGACACTTTTTCCACTTTGTTGGATGTGGCAGTCTGAGTAGTTTTTCAGATCCACAGCTGCATTATTTCTGATCATGTCCTTATGTGGACTGGCAAAGGGACATGAACTGAGTGAGTAATGGCCTTGCGTTGGGTTGAGTGAGAGTGGTACTGTCAGGATCCTTGTAGGAGTGGTGGAGTTCATAATCAGCAATCTTGAGGTGAGAGTGTGTTGATGAAAGTCATAGATAATAAAGAGAGACAGGATTTTTTGAAACCACTGTGACTAGAAAAATAGCACAGAAGGACTTGCTTTCCAGAAAGATGATGACAAATCCGAGGAAGTTTAAGCAAAGGTCAGCAGAAGTGGCTAGGGAGCTAGAGGAATTTATGGCTTGAGCTGGGACCATTAATGTTAATGGGAAATTTTCCGTCGACTCAACTGAGAGCAGGATTGAACCTATTCTTACTAAAAAGGAGACTGAAGCATTTGTACATGGCCCAGACAGGCTATAAATGTTTTAGAGATGGGATCAAGGCAGTCCCCAGAGACCTCAGGCCTACAGCAAGTCCTCTTCACAAGCTTGGAGACATACTATGGGTGGGGTTGTGTGTCTTCTCTTTGGCCTCAGACATACCCTGCTGCTATTCCCTGGCTCCCCCTGAGATTGCACAACCCCTCCCCACAAAGCTCTGAAGGGGGAGGGTGGCCTGGCATAAGAGTTCTTCAGCCTCCTGACCCGGTGTGACCTGTGCCATCGGCGGGGAATGGAGGTCTTCGTGTCCTGAAAGTCTTCCAGGAATAAAGTAAGAGGATATGCCCTCTGCTGTTGCTGCACCTGCTGAAGCGGTATGAAAATCCCCAGGGAGGCTGCTGGGCAGGGCTGCTTGCTTCTCTACTGTGGACACAGAGAAAGCTGAGGGTATCTGTTTCTCCAAAAAAGAGACGCTGACAAGAGCTTTGCAGGCCCAAGTGAGTTTTCTGGAACATGCTGGCTTGAAAAAAGTGGGGAAGGATTGATGCTGACACCTTGGTCTTCTGGTTCATGTACAGTTGTCAAAGATGTTCAGTTGCAGCAAATGGATGTGAATTTGTATCCCATTACTTAAAGAAGTTTAAATATCATTAGCTTGAAGATCTTTTATAAATAACCTTCATGGGTAATCAGAATTTTTGTCAATAAATTACTCACAGATAATTGGGGAAAAAAAAAAAAAAAGCTTTTACAATAGCTGTTTTGGAAGGTACAGATTTAAATGGAAAGTGTGTGGGCACAAACTGACTACTTGGGACTACTTGGCTCACTGCATTATTTCTCCTTTGGCTGAAAAGAGGGATTAATAACATTTTCTGCCTTCCTTTTTTTTTTTTTTTTTAAAGTCTTATGGAAGTGGGGTTTTTTTAGTGTCCTGATGGAAGAGCAAACTGTAATTTCATCATGAAGGTGATACTGTGAGTTTTTTATTTTGAGGAAGGGTTTTGCTTATGTATAAAAAATAGAACCTGCTGTCCTGAAAAGAGCAAGTTTTCATCTTTTGTATGTTGAAAATACTGATCAGTTTAGGCTAAAATTAACTTCAAAATCTTTTATAAACTGTAGTTTCCTACAACAAACTCCAGTAGCACAGACTTTAAATGTTCAGTTGTAGGCATAGCTACCTGAAGCCTTTTTCAGAGGTAATAAAACTAATGATACCTTGAAACTAATGTTACCATAATGGAATTTGTATCAACAGATTTTTCCCAGCTGAAAGTGTTAGGTTTTTTCTTTCTTGGATTTTTTTTTTCCTCCTGCATAACTAAGAAGTTATGTTGTATTACAGAAAATTCCATATATTGTCTTCTTTATAGCATGTGTGCTTTGTCATGTTTTCAGCGCATGTTGGCCAGCCACCATGAACTTTAGCATTAGTCACCACTTTGTGGTATCTGAGATGTTGCCATGTCCCTGCCTCCTTGTACTTAGAATAGGAAACTGTGGTAACTAGTATCTTTCTTGGCAGACAATTTTTGTTAAGTGCCTCCTCCAACCTTCTGAAAGCTCATGGAAGCTACTGAGATTTCCACCCCACCACCCCCACGCCCCCAGGACAGTGCTGAGATGGCTATTTCTCCATTGCCATGTCCCATAGAGGCAAGGTATCAGACATGATGGTATCTGTAAAGATAATTGGTTGTGCTTGCCATTTTAAAGGTGAGAAGGAAAGGAGACTCTTCAAATACTGTGGAAATGTGTGGTAGCTGGGGTTTGTGGTTCAACACAGAGATGGTTCTTGTTGATGGGGTTGCTGCACACTTAATATTCAGTAGCATCCTCTGTGAGGCCTCAGGATGGATTAAGTTTTCTTGCATGACCTTATAACCTGGATGGACCCAGTATTTCCAGTGACATGACCTGACTTTGGCCAGTGGGGTTGGTCTCTGCTGTTACACTCAATGGTATCTTGGTGTAGCTGGTCCATGACAGTTTCTGACAGTGGTAATGGCTTTGTGCAATGTGCATCAGTTTGAAAAATGAAGATGACCAAACACGTTTTCTGTGGTCTAGAACTTCTGCGTGATTGGTAAAGCCAAGCTGGTATGCAATCTGGGTTGAATTCATATTGGCATATCCAGTGGTTTAAAGTGCTCTCTCCTGTTGTTAAAGTTGTCCTTCAGATACTTTGTGGTTTTCTGTGCTTTTTTGAAGTGAGATGGTTTGGATTTAGGGCTTTTCTGTGCAGATAACAGCCAAATAGCTTCCAAAAACTCTTGATTACAGAGATTAAATTTCCAGAATACTGGCAAGGCATTGTCAGGCTGTGTTTCTCTGTTAAGCAGTGAGGAAAATGAGAGACTGGACATGAAGAAGCGTGTTTTTGCTTTTTTTGTCAGCCCTGATGCCAACACTTTTAACAATGTGCACTCTCTATCTTAGCCTAATCCCTTGTGAGAAGGAACAATTTACAAACAAGAAACAACACCAGTTTTGGAGGGGTGCTGAGGCTTCTGTTATATACTTGAAGCTCTCTCCAGTCTTCTACAATGAATTACAATAGGAATATGTACCTAAAAAAAGAAGCAACCTTTTGAAGAAAGTCATGTTGGAGTGTAGTTTGATAGATAAGCTTGCAGCCTCTGAAGCAGTTCGGTACTGTAAGAAGTTCTCTATGTTTGTCCAGAGTGGGTTTGCAAAGTTTATTTCCCATATCGGAAGTTAATCAGGCTCAATAAACTGCATAAATCAAAGCCAACTGATGTGTGGAAAAACTTTCTATGATTTTAATGGATTTTAAACCAGATACATGAGTATCCTAGTGATGCAGCCAGAAAACACTTTTACAGGTTTTGTTTCCAAAACATTCTTGTGTAAGCAAAGTTCAGAGGCAGGAGTGTCTGAAGAATCTGTTCATTCTCAATGGTGTCTTCACCCAAGTCTCATGCCAGTTGTTTGTTAAACAAAGCAAAACAAAAGGTCATTTAAAAAAATAATATAAATATTTTTGTAAATGCTATATGAAGAACAGAGGATTCCTTGCCTCGTCAAATATAAAATTTCCCTGGCTTTATTTCTCTGTAGGCTATTTTTATGAGTTATTCTTTCATCAGAGGTAAAGTCTTGTATTTTTGTTTCCATCTTTGACCAAAAAAAAGCCTATTTGAGCTGAGACATATTGCATGAAGCAGTACTTTCGAACATGAGCTGGCCAGAGGATTGTGAGAATGGAGATGCCAATACTTTCCTACACATCAAAAACACTAACCGCTCCTTTAAAAGAGGAATTTTTAGAATGTGATTTCATAATGTAGAGGTATTGAAATCCATTTAAATATAAGTTGAACCCTAGCTGTAAGAAACAGTGAGCCGTTTATTTCTGACAAAAACTTATTTCAGTTATACAGTTGATTCTGTTTCTCTGAACCTATTGTGTACAGGGCAACATGATCTCTTCTATAAGTCACTATCATAATGTGTGTTGGATACAATATTTATCCCATTAAAACATGCAATTAGTTTGAGAAGATCTGGTATTCTTCTTTTAGCCAAATGTCTCATATTCTGCAGTGTGACCTGGTTCTCTGTCCTCAGCAGCATTTACAGCCGCAACAGCTGCCTTTCTAAATGATGTGTTCTGGTTCAGTCAGGAGTTAACCTCTCCTCATAATTCCTGTGCCAAGATCCTGAGAGACTTGTGACTCTTCAGCTTGGAGAAGTCTTCTCAAGGGTTATCTTATGTGCAAATACCTAATGGGAGGGAATGAGATGAGGGAGCCAGACTCTCCCCAGCTATACTTGCTTGCAGGATGAGAGGCAATAGACATGAATTAAAAACAGGAAACTTCATCTGAACACAATACTATTTTTTCTTTTTTTTTTTAATTAATTTTGTTTATGTTGAGAGTGTTCAAACATTGGAACAGGTTGCCCAGAGGTGGTGTGGGGTTTGGATCTCAGTTAAAATCTCACTGGAGACCATACTGCACAGCCTTCTCTAGGTGACCCTACTTGAGCAAAACAGTTGGACCAGATAATCACAAGAGGATGCCCTCCTATTTCACCTGTCCTGTGATTCTGTAGTTGCTGGGGAAGCTTGAGTTCAGTGTTACAAATCTGAAAGAGCAGAAAATCATTGTGGGGTTTTGTCATTAAATTTGTTGTTCAGCTTTGGTCATACTTTGTTTCTCTCCTTTCTGCCAGAAAGCTCATCAATTTCAAGCCAAAGGAGCAGTTTTCCAACTTCATTTTGGACCAGCTCTTATCAGCCTCCCCCTCCACCATGCTTAAGCGGAGTACACCCTGATTTCCCTGTTACTGCACCAGGCACCTTCCCAACACCAGATCCCAGCAGCTGGCCAGGACACGGCCTTCATCAGACTGCCCAGCCTCCTCCCCCTGCCACATCTGAATCCTGGCATTATCCTTTAGCATCTCAGGTGAGCCCTTCGTATGCACACATGCATGATGTGTACATGCATCGTCATCACCCTCATCCACACATGCACCATCACCATCCCAGCTCACACCGTGACCCCCGATATGGGTCCCTGCTGATGCCTTCAGTTCGCGCAGCCAGGATTCCTGCTCCCCAGTGCGATGTGACAAAGACAGATCCCACTGCTGTCACCAGCGCTACCTCAGCATGGGCTGGAGCCTTTCATGGAACAGTGGACATTGTGCCAAGTTTTGGGTTTGACACAGGTAAGATGGTTCAATTGTGTCTGTGACTTGTTTTAGCAGGAAGAATTTGAGCAAAGTAGTGGACTCCCTGCAGCTGAAGCAAGGCTTGTTCTCAGAGCCTTCTCCAAATATGTTTCCAGGTGGGAATCCCTCCTGAAATTGCAACCAGGGCAGACGAGCTGTGAAACATCCAGCTCTCACTACCTTGTGCTTAGAGGCCTTTGTCTGCTTTGGTCCCATTCAAGCTGAATGAGTTGTGATATGATACACATTTTTTGCTTTAAATCTTGTGGGAAATGATTAATTAAACTTTCACGTGGAAGCCTCCAGCTTGTTCAGCTAGTTCATGTGTGCATTCACCAAAATATAGCTCCAATGAGGAATGACCTAATAACTTGTCAGTACGTTGGGACTGCATCTTGCTCATCTAATTTGGAACAGATCAGTATTTCCTTCCTGTGTAGTATCCAGGTGTCATGAAGAGTAGAGATGCTGGTTGAGCTGTGCTCACCATCAAACTAAACTTCTTTCTGTAGGTTCTAGGCAGAAGTCTGTAAAATAGATTCATTTCACAGCACAGTCTATAGCCATAGGACAGTTTCCTCTAATAAACCAGGTGCTTTTTTCTGTAAGAGTACAGTACCTTTGGATGGTGCTGCCTGCTCCTTGTGAAAATTGCTATGGAGGGGTACACTTGGATGCTAATTTTATCATATCAGGATTCTGTTTTGACAGTGCTTAACAGTGGCTTGCATGT
This sequence comes from Nesoenas mayeri, assembly GCF_963082525.1. NCBI lineage: Eukaryota > Metazoa > Chordata > Aves > Columbiformes > Columbidae > Nesoenas > Nesoenas mayeri. Next base: position 130,679,415 of record NC_137541.1, read on the forward strand.
TTTGTTGTTGTCTACTCCTCACGGGAGGCAGTGGAGAAGGCCTGAACTGTTAATTTCTGCCCCATGCCTGATATATAGGTTTTAGTCCATGAGTTCCTGTGGGGGAAAAGAAAGAGGAGAAATGTGTGACTGTTTTGCAGGAACAGAGGAACTCGACAAAGAAATGTCTCACTTGTTTGTGACTATTCAAAATGGCCATGCATCAAAACACCACAGCAAAACCTTATCAGGCAGAACCAGTTTGGCACATAAGGCCTTGGAAACAAGGGAGAAAGCAACAAAATGCAGCATGTAGTGGTAACCTGTGACATTATGATTACTTGCTCTTTTACCCTGTACAGTCGTCTCTCCTGTGCTCTCCAAGCAGAGGCTTGCTGGGAAGGGCAGGAAAGCTCTAAGCTGCCTTTCCAGCCTTGCCTACAGCTGGTAGATTTGAGACAAATGCTTTGGTGACAGGCATCCAAGTCCTAATCACAGTGAAAAGAGGGAGCTTAGTTGCCCCAGGGTTTTACGTGCATCTCAAATGGTGTCACCCCATGGAAGGCGAGTTGCTCTGCCAGGGAGAGGAGGGGGCTGCTGAAGCACCACTCTTAGTCACACCCAGCACTCACCAGCACAGGTGAAGTTTTTCTTGCTTCTTGTCCACTCCAGGGGAGGATTATACTGGATAAGTCTCTACATCATGCAGAATTTCATTATGTTTGACTCTGATATCAGAGAGCAATCTCAGCAGACAGGATAAAAACTGAAGAGCCTGAAGAATGTACTGGCTTTCTGTGGCATAGAAGTTCTTGCTCCTGAACAGGGTAAGGTCATAGAGGCAAGAAAATTTCTGTTCTGGAAGTCTTCACTCATATCTCCCTGCAGAATAAAAGACATCAACCTGTGGAGCTGTCAATATATCAGATTCCATGAGCTTCAGATGATTTATATCGTAAAGTTCATTGGTACATACCTAGGCATTTCTTTTCAGAGCCTTTCTTGTGCTACTGTCACATGCAATTATAGAAACATTTGCAAAATTCCTCACGCTGAATTATATGAAATGACAGTGTTGGGTTCAGGGCAGGCTGGATGAAATGTTACCCTCTTCCAGCTACATTGTTGCATCTCTGCCATACTAAGCCAAATATTCGATCTCATGAATGGATGATGCTGAATCACTTCAAAGAATAAGAGGGCTTTCCCCTTGCACGCACGGTATAGTTTGGGAATTTATGTTTCAGAACACACTGTGTGGGACATAAGTGTATCACTGTTCGTAGAGCTAACAAAGTACTAATCTGTCTTGCACATCTGTTTGAATTTACATGGTCCTGTTTTAGAGGATGAACAGGGATTTAGCTACCTGATTCCCATTAAATGTGGCTTAATCCTCACATTGTCTGCTGCAAATTAACCCTTTTAGAAGCTTCTTTATTGTTACAAGTGGGATTAAAAAAAATGCTAGTCTACATGAGAATATATTAAAAATTGTTATCTTTCTGGCTGCTGATACACAGTGTCTTTCCAAAGCTGAAGTGCCCAAGCTATAGTGCTCAATATAAAAGTATGATTTCTATCAAGCATTGACATACACCTATAGATATGAGCACAGCATGTTTGTGCTTTAGGCCTCAATTCCCTGCCCCACCGATGTCAAGCAAAGCAAGGTCAGCCTCTAATAGCATAGACTGCAGTTCATGGCATACGTACAGAGAGCATTGCTGCAGCTGCAATCCCATAGTGTCGAGGCTAAATCCTTGTGTTTACAGTAAGGGTGTGCAAGCTGAGTTGAACACTTAAAATCAGGGTGGGGTGGAGGGGGGGAGTTGCTCTGGTTACAGCCACCAGTGTTTCCCTCAGGGGCAGGGTGGGAGGCTGCCCTGCACACTGGGCATTTCAGGTGGTCCATCAGATCTGACTGTGCTGGAAGCTGCCAGGTCTGCTGGCAGCCCTGTGGGAGGACAGCAGAGCAACTTGCCCTGCTACTATGGAGCCTAGGAGGATATCCTGTCTTGCTGGTGGACAGATGTGCTGGAGGAGGTTTCCTGTAGCCCCAGCACACCAAAAGCAAAGTAGGATTTTGGCATATCTGAGAGCCGTAAGTCTATCTTAAAATTGAAGTGAACATCCTTTATTGTGCAAAGTTATATGTGATGTGTAACTTTACATTTAGGTCAATTAATCTAACATCTTCTAGTCCCGACTAACTATAGGGAATTGACTTTAGGAAATGACTGGAAGTCAGTGTGTCCTGTTGAATATGGAATTTGAGTGGCCCTGCCTTTTGTAGTTATCTCTATTCACACATACCCCATGAGTTTGTCACAAGTCATTAAGTTTGTGTAGATATTCCCACAAGAACATGCATTCTACTTGTGTGGCAATTATTTATATTGTTGGTATCCCAGAGATGGGGAGTTGTACTGCTCTGGCAATACTGCCTCATGCAATGCAAGGGAGGATGTCTTTACTAAGAGGAAAATGTTCTTTCAGCAGGCTGCAAGTGAAAGCTCTTGCTTAGTAGCAGAGCTGCACTTGGATGACATGTTAGGACTGCAGATAGCCTTGCCATGAAGGAGATGGGAACATAATGAGGGAAAGGCATGGAAAGGGTTTTACATTCAATTCTGTAACTAAGGCAACTTTGTTGTTGTTGTTTTGTTTGTTTGTTTTCCATGACTGTTTAGACTTAATAGCTATTACCTTAAACTGCCTTGTAATGGTTATTTGTGTTTGTTCTGAAGACAACCAACTAGGAAGGTGTCTGTTCAACTGGTTATTCCCCTTCTACCAGTTGCTACTATCAGGTGGACAGCCTTTTAAACATGGGTGTAATTTTTTTTTAAGCTCCTAGGAGCTGTATAAGCAGTTTCTCATCAGCTTTCATTGCCTTTAGTGGCCTTTAGTGCTCTACTGGTGAACTTAAATGTCTTCCTTCCACTCTGAAAGGTTTCTGCTGTCAGATTATTTTTTTTTTTTCTTGTAAACAGCAGGGGAAAAATAACAGAAAATTATCATTGCTAACTTTGAGGGAGCTGTGAAGGAAACTAACAGCATTTTATTATGACTCTGCCTGTGAATAGTGCTGCCAGGAAATCGAGAAACTCTGAAGCAACAAGGAGACATCCTTATTGCGTAAAGAGCCTCTAAACATGTTTTTATAGGTGTGCTTTAGTCAACAGACATCCCATTTTTTCCAATCTAAAGAAATACATGCAAATGCATGTGAGATGGAGCAGAAAGATAGTTAACCAGGTTTGGCATGCTATACCTGTGTATTCTGCTTTCCCTGTCTGTCACTGCTTGGACACACAAGTGTTCGGGTGCTGCTTGGGTATCCTTACACAGAGAAATATGCTATCATCTTTTATGTGACTGTTAATAGTTTTGTAACTCAACTCTGGAGTGTTGTTGATCATCATTAGAAATTTAACTGTGCTCCTAAAACAAGGAGATGGTGGTCAGATCTGAATCTATCATATCTCTTAGGCTTTCTGAAAACATATGGGTCTTCCTTTGTATCTCGCTATGTGATCAGACATGGAAATGAGAGATTTCCACAGGTCAATTGCCGATTTTCACAGGTTAATGAATAAACGAACATGGAGCTTCAACGGTTGCAAAATCATCAAGGTCTGGAGTTGCACATACTTCACATTAGTGGTGAAATTTGCCCTAAATTCTTAGCAGATCAGGTAGCTGTTGCATTGGTCTTGGTACACTATGTAGCAGGGCAATATGTAATATTAGAATGACACAGAGCAGAGCTTTTCTGTCTATATAGCAATGATGATTTATAGTGGGAAGTGCATCTTTATTTTACAAAATGTGATCCCATTCGCTCAAAATGTCAAGAGGTAGGTTTTAAATCAGTGAGTCCTAAACGCATTACTATGTCTCAAAATATGTGCCTGCACCTCTCTCCTTTCTACTTTCCCTATAAATCAGCAAGAATGTATCTTTCTTGGGAAGTTTCATGTGCACCTCCCCCTCTATTGTCTGGACCTTAGGTATATGCCCTGTTGGGTGTAAATCTAGCAAAAATTGAATCCCTCTGGAGCCGAGAAATCTCAGATTATAACACAGGTTCCAAGCCTATAATGCTGAAGCCACAACATCGCACCACATTTATTAGATAGTCCTCACTTTTTATAGAGGAAAATGTTAGAGTAACTCAGAACAAAGACAAGCTGAAAATCATTAATTTTTCCCATGTGCAAGCACTAGCCATTCTTGGCTAAAAATCTGACACACTGTAGGTGAAATTATTCGGGTTTTTTCATGCTGTGGGAACATTTTCCTTCTCTCCTTTGTAAGGTGAAATACCACAGAAACTGTGAGATCCTGAAGCGTCACAGGTGTTTTCTAAAAGAAAGAGAGTCTGTGGCTGGCCTCTATCAGGAAAAATTATTCTGTTGCTTACTGAATTATATATACAGACCTTGCTGGAGGTCATACCACACTATGCCATACTCCAAATTAGGCCAAAACAAGGAGGCACACAAAGGATTTTATCAGCATTACTGAACCACTTGAGCCAGTCTAAAACTTAAGTGTGGTTTGAGCTTATCCTACACTAATAAAATTGGGAGCAATAGCAATGTCACTAACAAGTCCACTAGGCTGGTAAGGTGTGGGTGTTTTTGTTTTGTTTTGTCTTGTTTAGCCTTACTTAACTTGCTTGTGTAGGGGGTGGAAAAAGCTGTATCAAATTTTATTATATTTTTTTTTTCCTTTTCTGAAATGTAGGTCTACAGCATCAGGACAAGAGCAAGGAAGCTTCTTGGTTCTGAAGTTCGGATAAATTAAGACCAGCTAGAGCTGGAGTTGGTGCAGCTGGTCGCACGATATAACAGTCATTGACTCCTTCTGCATGGGGCAAAGGACACACGTGAAGATGAAGAGCCAAGCATTCTGGTTTTGCTATTGAGCCTTTTGTTTGTAAGGCTGTTTATGGGTCCCATAGTGTTGGAAAAAAACAAAAACCTAGCTTTTCTTTCTTTCCTCATCTGAGCCTGCTGCAGCTGGGCAACCTAACTCCTTTCTGCTCCTTTAACAGTGTTTTGTTTTGTTCTGTTCAGCTTGATATTTTTATGAACAGTCTCAATTGTCAGGAGAAAGACTCTCCCTTGACTACAGTGCGCCTCCTTTCAGGAATACAGTATTTTGTAGCTCTTTGTGCATCTATTTTTGTAGAAATACAGAAAGTTTGGGTAAGAATTGATGGGCTATTTTAGGATGACATATTTTTTTAAAAAAAGTTGTAAAATTGTTAAGTTCTGTTTAAAGAACTTGCTCTCAGAGAAGCACTGGCAAAAAAAATGTATAAAATGTTATTTTTAGATGTCTGTGATGTGTTTGTGCATTGTTTTTTTTTGTTTGTTTGTTACCTCAAATGCCTATCTTTCTTTTTTAAAGAGCTAAACCTTTCTTGTCTCCACATTACTAGATTTTGATGGTTTTGTCCTTTTGTTCTAGCTTAAGCAAGTGTAATTCACACCTCAATTTTCAGCCAAATATTTTTCCTACTGGTGTTAGATTGTAATAAGGGTGTTTTTATTTTCTTACTTCTAAAGGTGGCTTTGTGCTGTGCTTGTTGTCAGAAGCCTGCAAACACCTTTAGCATGGAGCAAAGCCTGGGGCTGCAGAAACTGAATTTTCAACCCACTCATTCTTTCAAAATGGACCAAATACTCTTATGGATTTAAATCAGACATGAGTTTAGGCCTCATTCACCTCAAGGAAAGTGCTGAAATGTTCAGCTCCTGTTGGCTTCAAAATCTGTTTCTCTAACCTAAGATTTGCTCTGGGCCATATGAGACCCCAGCTACAGTTCTTGAATTTTGTGAGAAGTTGCACGTACTCTGCTTGCACAAATTCAGGCCTGGCTGCTGTCTTGGTAATGATCTGAACTTGGAAATGATGTGGCCGTGTCTAGACATAGTGCTCTGCAAGGTGTTTGGGAAACCCCATTTCTGGCCTAAGTCTGATGTGTGTAATAAGGACTTTAGTTAAGGCCAAGGTGAACATGATACAATTCTGAGTAAGGGCTGCAAAATTATCCTTGACAGCCCCAGTCCTGGGATGGGCTGGATCTGGGTTAGCCCCCATGCCCAACCCTAGGACTCCAGTGTGAGTGTCAGCATGTGCTTAGGTGAGGCTGAGTGCAGGATCAGAGCCTGGGTTGCCAGCTCCTAGCTATTGCTTGGAGATGTTGCCTTTCTTCTCTGTGCACCCAGAGTCCCCCCGTAATATTTCCCAAGGCTCTTATAACCTATTATATTTCTCTTACCACTGTTTTCAGACATCCCTGTCTGAAAGACAAATCAGCTAAATGGAAACCAAGACATAAACACGTGGCTGAAATAAGAAGAGTTTAATTTTAAGGCTATGAGCATTGTAAATGTAAGTTTGTCAGGTGGAGACCACATGCATCAATGTGTGAAAGGGAAGGGGGAGTGTTGGGATGTGCATGCCATTCTGAGGTTCATGTCTCCTTCCCTGTGCTGCTGCTTCTCTCCAGGCTTTTTGAACTTGATCCTACGAGGTGTTGAGCGTTCTTCCTTGCCACGTGAGAGGGCTTGACATGCTGGCACTGGAAACATCAGAATTTTGTCACAATTTGGCAAGGCTGTTAAGTGGTCTTGCTGATTTGAAGTTCGAGACAGTGTAAAAGTGCTGAATGGACTATGCTTAAACATTACTTTAAAACATCAGGGTTGCAGTTTCTGTGTTGGGATGCTGAATTAAATGTGGTGGGTTTTTTCTGCTCATCTTTATAGTCCATCAACATTTCTTAACAGAATTAACTCTCATGACAGCTCTATGTGTTAGTGCTGCTCTGCTGGAGCTAGCTCCTCAATTTAGCAATGAATTCATAATGCAATTGGAAAACTGTACAGAGGCAACACAGTAAGAGCTGCCATGGTTCACTTTCTTACCAGGACAGTACAGTTCAGGAAATATCTCAAGAATAATAGTTCTGACAGTGTGAGAAATATTGGGAAGGAAAAAAAGTCCAAGCTTTTAAAGTCTTTATCTTTTTTTTTTTCTGGACTTGGCAAAGCTGGAAGGCAAGAGGCAATGTATCCTCTTTGAACTTCAGGGCTGGAGAGCTTGGGGGGAGCAAAAGAAAAGCTGACATTTCTTTTTGAGGTGTAGTGTGTCTGGCTTCCTGAAATAGTTTAAAATCTAGCAAGAGTGGTTAGTTCATTGCCTTCTTCTTTGCAAGTTCAGATGATGAGGGACCTCCCTCTGTTCCCTGTAGATGACAAAGCAGAATGGAACAGGAAAAATCAGGCCCATAGTTTGCACTGGAATCCCTTTCTGGATTGTTTTGTTAAGTTAACGGTTAGTGGGGATGAATATGTGGTGAAGCTGTTGCCTCTTCCACCTCAAGGACTACTGTTATATGCCCAGTTTCCACTGCTGAACCTTTGAGTGTGTTGAAGGAACTTCTGTTGCTCTGCAGGCTCTGGAACACAAGTACCAACAAAAACCTGCTATCTTCTGTAGCCATTCATGTACTAGTCAATTGACTTTGAAAGTCAAATAATTTTATTTTATTTTTTCCTTCCCTCAGTCACTAACCATGCCCTGTACTAACAACTGAGTTGGAAGTAAAAGCGTAAGTGGTGCGTGGCAGCATCCCTACTTCTATGTTCTACAATTTGAAGGATAGGAAAGAAAAAGTCCTTCCCCTGACAATTTTTTAAGTTAAATTCAATAGATTTATTTCTCTCTCTCTCTCATACACGCACATTCATACACACGCACAAATGTGCTTATGAGAAGCAGATGCTGTGATGGTTTTGTTCTTGAAAAAGGAGGAGAGTGCTTGCTCACAGCATTGCATGGAGAACTGATGGCAGCGAGAAAGAAACAGAAATGTTAAGACTCCTCATGTTTCCACAAATAGGAAAAAAGGCCCTTAAAATCAGGTCACAGTCAAATTATGTGTCTTAATGCATTACTAAAGGAGTTGTTTCATTCTTTTTGTGTGTGGTGAATTCTGATGCTGTCCCAAGAAAGTGGATGATTCATTTTGCGAGGACTTATAAAACATGATGTACTCTGTCACTATTTCTGGGAGAACATAGGGAAATTATTGTCTTTTTTCAAGAAAAATCTACATACTAAACTCCTTAAAGTTGTCAAAGATTTTATTTTATTCTTATTAATGTTGAGAAATCTGCTTTCAATTTTTGTGTCTTCATCTGAAGACTGAGAGGGTTCAAGCTGTCCACCAATTTTTGAAATGCAGATGCCAGTTTGTTTCAACTTGGTATTTCTACCCCAACAATATAATGGAATAGTGCAGCTACTGACCACCAAGTAGATTTGATTTTTGGAGAGTTGAATAAGCTACACTTGACAACAGTATAATGAACTTTGTTCTAATTCCTCTCCTCACCAGACACACAAATTCAGTGATCAATTTATCTGATACCTCTTTCATAGTGTGAAGACATTCTGTGAATGGCAGTTTTCTCTCAACTGTCTGCTTCTGCCTTAAAACATGCTTTTGAGGATGAAGCTCTCATCATAGCTTTCAGAGAGAGCAGGTGTTGCAGGAGGGGAGTGTCAAGTTTACCCCCACCTCCACTTAGGATCAGCTGGCCTGTACTCAGCCTTTCTGCTTCCAATCTAGTGTGTATATCTTGCTCTCCTCCCACAATTCTTGAGGTTTATGTGTATATTTATACACACATATATATACAAACACACATGTAGCTATACTGGGTTCCCTTCATTCCACTCTTATGCTTCAAATGCATGTCCTTTGGAAATGGAGTGAATGACATCAGTAATCTCATCTAAGAGTGAGAAAATGTAGGCATTTTATTGCATTCTCTGTAACCTCAGGAGTGAACAGATTTTTTTTTCCATATCTGTAAAAAACAAAAGCAAACAACAGAAACCCAACAAAAACCAATATTTTCAAAATGCCTGATTTGTTGTATCTATAAAGATGACCATGGAGTTAGCAGAGTTATATAGAGTGGTGCAATATATTGCCTTTCAGCAGACAAGCATATCTTTTTGAAAATGATTATTTTAATTAATTTCAGGTACAAGCTTTCTCTCCATATCAATGGACCAGCAGCATATATTTCTTATACATGATTTAGAAATGTGTATATTTTTAAAGTTGAATTTTGACTTTAATATGTCAGCCTTTGAGCTTTTAAAGGGTATTTGGATGACAAATATTGTTTGTGTGTGAATTTTTTAAAAAAGTTGATGCATGTTATTTGGAATTGAAATCTCATGTAAAGCAGGAAGGTATTTAAAAATAAATACTGCTTTTACATGTTAGCCCTATGGGCACAATATGACAGTTTTGATGCAGGATGTTGTCCCTCTAAAGGCTAAGAATCTCTTGCCTGAGCAAGATCACAATCCAGTCCCTGTGACAGAAGAGACAGGAGCGGTTATCTTGCAAAGGCTGAGCTTGTAGATCTGTGAGCAGAGATGGTCATCTCCAGCATTGTATGTAGATGGCTGGGCAACCGCTGCTCAACATATTAAAAATAGGCTGCGTTGGCAGGTTTATACTTGCCCTGTCTTATGGAGTGAACTGATTGCCAAGGGGAATTAGAAATGTGTCTGGAAACCTGTGTTTTAGCTGCCCTCGGTCTGTACAGTGCTCTCCTTGTTCTTGCTCTGTGACACCATGATGAGACCTGTGAAAGCTGGGCTGGAGTTCCCTGCAAAATGCAGCATGGTTTTAGCTCACAATAAAGATAGTTTAGGGATGGGGGTAATTAAAACATCACAGCTATGTCGTGCAGCTGCTCAAAGGCTCAAGTCTTCAAGATGGATCAACTTTGCATCATTAATGATGGCAGTTTGCATACAGGAGGCCAAATACTGCTTCCTTCCCTCATTGTCTTTGGCAGACTTCAATGGCATTGACATCATTTGGATCAGCCTCAAATGCCCAAATTGCAGTCCAGTGTTGGCTGGCATAGCATGGTGACCTGGGATCTGGTCCAGCATTGGTGGACATCAGTTGGAATCAGCATTGATTCTGGTGAGCTTGGCTTCAGGTAACTAGTACCTATAGTCAACTGATATTTATAACAGTTGAGGTTTACAGTAATCTACTAAAGTATCTGCAGAGCTATGCTGCACTTTTCCTGCTAGCTGTTTGTAGCTGTTGTTTAAAACTATCAGTCAAATCAGGGTCCCCCTCCTCCCCTCTATTGTTTTCCAACCCTGCTTCCCTCAAAACTCCATTAAACTTTTTTGCTCCTCTTATCAAAACTGACGGGGAAGCTTTGTATAAAGAAAAGTGTCACTGTTTTAATTACTGAATAAATAATTTAATGTGAATTTTATTGTTATATTTTTATGTAGCATTTTCAGTTTGGTCTGTATTTCTCAACAATTAGCTAATGCTTTCTTTTTATTCTTATGCGACTGAAGAACTCATAAATCTTTGTAAATTACAGCATCCCGAGTTTCTATTTTTTTTCATGAGATTAATTTTTAGAGCCAAGGGTTTGTCTTCTGTTGAAAATGCGGTAAAACAAGTGCTCTAAACTGCTTCTCTACTAAAATTGGATGGAGTGAAAGCCTAACATCAAAGAGATTTCGAACAGGGCTCTCATGAAGGCACTAGCTTTCTGTTTCAGATACTGTCAATTGCTTCTGCTACCATGTTGTCTTTTTATATATACATATATATTTTAGTTGCATTAACACTAGAGGTTATTTTACAATGAGACTTAGTAGAATCACTACCTGACATTTCTTAGTGTAAGACCCTTTTTAATGCTTTTGTTTTCTGACAGTTTTGAGAGTCATCAAGTAGAGATTTGCCATACAAGTAATGTATCTCAAAATTTTTTGGCAAAGTTCAGTGATTCTGGCTAAGGAGGTAACTTTGCCCTTGCTAAAATTATTTTACAACTGTTTTATTAAGAAAGATTTGCATGTCTGTGTTCTGGCTTGAGGGCTTAAGGTTTGGTGTTTTGGTCACAGATACATCATTTATTGTTCCAGCAGAGGGGAAAAAGAAAACCAAAGTTTGGCCAAGCACTGAGCTTTGGAAAAATTGCCACTTGCACGCAATCAGCAGGGAGCTGTTACGAGTTTAGCTGCAAAATCCTGTGAAGATCCTGACCATATGGGATGTACTCTGTTTCAGAGCATCAGGAGATGAGCAGGATTTTCCCCATACGTCTTGCTCCAGGCTTTGTTTCCAGGACAAGAGAGCAAGCAGGGTGCTTTTTCTCTGTGCAAAATCACCGTGTCCTTCCTTCTTAGGCCACGAGGAAGAGATGGAAAGAGCTGCCAGGTAGAAACTCAAGGAGAGGAAGGCCAGGAAAGGAGAAGACTGGGTTCAAAAGCTTCCTGTAGGAGAGAATGGAGTTTCGGAGCTACCAGGAGAGAAGCAGTCTGTGTGGATAGTGGGGATGAAGATGGGATGTGAACCGCTAAAAAGAAAAAAAAAGAAAATAATGCCTAACGATCACTTGGCTAATACATGAAAGATGTAGAGGGGCATGTCACAGCCATCAAAAAATACCAGAATAATGTGAGGACTTAGAAATTTAGTATAAACTAAGTGCCAAGGAAAACGTAGGGTAATCATTGCAGGATATTTCTTTCTTTGAAGTGAGCTGTGTACACTGCCGTTTAGTCTGTGAGAAAGGACATGAAAGCCCTTTTGCTTTAAGATGATCACAATAATCCCCAGCAAAGCAAATGCATTTTAGGAAGGAAGAGCATGTTAAGCAAGGGGATAAACTAGCTGAAATGCTTTTTCTTCTTCCTGTAACTTCTACTGCTCTCACCAGAGTGGGGCTCCAGCTGTATTGCCCTACACTTGGGCTTCCAGGTGGTTATGGGGGTTATTTCCACATGCTCACATCACATCAAGAAATGAAAGCAGGGGAAGTGACACTGAAGAGTAAGCATTACTTTATGACTGATTTTGTTTGTGACAATCCATGTCCTCTGTTAATGTAAATCAGTGTCACCCACTTGGCTTTAGTAACCTTAATGCCCACTGAGAATCTCATCAGTTATGTCTGGATAAATCTTTTTTTGGGTGTTATCAGCTGGAAACTGGGTCTCAGATTGGTGCCTGGGGGAAGTGCTTCCCTTAGAGCCAGGATCCAGACGGGTGACATCAGTGGTGCTCAGCTCGCCTAGCACAGGGAAAATGCCACGGAAATAGTGAGGAGTGGGGTTGGCATCCTCCGTGCTGGTGGGGGAGGTAAGCATGGCCCATGGCCAGCTGCTGAGGCTGGCTGGCCCTGGTGGGACAGGGGTGCTACTAACTCTTCATGGAGACCCCAGCCATGGTGGGGCCGGTCATCCCAGCAGGATCTCAGACTCTGAGGGGTTATGCTCCTTGCATGACGTGGGAGGCCGGGTGGGGACTGAGACATCTGGTGAGAATTCCTCACAGCTGAGCTGTGTGTTGGGCTGGGATGCCGATTAATTTAGCTGATTTCTTTTCTGGGGTTGTTGGGAGGAGGAGGGGAGGCTGGATGCCACAGCCTTCCAGTAATTGTCACTCCTTCGGAGTATCACTTTTTCTTTCTTTGGAGACAAGTGAGAAATTATATTAGAAAAACAAACAAACAAAACCAAAATGCAACACCAAAACAACAAACCAACACCAGGAACTAGAGCAATGTCTTTGCCTTGGCAATAAATGTACATCTCCAATGGGAAAATGTGTGGGTAATAAAGTTTTGATGTTGGCTGTTGTACGTACAGATGCATCACAGTCTTTGAAGATTATTTGTTATATCAATGCCCATAGTAGCATCAAGGTTCAAAGGGAGGTGGTTTGTTTATCATGCCCATTTAGTTATGAATAACACCAGCTCTAATTTCCTCCTCCCACCAGCAAGCAGAGTGTCCTACATGGGAAGCCAAATATAGCAACAAAGATTTCTATATCTGGCCAAGACCAAAAAATCTGTTCCTTTTTAAGAATAACACTCTATTCTTTTCTGATGGAGATGGATAAAGCAAAAATTCAACTTTAAGGAAGCTAGTTTCTCTGCGGGAAACTCCCTTGTCTCTCTTGAATGCCCAATGTAAAAAAGGTATGACCTTATTTTTTGGTGTCTGGGTAGAAGCCAGTGGGGAGACTTCTCTAGAGCCCCATCAGTAAAGCACTTTTGAGGTATCAGTCTGGATAAATCTTCTTTACTCACTGGTATGCTTTTTCTGCCCTGCTTTTTCTGTATTCCAAGCAACAGAGCCAATGCTGAATGGGAGCTCCACGAGTTGCACAACTACCCCTGCTTTTTCTTCACCCTTTGCCTTCTGGTTTGCATTTGTGGAGAAGTTAATTCTTTGGCTCTGAGGGACATACCCCTGCTCTGCCCGGCAAGTAAACTTGACAAGGCAGTGTGGAGCAGCAGCCTCACCCCACAGTCCCTTCCTCCTTGTTTTTTGCATCAGGGGAGTATGTGAGAAGCCAGCCGTATGTGCTTTCCCATGGCCAGACTTTCAAGATACATGGTGTCCAGAGAGGGTGACCACAGATAATGGGGCTGTCCAGTTCCCTGCCTGGCTGGTTGGGCTGGAATAGAAGGGATGTCTTACAAATAAAAAACAGAAATGTTCACGGCCAAATGGTTCCTCAGGTAATCATTTGAGTTTTTCTGAATCAGAGCTAATGCCACTTGAAGATAAGCATGTACATGGGTGCCACTCTCCTGATTTTAAGCTGGAATATCCTTTTTGGAGGAGGCAACACCTCCCACCCCTCCACTTCTTCCTGATCTTGAGCAGTTTCTTTGCCTTCTCTACACTGAGGAAAGCTATTCAGTCTTTCCTTTGAAGGATTTATTTCCATTCCAACCCACCCCCACCACCCACCCATAAGCAACTGGCATCTGTGACATCTGAGCAAAAAAATCCCGACTGTCCTTGTTTCAGGAGTGTTGCCTCATTCATTTTCAGACTATCTGGCTGAAGGCCTTTGCTGTAAGGCAAAACTTCACGATTATAGAGTTAGCTCTTCCTCATTTGGAAACCTGGGGTTTTTTTTTGTTGACTTCAATAGGAGCATCCTTGGACCCCTGATGCATTTTAAAGCAATGCAGAGAAGTGTCATCCAGTGAATATGTTTGCACTGGATCTGTTCTCCCAGACATGTTACAGAAGAAGTTTTAAATAAACACAGGGATGTTTGGAAATATTTTGTGTATGTAAAATATGCAAAACAAAGCTAACAGCTGTGGGGTGTACTCATTGCTCACGTGAGAAGGCTTTGTGTAATGGGTTTTTTCCATAAACCACTCTTGTTTTTAAGCATCTATGTCTGTTCCAAGATAATGACTTCTCTGTGATTCCCACTGGACAAAGAGGGAGGAGGCAGAATGGGCCTATGCGTTGCCCTAGAGTCTGCCTGAACTTCTGTGAAGAACCTTCTACTGTATGGTGAAACTTGCTTTCCACAGAGCACAGGAGCACATGGCCAGAGCGCAACACAGAACAATTCTTTTAATTAGAGGTGGGATGGCACCTGGGTCCTATTGAACTTGGCCTGTCAAGAACAGCAATGCACAACACCACATGTAGCACACAGCATTCGCAGCCGTCCTCAGATGCTTCATAACTAGCCTGACAAAAGCATTAGTCACTGGTGTATGAGTTTTAATTTCCTGAATTGAATCTGTTGCTTAGGAAAGAATAACAGTTTTGCAGCCTCAAACCCTTCATTTAGCCAGGGAGAGCCGAAGCCTATGTATGCATGTGATCCTACTGAAGACTTTGGGATACCTGCAGTCAGAAGAAAAGAAAGTCACCCAGAACAAGCTCAGTTCGTAGCACTATTAGGCTCTTCACATTATGTTTGTTGTTTGTTTTTTGTTTTTTGTTTTTTTTTTAATTAAACAATATGCTGCTTTTTAGATATCCCTTCACAGAGGGTAGTTCATGCTCTATACACAGTAAGTCTCTACACATACTTCTGAATTCTACAGGATATTTTGTGTGACTTAGCCACTTGTTGTATTTAATGATTTTTTTTCAACCCTTATCCTTGTTCTTGTTTTCCAATTCCACTGCTTTAAGAGCAACATTCCAAACTCCTGGCTGTCTGGCAATGTGGATGTCCAGGGACATGGCACAGTGACTCTGTCACACAAGTAACATCTATGTGCACAGCGAGTTTGACCTCTCCACCAGCCATGATGCTTGCACTCATCGATGTCAGAAGGTGCAATACAAATAGAAGTTCCATTTGTTTGTTTGGTGGTTTCAGTCACAGCAAATGGAAGTGCTTGGCAGGAAGAACAACCCTGGGTAAAGGGCAAAGAGGAAGTGGAGCATCATTCAGCAGGATCCCAGAAGACATTCTGACTCCCTCAGAAAAAGTCACATTTACTATGGCAAGAGAAATAGCTTGAATACATCCTACAGAGACCTGCTGCTGCTGCTTATTCTCCTTGGTCTCAGCCTAGCTGGCCTTTTAACTGTGCTGTCAGTGACACTTCTATGTGAATAGACTTATGGGGATCTTTATGAGATCTACTATAGGAACCTCATGCCCCCCTTACCTGTGTCCTAATGCAAAATAACCCCAACACCATGTGGACTGAACACTCTGACAGTCCATAGAATTTTACAATGCCTTAATGCTATATTATCCTAGTTTAAAAAGTGACCGGTTCCCTAAGTCTTGTTTCCTCAGCTCTTATCCCACATGACATCTTCCAGTCATAGCATGTATCCTACCACCAGTTACCACTTGCAGTGACTGGAAATTTCTACCAGCCTGGATGACGCAGTGTAGTCTTTGAGGCCACTGTTAAAGCCCATGGCTTGAAAAAATTAGCTGTTTCGCATGTCATATGTAGCCCAGTTAGTTTTCTGGCTGTTTTTTTTTTTGTATGAAAGGAGATACCAAAAGACCAGAACACCATAATTGTGCAGAGAGTTCTAGACATGAGTGAGCCAAGTGGAGGCTCAGTGGCAGAGAGATCTTAAGAACAGGGGACCAAACTTCTCACTTTCACCCTCACTGCAATGTTGTGTATTGTCCTGAAGAGACCAGCACAATAAGAGTTGCCATCTCATTTTTCACTCCTATATCCTGAGGCAGAAAGTAATATATTTTTATTGTTTTGTATTTATGATATTTTGCTACTCTCATCGTATGATACTATGTGCTAGTCTCATCAAACATATGGACAGCAAGGACTAAAACCGGTTGGCTAGTGACTTACCTGCAAGAGCTGATGTTCTTTATGAACAAACTCATCATTCACAATGTGCACATGCAAAGCAGCACTTGCAATGTGGGCAGTTGGTAACAAGCAGGGAATTAGAACTTTTTTTTATTGGGATTTGAGACACAGAGTAGTTTAGAGAACACTGAAACTAAGTAGGATCTTCAAGCTTCAAATCTGCCCCTTCAGAAATTATTCCTTTCTAGTATTTTGGACTGTATTTCAGTGATTCTTAACAAAGGTTCTCCTTAGTAAAGAAGAAAAAGTAGCTGTCATCCTTGACAGACGTTGCTGATTATCATTCATGTGGCTGTTTGCTGATTTGAAGAGGTCTGAGAGGAAGTATGGATAAACCACACTAATTGGTAAAACCTCTAGTTCTCCCACACACAGTTTAATTTGTCATCGCAAGGACTCTTCTGCAAATCTCAAACCTGTTATTTTCTGTATATGAAATCAGCAATCATTATAATTTCATCTCAGTTGGAATATTATTTTTCCTTTTTCTTTTTTTTTTTTTTTCCTTCTCCTTTTGATGGGTCAGATTTAAACCATCTGCAGGCAGATGGAAAGGAAAAGTGGAATTATTGTTTTCACCAAAAAATTTTGCAGCTGTCAGGGTGTGTTTGACACAAGCCTGATGGCTGAAAACAAAGACAGGACACATTGTCCCGGCTGAATATCAGAGTGCATAAGAACTCTTCATGGCCAGCTTTTACTTGGACAACTTGGGGCTAAATGAGGTAAACAAGATTATTACTTTGCCATACTCAAGTGCTTATCAGAGAGAATTCTTCACTGAATTGTGTACTGCTTTTCCTGTGCCTCACTGAGACCCTGTTGGTTTCGGGATGAGTGGGTGACTCTCTAAGTGATAGTCTTAACATGTCGTATAGATCTCTGCTTTGTGACTGACCTACCACATGGCAGAGGCTGCAGCCATAGCTTCCAGTACCTGTCATGACATATTGCTTTTATAATTCAATTTAATTTATAGCCCCATCATTAACAACTGCAGCCAATGAAAAAGGGCTTAAAGCAGAGCTTCTGAGAAGGGACATCAGGAGCCATGACTCAGACCCTAGAAGATTGCTTCAACACTTTGTGTCTGAATGCTAGTGTCTCCTTGGTGATACCAACACTACTTCTTTTCAAAGTGGGGTTTTCTGCAGGAGCTTAGTCTGTGCGAAAACCAGATCCAGGACTGGGAGTTTGTATATTTTACTGCTGATGTTCTTGTTGTTAGGGTTCCTAAAAGTAACTGTCCTTTCTGCTTGCACCAAGCTAGGCAACTTTAAGAAACATGAACAAATTTCCAAAATGGACTAAAATTCAAATCTTCTTATGCCCTTGTAGGTGGTTTTGCCTATAGAATGTGTTCTTTCATTGTCAATGTGAGGTTTATAACTGCAAGGCGATCCTGATATACTTTTTTCCATTTAATGGCAGACTTCTGTTGTGGTTTTCTGTGTCTTGGTGTTTATTTAATTATTATTTTTTTTAAACTACTTCATGTAGTATTAACATCAGCAATATGGACTAAGACCGTTAATAATTTTTTTGTCCTTTTCATCACGAGTTTTGAGAGTGATAATCCTATGAATCATTGGGAGGTGTATTTTTCTCCTCTGAAGTGACAACCATGTATCATTTCCATCTCCCAGAGCTGACACTGTCATGTTGGTATTTATTCATGTTGTTGTTTTTCCCCAAAAATGTTTTGGTTTTTTTTTTCTGTATACATCTGTAGACAGAGTGTCCTTGAGCTAAGCTAAAATTAAGAGAACTGAGAGCTGTTATCTATTATTAAGTCATCTGAACCTTTGCAGTACACTAGTTCTCAGTTGCACTCATTATTCTCTGGTTACTGAATGTGTTGTACAACAGCTCAGACTGAAAGCAATTTTAGAAATAGTTCATCAGGTAGCTGGTCTTCTGAAATATGTCAGAAGACTCAGCTTCACACTGATCTTGGATCAAGGTAAGACAGGACCATGCTGCTGCAGGTGTTTTAATTTGGCTGGTCTGTAAGTAATGGAAAGCCATGAAGGTGTTTCAGTTCTTTTATTTCACCTCTTCAGGGAGCTAGAATCCTAACTTCAC
Source organism: Nesoenas mayeri (assembly GCF_963082525.1). NCBI lineage: Eukaryota > Metazoa > Chordata > Aves > Columbiformes > Columbidae > Nesoenas > Nesoenas mayeri. The sequence continues at coordinate 130,697,714 of NC_137541.1, forward strand.
CAAGAAGACTGAGAAATCAGAGATCTATTGGCAGTATCATCACAGAGAGAACAGAAAAGGTATATCACATAGTCTAAAGGCCAAATCCATGTCACTCTCACTAGTTCCACGAGTATAAACCTATTGGAAAGAGTAATGAAATGTAGCATTAAGAGCATCAAAACTGACCTTCACAAAGGAAATATTTTCTCCTACATCTGTGCTTGATACACAGTGCTTGAACATGTACTATTTACACCCTAAGTGCAAGGATGTGAGGGACCATGTTCCCAACCATGTACTTTGCATGTTATTTACACCTGCACAAAGTGGGTGTGAAATGTTCCCCTTCAGCACTGGTTGTTGTGTACCTAGACTTCAGTAAAGCCTCTGATACCATATCCCACAGCATTCTCCTGGAGAAGGTGGCAGCTCATGTCCTGGATGGATGTACCCTTCGAGGGATAAAGAGATGCCTGGATGGCTGGGCCCAAAGAGTTGCGGTGAATGGAGCCAAATTCAGCTGGCAGCTGGTCATGAGTGGTCTTCCTCAGGGCTCAGTGTTGGGTCCAGTTCTGTTTAATCTCTTTATCAATGATCTGGATGAGGGGATTGAGTGCACCCTTAGTAAGTTTGCAGATGTCACCAAATTGGATGGAAGTGTTGAACTGCTGGAGGATAAAAAGGCCATACAGAGGGATCTGGACTGGCTGGATCATTGTGCTGAGGCCAATTGTATGAGGTTCAACAAGGCCAAGAGGTGGGTCCTGCTCTTGGGTCACAACAACCCCAGGCAGTGCTACAGGCTTTGGGAAGAGTGGCTGGAAAGCTGCCTGGTGGAAAAGGACCTGGGGGTGTTTATTGAGAGCCATTTGAACATGAGACAGCAGTGTGCCCAGGTGGCCAAAAAGGCCAACAGCATCCTGGCTTGTATCAGGAACAGTGTGGCCAGCAGGACTAGAGAAGTGATAATTGTATTTGGCACTGGTGAGGCCGCACCTTGAATCCTGTGTTCCATTTTGGGCCCCTCATCATAAGAAAGACACTGAGGTGCTCAAGAGAGATCAGAAGAGGTGAGAAAGCTGGTGAGGGATCTGGAGCACAAGTCTGATGAGGAGCAGCTGAGGGAGCTGGGGCTGTTTAGCCTGGAGAAAAGGAGGCTGAGGGGAGACCTTATCACTGTCTACAACTACCTGAAAGGAGGTTGTAGCATGGAAAGTGTTGGTCTCTTCTCCGAAGTAGCAAGAGTTAGGACAAGAGGAAATGGCCTCAAGTTGCATCAGGGAAGGTTTAGATTGCATATTAAGAAAAAATTCTTCATGGGAAGGGATGTCAGGCATTGGAACAGGCTGCCCAGGGAATTGGTGGAGTCATCATCCCTGGAGGTGTTTAGAAGGTGTATAGACGAGGGACGTGGTTAGTGCTATAGTTAGGCTATGGTTGGACTCAACGATCCTGATGGTTTCTTTCATCCAAAATGATTCTGTGATTCTCTGTTTATCTCCACACTACTGCCCTAGACATGGTCTTCAAAAGTTCAAATGGGAATAACAAAATAGTTTTCAGATTATGTTTTTTCTCCTCTGCCTATAAGCTGACTTAGAAAGCCAAAGCAGTCTATGATAATTTCCCAAATGTTCAGCAAAAAAAGTCCTCCATTGTTCTTTCTGTCCTATTATGGAAGTGTTTTGATACCAAGAGGTTATTCAAAAGTAGTATTGCCATTGATTCTGGCTGTTTTGTGCACATGTTAGAGTCCTCTAATGGGTGTTGCCTCAATCAGTACACAGCTGAGTGTAGTCTGACTTCTTAACACTAGTGGTATAGTGTCTGGAGGGGGGCAACTATCATTAGAAAACACAGTATGATGGATGCTGCTCCTTTTTCATAGGTGTTTGTTTGCTGAATGGACATCATTAAAGGAGAGTTCCCTTCCAGATTGGTGATGAACATTATACTTTGTGATTAGTATATTCCAATATAAAGTGAAGCATCTTGATTAACTAATTAAAGGTCAGGATAATAGCATAGAAATTCACAGCTCAGCTAAGGACACTACTGACCAAGCTGAAGGAAAAGGTAAGAGGTTGTGGTATACTCCATCAAACAATTGCTGACAAAGATGAAACCTCAGCTGGGCTATCATCTATATTTCACCAGTAAAAATCATCTTCTCTGTTCTTTGTAGGGACTGATCTAGAGCACTGAAATCAGCTAAGCAAGTATTATTGATCTGAGTGAATCTTATATTACTTGTGATTCTGTTCCTGAAGTCAAGGAAGTAACTTGGTTTCTCAATAAGTATCCTACAACTGTTCATTTAGTAAAACTTCAAAGAGCTGTCTGAGATTCTGAAGTAGAAGGGAGCTTAGAGGCTTAATATGATGCTACTACTGGTGCATGTTCTGAGCTATAGTTATTACTTATGCATTTATTTTTCCTAGTAGTTCTCTCTCTGCCTGACTTTTTTTTTTTTTTTTTTTATTTCCCTGGGGAAGTTTTAGAGAAGTTTGCATGTGAATTGAACTCTTTCAGGGGTGCATTCTTTTATTGTGCTGGATGCAGAATAATAGGTGTGCTTTCTGGGAATGGGTATGACAGCACAAAATCTCCTGCTGTCAAAGACTTTGAGTCAAATTGTAGACCAGCTGAAAGTAGATGGTGTTTTGATGCTGACTTTGATATAGTCCCTTTTTTTGATTTATCTATTTTCCCAAACTGCTCATATCTAATTGAGAGAAGCATGGACATTCTCTTCACCACTTCAGAAATAAAAAGAACCAAAGCAAACAAACAAACAAACAAAAAAACCCACAAAAAAACCCCAAACAAACCCAAACATAACTTAACATAACTTAAAGCTTTAATCTTGTTACAAATATAAATATCTATTTTCTGAGGACAGAATGTATCGGTTGCTTAGTTGTGTATTTAGACAAGGGGTCTCAAACTCATTTTCACCAGGGGCCACATCACCCTCGCAGTTGTCTTCAAATGGCCGAATGTAATTTTAGGAGTGTATAAATGTAGGCGTAGATTTAGACTATTAATATGAAGATTGTGCAGGCAAAAGGAGGTTTAAATATGTCAGTGGGCAATATTATTAATATTAGTTCTCACATCGTAGTTTTACATTAAGGGCTCTAGTACAACCAGAGGCCCATTCTTTGTTAACTGCTGCATGTAAATATAGCTCTTTATATTGGAAAAATTGTCTTCTGCCTATAAGTGTAGCTGAGAGGACCTCAGAGAACAGGAGGTTCCCCTGATGTCAGGAGGCAGGTCAATGCAGACAAAGATGGTATTGAGGAATAACATATTATAGTACCCTGTAAAACAAATGTCTTGTAGAAAGACAATGATGGATAACATTCATTAGGAAGGCAGGAGATTTAAACAAAACAAGCAGATTGAAATTCTGAGAAAGGATTATTCAGATTTTAACTCTGTCAGTTTTTGTGTGGACGCTTACAACTGTAACCACTAGGCATGGCCTGTGCAACAGCTTGGCTGTTACCATTCACAAGTAATTATTAATAACACTGTTTAATTGCAAGCTAATTTCCTCTAAGGCTTCTTATGCTTGAAGCTTCTGTGATTTTAAGTGTGAAATTACCCCATTATTCTTTTATTTAATTGATATTAACTGAGACTAATTAACATACAAAAGTTAAATCAGCTTTAATTAGAAAATCATTACTGGAAGTAGCAATTTCAGTGGCACTGAACAGTTAACATAAAAAGTAGCTGTATGAACCACATTGAAAGCAAACGGTCTTGCATTAATATATATGCCTATATATAATACATATACCTATAGAGGTATTATAAGTTGTTTATATACCTATAGAGGCTTTGTGTTCATTTTTTTAAGAGAAAGAGATTCAAACATAAATCTACCTTTAAAGATTATGTCCAGGCTCTCATATTTATTCACTACTTTGAAGACACCTGTTTATGTATTTAGCTTTCATGGTGTGCTATTACAGCAGGCTGCCTTTCTGTCCTTAACAGCGAAGTTAAGATTGAGCTAATTTTCCCCACTATACAAACGAAGCCTCATTCACATCAGGATAAGTTTCTCCAGCTGTTTATGGACTGGATTTGAACAGCTGAGCTCATCTAAATAAGTCAAGCTGGCAAACAAGGGGGGAAAAAAAGCTGTTGAGCAGGAAGTGAAATGGTTAATGATATAACCTATTATGAAATTAGTCATTCAAGAAAGCTGTGTACTTCACCTGCTTTTACAGTACTGTTTGGTTTGCTTTTTATTTTTATTTTTTAGCATGATTGTTTTACGACTGTAGAATAAACCTGTGCTATTATAACCACCTTGACATGCCAATGGAAGAACACAGCATGGTCTTAGATGTGGCCTTAAAAAGTAAAGTTTTTACATTGTTTAAAAATTGCGTGTGTGTGCGGGAAGGTGAATGCAACAGGAAAAACAATGAAAGTGGTATAGCTTTTGAAGTGAGAAAAGAGCTTAGTATATGGGAGAACATCTCTAAGCTAGACCCATAGCACCAGGAAGGCTTATGTCTGTAAGTAGCCCATCCACAGCTGTCCACAAAAGCCTCCCTGCCCTCCTGTTGAGGAAAGGCTCCCAGCAGAGGCAGGGCTGAGGACAAAGGCTAAAACACAGACTGCTGTCACCATCAGTACCATCTTTTTGGAGTTGTGGATCACAGACCCCATCTCCTCCTGCTAGCGTTCACTGAGGTGTTAGCCTTTTCTGGTGATGGTTTCATTGAATGCATTCAAACACTCTCTAAAATGTCAATTCTGTGAGCAGTGTTGTTCATCACTGTTGTGTTTTTCTGTTTGTTGGGGTTTTTTTGCTTGTTTGTGGGGTTTTGTTTATTTGGTTGGTAGGTTGGTTTTTTTTGGTGTTGCTCCATCTGTATGAAACAGTTAGAAAACTTGATTTAATCAGTTGCATGGAAATCTCTGATGTAGTGGTGTAGTGGAAAGATACAATCCTACATATGTGTATGAAAAGAGGAAAAAGTACCTTGTGCACATTTGTCTCTTTTTGCCCCTTGTATTTTGTTCATGTTAGAGAGTAACCTTTTACACAAAGGTTGAATCTGAAGTTTAAAAAATGTTGTATGTCATTAGAAAAGTGCATTGCTCTGGATTAATATTTCTTAGTAAATAAGCACAGTTAAACTGACGTGCATGGCTCTATGGGTACTTGGGTACTCCAAGCTGAGGTGCACAGCATCTCTTTGGTGACAGCCAGGCAGGCTGTGGCAAGCGACAATTTGTTAAGCTGAGGATCTGGGTGGCCATGGGGCTCCATCCTGGGGTTCCCAATGGTTTTATATCAGTTTGCGTTGTACCTGCTGTGGGTTTACCTTTTTCTGTTTACATTCTATCACTTTTAAATTGAAATTACATGTATTGAGAATATCAACTTCAGAAGCCTACCCAGTGCATCTTCTTTTGCAATCAAGGCCTTAATAAGACCAAGATATATTTCGGTAAAGGATTTTGCACTTGTGCCCTGCAAACCGCATCATGTGAATCACTGCTGCAGTGCCACACAGAGCAGAAAAGAAGCTGAAGAGTACAGAAGAATACAATGTTAGTTTCTGAGAGCAATTTTAGTCTGTTCTAGTGAAATAGTTAACAGAAAAACTACAATAACTGATTAACTACTTTCACAAACTAGGCTTGCAAAACAAGATAGGCTGAGATTTCACATCAAAAATTGGAAAGAATATTATAGTATAGGAACTCATCTTGATAAACTTGAAAACACTTTGGAATCTCTTTTACAAAATTGGAAACAATAGGAAATATCTATTAGAGCAATTTCAAGGATGCATCTTCCCAATGCCTATTACTAGGGTGGCAAGAAAATATTTTGAATCATTAAAAAATGAATGTCATATACTTGTTTTAAATTTCTTTGGCTTGTCTCTGTAAACATCTTCCATCACTATAGTAGCAGAAATAAATACAAGAACGTTGGTGACCAAAGGAATGCGATGAAAAGAGATAGAGAAACCAAACACCTATTTCATGCTAATAACATATGGGCCAATGAGGCAATCTAACTGATGATACAAATGATCTAACTTTTATAGCATATTATAATTGTAGCAGATATTTAAGATTACATTCTCCTCTCTTTTATGTGCTCTCTCTTTTAATTCATGTATTGAAAGTATTGACAACTTTGTATGCCTTTAAAAGGACATTACTTTCAGATTTCATTACAAGGCATTCAAAGATTTGTGGTTGTTATCATATCTAGCCAGAATGGAGAAGGAAATTCCATGGGAAGTGAGAGCACTAAGGAATCGATGGGCAGAAAATGTTAATAGAAAAATTCTCATTAAAAGATCAGTCCAGTTACTCCTGTAAGTCATATTTTTCAAAAAGTATTTGAGTATAAACTATACAGATATTCCTGTTTTTCCAGTTCACTTTTTTTCAGCCCATCATCTAAACTTGGGGGAAGTGTAGAGCTAATATAAGTAGTTGTATTTAGACACAAGCCCTTGGCTGAATCAGGATCTTTGCTCTTAACTAAGGTAGGGTTAAGCTACTGAACAAATAACACCCAGCCAAAACAAGGAACCTCCACTGTCAACATTCAAGTTTGCAAATGCTAAATTAAAAGGAGTCCTTTGGATATGGAGCAAAAATGACTTTTAAGCCAGGTGTGAACACAGATTAAGTGGTTCTTGCTTGAACCATCTCACTTTGAAATGACAGACTTGTAATACCAAGCAAACCCTTTCTCCAGCTGAGGCTTTGATTGTGCAACTGTCATTGAGCAGAACTTCTGGGTACAAATAACCTCAATGCAGGGATTTAAATATAAAAAGTACCTGTGTAAACTTGGCTTTCATTTGCTTTGAACTGAACTACCTATGCAAGTCTCGTCTGTGGAAAAATATTTCATGCATTTTCAAACCAGAAAATTGAATTATTGAGTATTATGGAATAGACTCAGACAAGTATCAAAACCAAGACCCAAAAATGTTTGAAAAGCCTTATTTACCCCCACCTGAAAGAAATTTGAATTCACATACTGTTATGCTTATACAATGGAAATGTAGTTCTATTTTAAATTGTGCACAAGAGAATGGTGGAAAAGACAATACACGGATGCTAGAGTGTAGTGGTAAAAGAAAAGTAGCAGAAGTAAAAAGTTCATTTCTTTTCACTGCAGATGAAATAGTTTAGAGCAAATCCAACTGCACTGGAGTGAAAGAAAAGATCCCCATTAACCTCTGTGCAGCTGGATTAAGCCTTAGACTGGTATAACTGACTTCCTTAGTGGATCATATTCTACCGCTCATCCTGTATGTGGTTGAGCTTTTTCAGCTGCATGCTGCTTTAAATAACATTGATAGTGCTCAACATTTTGTCATTTTTTCTTTTTTTTTTTCTTAAGCATGGGAGATGGCACTGAGTCTGAGAAAGAAGAAATCTGTCACCAGTGGATAGAGCTTGGATCAGTGCATTGAAAACCTGTTATCTAAATGCCATGGGAGTTAGATCTTTTTGTGCAAATTTACGTAGAACCACTGACTTAAATCCTTCAGATGGTTCACAAGCTTCTGGAAATCAAGATATTTTCATTCATCATCAGGAATTCAGGTTAAGATTCACAACAGATTTTGCATGTATATAGAAAACAAGGGATATAATTGAAAAAAAAAAACCACGAGAAGTGCTGACTGACAAAAATATCTTTAACTTTGTTTATATGTCATAAATGTGACCTAGAGAAGGTTGCTTTAGCTAAAGTAGGCTAGATTTCTTGTAGAAAAAAAGATACTTTCATGGCAAAAATAAGTCTAAATCCCATTGCTGAGCAGTCATTAGTTTTCACAAGTTCCTTCCTTTTTTCCAGGTTCTAATTGGTTGCCTGTTGGGAGCCCTGAGTGCAGAGCTGTCAAAGCAACCCCTTTTTTTTTGACTTTTTTGTCACATTCCGATATAATTAGACAGATGATTGTAGAAACAAACACAGTACCAGCTGTTTGAAGCTTAATACTATTTAAGCATTACCATGCCTTTATTTTAAAGGTACTGAAACATATGGGAATCATAAGCCATTTCTCTGTCTCCTTTCTCCACTAAGCTAGACTTTTGTATTCAGATGCTGAGCCTGTGTTTGAAGAAAAGGGGAAAAGAAATAATATTTCTGAAATAGCCTGTAAAAACTCCAAGTCATCTGTCTCATTCATGCAGCTCCAATTCCCCTTTCTACTCCATCTCTTTACTGACATTATTTCTCTGGGCACAGAAGAGGGACAATAATACAGAATCAGGCTGGTGCAGCTTTAGCAGCCCAGTACTCAATTGATGACAATAAAAAGAGTAATAACAGTAATAAAGATTTTTTGAATGCTCTTTTCCTTGAAAAAATCCTTGAGGCAGCAGATGTATACTTTCTAGATGGGGTACATCACTACTTGGATGGCTACTAGAACTAATTTCTCTCCCAGGATTCAAATTTTCTACAGTGGGAGCTGCTGTCTGTTTTCAGATAGATACTTATTTTTCTCACTTGTCCTGCATGTTTAAAAAGGAAAGCTTATATAAAAGACTGAAAAGACAAGAAAGGAAAATACAGCAGTAAGTAATTTAAGGATATCAAAATATTACAGCCAAACTCACCCTGTGCAATATTACTCAGAAATCTGCAGAGCTATTCCAGGGATTAAACTAACCACAGAGCTTGCATTCTTGGTTATACTGAGCTAGCTTTCTGCCAAAGTACTTTAAGACTTTGGCATCTTTTTCTTTCATGTAAACGAGAATCAGGTCCTATAGCTTTATCCCCTCCACTCAGAGCTCTGTTCAATGAAATCCTTGGGCTTTGCTTTCCGTGTTTATGATGGGTGAGAGGAATGTGCAGCAGGAGGCTTGAGGAAGAGTGAAGCCAAAGATAATAGCAGACTTGGCATTGAAGTATATAATTAGGTTCCTATGCTGTGCCCATCACTGGAGCATCTCGGTGTCTTGTGGTAGTGTAACAACTTAGTGCCTGTCGGGTAAGAGTCCTACTATTCCCATCATCCATGGCAAAACATTTTCTGCTGTGTAAGTAGACTGTGAATCTTGGTGATGTGCTCTCTTTGAATACTGTGTATGTTCACGTACACGCATTTGCAAGCCAGCAAAATGTCTCTGCGCCTTGAACCAAATGCCTGGGGTTGTCGTCGGGGGATTTGTGGTGCAGGTTTGGCTGAGCCCCCAGGAAAGCTGCCTCCCTCCCTGGCTTGGGTGGTGGCGCAGGGCTGCTGGTGGCTCAGCTTGGCGGGGCTGCCTGCCCTGGGAATGTGCAGCAGGTGCAGCTGCTCCGTGCCAGCCGGGCATCATGTGGGGTCACTGAAACAGTTCATGGTCTTGCCTGAACTGAAGATTAAAATCCCATCGAATGAGCTCTTCATTTTTCCTGTCTTTTAAAGGATTGTGAGGCTGTGGCCAGTCTTCTTTTAAATATGGAATTAAAATAAGCATAAAAACTTCTGCTTCCTTAGACAACTGCAAAAAGCAGTAGCAGCTTGTTCTCAGAGGTACCTGAAATCAGATTGTATGATGGGGATTACTTAATGTAAATTCTAATAAGGTTGAATGTATCAACACCTGTTATAAATAGTAGTAACAAAGATGAAAGGAAAGAGAAATTTATTATAGCAGAAAAATATTCTGATTAAATTTTTTGGAAAAAATTATCGTGTGTTAGCTGTTTCCACAGACCATTATGAGTGTATACTCAGCTTCATAAAAAATAAAGTGCTTTTTTTTTCCTCATTTTTCTCTTTTCTCCTCACCTTCTTATTACTTTAAGTTACGAAAAGGAGCTCTTTCCAACAGGATGATTCTCTTTCTTTTTGATGTTAAATCAGTGGACAACTGAGCTATTTCACACTTGGGGAGCCAAATTTTGTCTCCTATTGCACATGTTCAAGCCTTAATTTGGGCTTCAGATGTTTCAACAGAGGCAACATTACTGCAAGCAGAGGGTGTAGAAATTTACACTGAAGCTCATGTAGGTGTGTTAGGGATATAATACTTTACAGGATGGAAAATCATTTCACCTTCATTGAACAATGTTTGAGAAATATATCAGCTTTAAAAAAACCTCCGGAGTTAGAGGGCAGAAGATGTGGTTTAATAGTTCAAAAGAGGACTGAAGGGAACTTTAAAGTTATCTTCTTCCTTTTGCAAGGCCAAACAAGCCTCTGGCATAAGTGGGAATTGTTTAAAGAATTCTTGAGTTAGTGTTGTGGGTCACCACTGTCATAACAGCACTCCTTTGCTCTGGCCTGAGCCTCCCTGGCCCCCAAAAGAGGGTGGCACAGTGATCTTAGTGCCATTTTGGGATGAAAAGTCCAACTCTTGCTCCAATGAGACAGAAATAGAGGAAGATAGGGTGTTGACTATGGTCGGAACCAGGGCAGTACAGACTCTCCCAATACAGGTGAGACCTGTGAGATTAGGATAACTCTCTGAAAGAAAAAAAAATAAAAAAAAAAAAAATAAAATATATGTATGTATGTATGTATGTATGTATGATATTGGATTTTAGCTGTGAACTGAATAACTTTAACATTTAGTTTGGCTCAAATTCAAATGATAGTACTGCAGTGCGACCAAATAGACAAACACAACTGTCATTTTATGCATAGTAGTTGTTCATTCACAGCCCTAAGCAGGCGAAAACCTGCCAAGATGCTGGGAAGGATGCTGAAGTGACCCTTGTCCTGTCTCTGCATAAACTCCAACTTCCACAAGACATCATTCAGCAATGGATGAATAGATAGACGTCAGTGTAAAACTTTTTTCTTTAATGATTATCATTTTTTTTTTTTTACTGAACTTCTCTGCTAGGAATAAGACGGTCTTTGGTCTCATACTGGGATGATTAAAACCAGTTGGCTGCCTCTGAAGTGTACCACAAAACATGAGATGCTCTGAGAAAGTTTTTTCTCATCTGTCTGCTCTACTATTGTATCAATTTAAAAACAAACAAACAAAAAAGAAATGTAGCTCCCTCTCCCCTACTGTGTTTATCTTGAGAAAGCTGTATTGAATATTGAAGCATTTGAATTATTTTACCATAAGCCTTAAGGCTGAGCTATGGTCATTTTGGTTTGGCTTCTTTTAATTGCGCTAAAAGATACACTGTGTGTGGATTTTTGTTATTCAGGATTAAAAATCTAAAGCAAAACATGTAGATTGCTGAGGATGGGTTTTGCTCCAAGTTGACTACAAGGATGATGGTTCCAGAGAAGTAGAAGATTTGATATTCACAGCTTTATTTACTTCCTTAAAGAAAAAAGTTGTTATTCTATACAAATACAGTATTGCACAAGTCCATGAAGGAGGGTACTTGAAGTGTGTAGTATCTTACTGTTAAAAAGAAAAGTGGACTATGTGTTCTTCCTAGTGCTTCTTTCTAGTGCCCGTTTTAGTGGAAACCATACCCAGCTGTTCAACACTCTGAATGCAAGGAGATGAGATGCCAAGATAGAAACATAAGACCATATGATTTGTGCAACTACTTTAATTAAGATGTCAAACAACTCCTTGTGAGGAGTCTTACAAAATAGGACCTGTATATACAAGTGATAAAGCAACTGGCACGTGGCAAACCTGATCCTCAGGGGAAACAAATAGTTTCCGGCTTGGTGCATGATATAAAAGTTATTTTTACTTGCTCAGTACTTAACTGCATTCAGATGGCACAAATTATCTCATGGAAGGTACCTGGAAACTTAATAGTGTCCAGGCCATTTTCATAAGACAATTTGCTATTTACCAATATGAATTGTTTAACATTTCTCTTAGTTTAAGATAGCTGCTTTTGTGTCCGGATGACAAAGCAGACAGCTTGAATTTAGATCATGAAGATGCACCTACAGCAATATAGTCAGAGCACTGGAGGATCCAACACACAAGCCAGCATGACTGGGTCCAGGTGGAAAATACAAGTGAGTTTTGGCCTGTGGTGTTTAAATATTTGTACCTGAAATAGTCTGGCTAGATTCAGTACCAATGCGGCCTGCAGCTGCACCTGCTTATTGGCGAGTAACAGTAGGTTTGAGAGTAAAACCTGAACTTTTAATTTTGCTTGGAGTGTGCTCTGATCAGACATCAGAGATGTTGTTTTCCCATCTCCCTGTCTCTGAATGCTGTCAAAATGCTGTTATGATCTTCATGATGATAAAATCTACTCTGAGGCCATTGTCAGACTTCTGAGCAGAGGCAGAATTGTCAGTCTTCCATTTCAAAGGTATTTGGATTTTTTTGTGGATTAACTTTGGTCCCACAACTGCCTATTTAAAATACCAGTATGGTTTCTTCTCTGTTGCTTCTTAGCATTAGACTGGCTCATAAGACCATATATTTCAATGATGAGAGGAAATAAAAAGGCCACTTCTGCTAAGCCACAAACATTTGTACAGAGATATGTTTTGATTCAGCTTCCTTCATCCACCCCAGACTACAATTTGTTTTGCTGCAAAGTCTGTATGACTATGCACAACACATATACTTTTGGCTAGTAATTTCAAAACAATCTTCAAAGCTTATAGAAGGCAGCTTTGAATTTCAGTGGAGGAGAGAGAAGGAGACAATTACTTTACTTAGAAATAATCATGATACATGCCTAGTTAAAGTTTCTATTCAAAATATTAGAGATGGTTACATTCAGCTCTAAAGAGTCATGTAGACTTGGGGTATGTATGAAGCATTGCTACATCACTTTTTCACAGAAAGGTTGAGGCTGGAAGGGACCTCTGGGGGTCATCTGGTTCAATCCTCCTGCTCAAACAGCATCACCTAGACCTGGTTGCCCAGGACTATGTCCAGATGGCTTCTGAGTATCTCCAAGGTAGGAGACTCTACAACCTCTCTGGGCAACCTATGCCAGTGCCAAGACACCATCACAATAAAAAAAGTTTTTCCTGATTAACATCCTTCTTGGCTTGTAATTATTCCATGAGGCATCAGTAAAAAAATTGACTGACTTTAGTTGCATCTATTGGGTGATCAGTAGGAGGGAGGTAGTCAAGCCCTTGTAGCCCAAGGTTGCTGAGGGTGAGTCCTCAATACCTTGAATGGCTTACCCTTTTCCTTAGGCTGCTGCATGGACTGAGATTCAGCAGTGACCTCCTCGATGAGAAAGGCTGTCTTGGCAGTCCTGGATTTCTGCTCTTTCTCCACCTGTCCTCCTTTCCTGGCACCAGGCAACAATGCTGATACTTCTGCACATGGATATGATTATCCACCTCACCTAATCATCGAGTATATCCAGTGGTTATTACCCATTTCTAGGTCTTCCTAGACCTTTGTAAACAAATTTGACATAAATCATGTGATGTGAAAGGAATGGTGTGCATGTTTGACCACCTTGGGAGGCAGAGAGCAGACATAATGAGTGTCTCTCCTCCTGCATTCAGTGCACTCACTTCTCTCTGTGCAGAAGTGGGGGAAGGGATTCATGCCGTAGTTTCACAGGCAAAAGTGATTTGATGGAGGGCCTAAACCTTAGTATGTCCACAGTTGCAAAGCAAGGGGAACACCTTTAAGAGTGTTACCTTTATTTTCAAACCTTAGTTTGAACCTTAGCCTAAACCTTAGTATGTCCACAGTTGCAAAGCAAGGGGAACACCTTTAAGAGTGTTACCTTTATACCTGCCTTAAGTTTCTTAGTACGTTTCACTCTTTTTAGTTGCACACAACATCACAACGGGGCTGGAGGTGGCAGGCAGCTAGGAATCAAGCTTTGACCAGAAGTCAGCTGAGTAAGGAGTTTTGGTGGTTGCTGTTAGTTTTTAAAATGTGTCTCCTGTTACGCACTCAAACACTTCTTACTTTTAGGGAATCTGTCTGAGATGCCCATTGCAAAGCATGCAGTGCATATCCAGAAGCAGCATCAGCAGTTCAAGCCTACGTGAAATATTTTGGCTACTTGCCATTTTTTTACTCATGTATTTAATGGCTTTCTTAATGTCCTGGCTTTCTGGATTAGCTGAGAGACCTAGTAAATGGAAGCCAAAAAGCTCTATGTGCATGCTCATGGGTGATAGGCACAAATTAGAAGGGCTGTGGGAAAGGAGCCCCCTGACGAACAGCTGTTGTGCCATGTGCATGACTGAGTTGCGGAGGGGGAAGGCAGGTGGTTTTATGATCAATACTGTTATACCGGTCAGAGCCATCTTGTGGATGCAGTTATGGATTATGTCCCTTTCACATAATATGAATTTATGCCTCTATCCCCACAGGAGGATGGGACTGCAGTGAATTATACTTGCATAGCTACAGTATGGTTCAAATTATGTGAGCAGACAAGACTTATTTCCAATTTCTAATGAAACAATAGGGACAGATCCAAAGACTGTAGAAATTAACGGCAGGATTTCTGTGGGCTGCTTTCCATTTATTCAAGAGCCACCTAAGAGGCCATTTCACCCTCTAGAAAGAATTTTAAATATAATTTTCTGTGACTTTTGGGCTTATTTTCCCTCCCAGGCTAGCAGGGAGGACCCCTATTAATGCTTTTGGGAGGTGGCTCAGACTCTGGTATTAGATGTGAATTCTTTGAGAATGTAATTAGGAAATACATCACTTTAGCATTTTTTTATTGTAAACATACATCACTGTAACACACCATTGTTAGGAAAAAAATATCTGATATTCTGGAAACATGGAACAATCTCATTTGTTTTAAGAACAGAAGGAAGGCAAGTTTTCTCCAAGATCACGAAACTATGCCACTTGCTGCTGAAAGCATGCTTTGCATTACATTCTAGTCAGCAGGTCTAGGTCCATTTCTGTGTTGGCAAGAGCGTGTCTGACTATTGAGTGTATAGCTTATGGAAATGGCAGCAATTCTGTGAGACTGATTAACAAAGAAGGGCACAAATTCTGTCTGTCTTTGAGAAGTAAAACCATCCTTTTCCCTGCCAGTCTTGCAGGTTTTGAAAGACATCTGTGGAGCTCACCTATATGCAGTGTTTTGTGTTGCTCATGTGCACCTTTGGGAATATCGCTCCTTGTGGTGTCTCAGTGGAAACAAGTATTTGTTGCTGGTGCACTGTTTTCTTTCTGTATTCTGCTTTTCTGTTTCAAACCCTTTCAGTGCAAAAGCAAGCATTGCCCCAGTAGGAAATCAATCACATTTGGTATAGGCATAAAAACTTACTTATGATGGCAATCTCTGTACTTTCATGAGTGTTAAAAGTTTAAACTACTGTTTGCCTGATCCAAGACACAGACTACTTGAACCTGTGTGTTTGCAGCAGTTTTACTTGACCTAATGTTTCCTTTTCAGTTATTTGCCACCTTTGATTTCCTGCTTTTTGCTGTTTTCAGTGCTAGCTACTGACGAAGCTATTATTTTTGAGCAGTGGGTCCCAAGAACATGGTTCTGCCTTATGCTGGCACAGCTGGTGGCTGACCTTCCCCTAGAAAATGGTCATTTGTAGAAATAAAAGCATTTAGCGGAGATGAGTTTGAGGTGGTGTTGATTTTTGTAGCAGTTTTTAACTAAAATGTGCTATTTGTTTGTCCAGAATACATTTTCATGGCTTCTTCTTTCCTTCTACCTTTTATAAATCTCTCTATACCTGAAAAAATAGTCACAATTCAGGCAAAAGTGGACCTTGTTTTGTCCAACTAGTTCAGTTGAGACCAGAGGAATTATTTTCAGAATTTTCCTTTTAATGAGAAATCAGATTTCTTTCCGTCTAAACCCACAAAAATAGCCAGTGTCAAAATGGTTGAACTGACACATATGCCAACTTGTAGATGGTTTCCTGTGAAAGTCATTTGTCTGGTGCCATGGTGATCTAACTTTAACTGAGGCAACAGTTTAGCTGAGATTATTCAGAACCCAATATTTAAGGTAAATGGTACCTTCCACATGCAGGTGTTGCCATGACAATAGTTGGGTCCTGCAGCTGTGACAAGAGCACTCAAAAGATGCCATCCTTTCCACCCTGGAGCACAGGTGGACTTAAGCATGGCCATGGTCCTGGAAAGGTGATGTTTCAGGCCATCCTACAACAACTGCTATACTGCTTTCTGATCTCCTACATCTTGCTTGTCGGGAAGGCTGGGCTGCAAAACTGCATTTTCAAGGGACTGCAAGACCCAGCTACAAAAATTACGTGGTGTCCTGTGGTAAAGCTACAATGAGAACACAGTTTCCTGCTGAGCAACAACAGAGTACAGAAAAAAATAGAGCTGTACCCCAGTTGACTGTGGCCACAGCTCCTGCTTGATGTCTGAGTATCAGCATTTCTGGTACGACCTCGGGTCTGCCTCTTATTCACTCTGCATTTTACTTTGTATGACTCTATTTGGGGAGATATGAGGGCAAAAATGAGAAAAGAATGCAAATTTGTCCCTGCTTTAAACTTGAGTCCAGTTATAGCCCCTTGAGGAAGGGCATATCTGGTGGCGGTGGCCTTTGGCCAAGAAAAGGCTTTATATGTAACCACATATTTTCTCATGCACTTTAAAATCACATTTGAAGTGAGGGTTTTCACCAACAGTATAAACAACTCACAGGGCCTCATGCTGTCCTGTGAACTAGAAACAAGCTCTGAAGCCTACCTCTTCCTCCTGTCCTTGTTGCTCTGCAACACCTATCACCAGAGGATCACAGGGAGCAGAAGTGAGAACTAAATGTCCAAAGTGCTTCTTCCTCTGAGGGGTCACATCTTGAGGGAAGGCACCACACAGAGTCTTTTTGAAACAGGAGGCGTTCAGTGACACCATAAGAGGAAGCTCCTGTACTTCTTGCTCCGCAGCAGACTCCATATTTTTCCCCCTCTGAAGTGACAGCTCAGAAATGTGCTGTGCTATAATACAACTACACACGTACCTCAAAATGGTATTTAGTAATAGAGGTGATGGTTCATTTTTAGATCGATCCCTCATCTACCTAGATGCCTTTTCATTATCTCAGCTTTTACAGGAAAAAGTAGTGAATAATTCATTGTTTCCACATAATTTTAGATATAATTTTCATATTGAATTTACCAGTTCACAGTTAAATTGCTTGGAGCTTGTTGCTTTTTGTTGTCCTTTCCTTAGCAATCGTATTCATTAATGCAGTCCATTGGAAATAGGATATTCATCTTTCAAATTTATAAACAGAAACCTGAGGTTACAAGGAAACTCCTTCCTGGAAGCATCCAGAGTATGTGGTTAACATGTATTCTTATCTTTCGAAGGCTTATGCCTTAACTTGGAAGAAAAACCTGTGTTAAGACTACATACTATTTTCTTATTTCACACACATTCTAAAAATATACACACACCTTTACTGCATACAGTATTCATTGGGTTTTTTTCTGGCAAATCTGGCTTTCCCTAACAGTTTCTTTTGCTCTTAAATCTCAGAAAGTGAGTATGCCTCAAGTATGAGATTCCTAGGTTCCTTCCTCCACTTGTTATGGGCTTTAACTTCCTCAGAACAACTACTTGGTGTTTAATACAAAACATAATTCAACCTGACACCCAAGCACCTGAATTTGTAAAAAATCCTGTTCTGTATAGTGTCTTGTCTTTATTGTGGTATCATCTCAGTGCTTTCTACAGCTAGAAATGAACCAGAAGATTTTTGTTAGTCAATACAGTCAATGAAGTTTTGTTACCATCTCTTTCCAGAGAAACATTACTGAGATAGTAATTAATTAAAAAATGATTAAATAATGATAATAATTAAGTAATTAATTAAGTAATAATAATAATAAAGTAATTAAAAATGATTACTCATTTTTTAAGATCTGAGTATGCATCTGTACAGAATACCAAAAGTTTTATTGTCTTAGGGTTGCTGTTAATCTGAATTCAACTGATACTGAATTACGTGAGTTTTGGCCTGAACTTGAGAAAGATAAAGCATCTATATTCAAGAGATATCAGTGCCAAATAGAGCTAATTTATAGCAAATAAAAACACAGTGCCCAAGCCCAACCTTGAAGCCTGTTACCAAGATGCAGACTTAAACTTCAGGATTCCTGGATGAGCCACTTGACAGAACCTCAAGTTCTGCAGGTTTTGTTGAGATTGTCTATTTCTAATTCAGATTAATTCCAGATCCATAATCTTGTATGGAAAGGAGAAGAACTAATGCAATTGGAGTCACATCATCAACTGTGAGGAGCTGATGGAGTCTCCAACCTGCCATGGTCAATTACAGGCAGCGTTGCCTGCGAGTCAGTGAGGAATGCAGGTCTTGAACTTGTGGCCTCTCCTTGAGGATCTCTTGGTGCACGCCCTTAACCATTGGAGACAGCTCTGTGGCAACTGCCTCCCAGAAATGATAGTTTCTTTTGCTTGGAAACATAACTCTTCTTGCGTGGGTTTAATTCTGGCCAACAGTTTCTGTGCCATGTGATGAGGTCAACCTGGCACTCATGGGTAATGGTGATTAAACTCTGACCCAAATTACTGAGAAATTCCAGTAATATCCTTGAATCACTGTTCAACCTCTTTTCCCGTTTCCCCTGAGAGAGCAGTAAAGTAGTTGAGGAAACCAAGAAGGGCTTGAGGTTTCACTCCATTGCTCTGTGTAAAGCTGAACCAGAGTGACGTGGGCATAGAACCGTCTATCTCCTGCTCCTGCTAAGGGACCAAATTTGTCTATGCAATACTTGTACATCCTCAGTGTTGCGGTTGTGGTGTAGGGTAGGAATACCAGAGTAGCCCAAAACTGTCACTTAGTTGAAACGTTTTGGTGGCAATCGCTATCATCACCCTTGGTAGGTTTTTCCAGTGATTAGTTACTCTGTTGGATACCAAAATTCTAGTCTCAATTTAAATTGCCAACCCTGTTGCAGAGAATAAGCCAGTTTCTGCCACCTTTGCTCATGTTGACTCATACTTTGTAATAATAGGACTACTCAGGATGAGGAAATTCATCAAGAAAAGACCTGGCTATACATTCACAGTAATCTACGTAAGAGATTTGGCTTCTGGCATTCTCCGTGTCCCAGAAAATGAATACTTGCTTTCCTTGAAATGAAAAGCATGTTTATTAATTACTGCAGTTTAAAGTCAGTCATTAAATTCCCCTGGGACCACAGAGGACTAGCAGCTTTCCCTGGACAGGTTTAATGGGAATTATGGAAATCACATTCACAGACCAGGGAGAAAAAGGCAGAAGCTGGTTCTGCCTTTAGTGGGTTAGCTCCTGAATGCTGATTTTATACTGATATTCTTGAATGACATTGAATCTTATTCAGGGACACGTAAAATATTCATAAAATAAAATATTTGTATTCAATGATAATTAATCCCCTGTAATTTTTGAGAATTTTAGGCTGAAGCACCTGGTACGACTCACAAATCCTGCTTAATAGAAAAAAACCTGTTTACTAGCAGCCAGTCCTTGGTAAATTCATCAAAAAAATAACTTATTTTTATTCTCTGATTCACTGTAACCATACAAGCAGAAAGATGGTTTGTGGTTCTGATAGTACCATCTTGAACAAATTACTAATCTTTCCCTACTCCATAGGAAAAGACCACAGTGGTATAAGTGACACACCATATGGACTAAACCCTGCTTTGACTAGATTTAAAGTTTGATACATTTTGGCAAAACAGACATCTGTCTCAATGAACTTCAAACTTTATCTGTGTATCTGCTCCACAGGATAGGTGAAAGACTTATGCAATGACTTTTTCTTTCTTGAGTCATTTAGGATAATTAAGATAAATACTCTCTAGGGAATATTTATTAATATTGGAAAGAGTGTATGAAAGTCTTCAGGATATAGTATACATTTCACTTTGATAACAGGTTCTTGCTGCATAGACATAGCAATGGCTGAAAAAATCAGTAGGCCCACATCATGCAGTGATACTGCTCTCGGAGAACTTCTTCAGTACTTGCAAGAGTTTCCCTGAGTACAAGAGCTCCTTTATACCAGCTCTTATCTGCTTGCCAGACCTAGACACCGACAGTGAAACTCCTCAGTAGTCCAGTACAGTGAATGGGTGCTGTGGATTGGAATGGCTCTCAGAATATAAATATAAATAATTGTTTTCTTGTTGATTTTGCCCGTACAATGGAAGTATCTCGCAGACTCCAGCAATTATTTTTTCATAATCTACAGGGATCTATTTTTCACTTCTGCTTTATACTTTCTGCCTCTTTGATCACTTACTTAAAAAGTGTGGTATGTTCGGTGACACTTTTGGTTAAAATGATTCAAACCACAGGACAAAGAGGAAAATAAGAATTTGGAGTGGCTCCTTCTGTGCTTATGAGGATCTGAGACTCATATACATGGATGCTTGTCTGACTCAGAAGGACATTTCATGTTACCAGATGTGTTGAAATAACAGTCTCAATTATGTTTATTTAAGAATCAAAGTTAGTTCATTATTTTGGGTTTACTTTAGTAAGTAAGTAGGTCTTTAAGCAAGCCAGTCTGCTTATTTTGACTGAAATATCCAACTTTCCCATCTCCTTGTGAGAGAATGGAGGGTAATCATGCTGCAGCAATGCCAAGCAAGTTCACCAATATGCTTTCAGAAGGACTTTGCTATTTAGAATATTTTGGAATAGGGGTTGAGCCAATGTTTACTTTCTACTTTAAGAGTGCCTGTCCTCAAACACCAGATACACAGATATTTATAAATACAGGAAAAACATAAATAATTACAAAGCCTTTCAGATTAAGCCAGATTCCAAAATGTAAGTAACCAGCAAGAATACAAATATCTTCCACCAGTTGTATGATATACCCTGTTACCATACAGTTTTCTCCTTACTGAGAATTTCATCAGGTAAAGCTGTTTTACAGAGTTCCTTGAAAGTTAACAGATTTTGGTGTGGGCCTGAGATGGCTGTGGAGGGGATGAGTAGTGGGTCACCCTGGAGGGAAATATCACCCCCACCAGTGCCCCCTCCGCAACTAGTAACCTGATAGCATTAGTTGTCCTGCTGATTTGAAAGGCAGCAGTAACTCAAAGATAATTTCACAGACTACTAAATTTCAGACCACACATGGCACAGAAAGCAGAACTAGCAAAACTCACGTTCAGAGTATGCTTTTTTCCCCTAGAATTGCTGCCTGTGTCAACTCTGCTTTCCTGTGTGTTTAGGAGAGAAGAGAATCCTCCAGATGTGACTTGAAGCATCTGTACTGGGAGGTTACCTCTCACTTCTGTCACAGGAGAGAGCCAATGCTCAGGTAACAAAGTTAGGAGGTGCAACAACAGCCTTCCATGTGAAGCACTAACGCTAGTGTGTACTACTTGGTGCAAGCCATATGAAATGTATCCTTCAGCACTGACTTTTTCTCCCAGTTTCCATGGAGGTTGATGATCTGACTTCTCATCATTAACTACAACTCTTCTGGAGAGGTAGGAGCACAAATGAAAATGCACAATGACTTGATCAATATATTTTTTTTTTTTTTAATTCACTAAAAGAAATATGCCCTGTTCTTGAGATGAAGTCAGGAGATCACATTGATGGTAAGTCAATTCTGGCAATGCTTGTTTTCTATAATTCTGAAGTTGCAGCAAAGGGCTAACTTTGTGCGCCTTTCTTTTAATTAAATAAACTTACAAATTATGTTTGGCTCTGCTGAAGTCAATGACATTGCCCACAATGGAGCAGGCAAACTCCACTAGCGTCAGAGCAGCCAGGTTTTGCCCAAACTGTGACTGAGGGGATCCCTCACAATGAACCAGAGGATGAAAATAAATAATGCCATAGTGTGTCTTACACCTCAGGCAAACAATAAGCAAACCTATTTGAGTTCAGTTGGATAGGCTTTGACTGAACTGTGAAAGCCCTCTCAATTATGGAAGCACTGAAATCATAGAAAGTCTCATGCTCTCCTCAGCAGTTGACTTGCCACATATTAGTGCGCATGTTGTTGCTATTCAGTAATAATTTATAACGAAAACATCCTTTATGGTTGTCAACTGAATTAAATGGAGTTGTGCATTATAGTTAGTTTTTTGATTCTGGATTTCTTGTTCTTTCTTAGTAAGTGTCCTTTCTGGACCAGGTAAGTCATAAAGAGTTTTATGTGCTGCGTTTGTAGTGGGCATCATTCTGGGCAGTGATGAGTGCATGATAATTCATCTCATACCACTGTCAATAAGACAGACTTAGTCTTTTGTGTCACTTGTGGCAATCAAAATGTGTTTATTAAGCTCAGACTTTTAGAATATATATATTTTTTTAATTTTTTTTTTTCAGTTTCTCTAAAATCTAGTATCTCAGCTACCACAAGTCTACTGGAGTTTTCAGAAATTAAAGCATACACATTCCTGGCTTTTCTTGGTACCTTGACAAAGTTGAGAAGCTTTCTTAAAAACAGTGAGTTTCTAATGCATGTTCCTGGTCTGTCTTGGCATGCAAGAATTAGACATGCATAAAATGAATTAACAGGCTGAATTCAGGTAAAAAGCTAATGCAAAAGGAAATGTCCTTTTTATAAACTAAAGTACAACCAAAGCAACTTTGAACTAAATGTGCACTTAGTTTTTGCCACTATTTCTCCAAATGACAAACCAGCCAGTTTGACTTGTGAAGTCTGGAGAAAAGCCAAGGCTTTGCAACCTTATTATTTACTACTAGAACTTTTTTACCCTGACATCACCTATAGCAATGTGGCATGTTCATCCCTGCAAGGGTGATGGTGGACGTTGCCTGTTTAATAGTTATGTAATAATGTAGGCTTAATCATCTTCACATATTTTTTTTTTTCTTGGTTCATTCTATGCATGAACATGTGACTGTTTTTTTTTAGGTGGAGGAAGGAGATCAAACCAGGGGAAAGCCAAGTGTGTTTTTAACTGCATCAGGAAGATGAGTTAGACGGGGGAAAAAAACCTCACTCTCCTGGAACCAGGATAGAATGATTTTCTTTGCCAGGCAGTGAGATCACTTGTCTACAGTGAGCCTGTATCTACTTGGAGACATGCACCTTGCTCTGTTTCAATAAGGTCCAGGGAAAAAAAAAACAACAAACAACCAACAACCAACCAAATAAAACCAAAATCAACCAATCAAACAAAACCTAATTGCATACATAATTTTCACTATTATTGACACAGTATTCCTGTGTTTTGTGAAATTAAAATGTTTCATCTGGCAAGGCATGAGTTCAACATTCAGAAGTAAGTACCTGCCAAATCTGAAGACTTAAAAAAGGGAGAGAGGAGGAGAGAAGGAGAGCTGATTTATTGCAGATCAGTAAAGAATTTGACTGTATGTAACAGCTGGGCAGCGTATTATTTTTTACATGTGGACAGCCTTAGAAGTGTCCAGAAATAATAATGCAGCTTGGGTATTAAATGAGTATGAGAAATTTTTACCCAAAACAGTAAAAATGAAGGGGAAGACACAAGTCTTTTTAGATGAGGTTTTGCATGAAAATAATGCATGGCAGCAGTGATTAACTAATGTTAGGGGACAGCAATTATGATCATCACAGTAACCTCTGACAGGTGCCAAACAAGATAACTAAATCAATATCTGCCTTCAGAAGCTGCATATTCTCAAAAGAAATATTCCCTCTTCCGCTCTTATCTTCTACTCTATCTTCTACCTGCTAACAGCTGTGAAGGCTGGCTAGCTGCCTAGAAGGCTCTGAGCAGCCTAAATTAAAAAGGCAGTATTAATTTGGGAAGAGTTCTTAAAACCTCTAGTAGGTGGTGGGTATGCCATAATTCTACCTCATTCATGGTTTTCTTGGGAAGAGATCCTCTTTCAAAATAAACATATGTTGAGACGCATCTGATAAGGTTTATTTTTCTGTTCCCCAGGTTAACTTTCTATTCTCTGATTGGATGTTAGCAATATGATTCCCAGGATTGTACCCATGCACTGATTTTATGTATTTTTCTGGCACGTGATTCTATTGACAGTATTGGTATCGAGTAGTTTACAAAGGCAGGGATAGCGGCTCTCATTTTGGAGAATATGTCTGGAGCCTGGGAAGGTGCAGCCAGGAAAGGAATGACAGTCCTTAGTGGGCAAGAAGTCCTCTGGCCACAATTTAGAGCAGCCTTGACACTATTCTAACCTATCGTATGGGAAGGTAAAATGTCTTCCAGCTGCCTGCTGGATCTGGAAGCAAGAAACATCAGCAGCCTTCCCCTGTGAGGCCCTGCAGAAACTATGTGCAGTAGCAGAGAGAGCTGCTTAATTTTGAAGGAACAAAATCTGGGAATTTTTAGGAAAGTGTCTGAAATGAATTTGGGTTTTGAGGTTCAGAAAAAAGCAAGAGATGGAAACTCTTTGGAAAAAAAAGGAAAAAGAGTCATATGAGCTTCAATTTAGCTTTCCAAAATTTCAATCTGCCAGGGAGGTCTATGCAGGACTGCCGACCCCAGGGAACAACAAACCCACTTGGCTTAAATGGGCTTTCCTGCCAACTCTCTAAGACAAGTGGGAAGCCCAAGGTTTGTAATCTACTTTTAAGTTTTCTCTGGATTTAAGTTGCTTAGAGTTTGTTTGTGCATTCCCTTCCCCCCATCTCCCTGACATTTAATAGGAAAACCAAGGATAAAATGTTAAGTCTCTCCTCTCTTATTAAAATACCCCAAAACAAGTACAGAACAGAATGGAGAGAAATAACCTCAGTGACCACTAGCCAAAACTCACAAGTAGTATGTGCATATCTGAAATAGTTGGTGCACTTGCATAGGAAATCGCTGGATATTTTACACCTCTTGCAGTGGTTTAGTAACTGGCTGTGGAAGCTCATTCCCCACTTGAGAAAGTCATGAATTATACAGTTTTTACATCTGTTGAGCATGTTGTGCTTCTCAATCATCCAGCTATACTGAGCCCTAAGTTTTCAGCCTTCACAATGAGATCACTGTTTTCAAGCACGTTCTAGTGGCATTTTGTCAAGCCATGTGTGTTTTCAAGATGGGGGCAGGGAGGGAGGAACAAAAGTATGCTGCCGTTTCACAGGATTGCAATCTACTTCTCAGCCTATATAAAACTATGACTGACCCATCAACAAGAAATATCTTTTGTTTACTGCTTCTCCCCCTTGAACTGGTCTGACTGTTAGGAAGAAGAGGGTAAAAGGAATATATGGTTTTCACTTTGGATTTCAGTTCCTGATAATCTAAAAAAAAAAAAGAAAAAAAAATCCACAAAGTTTCAGTTATCCTTAATCCTCCACTTTATGCATTTATTTCACTGTGTGAACACTCATTTTTGCTTCAGCTGAATGGTGTTTTGAGTGAAACTTCGCTCTTAAAAGAGGGCTGACCATATGAACCCTATCACAGATGTGAAGGAAGATACAGTATTTTAATTTTGCTTAGGCACAAGAATAAGGAAATTACATACACTAATTTGCAGATTTTAAATCAAAATACTAAAGGTTCATAACAGCAGGAGGTAGATTCCCTTGACCCAAGAACAACTTGGGAAGGGGCAAAGAGGGAAAATCTTTGTAGAAAATATACATTGATAATCTATTGCAGTAGAGATAAACAGAAATTACTACATTTATTCTTAGTCACCCAGAACTCATCAAGATCCCTCCAGGCTGAACAATTCACAGACAGATAATTTCTTAATTCTTGCACTTACTGGCTTTGATCATTGCCACATAATGACTTTATTTTTTTGAGATGGTCACTCATCATTTAAATAACGGTCAGCCATGGTCACATTTCCACTGGCCAAAATTCAGATGCAAAGGACACAAGATCAACATATGTGATGAATGTTGACTACTCAATGCATAGAGACTGTTAAAGGTTTTATGCATCTTTTATGCTAGCTTTTTGGTTTTGAACTAAAACCCGCTTGCTTGTACAGTGTACACAGTTTGAAAAAGAGGAATGGACATTCCCATCTAAACAGATAACAAGCATGACACTGGTGGAGAGGCACTGAAAATTATAACATCATGTAAAATAAGCTGGACTAGCAGTTGGATCAAAAACGTTTCTGTATTCTTGCTGAGAAATAAAGCATGCAGAGAAAACCCCACTAAAGGCAAAACTCTTCTAAAGCTCTTAGACCCTCAGTGCTTAATTCAGGTAGTCTAAGTGACTGTAATTCATATGTTTTCTCAGTCCTGGGAGTGTGTAGGGCCAGCTGGGCCCAGCTGGTCTATGAGTGTGTGAGGAGGGAAAAGCTACACTGCTCTCCCCTGGGTCCCAGGACAGATGTCAGACCTGGCTGCAGCATCTGCTTTCCCCGCTGGCCAGGGTCACGTAGAGGAACAGGTAGGGAAGAAGGGGGGCCAGGCAGGAGCCAATGGCACTGCCAGTAGCCCCTGCTCACTCACTGAGCTGCACAGCTGGTGTGGTCAGGGCAAGTGGTGGAAGAGTGCAGTGCCCAGCACTTTGCCCCAGGCCCTGAGCTGCCTCCTGAAGTGCCCAGATCAGCTGCCACTTTGTGGTTATGGTGGTGTGCCCAGGGAAGTGCCTCAGCTCAAGGACGTATCTTGACAGGGGGTCTTGATCTTGACTGATCTTGACTGATCTTGACTAGCTTAAGTGAGACTAAGCAAAGTTCATATCCAACAGCTAACCCTCAACAGTTTCAGCAGTTTTCTCCATTAAACTCAGGATAAGCCAGACTATGCGTGGACTGGAGAAACTGAACTGCCATCTCTTAGCCCATATCTATAATACACTAATACACTATTTTCTTTTTTTTTCTTTTTTCTTTTTCCTTTTTCCTTTTTTCCTTTTTTTTCCTTTTTCTCTTTTTTTTTTTGTTTCTCTTTTATTCTTTTATCTTTTTTATTTTTTCTTTTTTCCTTTTCTTTTTTTTTCCTTTTTTTTTCTCTCATTTCTATTTTTTACCTTTTTCTTTTTTCCATTTTTCCTCTCTCTCTCTCTTTTTTTTTTTTTGGCTTACTATTTTAGCTAAGCTCAGCAATTTCTCAGTGAAACTTTTTTAGAAGATCAAAGACAAGTTGTCTTCACCCTGCCCTGGGATGTGATTATAGCACTTCTGGTGGTAATCAACACCATAGAGCTGACAGCCCCCTTCAGCAGGCTGGGCACCAGGTTTTGTCACTGAAACTGCCAGCCTCTAGTAGGATCTCAGGCTGCCCAACTCCAACATGGTGCCCACATGGGATTGGCTCTAACAGCAGGGCAGTCTGATACACATAGGGTGCTATTATAGCAACCGTGCTGTCACTCCATGGCTACCTAAAACTATCTCTGCTTACAGAGCCCACATCAGCAGTTTCCACAGATGTGCTGGAGTGTGGTTACTTGTTACCACCCAACAATGTGACTGTGGAAACAAGAGCTAGGCAAAGATGTAGGAAAAACACCTTTTTTGGGCTCAATATGGTTGTGGTGAAAGTTCATAAAAGTGCTTGCTTACCTGCAAGCAAAGTCCTTTTCCATATAGAATGAGACAAGGCTGAGATCTCTGCTGATTTCAACTGCTACAGCTAAGTGCCCTTATACTGCATTTAAGTTTTGGCTACATAAGCTTGCTATGGGATTCTGGCTAAATCTTAATGTCTGTGGTGCCTCTGCCTTTTGTTTAGATCATAACATTCGGTGTTTCTGTTGTAGGTATGGACAATATCCTGACCCTGGTATGATTTCTTTATCCTATCACAAAACATCCTGTGTACCCAGTTTTGCTAGGATGCAGAAACACGATTAGAAATAGGGAAAAAATAGTCTGTGACTAGTATTTTACTTGGCGCGTAACAACTGAATGTAAACTGATGTGTAAAAATCAAAGCTGGCTGGAAAAATTGTCTGAAAAGGGATGAAGTTCATAAATTATGGTGGTTTTTTTCACTGTAAGTAACTAAACTACATTTTGATTGCACGATATTTACATTGAACTCAGTCACGACAGGAGTGAAGAAAAGGGAGGAAGACTTGAGGTGGGGGGAGCCTACAGGCTAATATTAGCTGCACTGTTTTGTATCAGGCTGTTGTCACAAAGAAGATGAGAAGTTAAAGCATCTTTGGTATTGCCACTTGCATGTTAAATGGGATTCCCTCCTTGAAGATATTTTCTGTGTTGTCAAAGGAAGGAAACAGCAGCTGTGAAGCTGGGCTCCTCTCATGCTGACCGCAGAGCCCACCCCACCCCCCTGGAAATCTATGCCAGATGCGGGAAAGAATGAGCAAGGTTTTCAAAGTGGACACTCAGCATATGGGAGGGAATATTTTAGCAACTAGAAAGCCTTGGATAATCTCAACAGCTCTCAGTAGTTGAAGTGGTTCTTTAAGAAAATCTGCTCCGAGGCTCTCAATGGTGTAAAATAAAGAGTTGTATGTCTTCTACCCATCTACGTGGAAGCCCAATTTAAAACCAGCCTGCTGAAATGCTCTTTATATATGTTTTCTGGATGCTTGCAGCAAGGCAGCAGTAGTAAATGCTGGGTTTGGAGGAGGAACAGTAAGCTGAGGTAGTGAGGTATCATCTGTGAGAAAGTAAAGGTCTTTGATCAGCCTTGGAGGCAACTAGGCCTTTTCTAGCACTCTGTCTGTGGAAGATAACTAGACTCCTCGGCCCAGAGCCATAGCTATTATAACTGAGGTTGATTAAAAAATGGTAAGTGTTTTCCATATAACAGAAAAACTCAAGTAATGTTTTGTTTAAAAATATTAACAGAAAGGTTCCACTAAAACAGCTGAGCACCCAGGAATTCAGCTTTGTTTTCCAATTTTCTGAAATGTTCTGATAAAATCTTGGCTTTTAGAAACACAGATGAAATATTTTGGGCTCACATAGCTATAGACAAAAAAAGAAAAACCTGAACAAAACACAGTGTCTCCAAAAGCTTTCATTTCAGGAGAGGCCTTTTCCTTCTTTTGCTGAAAAATGTTTTGATTGAACAAATGTGACCATCTATATTTACTTCATTAAGTATAGAAGGTAAATACAGGACACCTCGGTTCTGCCATGAGCACTCCTGCTGAATGGGCTTGCTCTGTCCCTCACTTGGGAACAAAACCACCAATGAACATAACTTTTGGTGCACGGTGCAGCCAGAAGTAGATACAAACTGAAGAGAAAAGAAATGAAACATGTATAAAGAGGCAAAGCAAGAAGAATGAAGGTAGACACTACGACATGGTTAGATCTGCTGAGAGAGGTTATTCTTCAGCTAGGAAGTAAATTACAGGTAGAGAGACAGAGATAAATCAAGGTCACATGCTTAAAAGAAAATGTGTTCTTGCTGATTCCTGAGCTTCAGTAATAGACTTATGTTCTCTGGTCCTCCACTACAGCCATCTTTTTAGTGCCCTAATTTCTTGACTCACTAACTGATAAACAATTTTAATGACATGGTACTAGGGATGTTTTCTGAAGAGCTTTTCATATTTTCTATCTTCCAATGTTGTAGCAAATTGCAGTTATTTAGGCACAGCTGCTGCCTGCTCCAAGCAGGCTTGTGGTGTCAAGGTAGGCTGAACATTCAAACCTGAAGGTCAGGTCACAGAGCTCCTGCCATCAGTAATACACTTGTTTTTCTCTCGTACAATGTGCATCTTATTCTTCTTCATGAACAATGATTGAAGCTATATCCTTATTTCAATTTACGTCAGCATTGGATGTAAGTGGAAATATTATATCTCATTGTGAGTGGGAACATTTACTCTTATATTTGGTGTTGTCTGTCTATCATCGATACACTTAATAGCTGAGCTGCACACAATATAAAAAATTATATTAGGAATAACTTCTTTCTTGAGTTTCCAAGCTGGAAGCAATAAGTATTTTTCTATAAGCCATACCCAGGTGTTCCTGGGCATTGAGAATCAGGAGGGTGTTGCAGCTTTCTGGTAGCAGAATGGGTCTTGGTAGAAAAGTTCTGTTTTGCCTTTCATATTTAGCAAGGAAAAGGATTGCCTTTTTGAAAACCACCCAAACTAAACTATGTGTTAGAAACTCTTGCTCAAATAGTTCACAGCAGAGTTCAAATACAGTACTCAACAAACATTAGTTTTGGTGCTGTAGCCTGCCAACTGACAATTATACTTCCAACAGTCATTTAAACACAAGCTTAAAGAGAAATATTCTTTTAGTCCAATACAAAGGCACTCAGGCCATTGTCATAATGATAGAAAATGATGTGCAGTATGGGAAAAATTGTCACGGTCATCCTTGATTAGAATACATATTTAAATGCATTAGTGACCAGTAAGCATTCAAACTGTTCTGCTAAGTCATATCCTTCTCTTTTTTTTTGTTATAGGTCATCTCTAATTTGTGTTGTTTCATTAGGTCTTGCTTACCTGACCCTCAGATTCAGAGAACAAGTCACGTAGAGGCATTAAAATTTAAGCTAGGTGACATCCAGAAATAAGGAGTGTATTTCAACCAATGGAATCTAAATATAGATGATTCTATTAAAAAAGAAAAACAAACCCAGAGAAAAGAGCTGTTTCTCTTTATTTTTATTTCTTTGACTTTTCTCTTTTTTTCCCTTTAGTAGTTTTAAGTTCAAAAACTTAATACCTTTTGCAGAAAAAAAACCCCCACAGTATTACAATAGCAAAAACACCATGTCTTTTATAATGGAACACCTATTCAGGATATCAATGGGTTAGATGAGCCTTTCATAAAAGCATAACAGAAAAAGGAGAACTATGCTTATCATGTATAGGAACACCGCCTAGATAAATTACCAATAAGGGCAGCTCTGATGCTGCATTCCATTTCAGTCACTTCTGCCAAATATATAGGAAAGGATGTTGAGCGTGCTTATGATCTGGATTAAATCAGGAAGGTCATTTAGAGACAGATTTAGATCTAAGGAGAGCTAAAACTTAGTAAATTCACTTTAATCTGGCCTATGATACAGCAACAGCTTTATAAAGAATGTAATTTGAGGCACTTCTGAATGCTTCTGCTTAGAGAATAAGGCT
Source organism: Nesoenas mayeri (assembly GCF_963082525.1). Classification (NCBI taxonomy): domain Eukaryota; kingdom Metazoa; phylum Chordata; class Aves; order Columbiformes; family Columbidae; genus Nesoenas; species Nesoenas mayeri. Next base: position 130,728,554 of record NC_137541.1, read on the forward strand.
CTTTCAGGCTTCTTTTTCCTGCTGAAAGGAGCGCCCCCCTTCTTTCTATCAGATTGTTCAAATGAAAAATTGTGTTGCAAACCAAAGTATACAACAGTAGACTATTTCCATTTAAACTATTCATGGAAAGACTACCATTTCCATAGCCATTTTCTATTCTCTTTTGCCTTCAAAAGAAAAAAAATCCTACTAACACAACATAACTAAAGCAATTCTCCAGGAAGAAAAAAAAGGATTCTGCATGAAATAGCACCTTGCATTACTTTTAATATGAAATTGTATGGAGTCATGGCAGGGATGGAGGAGAGACAGCAAGTTTAGCAAATTTGACCCTTGCATTGTCCCATAGTGACGTTTGCCATAAAGTGGAGGTGCTGGAAGTTCTTGTGTGTGGTACGACAAAAACGAGGACAAAGTATTCAAGTAAAAACAAATTACAACCAAACCCCGAACCCCAGAACAAAGTATGATCTGTTTGGAGACTTTACCCAATTTATGTGTAATTTCTCCCTTATGCACTTCCCCCAAATTTCTCTTCCCAGGATACTTGAAGAACATGAGGAATCAAGCCAGGTGGATAGGGAATTCAACCTTGAGGGTATTGAAACTATGGCTTGCCTACAGAGGTGGTCTCAGTCAATGAAAAGTTTTCAGGTTGATTTAGGAATTAGGTGATGCAAACCTATGTTCTCTTATTTAAAGCATGTGATGAGTTGCTCACTGTTGCCCTTTCTCATTTAAGCAGTAGTGAATCTATGAACAATAATAACATTAAGTATCCAGTCTGGCTTCACTTGTGTTTCTAACTTTGTCTACGAGCAAATGAAATTACACTTAGGTTTTAGATGTGTCAGCCTTTGCATTTTTCCTGCCTAAGAGCTGTAGACATCTGCGTTACTGAATGCTAACATTCTGTTGTTAGAAATGAAATGTTCATCAATCTGCTGACATACTCTGCTGTCAAAATTTGTTTGTAATCACACTGATAGCTCTTCTGAGGAAGACCCCTCCAGTGAGAGCAAGGGAACACCAATACCTCACAGAGTATACTCCCATCCTCTGTGTTGAAGTCCTAAGTGATAATCACCAGGAAGAACATCAAATACTGATAAGTAATGACATTAAACTGTAGATCTACCCATTACCCAAAACTCTCTGAGGCTACCAGAGAGTTTCCACAGGCTTCATCATGCCTAAGTAGGCTTTGATCTCAGAAAAGATTAATACCAGTAAAAACTGTACTGTAACACCCAGATATTCTTCAGGTAGCTATAGCAATATCCTTGTCACATGAGTGTTTGTGGGCAAGGAGAGGGACATTATAGCTGTCTGCTTCTTGGGCCAATTGAAAGCCATGGTAAGATAATTTCATGAAGTCTACTGAAAAGATATGCTTCTTAACACCCTTGTAGACTGCACTGTAACTAATGTGATTTAATTAGGCATTAAATGGATTCCTGTTTGCTCCCAGTGTATTCATCTGTCAATAATATCTCCACAGCAGCAGCTGTACCAAGTTGATTTTATTTTCATGGCAAAGGTATATTGAAAAGCAGAAAAAAAAAAAAAAAAAAATAAAACACCAAAAAACAGTCCTGCCTTTGCTAAGACTGGATTTGCTGAGGGGTAAAACTCCATAATCAATAATAACAGAAAACATTGGGTGGGGGAAAAGCGTGACACACATCCTGAGAGGAATAATAAAATATGCCCAATTTATATGGTTAATCTTCTCTGTAGGCTTGCTCTGCAAATTTAAGGAAGATTAAATTTCAGATATGCTGTTTCTTGTTTTTTCTGGCAACAATAAACTTCAGTTTGGGGGAGCTTGGGGAGGGAGAGGCTGAGTGGGGAGAAAGAGCCACAGTAAAGTGTGTGCTGTCCATGTAGTTTTGCCAGACTGCTGTCTCAATTGAGAGCTGTGATCGAGATTTATTGGGCTTAAAATATGAAACAGACCTTTCATGTTGGAATTCTAAATATCTTCTTAAGCAGTAGTGAGTACCACCAAATACTTAAAGGCAACACACCAGAGTTCAAATCCACACAATATTTTCTTCTCTCTTGTGAACCAGCAGATTGTAGGAAACTTGCTCAATATCTTCATTTTCGAACTGCAGAAAGAGTATGTTGGAGGCTATGATCCTCATCTGAAAATAGCTTTTTTTTTTTTTTATATTAGATTTTGGCTCAGATGGTCAAGATTGCTAGTATTTGAACATGTGCATTGAATGGGCAGGTTTATCACTTAAGTTAATAAAGAAAATGCTTGAATGCATGCAAGATGTTTGCATCTTGGTAGCACATTTTATTAAGCTCCTAGTTAGGTAGTGGCAGCAGGAACAGCTTAGAAAAGATCTAGACTATTTGTTTCATGCCACTTTTCCAGCCTCCTGTTCCTCTCTTATACCAACAGCTATGTTCTACAGGAAAAATAAGGATGTCTGCTGGAGAAATACAAGGAGAGCCAAAGTTTTCTCTGTGAACTTCAGTGGCTAGAGAGCAAAATGCAAAACCTGCTTCCTTTCACTACTTTTCCATTGTTATGTTTTAAAATTATATTTGAAAGAACTCATATCCTCTTTCAACATATTTTGGAGGTACAGCAATGAGAATATATTTAGACTGTCAGGCTGCATGATGTTGTTTATGTTGCAGGTCTGGTATCAGTTACATTGAGTTTTTGGTATGAAATCAGTAGATATGACTATTGCAAATTTTAATGATTGAATGGAGTTCTAACTGGCAAGTGGAGTCTGGATGATTGTTTTGTAGTGGCTTACATGAAATAGGTCTTCAGTAGCAGATCTACCAATCATATATGGACCAAGTGACTGATTGCACATGAGGTCAAAGAATATTTTTCACCAGTTGTCCCAGTGGCACTAGGTAAGTGAGAAAACATGGGAGAGCAAGTGCTACAAGCCACAGGAAAAAGTACAAATTTCCATATTTTTCTTCCATTCACAAAGAATGTCACTCAGAAAGAATGAAAGAGATTGAGATGGGTAGAAAGGTTCCTTTCCCGGCTGACTGGTAGGTAGATAAGTCTGATACACAAGATTCATCACCTGATGAGCTTATTCTTTGAAGATGCTGCATTTCAGCTATGCTCATAAGACTTTTACATCTCTTTGTATTACCAGGTACACACTTTTCAGTTCTTCAGTCTAGGAAACTAGACTGTATCTCATGTGATTGATCCATCTTAGTCTCCCATAGTAGACTAACACGGATGCAGAATCTCAGTGGCTTTGTCACAGGTATTTCTGTTATTAGCTCCTGAAGTAAACAATATTGTCATGTCTCATTGAGTTGAAAACGATCTTGGAGGTGTTACCCAGACCATTTCTAGCTTGAGCTTAGAGGGTGTATGCTACCCAAGGACAATTTGGAAGTGGTGTGCTCTCATGCATTAGAATTTTGCACCAAAATGTAACACACCGGTGCTCTGTAGTTTGCTTTGCTTTAATAAAAATGGTGAGCTGAATTTAGATTTGCTCAAAATGGCTTGAGATGTTTTTAGCTGAAGGATGATGATACTTCTGAAGCTGACTAAAATCCTGTGAAGGATCCTTCACTCTGAAGTTCACTTGCCACCACTGCTACAGAGCTGAAATCTGTTAACATTCCAGGCATGCTGTAGAGCTCATAATTTACACAGTCTTCTGACTTGGAGTGGGTTGAAGAGTGATGAAGATTGAATGGGTTCATTATAATTGTTGTTTATTTTAAGCAGTTACACATCTCTTCTAGTTTGGATAGTCATCATTGGGCAGGTCATTTATGGTTTTGCATTGTGAGCTTTATTCCTTTTCTTTATTTGCAGTTGTTGAGCCAGTTTTAGAGCAAAAAACATTGGCCTTATTAATTGGACAAAAAATTCTCCTTTGCAGCATGTAATTCAGTTTCATCTGTCATAATGGTATGGAAGTCGTAAGATAAAATTATCTGATTCCTCCAGAATGAATGTATGGGTTTTTTTATACCCTATTTTATCTACTTTTTCTCTCAGGCTACAAATACCACTGTTTAATAAATAGACCATGAAAATCCAAAGCCTCTACTGATTGTTCTGTGAATGATTTATGAATGAAGAAATATGTGTTTTCTATGCATAAGTGTTGTAGATGTGTTGCATTATTTGTGCACCATCACTGCAGGAAGACTTTGCTGTAAAGTAAATAATAAGTAAATTGCAAGCAAAAGAAAAAAATGTGACAAAACTCCATGTGTGTTTGATTTACTCTCGAATTTGATGTGTGCAATGGAATAGCTGGTGGCCCAATCACTGGTCCAAAGTCTTCAATCAGGAATAACAAGCATACTTTGGAATCATTGTATTTCCCTATGCAATGACCCTGATCCACTTTTCATTTCTTGTATAATGTATGCTGCATGGCACTATAGCTCCACAGTGGTCCGACATTTGCATTGGCAGCAGTAGGATTCCTAGATATAGGAAGAATGACAATAGCCAGTGTGAGAAGGAATGGGTGGCAGTCAAGACACTAAACACATGTAAAATATCTTGTCATTCTTCTTAACAGCTGTCAATCACAGGTTCTTATTAAACAAGACACCCCCAAGGGTGAGAGTCAGTTACTCTGTTGTCTTGTTATCTTCACAGAAGCTTCTCAGCAGGAAGCATTGTGGGACACCTTACCTGGGAAACCCAAGCTTGTGCAACCTATATCTTTTAGACATATCTAAAAACAAATAAGTATTGAAAATGTGAGCTCCTTTTCCTGAGAAGGCCACTTGGCACCGGTGGCCTCACTGGAGAACTAGGCATAATGGAATTAGCATCCAATTTGTATCAATTCCCATTAGGGTTAGATCAACCCATGTTATCCTATTAGTTTGAAGCAGTTAGAGAAACACACAGATGTGTCTGTGTTCTAAAGACCAAGACAAAGTCTTGTTACACTTTTTTTTTCTTTTCCCTCCAATGGGATTACAATGGTTCTTGTTGTCTGTTTTTGTCTCAGTACTCCTTGATTGACAATACCCTGGGAGATGTCACTGTCCATGCATTGTAATAGCCTAGTGTACCAAGGGTGCTTTAGGACCTTGTTCTCCTCTTTTTTTCAGGTGTTATAAACGTCTGTCACTGCACCACAATGACGACCTCTTGTTGCGCTTAGATGTCTGCTTTATCAGTCAGTGTCTGAGGGAGACACGAGAGAAAACTTTAGGTAGTGACATGAATAGAGGGTAAAGAAATAGGGCAACTTTATTATGGAGTGTCATCAGAAAGTAGCATGTGGGGAATGTCAATTTAATAATAGAATTGACAGCTTTTCTCTGGTTTCCGCAATGCCACAAGTGTTTCTTCGACAGTTTAAAAAATAGGCCTTTTGTTGCAATCAGTGAGTGGCACTACATACATTTGTGAATGCCCTGCATAACTGAGATTCCCCCAAATGCCACTGTCCTAAGACCAGTCCCAAGAATCCTTCTGCACTGACTAAGGTTAGTGGTGTATGGAGACCTGGTGAACCTAAAGCAATGTAAAATATGGGGTACAGTAGCCAGGAGGATGTAGTATAGCTAAAAAGATGCTGAGTTACCATTCTGTCAGGAAGGAGTTTCTAAATTAAAGAGGATGCATGTGTCATGGTAAAAGTTGCTACGTAACTGGCCATGAATTTTCAGATTTCCAGTGAAAACAGTCACTCAAAAAACCTTCTTGTTCACCGTAGAAAAATACTAGCATTTAGTGAAAAGCTAGAGGTCCATACATTTTCTATTTTTCAATCAAAAAAAGTGAAAAAAATAAAAAAGCAGAACTTTACATGATTTTTCCTTGATTTCTTCTTATTTGTGCAAGAAATTCTAGCTAGTTTGTTGACTTCTGCAATCTTAACTACAACTGTTTTAGAAAGCAAGGCACATAGTCTGGAGATTAATATTGTTCCTTTACAAGCTGCAAACACAAGAATAAATTAGAGATGTCTCCTTTTTCATGTGTTCTTTTCAGTTTTGAATTTGACACGAATTATCTTAGCAGAGGGCAAGACATATTTCATAATCTGTTTGCAATTCTAAAAGCATAAACTTCAAGATACTTTTTATTACAACTCTGAAATGACAAATAGATACTACACCTTTGCCTAGGTGTCAACACAGTAATTTTTCTTCCTCTTTTGAGGAACAGGATCATTCTAGTAAAGAAAATAAGACTGAGCAGAGTGGAAAACAGAATAAAATGAAAACTGTAAGTTTTGTGTGTTGGAAAATGGGGTTTTATTCCTTTTTTCAAGCAACCATATGCTAGATCATTCATTCTAAACATTGGACTTTTCTGCCAAGGATAAGAATAAGGAAAAAAACACCTAGCCACCAAGGGTTTCCAAATGAAAGTAGGAAACATCAAAACCATTAAATATAGATATACAACAAAAACACACAGCATCATTTTGTAGCAATAAACCAGTAGTTCCACTACTGGAACTATCTAGTCTAAAGGGCATATAAATGATGATGATGATGGCAAAAGCTTACAGTGCACTGTAAGTAGACATCTAAATAGATGATGTCTCATAGAATAGTTTGTCTTTCTCCATGGGCATGGGCTTTTTAATTAATTTTGGTTTATAAATTTGAACAGCTTGTTTGCCTGGCAATCTAAGGAAAGAAACATCCAACTAGCTTTTACTAATTTTAATGTGCAAGTTTTCTAATATACATACAATTATGTGGTAAACATATAACTAGGTAAAAAATAAAAAACATGTTTCCTCGGTATACGTTGCTTTAGTAAAATTAGTTCTACTTCATAAACTCAATTGACAGTCATTGAAATTGAAAAGAAGAAAAGTCAAGGAAAATGCATCAAGGTTTATATCCCTTATACCTCCATATGCCAAGGCTAAGCAAACAACCATTATTCCCTGTGATGTGTTCAGAAAAATAAACAAATGAGTCTGAAAACATTTTTATTTTTAATGAAAATTAATTTGTTGGCAAGATCTGCAAGGTCACCTGAAGTTTTTCTCCTGTGGCTATCTCATGAAGACGACACCTACTTGTCTCTGTTATGAGACAGTCCCATGTCTCAAAGACCAGATACACATATTCTAAATCAGATTATTCAGTAACTGTTTAAATTTTGAATTGAGTAGCATTTGGATTTAAGACAGAAAAACAACTGCTTAAGGATATCTTCATTCTTTTGAAAGGAAGGAATCTTTCAAGGGCTCTGTGGTGTCACAAGTTACTAGTAGGTAAGTCTCTCTTCCTTCTTGTGTCAAGGTTTCATGCATTATGAAAGAAAAGTCATCCATTACCTGGTTCTTAGACATTAATGTGAATATTCTTCTTTCTCCGTTTCATTTATTATAGTTTAGAATTAGAACATTAGGACACTTGTCAAATGTAAACTACATCATTTGTTTCCCTTTTAAACATTCAGTATCTTTGAAGTCAAAGCTTCAGTCAGACAAGCTTAGCTCAGAAAAAAGGCATAGCATTACAGTGCTGTCACTACTAGGAGCTGAACCATGGCCAGTTTAGGCAGTATTATATCATTGGAATTAAACTGGTTTCCTGTCCCCTTGAGAGAAAGTCTTTAAAAAAGAGAGAGAAGAAGAAAACAATATTCTTCTTGTTTGACTTTTCAAATTTATGACCCTGTGCAGTCCCCCTCTCACTTCCATTATGCAAAGAAATATGTTTCTTTGTTTGGGAACATAGGGCTTGTAATTGGACGTTGTCTCCAGCGTGGACTTCATGGGCTACATTACAGGAGGTAGCTGTGTAGTGTTTAACAAGAAATCCATCCCCACAGTAGCTGCAGGGAAACAAACTCCCACAAAACTTATTTTGTTTCTCAGAGGCTGCAGTTGGAGTGGAGGAGCATAGTATTATACCCTTCACAGATATGCCCAAGAAGCAAAAAGATATACCATCAGGAACTGATAGGTGCTTAACATGCTTTTCCCTGGGCCATAAAAGTTGGTATAGAGTGTGCTTGCAAGCCCAACATGCACATACTGCAATTTATCTACTCCTGCCAAAAAATTAAGATCAAAATGCCCAGAACTGTCTGGATGGATACAAATGCTCTCCAAATGCCTTAAAAAACAAACAAACAAACAAACAAAAAACCAAGAAAAAACAACCAACCAAACAAACAAACAAACAAAAAACCACAAAAAAACAAGGAAAGCATGAATTAGTTTTTGGATCTGATCACATTTAGGGGGCTAAAAGTACAAAGAAAAACAGATGCCTCTGTGATCACAAACAAAAATGGTTCAATGAACAACTAGGAAAGCATTTCTTAGAGTTTTAGTCTGCTTCTTGTGTGTAAACAGAAGAAAAAGAAGACTTTACGAGATATGTTGTTCACAAAACAGTTTGACCATATGTAGCTTGGAGACAAAATTTCAGTCAGCTTGACCTCACAGTTAAAAAAGACTGGTGGTCTCAACCTGACACCTAATTAGTATTTCCTCACCTTGCCTTTATGGTGTCTATAGTTTGGCATGATCTGTGATTTCTCCTCAGGAGACCCCAAGTTGTGCAATGCTGAGGCTAATATGGGTCAGGAGAGGAACCTCAGCTAGGCTCCAAAGGGAAGTTTATAGAGATTCCATCCACACTCAGACACCATCATCAGTACCACATTTTCAACATTAAACTGAAAAATAACTAATGAAAGCCTAGACACTGCAGTTTAGCTTCAGTGAAACATAGAGCAGTATGCAACATTTGTGCTGCCTTGTGGAGACTGAACTCCAAACGAACTGTGAAAAGCTTCCAGGGTATTGCTGTTCCCCCACCCCCCATTTGCTCTGACTAGAAGGTTGCTGGATTCCTCACAACTCTTAACTGGTAATGATAGCACAACAAACATAGGAGAGAGACTATGTATTTGTAAAGCTCTCGATAAGAGCCAGTAAAGACACTATGCAGTAAAGAACATCCTAATCCACAGAATTAGTTTTGAACATTTCATCTATGGAGAGAAAGCAAAATTTTTCAGACTAAAAATAGTTTTCATATCCCTATTCCTTAGTTTTTGGGGTTTTATTTTTTAACATTATCACCATACTTTAAAGTCTCCAGGGTAGAATCAGAGATTTTGCTGAAGAGTAAAAATTATTTTAAAATGTTCAAAAGTCTTATGTGGGCAAATTGTTAGCAGTTGTCCTTTCATGACAAAAATTCATTGGATGAAAGGAAAAAAATACTCATCCCTTTCAAATAGAGAAGTTTCTGTAATGTAACACTTAAAACATGTATAGTACATACTTCAGGCACAGGGTGAGGTGGTGATGATTTAAAGCCATTGCAAAAAGGAGAAAGACCCACCAAAGCCAGTACAATAAGCAAAACAGTCCACAAATGGACGGCAATTTTAGCCACTGACTAGTAGAAAAGCTACTGTCCTTGCTTCATCAAATCTTGGTCCTTGCTTCCCACCAACAAGACCTAGGAAATATTCCTGTTGGCTGGAGTCAAACAATCATCAATTTATCTTAGAGAGGAAAAAGCTTTTACTATTCTCTTTTACCTTCAAGGAAACCTTTACTGCCTTTATTCTGCACTCCCTTTTCCTTGAGGAAAGCCATGCACAATTTCTCTTTTATCTTTTAGTCCAACCTGAATTCAGCTCTTCCTAACCTTGCAAAATATTCCCTTCCTGTGCAGTTTCTGCCATTACATCCCTCACATCCTTCTTCTCCCTTTCCATGTATTCCATCTTCTACTCTCTTGACAATAATATACAATTGTAGAGTCAAAGAATCATATAATTGTTTAGGTTGGAAAGGACAATAAGGTCACTGAGTCCAACTGTTAAACTAATGCTGCCAAGTCCACCACTAAACTATGTCCCTAAGTGTCACATTTACACATCTTTTAAACACCTCCAGGGATAGTGACTCAACCACTTCCCTGGGCAGCCTGTTCCAACGCCTGACAACCATTTCCAATAATATCTAATCTAAACCTCTCCTTGTGTCACTTGAGTTCATTTTGTCTTGTCATGTCGCTTGTTGCTTGGAGGAAGAGACTGACATCCTCCATCCTACAACCTCCTTTCAGGTAGTTCTAGAGAGTGCTATGGTCTCACCTCAGCCTCTGTTTCTCCAGACTAAACAATCTCAGTTACCTCAGCTGCTACTCATAAGACTTGTGCTCCAGACCCTCAACTCTTACAGGGAGGCTTCTCAAACTCATAAACACTCACCAGTCCTGTACTCCCACTCAATTCCTCCATAAATTTCAAATCCCTCGGGTTAGAGTATTTGAGCATTTGTAGTCACAGGGTCCTGTTGGCAGCTAATAATCACCATGTGCAGTGCTCCTACTGTCATCAAAATCACTACTCAGCCTGAAACTGACACAGGGACTTACACTGGCATGTATTGAGTTATTTCTGCCTGGTTTGCCATAGTCTTTGCAGACCTCTATTATTTTGCCCCTCTGCAAATGATATCCCAGGTAACAGAGCATGCTGGGAGCACTTTCAGTTGGAGTGGGGGATCTCACTCAATATGCAGGATAGGCCTTGGTGCAGCCCTTGCCATGGACATACTGCAGAGCCCTGTGCCTCCTCCCTCATGCATCAGCAGCAGCTGGTGAACAGATCACAGATGAGAGCAATCAGTGTGACATATGAAGTTACAGAGCAGGAGATTGTCTGCTTTACTGCACTGTAAATGCTAAATGCCAATATGAATTTTGTGAGGAGGAAGGAAGATATACTTAAGGTGGTGCTAGTTGATGATGTCTCCAGCACAACATGTATGATACTACACAGAATTTCCTTGCACCAAATTCTCTAGTGTCTGAAAATTAAACCCTGAGAAGTGCTACACTTCTAACAAGCTGCTCTCTTGTTATGAATGCTAATTCTTCTAGATCTTCCATCTGGTCCAATGGGGGCTAGACTAGATGATCCATAAAGTTCCCTTCCAACTCAAGTTATTCTATGATTCCTAGCAAAACTACATGGAGATAGAACACCAACTATATCATAATTAGGTATTTTACTAAAGAGTTGAACAGATGGGCTGTCCATTTTAAGACTCTTATGTAGAAACTTTCCTTCTATAGAATAAGACATATTATGGCTGCAGTAAACAGATTTGCCCAATGCTTATAGAAGGCCTTTGTATTTGTAATGAGTGCCTTGCAACCCTTGGACTGTTTATCCTCAGAACCTCCCCACGAAGTAATGAATGCTGTCATACTTAAGTTGACAGGGTTGATGTGAGGCTTAAAGAGTCAAAATGGTGTACTAAAGTTGGTCATCTGGTAGCTTGCTGCTACCAGGAGATCATCTCTCCACTTCCTTTGGGCTGACACTGGCATTCATCTCACACCATGATGAGTGTGGGTGGTTCTGCTCTCTAAACTGATAGAAATCTATTCTTTCTTGCTGATAAATTTTCTGCCAATGTAGAGGGTTCAAAAAACAGACAGTATGAGGGCAAAAGGGGTGGTGACATCTTGAAGCAAAAAATATGCATGAAGTGGGGCTATTCCTATCAGAAAATGAGGTTCTTTACTTAATAACAGATTGTTATTTTCTGAAACGGATCTTTTCTTAGTAATACTGCCACTTGTTGAACAGCAAAAAGAAAGGACCTATGTTGTAAAAGTTCACCTTAAGTGCCTTAACTCAGGTTACAGCAGGGCACCAGTGGCTGAACTGACTGAATTTTAGACTGAATTCATGTGTTCATCCTTACTCCCTCTTCTAACTTTTGTTCTGTTGTCCTGAATTCCATAAAAGGAGATCACAGGGAAAGAGAGTTTTCTTGATTATAGTACCATGAAATACACACACTCACAAACACGCTGTTTCTTCTACAGTAGTGGTTCATTAAGAGTTACAGAACAAAATAGTTATGTATCACATAAGGCTGCTATGGAAAGCAGGAAAGTAAGTGATTGTGCAGTTGAAGTCTGTGTATTAAAGCACTCAAGATGGATGGAGAGCTAAGTTAAAATTACATGTAAAACATTAATTTATTGATTTTCTGACTGTAATTATTTGACCATCCAAGCAGATGGTTGCATTAATACAGGATAGGTAGGCTTGTGTCTTGTAAAATTGCAAGTTGCAAGTTATTCCTAATAATTTAATTATTACAGTACCCTTTATCAGATATAATTTCATTCATTAACTCCAGTCTTGGTTTGCCTTAGGGTATGATAATGCCTAAGGAGATCACATTTTAGTCTAATCAAATGTTCTGTAGGTTAAAAATGGACACTTACAAATAATAAAAGTTGTTGGTCTGAGTCAAGTTTAAAGCTATTTGTCCAAACTTTCACATTTGGGTGAGATATCTGTATTTTGGAAGAGAGGGAGACTGATTTGAGTCCAGCTGTTTGGAAATAAACACCCTCAGATGTCATTTTTAATAACTAATAATCTGCTATAAGAGAGGTTTCTTTCTCACTAAAAGAAAAGTATTGTCTGAAGTAGATTTTTTCTTGGCAATATTGCCATTTGTTAAAAAGCAGGAAAAAAAATTAAGTGATTTTTAATGAATCTCACATTTACCTAAAGAAAAACTTCAGCTCAAGCATTTGCAGGAAAAGGCCATTATAATTCAAGTTTCTGTAAACATGCTGTGATGACAGGATTTTAATACTGCACCTGAAGGAAAAGGATAGTGTACGAATGTAATGCACCTGCTGGCTTGGGTGTTTATATGATCAGCTAAGCGGGAGCTCTTAATACTTCCCAGCAGATCTCTTCAGTGGGCCTGCTATAAATCCCTCCACAGCCAGACAAGTTGGCCTTTATTTTTTCATATTGCTCTGGGCATCTCACATGACATTCCCAAATAAGGAATTGTACTACAAGCCTGCTCTGATTGCTAGTAATGACTTAACTGCAGAGGAATTATAACAGCATGAATAACAGTGGTTTGCACTGTGAATGCCTAAGCTACTCCAAAAATGCCAGACGAACCAATATAATGTGCTTCTCACTCATAACTCTGAAATAGAAGAGAAAGTCAGGGCACTTTACAACTGCTGCTAATCTGTAAACACTGATTGTTCATTCAACAGCAGGAAGGAAAAACAAACGGAAAGCAAATCATAGTATTAGCTGTTACTGGGTCCTATGGGAGTAAAATTAAGCAAACTATTACATTAAAATATAGATAGGGAAATAAAATTTCCCTTTGCTTAAAAAGGGTAACTTGAATGAACATTTTGTCAGCAAAACCTCTCTCTGTGTGTGCATGTCTTCTTAAACAGCATTAGATTTCTAACTCTTAGATAGAAATAAACCAACACTGTTTGTATATGAATTAGACTGCAAACTCCCTAGGGACAGAATCTTCTTAATTGTTTTGTCTTACAGCTTGTTTAAACTGGCCTGTAAGTTTGGGCTGTACTTGTAAACTATTGGTAGCGAGAGTAGATACAGAACATCTATCTAATAAGTATCTAATAAAACATACCAATAAGAAGACTATAGGTAGGAAATATTTCAAAAGGCAACAATCAGATTAAAAAAATTAATTTAGCACATAGGTATCTTCAGCAAGCCTATTGGATTACATACAGAGTAAAGGGGGTGCTCACAAGTGGGCAGTGACTCTCAGTGCTTGTTAATGGAAAAAGCTGCAAATTGCTAATGTATATATAGGGGACATGCAAGGAGGGGAAAGAAAGAACAAAAATCAAGTTGCAAATCGAGCACAGGGAAGTAACGAAAGCCTGGGCTTAAGCTCAGCAATTCACAACCAATTTCAGCCACTCTCCAGGAATGATTTAAGCAAGTTCTCTGGCAGGATTTCACCTTGCAATTGCTACTGTGCTACTAATAAGCAGTTTTCCTAGGTGTGGCTGGTGCTGCCTCACAGCAGCGGAGGAATGAGAGGTTGGTGCCTAGAAAGGCTGTTTAATAATACAGTCTGAGTGGAGAGAGTAGGGCTGTTAGAAAAAAACTGTAGGAATCTGAGGAAGCTTAGAACTTGTTGTAGCAGTACTTGCTCTGTGTCCCCTGCTGGGTGGGAATTGTGGTGGGCTTTGCTAGGCTGTGCCTCAAAAACCAATTGTTGAAGGATATACTTGACCTTTTTTGGCAGGGGACCTGTAACGTACTGTGGATGTTTCTCTGAAGCATAGTGCAGCATTTCATTACCCAACTGAGTGATCTGATGTGCTTGATGGGCAGCACCAGGACTAAGGAGCAACAAGTCTGTCACAGCAAGGCTAATGCATCCACAGGAAAACTTCAGTGATGCTGCTTCTGTGGGTAGCCTGTGACATTGTGGCACCCTGAATAGCCCTACTGGTGCCTACTGTGCCACCATGGAGCAACCTTCAGGGCAGACCCTTGCCACAAACAGCTGTGGTATTTGGAGCTATAGTGAGAGACCAGAAGAATTCCTCCTTACACGCTATAAAAACCTGCATTCCTTCCTTTGGGCAAAGCAGGCTGGATTTCTCCTTGTCTGAGTTCTCTGACTTGTGCAATTTGCCAAAAAGTCTGCCTCCCTGGAAAAGAGCAGTTACCACTAATTGTTTTCCTGAGAACCACTCTTTTGAGTTGTCAACCAAAGCTGCCTTCTGGCAGCTGCCCAGGTTGCCATAGTTCTAGACAAAATGAAAATGTTATTCAGTGAGGTATCTGCATCAAAGGGAGAAGCGATGGAAATATCAGTCAGCAAAACTTGTGATGTTGTGCCTAGGAGGAGCTCTGTCTCAGTATTTTGCACCATTGCAAGAATGGTGCTTGCAAAGAGGATGAAACTATGAGATCTGGCCAGGGATTCGTAATTCCATATAAGGAAGAATTCCATTTTTCAGTTTTCATTTTCTTCAAGATAAAGTGTGCCTTGGGCTAGAATCACTGTTTTCTCATCCATCTGGCTACCTGAGCAGAAACATAAGGGAAGAAAGACCCATGCTTTATAATTTATGCCTAAGCCTTCAAAAAAATATTTCTTTTGAGATGTTGTCAAATTCACCAAAACAAATGTTACTGTTGGAGGGAAGGTGATGGGAGGGAAGAGAGCAAATCTAGGACACTGTTTTCTCGAGGATGACAGTGTGCCCCAGTGCTCAGTACTCATTTGGACTGTAAGAGCAGGAAAATGCCCTGAGAGCCAGATGTACTGGTTTTCTTCTGATCTTGAATAGGAAAGGACTCATTTACCCTTCAGGGTAGTTTGTATGAGTTAACAGAACCTGCACTATTGGTCTCTGTCCTTGTTTTGAGGAGAGATGGCCTTTTTTCTGCTATTCCTGTATTTTTGAAGCAATAGGGAGCCACTATGCACAAGGCACTTGTGAACTAGGAGGAGAAAAACACAATTTAGGAAATTCAATAACTGAAAAAAAAAAAAAAAAGTAACAAAAATTATGGTTCTACTTTGGGGTAAAACTCGGTTGGCATTGTCCATGAAGACTCAAACAGCCTATGTCAAGTGGACATGATATTGCAAATCTTTTTGTGTAACCTCCAGACCTGCAGCATGAGAAAAATCTCACTCACTGGTGACAGATTGTAGTCTCGCAAGTATGAAGAAATGTCCTAGTTTATGTATGTATGGCTTTTTTAATGCATATATTTACATATATCTCTCTATATAAGTAAATTTTAATTTTACTGTGGGACCTCTGTAAATTGACTTTTGCCTTTTTAGGTATATCAGGCCTTATTTAACTGAAAATCGTTTTTGATAGCTATGTGAAAATACAGTATGGAAATCTCTCTTTGCCTGTGATACAGTGTATGCATCACTGAACTAGTAACCTTTGTGTAAAGAATTTAACAATAGAGTTCTCTAACGTATGGAATCTTAAAAAATATCAGCTTGGGCCTTGATTTCAGAAATTGCTGCTGCCTGGAATGTAGGCTTTTTAAAATTTCCCAATTAAATGCTAAGAGTTTTTTTAAAGGTTTGCCATTATATTGTAGAATATTTAGTAATTTCATAATTTTTCCTGTAAATAAAGAAAATATCAAAAAAATGGCTGAAACTATGGAAATACTTTCAACATGGACAAGTCATTTAGAAAGAAGAATCAAGGGTTGAATTTAGGTTAAAAAATCGATTTTTTAACCACAAGGAAGATCAACTGATGCTCCTATTTTCCTCTATGGTGATCCAGTTTCTAATGGCTCACATGCAGAACATTTTACCAAGTATTTTTACTCTTAGAAAAAATGCTGAGTGTATAGAGCATGTTGACTCTTGATACAACTGGTCATAATCAGAAGAGAGAACAGGATGACCTTGCCTCTGACTCCTATCCAGGATTCTCCTACAGGATATAAGTGGCAACATTTCTGAGTTTTTTTGCAAGGTAGACTTGGCATTTTTAGTCACCTGCTTAACACTTCAGACAAACAAGTGTTAAGTCAGATGGGTATGGGAAAGAGAAGTGAGAGCTCCTGATGAAGTCAAGGAAAGAGAAACAGTTCTTTCATTTACTGAGAGAAGTGGATATGTCTTACTGCACATCAGAGCAGGGTGCATCCTTGGTGTGCCCCACAGCAGGGATGTTTCTCAAATGTCAGCACTGAGTGAACCTATTAAAACCCTGGGCATGGCTCCAAGCTTCCTGCTGACTTGGCTGGATCTAACTTTGAGGTGACCTCAGATCATTCAGGGTCTTTACCAGGTGGGTTGTGAATATCTTTGATGTTGGAAATCTCTCTATATCTCTAGGCAACCTGTTCCTGTGTTTAATCAACCTTGTTGACTTCTTCACCAGTGTCTAGGTCTGTATGTGCAAAACACAAAGAAAACATGAAGACGGGGGTGTGAGGGGGTGGATGTTGTTTGTACATCTACTTTTCTAAAAAATTCAAGTTTGATACTTATTATTTTGATGACTTCGTGATTCTTACATGTTGGTTCTGCCATATCCCAAATATGAAGTAATTAACAATTGATCTCATGTCTCACAAATATATTTTACTACAGCTTCATCCCTGAGCTGGACTGTCTCTTCTGGAGTCTATCATTCCAATCACATGGAAATATCTCAGAATTTTTGACTAGAGAGCAGACTGTGTAGTGAATATGATGATGTGTAGTTGAATGTTTTCATGGATAGGTAAGCCTTCTAATATACAGTTTGTAAGGTCCGAGACAGATCCATTCTGACTTTGCAGGCTATCAAGATAGTGTGAGATAAATACTTTTGATCATATCCCGTTATATAAAAAACAATAATTGTACTACCCTGTCAGTTTCTCTTTGTGCATCACTCTCACTAATGTGATAAGCATTTCTATCTATCTCTGGAATTTTACTGATTGTTTTCTTTTAACAATAGCAATTGTGTGGAGTGCAGTCACAGATAATTTGCATTGGAGTTTTTCAATGTGCATTCTTCAGAGTCCCTTGGCAATAGTGGGATGCAAAGCCTTGTTAGACTATTGGCTTTATTATCCAGCCCATGATTCACAGGAAAATGTTGTAATGACCTCTTGCACCAGCAACTAATTCTTTTAAAAGATGAAAGTTATTTCTTCTCCTGGCATAGATATCAGAATCTGCCTTCAAAGAATGATATGGCATTCATAGTACAAGCTGCCCAACACTTCTAAAGGAGTAAAAACAGCAAGACCATTTTTTTTCAAGTGTATACACAAGCCAGCTGTATTTTTTTTTATCCTGTGCTTCAGAGGCAGAACTGTTTCCTCCTGCTACTCAGACACAGCACATGTTAGCAATAAGTGAATCATATTTAAGATGGAGAAGAGGAGAAAAACAACTCTGACCAGAAGATTGACCCATCTTCCAAATAAAAACTAACCTATAAAACTTGGATTAATTCAGACAACTTTTCACAGCTATGCTGTCTGCTTGTAGTCTAGAAGAGCACAGATTCTTATTCCAATCTGGAGCGTGTACCCTAAATGGTCAGCTGGATAAAAGGGTCCAGTTTTTGATGCTATGGGCATTCATGTCTTTTATCTCTTTTTCTGAACTATACTACTGTGATTTCTTGTCCTGACTGCTTTTGATAAGTACCTGTTCCAGAATATCACTTTCCTTGTGTTTAGCCTTTTTCAAATTTCTGGTCAAAATTAACTGATGATAAATTAAAGCTCACTGGGTGATGTAGCCCCTTAGCTTAAATGAGGCTTCTACTTCCCTGATGTTTTTACTTCACCAGGATGGACAGCAACAATTTTGTCTTGTAGATCTAGTGAATCACCCTCTTCTCTAGATTTTCTGACTCTAATGCTAGTGGCCTGAGTGGTTTACAGACATGTTTTGTTTTGGATGAATTTACTTATGGTTCAGGTGTCTTATATTTCCAGTGAAAAGCTTACCAGTATTTTGTACTTTCCTATTTCTGCGGGAAAATGTAGCCTGATACATCACATTTGTCCTTTCACAGTGATATATCATTGATGGATTCACCAATCCATAGGGCAACTATATCTTACTCCTTCTTGGCCTGTTTTGATTCATTGAGCATAGATTTGCAGGAAGTATCAAATGCCAAGTGAACAATCTTTGATTTCATATTCTATTTCATTTCAGTTACTTCTGTCCTCAAGTTTCTCCAGACCTTCTTGCATGATGTTTCAGTCCCTTTCAATTTGTCAATGAAAGACAGTTTCGTTCATACCACTTATTCAGTATACTGTTGCATTTTTCTGCCATCACCTTTAATTAACTATTTAGCACCCATGTGTGTGGAGTTTCACTTGCAACTTTCCTCCATGTCAATAGCTTCCCTGTCAGTAAATGCTATTTTCATTTTTCCTTTATCCAGTTCTTATGCACATTATGATTTTCTTCTTTTAATTAAATGGTAGGGATAATAAATACATTTTGTGCTTGTTAGACCAGATGAAATGAGTTGAGCATATTCTGAATTAAGGCAACTCCTTTTCTGGTGAAGCTGTCTTAACAAAAAATAAATTGCTTACTTAAGATACATGTTCAGTGAACATATGTTGTATTTTCTCAATTTTTCCTGTTTATGTCTGTTTCTAATTCTTGCTTGACCAGCCTGATCTCCTTCTATGACAAGGTGACCTCCTTAGTAGATGAGGGAAAGGCTGTGGGTGTTGTGTACTCAGACTTCAGTAAAGCCTTTGACACTATATCCCACAGCAGTCTCCTGGAGAAGCTGGCAGCTCATGGCCTGGATAGGTGTACTCTTTGATGGATAAAAAAACTGGCTGGAGGCCCGGGCCCAAAGAGTTATGGTGGACGGATCCAAATCCAGTTGGTGGCCCGTCAGGAGTAGTGTTTCCCAGGGCTCAGTATTGGGGCCAGTTCTGTTTAATCTCTTTATCAGTGATCTGGATGAGGACGTCAAGTGCACCTTCAGCAAGTTTGTAGATGACACCAAATTGGGTGGGCGTGTTGAACTGCTGAAGGGTAGGAGCGCTCTACAGAGAGATCTGGACCAGCTGCATTGATGGGCTGAGGCCAATTGTATGAGGTTCAACAAGGCCAAGTGCCAGCTTCTGCACTTGGGTCACAACAACCCCAGGCAGTGCTACAGGCTTGAGGAAGAGTGGTTGGAAAGCTGCCTGGTGGAAAAAGATCTGGGGTTTCTGGTCAACAACCATCTGAACATGAGCCAGCAGTGTGCCCAGATGGCCAAAAAGGCCAACAGCATCCTGCCATGCATCAAAAATACTGTGGCCAGTGGGACTAGGGAAGTGATTTTCCACCTGTGCTTAGCACTGGTGAGGCCTTACCTTGAATCCTGTGTTCAGTTTTGGGCCCCTCACTACAGGAAAGACATTGAAGTGATGGACAGTTCAGAGAAAGGCAACAAAGCTGGTGAGGTGTCTGGAGCACAAGTCTTATGAGGTGTGGTTGAGGGAACTGGGGCTGTTTAGCCTGGAGACAAGGAGGCTGAGGTGAGACCTTACGGTTCTCTATAACTACCTGAAAGGAGGTTGTAGCATGGACAGTGTTGGTCTCCTCTCCCAAGTAGCAAATGATAGGATGAGGCCTCAGGGTGTGCCAGGAGAGGTTTAGATTAGATATTAGGAAAAATGTATTCACAGGAAAGGTTGTCAGGCATTGGAACAGGCTGCCCAGGTGAAGTGGTGGAGTCAGCATCCCTGAAGGGGTTTAAAATATGTGTAGACAAGGTTCTCAGGGACACCCTTTGGTGCCAAAGTTAGGTTAACAGTTGGACTTGATCTTGAGAGCCTCTTCTAACCAAAATGTTTCTATGATTCTAATTACCTCCTCCAAAACTTGTTTGTAGCTCGTGGATATTACTGAATGTAGATTAATGAGTATTTCTTCTCTCCATTTTTATCTACAGGTATTACAGGTCCTTGCTATTCTTCAGCTACATTAATTTCACAGTATCACAGTATCACAGTATGTTCGGGATTGGAAGGGACCTCAAAAGATCATCTAGTCCAATCCCCCTGCTGGAGCAGGAACGCCTAGGTGAGGTCGCATAGGAACATGTCCAGGTGGGTCTTGAATGTCTCCAGAGAAGGAGACTCCACAACCTCCCTGGGCAGCCTGTTCCAGTGCTCTGTCACCCTTACTGAGAATAAGTTTTTTTCTCAAATTTAAGTGGAACCTCTTGTGTTCCAGCTTGATCCCATTACCCCTTGTCCTATCATTGTTTGCCACCGAGAAGAGCCTGGCTCCATCCTCGTGGCACTCACCCTTTATATATTTATAAACATTAATAAGGTCATTAATTTGTCACCTTTTAAAGCAAAAAATTCACTCCTCAAACCCTTCCCTTACAGGACCTGTAATTTCAAGTATAAAATCTGTTAACATTTTAGGAAGGACCCAACTCTTCCAATTTGACTGTATTGGGTGTAAATTTTGGTGATGTGCTTCTAAATTACATGTAAGAACGCCTCATCTTGTTAGCTGCTTATCCTCCATTCTTCATTCAAATTCACTTTCTTGAAAGCAGAGGCAGAATACTTATCTTGCCTTAGAATTTGAGTGGACTAATTTTTATCTTAAATTCACCCCTTCTACTACATGATAAAGTAACTTCTTTTACATTTTTTCCTCTGTAGGTGCCTACTGAGCCATTTGGTACTTCTATTAATTTGCTTTGTAAGTTCTGACTCTATTTTAGCAATGCTTGTGGTGTTCTCACTCTTGATGACCAATGACATGAAGCTCTCCCTAGTGGGTAGTCACTTTGCCAGTCTTTGTAACTATATCCTTATTTCTTCTATCATCTTAATATTTTTCTCTTTTTGGAGGTAAATATATCTGTTCCTGTATTATGTTCATATGATGACGTGGCAACATCACTGACCCCTTACCTCGGGGTGTGCTTGCTTAAATTCTGATATTTGAGTTTTAAGTTCAGGTGAATTCCCTGACTTTCTATATTTGCCTTTTTGAAATCATAAGCTTGATTGGGAAATCTCTTGTGGTTGCTCTTTTCAGGAACATTTCTATGGTCAGTTTTTCTCTAAGGTCCATGCTGCCTTTCAAAATTGTCTAAACCAGTGTTATCTTAGCTTAAAATTTTGTTGCCTTAGTGAATGTCTGAAGATAACTTTCTATTACGCTCAAGTGCTTCTGAGCACTTTATTTCTTAAATTTGCTCTCCATTGTACATAGAGGAAGCTAATGTCTTTCAATAACAGAATTTTAATGGCTGTCTCTGACGTTCTTTACTCATACCCATCTCTAATTTGGGGGGAAGTTTGTAACACACCCTTAAATATACTGTCTTAGACATCTAATGCATTTCTGACCTAGCATAAGGGATCCATACTTTTCTGATGCCTTAGTGTGGCAAAATAACATTGCTAAAACCATTCTGTATCTAAAGACTTAATTAATTGCTTATAAGGAAAGAGATAAGAAAAAGTCATAATCTTCATGAATCATGTACCTGTAATAATTGACAGACTGCTTCTTTATGATACCTCCATTATTTCTTCTCGTGTGATGCTGAAAACTATGTACTCCAACACAGGCTTAAAATGGAAGAATTGCTATATAAGGCTAATAGGCTTCCTGTTTACATATCCCAGGGGTTTTTTGTTTGTTTTGGGTTTAGAGGTTTTTTTGTTTGTTTTCTTTTATCAGGTAATCTGCTCTAATCCCAGGGCATCTTCAGCAAAATTGCTTCCTGACCAGTTTCTCTATGCTGCCTTGTGCCCTTGTTTATCCTTTCCCAAACACAAAACCCTGTGCTTGCCACTTGAAGGAATATTTGCACTGTATTTGAAGGTTTTGGAGTTTGCCTTCAAACTGCTTTCTGCAGGTTGTGTAATACTTCTTAGTGTTACTTTTATCTCTTTTGCATTTGATGCCCTTTTCAGCATGGTCCCCTTTCCAAATAAATGACACTGTCATTCAGGTCTCTTTAGAACACTTGCAACAGTACCAAATCCAAACCAGTTCCCTTCACAACCTTCTCCCTTTCCCTTCCATTTAGAAAACAAATCAGTTGTAACTCCTTTAAGTGATTCTATATATACACATATACATACACAATTTTGTACCTGCCACACAGCGCTCCTTCCTCTAAGAATGTGACTCAGGATGCCATCATGTCTTACCAACATCAAGAGAAAAAGTTTACTTCTCTCTTAGTCCCAAGGCTTGTTACCCATTCTGAGAGGGAAATTAGATGGGATTTATATGGTTTGTTCTGTACTGATTCAAAGAGTATCTGTGCATGGGTCACTAACGAACAGGGGAGACAGGAGAACTTCAGATGAGGCCATCATTCTGCTGAACACAGGCTAATTTGTAGCCTCTTTGCTGTTGTGGAGTACTAAAATTGCATGCTTTTAAAGTTAATGGCATAGCAAAACAGTGTACCCTTTAGTACTCAATTCCAATGCAAGTGAAGGAAACCTTTAAAAGACAACATTTCATTCTGTTTTTGAAATATAATTTAATATTACATGACTTTTTTTCTCTTTGGAACTGCATTTAGCCTCCTGGTGTCCTTAGGAGACCAAAGCAGCATAGTATGAGGCTGAGCTCTTGCCTTCTTGAGGATCTTCAGCAAATCCATGAAAAGGAAAAACTTGAGATCCTTACGTTTACAGAAGTGATGGTTTTGTCTTTGGTTAGGATCAAAGGCCCACACTGTAAGCGATCAGTAAACAGCAAATACATCTTTGTGCATTGCTCTGTAACTCCGAATCTGGGACTTCCAATGCTTCATACCAGCGCTTGTCAAAATAGTGCTAATGAGAGAATTAAATCCATGTGATTAGAAGCAAAGTCTGAATGATGTAATCAAATGCTGGTGAGCATCTGATGATCTGAAGGTGGGGGTCGGCTAAAGAAGGAAACAGTCACATCTTGTGCTCTAGATATGAGGCTTGCAACCATCTCTGGCTTCCCTACCTCTGCGTCTTTTTTTCTGTCTCACATATGCTCAGCACTGAGTTTTCTCTCTGGCTGTGAAACACTCACAGAGTTGAGGAATGGGGAGGATGTCCAGGTGCTCTGCTTTGAGTTGTGCCTCCTGCTTTCATGACCTTGTCATGCACAATACCTCTGCCTATGTATGCACATATGATGAACTTGACCCAACAGGTCTTTCCTCCTGATCTCAATATGACGTGTTAATATTGAATAAGATAAAGTCTGATTTCAGGGCTGTTGTACCCACTGCTGCCTTGATGTTATTAAAGTTGCATTTTGCCTACAGGCTTTCTGTTTTATGGAGAAAACTGGCTTTCTGCAGTCACTTGTGTTGGTATGGTCTCTAACATTGCATGCCATCTTAGAGCCGTTCTGCATTGACAGATTGATTGTTCATTTAACAGGCTAGTGGAGGATTCAGTAAGTTTGGGAAACTGCACTAGAGAGAACACAGATCAGCCAGAAAGTGCTGAGTTTTTTCCAGCAAAATTTTATGGTTTTGCAGAAAATGCACACACACCCCCCCCCCCCCCCTTTTTCTTTTTTCCCCTCCCCAAGCTGAAAAAGGGGGAGGAAGTTGGAGAAAATGTAGTGCAGACTAATTCTCCATTGTCCTTAGCACTGTCATTTAACTTGCTGTCTTAATAACAAGGAACTCTCTCCCATCATCGAAGAAGTTTCCTATTAGCAGAGCACACATGGATCTGCAGCAGACCTCTGCCACAGGCTGCTATGGCATGGTTTGATCTAATATCATAGAAGCCTGATACTTGATAAAATTTTTGGCTTCCTAAATTGCTCACTGCATGTTTGGGGTAGCTATTTTCTGTGCTAGATATTACAAAAGAGAATTTGTTTACTTCATGCCTCTTCTCCAGATGTAACTTGCCTACTGTGGTAGTTGTGCTTCTAGAAACAAAAAATTATCACTTAAACATCTGAATAAGTAACGGTTTTTGGCATTCATGCCCCAGGCTGTCTATTATATGAATCACCAACTTATGAAAAACATTTTTCTGGGTATTTTTTCTGAAGGCTGGTATTTAGACAAAATTTAAATAATTTCTCTAAATCTATTTTGTGTGCTACTGAAGCAAAATGAAGTGAATATCATTTAATAATTGCCACAAAGCCAGAAAACTTTGATTCATTTTAATTAATGACTGTTGCCTGACCAATATATGATTCTCAAGAGACTGATCCTTTTTCCTGCACACAGTGGTTGTGAAAGAAAAGGAAAATTTATTGAGTGACAAATAGAGTTTGAAATAATTAAAAGAGGATGAACAAAGCACCAATTCTAGGAAATATGGGCAGAGGCTGATTTTTTTCATTAGTCATTCTTTTTATTTTTAACTCAAATCAAGGACCGACTTTTTCTGTACAAAATCTAGTATTGTGGCCTGTGCTCTCTTGTTGCAATATGGATAAATATGAAAGTACTAATCAAATTTCTCAGTAAAAATGCTTAGTATTCCAATGTTCCAGTTACAAAGTGTGAACATCAGTGACGGATGGTTTTCAGTTGGGTCACCGACTTTTTTAAAAATTTTTTCTTTTACCATTGGTTTCCTTTAAATTGTTGCTTTTCAGATAAATTGAGTATTGCAAAACTACTTTGTATAAAGTGAAACTGAAACAAAGTTGGAATAAAAATGAAATTGGGATCTAGATATTAATTATGGTGCTGGAATGCTGTTGCAGATTGGATTTCCTTAAAAACAGAGTGTTCATAACTGCACGTATTACACATGCGTAGACACTAGATAAAAAAAAAAAAATCCCAACATCTTCAGCAAGATGTTTTTCTATTTTTCAGTAACCGACATTTAATCCAGACTTTGTCACCTTTACTTATGGTAACTCTTGTGCTCCCCATCTCATAATGGGTCTATTAATTAGGGGAAGCAGTTCCTACCCCTGCACTACAACTAGACACGAAGGGACCAGTGAAGTTTTAGTTAACTTTTCCTGCCACCTCGTGGACAACATTATAAATAGCTTTTCCCACTCTATAGTCATAAAACCTGAGGAAGTACAGTGCTCGCATGTATCTGTCAGTCAATGACTTGTGAAATTATCTTACCCTCCGTGATAGCAACTTGACATTTACTATTAAGGAGATTGCCGTAAATTAAATTTCTTCCCCAGGAAACTTCTCTCAAACCCCAGAGTGAAACACCAGAAAGTAAAATGAAATGTTTTGAATCGAGTGAAAGTAAAATCCCTCAGCACAAAACTTTCAAGTCCTAAATATCATATTATCTAGCTGAGATAGTGCTGCTTTTCACTGATACCAGAGTAAGAGAACAGTTACATAGATCTTGAACAGCCTTTGTAATAAAAATCTCAAATGTGTGGATGCTTAGATTTTGAAACACATTATGGGATATCCTTGTCCTTACATTAGGCAGCTGTTTCTAATGGCTAAGTTTTATGATAAATTGCCTGAAATAAATGGAAAATTCTGCAGAGGGGTAAATGGCAGTGTGGATTTAACGGCACTCATTGCAGACCTAGCCTTGTAGTTTGTGCTGTTCATGCACTTAGATGCAGAGATGCTCTGTGTTCTAAATATGACCACCATGTATGAATGCTGGTTCCTGAAGTGGCATTCAAGAAGAAAGTTTGTAGTACTCCACCAGTGGTAAAAAGAGACTTATTTTTTCTTCTAAGTATCCTGAGTGGCTGTAAACATTCCTGTTGACATTCTTGGCAGGTCAAAGATTCTCTGTGTTCTGAAGTCACGACAGTAAATAAATAAGAACTATACCACATGCCTTCTGAATGCATTAATCTTATTGTTGTTTTGAATCTACTCTAACAAATCTATCTCCCTGGACTACTATATATATATATATATATATATATATATATATATATATATTTTTTACATTCAAAATTCCTTAGTGTGATGGGTTACTTTGATTGAATTCTCTTGATGTGTGTCTCTAGTGTTATTATATTCCATAAAGACAAAATATTTTTTCATACCTGTCAAAAGGCTTTCATGTTTGCCAGTATGTTGCCATGTAGTTTAAAAATCATACTTTTTAGTACTTGCCTTCCACTAGCTAGTGAAACTTTAACAGTGGCTTTCTTATAATCTTCTAGAATATTTCCTTAGCATGGATAGTCTTCATTTTTGTTGGTTATGGCATTGCCTTTTGTGAAAGATTCAATTAACAGAAACTTTGAGATGGAAGCTCTCAAAGGAACCAATATAATTGTGTTTTATCTCCTGTATAACTTGGGCCATAACATCTTATCTTGTAATTCCTTCATCAAGCTTGCAATTTATATTTGAACTGTACTATTTCTCAGAGAAAAATAGCTAGACACGAATGTATAGCTTTCCCTGGTCCTGTGTCCCAGTGATTGATTAGCTTTGCTTCAGAGTTACTGGTAGAACAGTTAACAAACTGTAGGCCAATATATCTACTGCTGTCATGGAAATCGAATGGTAGAAACTGAGGTACATGGAAATGGTAGATGTACCTCTTAAAATTTCTGCTTTTGGGAGAATAAAGTTATGATACTATGTCTATTAATATTAAATTTGATAAGCAGTTCAATGCTAAAGAAAAGGTAGAAGTTATCTTTATGTGATATTGAAAAAGTGAAACGTTACAACTCTTTTCAAAGATTTTTAAAGACCTAGAAAAAACCTATGTCTTGTTTCAAATTAACCAAAAATGTTAATTTCTCTTTCAGTAAGCAGGGAAGGGAAACAACCTACTTTTCTTATATTCCTCTTTAGGGATGTGATTTCATGTTTTTGCAGTTTCTGTAACATGTAACAGTTGTACATGTGCAACAACAGTCACCTGTATGATGAGCCAACTGGGAGGTATTCTGCAGTGTCAGAAATGCTACTTTGGGTAACATTCCACCTCTTATGCCTCAATGGATTGGTTAACAAGCTTTGGTGTCAAGGACTCTCTTAAAAGGGAGAGTTTGGTCCATAGTTTTATAGCTTGCATAACAAAAATACGCTTGGTGAAACACATGTGAGGAGATATGCTAAACAGAAACTACTCTATAAAACACTTTTAAAAGAAAAGCAATTTGTTAACACAAAACGGAAGTATCAAGTCTGTTTTTCTCATCAGGAGACAGAGATGAGTACTGTGGCAGAAAAAAAAGGCATAGAAAAACTACCAGATGTCACAAAATCAGAAAGCAGTATGACTGAACTGAAAACCAATCTCAGATCTTGATTTCAGACCTGATAGTTCAGTGTCAGAACCTTCTTATGTGTCAGGAGAAAGCTCTAATACAGTATTATAGCATGCCCCCTGCCACAGCATTCTTTAATGAGCTTTTCTTCTCCCTAAGATTTGCATTTTTGTGAACCAAGCCTTGACACAGACAAAATAAATGGTCTTTTTCTGGCTTTGATAGGGCTTTTAGCTCACAAGGACACTGCTGATAAATCTTAAGTTCTGTAATTCAAAATCTGAATTGTAGATTCAAAAATCTATAATTCTCTCTACATGAATATACTGAGGTTAAGAGTTGTAGTATCATTGTAAGGGATTAATAGCAAATGAACCTGAGGACTTTAGAGTCTTGGAATCAAGCATGTTCTTAGCAGCTCTACTCAGACTGGAGTGTTGGGGGCAGCAAAATCATACCTGAGGGACTGAGAGGTACCTTAAATTCTTTGAAGTTCTTTTTATAGACATATTTTTTCTTTGTAAGATGTAACAATTGTATTTCTGTAAGAAACTGTTGTTACATTGTGCAGTAGAGTTCTGTTTGGTGTATGTTCTGTATGTGTTAAGCCTTTTGTAACAGTAATTTGGAAATAAATAGACCAGATACTTGAAACTTGCCAGGTTACTGGACATTTTTGGCTGACAAAAAACTTGGGGCAAGAAGGAAATGAACTAGAGAGTTCTCAGTTTAAGAGTCATTATATTTTTTTATCAAGCAGAAGTCACTTTTTTCTTTGGCAAAAGTATTTTTTTACTGGCTCCCTGCCAATCTGCATGGACATGAGGTGAATATGGTATGTACCACTGCTGTGCCTGGCTCTCCCTCTCAATATGCAGTCCAAATATCTACAAACTTCATGGTTAAAACTTAAGTTATTGAGTTACATTTAAGGAATATGGATTTGAAAACAAATTTCAATTTCTACTGAGACTGGCATTCTTACTGACTTCCATCTTCTAGAATTTAAGTTTTCACACCTCAGACAAAATTTATTGCTTCAGTGACTTACACCACAAAAGCCTACAGGTGCAGTGCTCAGGTGTAGTGAGAGAGTATGTGCAGTCTTAGCATGTGGCATATTGACATAGTGTTTGTGGCATTATTCTGTCACTACATAAAATTTGTGTTAGTAAACAGGGAAATCAGGAAAATGTTATGTGTAGTTGAGTATTTCAAATATTTCATTGGATAGGTTTTGAAGCATCATCTCCTAGTAAGAGCCACTTGCAATTAATACTATGAGAAGTGAGATCTGCACTCTTCATTGATATTGAAAGTGAAGAAACCTAGATGTATTCCTTTAAAAACAATCTGATATGTGACTTGAAAAAAAACACTTAATATTCAAATGAGCACTCCAGATTAGTGCTTACCTTATGATTACTAGGATGCTATCTAAGGTTGTTTAAAGCAACTAT
Organism: Nesoenas mayeri; assembly: GCF_963082525.1. Taxonomy (NCBI): domain Eukaryota; kingdom Metazoa; phylum Chordata; class Aves; order Columbiformes; family Columbidae; genus Nesoenas; species Nesoenas mayeri. The sequence continues at coordinate 130,757,508 of NC_137541.1, forward strand.
TTTTTTTTAAATTACTGCAGATTTCCCCATAAATATATGATTAATATTGTCTACATTTGCTTCCTCCTTGCATTTTGCAAAGGATGGATAAGGAAAATCTCCATCCCCTGATGGATGTGAGGGGAAACATAGTGACAGAAGATGAGGGAAAGGCTAAATGCCTTCTTTACCTCAGTCTTCAATAGTACTACAAGCTGTGCTTCCCTGAGCCAAAAAGCAGGGATGGGGAGCAGAACAAAGCCCAAATAATCCAAGGGGAAATGATTAGCCACCTGCTACACCATTTAGACACCTAGAAGTCTATGAGGCCAGATGGGATCCCTCCAAGGGTACTGAGGGAGCTGGTGGACATGCTCACCAAGCCACTTGCCATTATTTCTCATCAGTCTTGGCTAACTGGGGAGGTCCCAGCTGGCTGGAAGTTGGCAAACGTGACACTCACCTATAAGAAGGGCCAGAAGGAGGATCCAGGGAACTACAGGCCTGTCAGTCTGACCTTGGTGCCAGGGAAGGTCATGGAGCAGATCATCCTGAGTTCCATCTTATGGCACATACAAGATAACCAAGCGATCAGGCCCAGATGGCACAGACTCTCAGTGCGAGTGAACCAAGAGACATTTTATTTTCACAAGGTACTTACATTTATAGTTAGTAGCTGTTGTACATGCATTTAATTTTCTGTTTTAATTGCCTTATGCTAGCTGTTCACGCCCTTAAAGTTACCTTGTGATTGGCTTACTTAATCTTGCACGCGCTCTGGCAGCTTGACTAACACATTGTAAATATCTTTTCTTGTACAAAAATATTCTGGTTTCTGATTCTATTATTTTGGTCAAGGTCATTCCAGTAACTCAAGATGACTCTCTGTAAGATACTCCACAGGGATGGAGTTCACCCTTACTAAGTTTGCAGACAACATCAAATTGGGTGGGAGTGTTGATCTGCTGGAGGGTAGGAAGTCTCTCCAGTGGGATCTGGACTGCCTGCATCATTGGGCTGAGGCCAGCTGTATGAGGTTTAACAAGTAGCAAGTGATAGGAAGACAGGAAATGGCCTTAAGTTGCACCAGGGAACGTTCAGATTGGATATTAGGAAAAAATTATTCATGTAGAGTGTTGTGAAGGAATAAAACAGGCTGCCCAGGGAAGTAGTGGAGTTACCATCCCTGGAGGTGTTTAAAAGGCAATTAGATGAGGTTCTTAGGGACATGGTTTAGTGCTAGAGTTAGGTTATGGTTGATAATATTGGGAGTCTCTTCGAACTAAAACAATTCTATGATTCTATGATTTGGAATGTTCTGTGTGTGTCACTGGGAAGAAAATATATGGGAATCTTTCCACAGTTAGGGAACAGTACTTTTTTACAATTTCTGCCCTAATATGGTATGTTGTGTTCATTACCAGTGTGTATAGTTTTGTTTAGAAGAATTTCAAAAGAGATTGTATAGGAATTAATACTGTCAGTCAGTTACAGGGGATTCTTTTGCTGCTGAACTGCTTTTGCCGTACTGTCAAAGGGATTTTTAATTATACCAGTCTAGAAGTGCCTTTTATAATTGTTTTTAATGCTTTCCGTAGGGGACAAAGATGTACTGATAGAGAGATATTTTCATATAAGGATAACAACGTTATTGGGTCTATATCGCTTTAGTGTAGTTAAACTTGTATAAATTTCTATGTAAAAATAAGCTTTAAGATATTTTGGCTGTCAAACACCACTGCATGCAGGTGAAATACTCATATCTCTTACATTCCTAAGTATATCTTTGCCTAGAGATCATTAGAAGAGTAGCTACAATGAAGATGAACATTTTTTTAATGAATAGGATCAATGGACATGAAAGAGAAAAAGCATCTCAGATGAAAGGAGAGTAGAAGCTCAAACCATGCTACACCTTTCTTTCCTCTGTGTTGGTTGCTGTTACAAACTCCTGTCAACAAGACAGCTTGAAAAGAGGTCCTATTGTTTTAGGAAGATTTTAGGAAATGCGCATAAAGGCACACAGAAGCTCCCCATTCAAAAGACTCCTCTTATATGTATATAAGGAAGTGACTCATGAAATCCAGAAATAGTTAGTTAATTTCTGTCATTCTTAACTAATTTCTGTCATTCTTAACATGCTAGCTGTATCTTACTGCTTCTTTTCTGGAAGTCACCAGAAGCAGGTGTTGACAAATATAACTCATCTTGGGTGCCACCAAAGCTGTCAGATACCTGCCACAGTCCCAGGATGGGCTTAGTCCCAGTCAGCATCTAGCCTTTTTCCACTTTTTCCTCCACTGGTGTCAGGTTTATCTCCCTGCCCTCATCAATCAAAGCAACAGCCCTCGTCCTGGCAGAAGACTGTCAAAGGTAGCTTCAAAACCTGGCTATAAATGTATGCCTCTGGTGGATATTTCTGAGGGCAATAAAAAGAGCAATGTTGAATGAGAGGCAGTAAAAAGATTTAGATTTGACTTTGAAATGCTGGTCTAGCATGGTGAGTGCTAAAACGCTGTGATCCAGATGGCTGCTCTTCAGCCATCGAGCCCATGGCTGCTCTCCCTGCATTGAGACCATGGCTGCTCTCCCCCCGGCACACTGGCCAGCCCATGGGGGCTGCAGCTGTAGTGGCTGCCACACCGGTGTTTGCAGATGTATCAGTGTGTGTGGAGAAAGAAAGACCCAGTTCATGGTTCTTCCAGGCAGGCACCATGAAAAGCAAAGCAAATTCACAGGAGTGGGACAAGGTTGCAAGAAGAGGTTAACTGCTTTTAGATGGACCCCTGGGCAGTCCTGCCTCAGCTCAGTGGCTGCCTCCCCAGTCAGGCTGAGGGGCCTGTGGTAGCACCAGGCAATGGCTGGGCTGTGGCTGATCCTGCTGATCAGCCCTGGCTTGCCACTGTGGCCTCTGCCTGTACTGTGATGGTCATTTGGTCAATTATTTTTGTATAATAACTTATCTTGTAATAAAAGTGTGTTTATTCAATGGTCTGTAAGCATAAAAAAGAATGGATCTTGATTTGCCATGGATAGTGGAAGAGCAAATCCCATTTTTATTTGTGTTTCATTTGTGTTTCATTTGCGTTTCATTTGTGTCTCTTTTTCCTAGTCTACTTGCTGCAAAATTAAAGAGCATTATAATATGACTCTGACTTCCTTTTTATTTTATTTTTTTCATTAAGGACAAAAAGAGTTTATCTTCATTGTTCCTAACAATAAGATCTATAATAGAAATTGCCAAGTTGTTGAGCAGATGGCCCCCAGGTTCATTTATTTTCTCATCCCCACCTGAGCCTAAGCAACACAAATATCCTGCCTTTTCAGTACAGTTCAATGAAAAAATATCTGTGTATTATGGATAGAGTAAGAAATATAACTTACAGGAGCAGAAGAAGGGGGGAAGGCAAGATATATGCAGAAAAAATGGGAGAAGGATGAGAAGAGCCAGAGGATAAGAACCACCTGTGTCCAACTCCCATATTTCTCCCTGATGGTCAGACAAAGCAATGCAGCAGGCAGAAGTGGAGGGGCAGCAACACTGTGTCCCTTTAGTAGTTGCAGCTTAAATAGGCAAATGCTTTTGCACAGATCCTTTGCTTCATTTTTTGGCAAGGGGATGGTACTTTCTCTTTCAGTGCAGGCTGTGGAAGTAGGGAAGCCTTCCCCATCTCTGTGTGTTTCTGAATGATGGCTCTACCACTCCCTTTCAAGCCTTTCACCTGCAACACAGTTGTTATCCTCACTGTTGCTACCTCCTTTTGCAGCAGGTTGACTTTATGCCTACATTTCTGAAATACCCTTAAAGTACATGCCTCTCTTTCTGGGCTGGTGTTTGTATAGTGACCAGCAGAGCAAGAGGGCAGATTGCTTTGTCCTTTTAAGTTTGTGCTTAGTTAGGGATATTCTTAATTTGAATGGGTTGTAACACAGATACCACAATTGCCAACTAAAATGATCTTGGAAACATTCTTTCTGTTTAGTAAACTTTTAAGTCAGTATATGCAGCTTCATTTTATTCATGCTTATGTCTCATAGAATCAAACTAATGGAGACAGATTTTCTAATTAAAAGAGAGACTATGTATTTATCTGTTGCCAGAATGTTAGATAAATGTGTTCTGGATGCAGTTAGTCTCATATCAGCAGAATTAGATGAATCCCAGTTTTCATTAGCTATCGTGAGTGAGGATGGATTATTGCACATTTTCTGTAAGCAGCTTAATTTTATTGTTATATGACATTCTTCAGCACAAAAAGTGAATAACTGGATGGCATTAAAAAAGCTAAGAACTCTCATTGGTAGTAGTGGGGGAATATTTTCAATCCTAACATGACAAAGATGCCATGTATACGAACTAATGTGTAAATTTCCAGACTTTTTATCACAAAGCAAACTCTTCTATGCACTAGCTTCAAGAGCCTTTTTACTTCATTAAGGGAGGAAAAAAAAAATAAAGGCACAGTGATTTCCATGACAGACGATGCACAATTTCTCTACTAATTTAATGAGCCATTTACGAAAAGCAAATCATCAACAGCTTGCTGTCCTGCAGCAAAGGGAAGCATAACCTTTGTGGTATTGATTTGTTGTCCTGGATCAGCCTAGAAGGGAAAATAGTTCCTGTTAAAGCTGTTAAAATTTATCTGTTCTTGTCTTTAAAAGTTGATCTAACGTTATAGATGACCCAGAAATTCTCTAACTTGTAGCTAAGCATTAAACAAATAATTTACTTTGTATGAAGTGTAATTATTGCCAAAGAAAAACATCTGTAAATAATACCATGTGTTGAAATAGTTTTAGATGTGACCAAATAATTTAGGATGATAATTTTTTTTTTATTTTTCTGCTTGTGGAATGCAAATGGCAAGATCACAACTGAATTTTATTTTGTTATTAGCAGCATCTGATGAAGTTCATGAATTATTTTAACTGTTCTCAGATTGCTTATTTTCCTAAAGACAATTCAAGGGAAAGGCCACTACTTTTGGCTATCAGAAACAGCATGCTGAGTGGGTGGATCTTTGATCTGGCTTGGTATGACTGTTCTTCTGTTCTTGTATGTTTGTGAACACTGTGTGTTACACAGTGTCAGCATTTCTGATTCAAATATTCATCCATTAGATTTTACAGTTTTGTCTGCAAGATTTCTTCTGTATGGGTCATTGAAAGTTGCATTTTGTGAATTCTAGTAGTAAAACTCAATATAGATTCTTCTTGTTTTAAATTTCCTTAATTTTAGTAGCCAGTTCCATATACCCAAAACACCCACAGAATAATTATGGTTCTAAAGGAGGCTTTAACTATAGGATGCCCCTTCTATTTATAACATTCTGGAGGAAAAGAAGCCCCCCGAAAACAACAAAACAAAACCATCCCCCCAAAACAAACAAACTCACTCCCCACAAAATAAAAACGAAGCCAAAACCAACCAAAAAAAAGCACCCCCCCTCCCCCCAACCAACCAACCAAACAAAAATAACAAACAAACTAACAAACAAACAACCAAACCAAACCAAAACAACACAAACAAACAAAGAAATCCCCACCACAACACCACAACAACAACAACAAAAACCAAAACAAAAACACCACCACAACCTGTTAGAATGCACGTGACAGTTTAAATGCTAATCAATTAGGAATCCAATGCTAATCAGAATGGTAATTGTCATGCCCAAGTAAGCTGGATCTACTCATTTTCCCACTGAAAGAAAACCCATTTTCAGACGACGCAGATTTTCTCACTCCACTTTGCTGGGAGTATCGGTGAAGCTATTAAATAAGGTGTCTAACAGCAAGCTCTCACTTGGGAGAAAAGGTGGATAAGATACATGTTTGTCTTGAAAATATCTCAGTTCTTGGAAGAGCAGAATATGGAAATTCCATCTTTTAATGAACAATCCCCTATACCTATGTTGATTTTACTGATGGCAATAAAGCTCTGTTTGGCATTAAAAAAATCCATTTGCACCTGTCTCTTAAAAAGGAATCTGTTCTAGAGCTCATTATTTCTGTAGAAAAGGGAGAAGTATAGACAAATACTTACTTGGTGACTTTTGGACCAGGCCTGCTGTTCAGATACTATCAAATTTACAAAGTCTAACTTGAACAGATGTTATCTGGAGAGGGGTGTGAAGAAATGCTGTAAATTACTTCTTTTTCCATTAGACTTTTTTTTCCTCAGGCAAGTCCTCCAAGTTCCATACATTAACACATTACTCTAATTACTCTCTCAGCCCCATTACTGAGTCATGTGGAGTAAGTCTTCAATAGACGACCTTACAGATGAGCATGTAATGAAATTCCTAGACTATAATTCACAACTGAAGAAGACATTGGATAGAGGTATCCTTGGGTATCCTTGGAGGCTGAATATTGTAAGCAGTATGTCAAGAGTAACTATCACAATCTGTACTTCTTTGCTGTTATAGGCAATCTCTTATTGACTTACATTAGCATTGAATTAAAAGCTGTCATTGTGGTGGTAATAAATAGCAAAAAAGTAAAATTATAGTCTGTCTTCTTAAAAACTTTTTTTTTTTTTTTTCCCAATGAAAGAGAGGGACTGTGTGTCTATTGCAATCACCTTGGTCTGTGACTTGTGTATCTGAAAATGTAATTTAGATAGACAAAATGTGCAGAAGAAATGCTCGAGTTCTATTCCTAGTTTTGGCTCTGGCCCCAGACCTGTCACACTGGCCCAGATCCATCACTCAGTGTGAGAGTAGTTGTGCTGAGAATTACTACCCTTAAAATTTAGGCAGCTGCTTCCAGGAATGGAATTCAGAAACCTCAGTTGGGTGCTGAAACTGTCTACATAGTGCATGGGGGAGATACATGTCCAAAATGCCAACTGGGGATCATACTTCAGGCAGCCCATGGGTGATGCAGGAGAGTCCAGCTGTGTAGTTTGTGACTGCAGGAAATGTGTCCCTTGTGTAATATCTGCTTATGGATTTATTTGCATTAGAGTCCCAGGTTGGCTTGACCTAATTATAACTCAGGCAGGTGGCTGGTGTGTGCCAGTGATGGGGATTCCTGGGGTTTGGTTTATTAATGCCAAGGAAGTTAGTATTTCCTGCTGCATGATCCATATGAAGTCACCTCCAGGCAGAGAGCAGACCCTCTCCTCAGAGAAGTATCTTTACCACTTGACTACCACATAACATTTCTGGCTATCCACTTGCTAATTATTTCAGCTTCCCAAAGCACTGGAATTTCAGGAGGACTTGTGGCTAAACCCTTCTCTAAGGAGGCAGCTGGCACACCTCTGAACACACCTTGGCTGAGGTGAGCAGAAAATTCAGAATTGCAAGAGGTGAGGTCTCCAGAGCTTATGAATATTTCTTTTTAACAGGGTGATGCCTGTAGCTGCTGTGTAGTTTTCTTTTAGGAGCTCTCAGCAAGTTGTAGCCAAAGAGGAGTAGATTTGCAGATCAAAACAATTGGTGCAGAGGAGCCAGCAGTCACACAACAGGTGTTTGAGGGGTTTTTCTCAGGACTAGCTTTAGTCTGGGCCACTGTGCAGAGAAGCTCATTAGCAGCTGGAGATCATAAGATGCACACCTGGTCCTCATTTTCTGGGACAGATTCACCTGAAGTCCTTTGTGTGTGTGTGTGTGCATGTGCTGTGACCAGTGCACAATGTGAACTAAGGTACCATAAGCGAGGATCATTTCAAAAGTCACTCCTTGTCTGGCCTGAAGCACTGACATCAAGGAAGCTAGAATAAAAGTGTGCCCATCAGACAGTTGCCCTAGGTAAGAGATAAGTTGCCTGCATGAGTCAACCAGTGAATGAAGATGCTAGAGAATTTAAACTGTGCTTGTGGATTTCACACTGGAATTGCTTGGCATAAGCAGAATTTTCAGTGCTTCTCTGGGATGTAGTCCTTATCCTCTTGACGTTGTGTTTACTTGTCTATAAAGTGTATGTACAACGGTATTCTCTTGTTCTCCTCTCCAGGATCCCAGAAGTTGTCTGGGAGAGATATTGAGATTATACAGAGGAACATTGTCTTATTTCCTCTCTATCACTCTCTTCCCCTTCAGAAAAATACTAGGGTTAAAGTTGTTATGCTTTTCCTAAGGTTTAATATAGGAGACGAGCACCCCTCCAGCAAGAAAATTTGAACCACTGATGTAACAAAATGGTTTTCAGCTTTGCAGTTTCTGTTGTGGCAGAATGCCAGTAAGTGATGACATTGGATTGGCATGGTACTGCTGGCTCTAGCCTTTTCCCAGACCTGATTGCCTGCTGGGTATCTTGTTTCTTTGCTGCGAACTAAACAATTAGGAAGGTATATCCTGCTTCACTCAAACAGCTCAAAAAAGGATGAAGGAATACTGCCAATATTTCTTCCATCACAGATTCTCTCCTGCATTTTAAACCAAAGGTTTAAATCAAATTCCTACACAGCTAAACCAGAAAAATCTTGAACCAGCAATTCAGGAACGTAGGAGACCAGGAACTGAGTTTTCTTGTTACTGTGGAGGGCACTGAGGTCAATTGCTCTGTGCTGTACTGTACTATAAGTGTGGGAGGAAGAATCCCTATATCCTCTCATCCCCAGCTCTTCTGCAGCACATGCCTCTGCAGTTACCTACTCAAGTGGGATTTAAGCTCTATGACTTTATCAAGACAAACTCATCACCTTCATGGTCCAAGGCTTCCTCTGCCTTGATACCTATTAAAGCTCTAGCATCATGCCCCATCTGCCTCCCTTAACTCCACTTGCAGAACCTGCTGTTTACCAGCCCTGTGCTGCCTTGCTCCTGATCCAATGTGTGGATTAGGAAGTAGGGGGTCGACATTGTCTGGCTTCCTCTACCGTACTGTTCACTGGAAAAACACAAGGAACAAGGAATTCAGCTATACACAAACATAGGTGGTACGTCCATTTGTCTGGAGATGCTGACCCTATGGTTTAACTAGCCTTCATGTAGATAGCTACCTTGGAACTGTCTGGTTGGAAGCATGCAGCTAAACTGTGAAGGTAAGTGCTTGAAGGTAAATATCTCCCATAACAGCAACAGCTGTCACTTAAGTAAACATCTCCAAACAGCCAAGATTGGGACCTGACACTAACTTCCTGTCACTCTGAAATCACATATGCATCCGTCTGTTCCTCACGTATTAAATAAACATAGCTAGGATAGAGTTATAGGACACCTCTAAAGCGGTGAATTAAAATAAATACAAGGGTTGAGGAAAACACAAAGGAACAATTTTCATAACTTTTTCAAAGTTTGAATTATAATTTCTTTAAAGTAGACCCAGTCCTCCCTTACAATTTAAGCAATTGTTTAATATATTTATTTCAAGTTGGCCCTTCTTAATTTCCCCTCAGTTGCCTTAACTCAGAATCCAGGAGGTAATTGCATCCCTCATATGAGGAAGATGCAATTGCAGATACTTTATCCTGCGAACACAAGTGCAGGTACCTCCTCCCCTCATGTTCATTTTGGCCTTGATACAGTCAAAAGCTTGGCACAAGGATTGTGGATGTCAATATCTTTCTCAACAGCTGATGTGCACTGTTCTGTGGATTATTGCTCATGAGCTGCTGCAAAACTCAGTTGGTCTGCACTCTGAGCAAATAATTCCTTTTATTTGGCAAAAAAAGAAAAAAGAAAAAAGAAAAAAAATTAAAAAATACCCTTCCCCACTCCACTCTCCCCCAACCCCCCCTCCAAAAAAAAAAAATAAAAGAGAGAGAGAGAAAGAGAAGGAAATAAAGGCCATCAGACTGTTCCCAAGCAAGGACATCCAGAATGGTAATGAAAAATTTTGCTGCCGTGTTACAGAACCATTAGAATCATTTACCATCAAAGGTCAAGTGCATTAACCACATGTGAGTACCATTTTTTACCTAAAGTGGAATGGATAAAACACTTCGACTCAGGAAGACCAATTAGAACTAGTAGGATCTTTTAATTTAATAGCTGCATTAAGCAAGGTGTATGAATGTTGGTACAAACAGACATAGAAAACTAGACATTTTCACTGCTTATGATATCTGAAATAGAATAGAATTTCAACTTGACTCACAGAATACTATAGTACATCTGTCCCTGGTGTGCTTATGTAAGAGAAGGAAAGCCTAGGATGTTTTTTTCTAGTCCTAGTAGGGTCATGTGACAAGTAATGCACCTCTTGCCATCATTGATGTGTGGAGGTATACTCTGTGTATCTGCAGGGATAAAGTGACACCCAAAATGACTGGGAGCTTAGACTCCCTGCTGAAATGGCAGCTATCAGCGGAGTGCAGACCACGTTCTCCCAGGAACTTAGGTTTCATGTATTTCTAACATACCATTTGTAATGTTTACCATTGTATGCTGGTCAAAGACAATTGGCAAATATTCAAAACCTAAAAAATAGTAGAATTAAGTGTGCTTTGGGCATTTTAATTTGTTACGCTTTTCCCCTGCCTGGCATGCATTAGTTATATGAGTATATGCAACCCTTTTCACAAGCACATTCTGGGTTTGAACTGGCTGTTGCCTAGTGGGAAAAGGCTAACAGGTAAAAGCTGGTCACTCAGATTAATTGCTTTTAAATCCAGATAGTGCAAGTCTCTCTTAACTGTCCAGGCTGATTTGCTATAACGGGAGCAGAGATGTCAGATCTTTCAGGAAATCAGATGCTAGTATCTCCTTATTCAGAGCAGGCAGGAGATGAATGACTCTGTTCTGTCCTAGGAAGGCCATCCCCTGGCTTACCAGGTTGTTAGCTGAAAGGCAAAGGTCAGCTGTGTCTCTATAAAAGCATCATAACTTTGGCTGCAGTTTCTTCATTGTGGTGAGGGAAAGTAATAGGACTTCGTATTTCTAAATGATCCTATTCTCAGTTTGTCTTCATAATGTTGATGAGAAATTCTGTGATGAAAATGCACAATAATTCCTGGTTTTGTATTCTCTCCACCACTATTAAATGTTTAGATGGCAGGACGAAGCTACTTAGAGCTACCTGAAGGCACTGGATATTTTTGGCAGTGTGGAGAACACAAAACATGCCCTAAGTACAAAGGTAGACTTGTAATAATTTAAATACTTCGAGTTGGATACTTTAAAAAAAATCCAATAAACTGGTTCAGAAATAATTGTCCCTCTACTTTCTCAGTTTTGGGGAAGGCTGCATTAATGGCAGCCTCTTTTTCAGCTCTTTAGCTGGGCAGAAGGCAAATTCCTGAGTAAGGCATAGCTGATATTCTGTGCATGTGTAAATTAAAAGTGTCCTAGTACTGAACATTTTGAAATTTTCGCTTTTTTCCCTTGGTTCCTGTAATTCTAGTAATGTGGATCAGGTCAGTAAAAAGATCAGAAATTAGGAGATGATAGTGGAATGCAGACATTGACTTGATGCCAGCAGTTGATTTGTGTTAATTTGCTTAAACATTCCTTTTGTAGACAAGCAATGGCAAATAGAATTTAAAAATAATCCTAATCACGCTGGGAGCATAGTGATTACCTCTTGATTACCAGAGAGGAAGCACAGTGGTTTATCAGGTGTGATACATTTCAAGCTTATTCATGAAGCAGGTGTTTTCTAGCCTATTTGTATATATGCCAGCATCTCCCTTTAGGGACTTCGATTTATTCATAGCTATCAGGTGTCTCGTGGCTGTCTTCTCCATTTCTAGCCTTTGCTATTTATCTCCCACATCCCATCCCTGAAAACCAAGGACATAAGTCCCCACAGCAACACTTTGTAGACTGCCAGTTTTGTTTCCCACCTTCTAAGATGTAGGGGCCTGGAAGCTATGGCTGTGCTGAACTCCATGTTCATCTAAAGTCTACCTGCTGGTAGTGCAACTTCTCAGTTTTTCTCTCTTTTTACTGAGTTCCCCTAATGCTAGGTAACTTTATCAATGAAAAAAAGCTACAAGTAAATGTTTAGAGAAACAAAGTTACTGGCAAATAAATAGTATCTGGTTTAAGCAACAATGTGATCTCTTAATCATCCAAATAGAAACTCATGTTACTTTTGCTGTTGAGAATGTTTTCTGCTTTTTGCTATCCTTCCTTTCTAGTCACTTTTCCCTTGTACTTTCATTTAATTTCTCTTAACTCCTTCCTGCCCAGATAGCCTATTTTTATTTTTTTTTGGTGTGTGTGTTATTATAAATAACTCAGATTTATAGTATTTTGCTTTTCTCACATTAATATTGGAGAGTAAGTTTACCTTCCCTTGCTCTACCTCTCTCCTTTGAAGGTTCCTGAGTTACTGGAGGGGTGCCACAGTCTTGTAGCCAAATCATGTTCAATGCACACTCATTCATCTGTTTTGATACAATTACAAAATTAAAATAGACAGGACAGAACTGTTTGTCCCTTTTTATTTTTTTTTCTGCCGTAAGTTATAGACAGGCTTTAAATGTAGTTGGCAGAGAACAGCCAAGAGCCAGTACTTGTAAGTGTGTAAGCCATTTTAAGAAGGATAATAAATTCTGAGAATTCCTGTTCTAATTACTTTTTAGCCTAAGCTTTCAAAGCATTTAATTATTTTTGCTGCCAGACCTGAGAAACCTAAGAGGACTATGATTGTCTTGAAAATGTGAAACACTTCTATTCTGAAAATGAGGCTTTTTTACATGTGTCTTAAGGCAGGTGTTTCAAAAATTATATTGGTGTTTGGATCACCAGTCCCTTTCAAAAATACATGCCCCAGCACAGCATCCTGCAGTTATCCTTGTTCAGATTTTGGATGTGACTCATTAAGAGCTACCTGGTTACTTAAATAGCTGAGACAGGCAACAAAATATTCAACCCAAAATGATGAGCACAAACTTCTCTCCTAAACAACCGGGAGAATGATTTAGGGAGTGACATAATCTTCTAAATTACATCTCTTATGATATAAAAATGCAACATGCCAGAAGGAGCATGAAACTCTCATAAAGGCTCTTAATTTAAATTTGTTTTGAATTGGCAAAACCCACACAAAACCAACATACTCGATTTAACTCATTTAAACCATGTCAGAATTAATTGGAATATGAGGATAAAGTGATGGCATATTACAGTCCAGATTCCCATGAAATTTTACTAATCTAGGAGCAAGGTTGTATAGCACTTTGTACATAAAATAAGGCACTAAATTTAAAATATGACCCTATGCGTATGAGCATAATTAAAATACCAAACTTAAAGATGCAATTATCAAGTAATAGGAATGCTATGCATCTGTAATGTTAGAATTTCCTTAAAGCACATTAAGGACATGCAACACTCAGCAGATTCCTAACTACTACTTAATTACCCTTACCGCTTACTGCTGCAGAGATGCAGAGTATGGAAAAGATACACATTTGCCTAACCAAAAAAAGCATTAAGAGATTTTCTTTTGTAGTATGGATAGCCTTTTAAAATTTATTGTATACCTTGCTCAGTAAGCAACTAATGAAATAATCTGTAAATCCACATTTTAAAACTGTCATCTGAATACTTCAGTTAGCACCAAGTATAACATATTGCATTAATCTCTGTTGTCCTTGTACAAAGCTCAGCGGTGTAAGAGTTTCAGAAAGATCCTTAAAAGCTCCTTTGTCTTTGTAGTCATCAACCTATTGCCTTTCAAAAGAAAAGCTTGTCTTTAATACATTTGTTATTTTTGGCAGGATCTCTTTTATAATAAATTATGCAGTTCTCAAGAAGACAGTTCAGGTTTTCAGAACACTCTAGTCCCTTTCACATAACGGTTGTAGGGCTTTGAGTTTATTTGGAGACTGACTCCCTTTCTCTTATGGAAAGCTTTTAAAATGCAGTTGTACGTTTAAGAGTCTCATGTTTTGTGGGGTTTTTTTTTATTTGCTTGTTTTTCTCTCTGGCTTCAGTGAAAACAAATGGAAATTTGATGTTTTGCTTGTATCACAGTATCACAGTATGTTTTGGATTGGAAGGGACCTCAAAAGATCATCTAGTCCAATCCCCCTGCTGGAGCAGGAACGCCTAGGTGAGGTCGCACAGGAACATGTCCAGGCGGGTTTTGAATGTCTCCAGCGAAGGAAACTCCACAACCCCCCTGGGCAGCCTGTTCCAGTGCTTTGTCACCCTCACTGAGAAGAAGTTTCTTCTCAAATTTAAGTGGAACCTCTTGTGTTCCAGCTTGATCCCATTACCCCTTGTCCTATCATTGTTTGCCACCAAGAGGAGCCTGGCTCCATCCTTGTGGCACTCACCCTTCATATATTTATAAACATTAATAAGGTCACCCCTCAGTCTCCTCTTCTCCAAACTAAAGAGACCCAGCTCCCTCAGCCTTTCTTCATAAGGGAGGTGCTCCACTCCCTTAATCACCTTTGTTGCCCTATGCTGGACCCTCTCCAGCAGTTCCCTGTCCTTCTTGAACTAAGGGGCTCAGAACTGGACACAATATTCTAGATGGGGTCTCACCAGGGTGGAGTAGAGGGGAAGGAGAATCTCTCTTGATCTACTAAACACCTCCCTTGTAATACACCCAAGAATGCCATTGGTCTTCCTGGCCACAAGGGCACAGTGCTGGCTCATGGTCATCCTGTATAACCTTTAAGACTATCAAATAGCTACCTAACAAGCACAGTTCATTCTGTCTCTCTGGTCTGAGATACTCTCCATTGTCAAACACTTGTTTCACACAGACTGGCTGTGCCACACTGCTCTGGAAGTGGTGAGGAGGGGGGAAGGTGTCCGAGCAACTGCATCTGCAGTTATTTAATGCAGCACCTCCCCTCTTTGGTCTCTTTGGATAGTTTATACACTACCTGTGGATAGCTTGCTTGAGTGTGCCTGGTAGTGTTGCCTGGTCAGGAGAGCTGGGATATACAGGTCTTATCCATTGCACAGGGAGCATCCTGATTGAATTCAGGTGTGAGCTTTCAGGGTCCCTTGGTGATAGTAGCTGAGTCTTGTCTTGAGGGAAGCCTTTTGGCAATCACTTAAGACATAATTTACTTTCAGATTCTCTTATTCTCATTTTGGATGTCTTCACATCTGTGTTGTTTGTAAGGGAAACAAGGCCAACCTCAAAGTAATTAGAAAAATGTTATAAAGTCCTTATTACAGGAAGAGTAAAGAGAAATTATAAAAAAATAGGGGGGGGGGGGGGGCGGAAAGAAGGAAAGAAATAAAAACTTTGCAAAGGAACAACACATGAGAAATGGCAATGGAAGAATATTCCTGAGGGGAAACAGGTTTTTTTTGAAAAAAAAAAAGATAATAGCATCTGGGGAATAGGGTTTACCACAAAATGTAACTCCCTCTGAACGCTTCTTAAACTAGCTGTGTGTCTCTTTTGTATTGTCTCCACTTTAAATAGAGACAGGCAAGAGTGGGAGGCTGAGTTGTGTCCTTTGACAGAAGCCCAGACACTCTCTGAGTTGTGTAATCTCAGTCCCTGGAGTGCTCTCTGTCTTAGAGACAAGGGGCTTACATCTTGATGCTGGATTTTTTTCTTTATTGCAAATTCTGTGCCAAGGAAGTGTTGAAGTGACAGTATTAATGGCTCAGAGCCTGCAACAAGTGCGCCATTTCAGTGCAGGTACCAGGAACTGGCACAGTGAATGAGAGTGGAAGGAAAAAAATCTCCTAAGAGCGGTCGGTCAGGAGTTCATTTCATTTCCTTCTACTTTCACTGGACCAAGAAGCACAATTAACATCTGCTTCAAGGGAAAGAGTTTTCACTCAGTTATTTCCTTCATCTCAGACTTGGACTCATTCGATAATTATTTTTACATGCTGACTTTCACATCATCGACTGTTATTCCCATTCTTGTACCATAGTGACAATGGAAATTTATAGTACAGTCAAGTCATTGTTTTTTACTCTTTCCTTGCCATATTTCTACTTTTCTTACAAGTGCAGTAATTCTCCTGCCATGCCATGGTGGATTGACCCTAGCTGGATGCCAGGTACCCATCAAAGCTGATTCATCACTTCCCTTTTCAGCTGGACAAGGGAGAGAAAATATAATGAAAGGTTTGTGGGTCAAGATAAGGACAGGGAGAGATCTCTTACCAATTACCATCATGGGCAAAACAGACTCAACATGAGGAAATTAACTTAATTTATTGCCAATCAAATCAGAGTAATGTAATGAGAAAATAAAAACAGATTGCAAACACCTTCCACTAATCCCTCTCTTCTTTCCTGACTCAACTTTACTCTTGAATTCTTGACCTTCTCCTCTCCCAGCAGCACATAACGATGGAGAATAAGGGTTGCAGTTAGTTCATCATATGTTGTCTCTGCCATTTCTTCCTTCTCAGGGTGAGGACTCCTCATATTCTTCTGTTGCTCCAGCAATGGCTCCTTCCCATGGGAGATGGTTCTGCCTGAACTTCTCCAACATGAGTCCTTCATGAACTGCTGCAGTCCTTCATGAACTGCTCCAGTGTGGGTTCCTCCCATGGGGTGCAGTCTTTCAGGAACAGACTGCTCCAGCATGGGTCCCCACAGGGTCACAAGTCCTGTCAGCAAACTTGCTTATGCATGGGCTCTTCTCTCTACAGGGTCACAGGTCCTACCAGAAGCCTGCACCAGCATGGAGTCTCTGTGGGGTCACAACCTCCTTTGGGCATCCACCTGCTCTGGCATGGTGTCCTCCACAGGCTGCGGGAAGATATGTGCTCCTCTGTGGACTGCACCATGGGCTGCAGAAGAACCTCTGCTCTGGTGCCTGGAGTACCTCCTCCCCTTGCTTCTTCACTGACATCGGTGTCTGCAGAACTGTTACTCTCACATATTGTCACTCCTTTATTCTACCTCAGCTGCTGTTGCACAGCAACTTTTTCCCCTTCTTAAATAAGTTATCTCAGAGGTGCTACCACCATTGCTGATGAGCTTGGACTTGGACAGCAGCGGGTCCATCTTGGAGCCAGTTGGCACTGGCTCTATTTGACATGGGGGAAGCTTCTAGCAGCTTCTCACAGCAATCACCCCTGTAGCCCCCTCTACTACCAAACCCTTGCCATGCAAACCCAATACATACACTGAGTTGTGTACTTTATCTTTCTTAGGACAATGTATATATCTGATCAAATTCATCTGCCAGGTAAGTAGGATGACACAGCTACTGCTGTTCAGAAAATAGATTCTGCATTGAATTAACTACTAGAAAAGCAAATCTCCATTATGTCAGAGTGGTAATATTGCCTTCAATACTCTTTTCCTATCAGTATGGGATGGATAAAGCATTGAAGTGGAAGTCAGAAATCTATAAAATGGCTCATTGACCTTGGACATCTTGGATTGTTTCTCCCTGTGCTTTTTGACTGTGTGCCTATTTCTTTATTTCTTTCTCTCTGTGGAGAAACCATTTCTGCACTTGTTTGTACAACCTCTGTTTTGCTTGGAGTCTCCAGGTAAATTAAAATATGCCTCATTTAAAAACAAAGCTGTGGGGCAGTGCAGCTCGCACCTGTTTCCTTCCAAATTCCACAGGAGTTTTGCCTGATAGCAAGTGTAGTACTGTGGTTTGGATTAAAATGATGTGCTGTTCCAGTAGTCATATCATGTGTCCTCAGGAGGTATTTCCTTGGGAACTACTGGTCTGAGCCTTCTAAAGGAAAAAATGCTTTAGTTAAGCCTGTGGGCTGAAAATCAACAAAAGCGAATGCAAATTAGTCCAGTCAAAATGGGCTAACAGATGTGGTGGTATCAAGGTAGGTAAATAACTAGCACATGGATAAAAATGGAGTATTATTGGTGTACTGGACATTCACTTAAATAGTAACCAGAGTAATGGAAGCTTAAGCTATTCTGTCCATCATCCCTTCTTCATGTCCAGAAAGCAACAGTGCTGGTGGATAGTGCTAGAGGACACAGAGCTCTGATATCAGAATGTCCAGGGTTTAGGTTGTGGGGTGACAATAAAACCCTGGCAGATGTATTGTTAACCTCCTCTCTTCCCCCCTTCCCCTTTCTGCCCCTCCCTCTCCCACCGTCCCGCTAAGGACAGGTGATCGGGAGGGAAAGAAGGACAGAGAGAAGAGAGCTGGAAAAATTAAAGATGTTTTATTAATGCTACTAATAAGAATAGAGAAAATAATACAAAATATACAAAACCAATCTTGAAAGTCTCAGCAACTGCAAAGCCAGCACCCAAAGTCCTGGATTGGACTTTGCAGCCAACCGGAGCTGGATTCAGTCAACTTCTTGGTCACCTGTTTCTCATTGCCCCTCTTGTGAGATGTGAATCTATCCTTATCAATAAGTTCACATTCCATTGCTATGTTTACCAAAACATGTATCTGGTTCTCCAGGAAAATGCAGCTAATATGAAGGCTTCAGCTGACAGCCAAATTCACTAAAAGAGAAACTTGTTTTTTAGCAAAACCAGGACTCAGAAATAGAGCACCACCAGGGACAACATTCTCCTCTTGAACCACATCCTTATTGCATTGGGTAGCTGAAAGGGACCCATGTGTTATCACCATCTCCATTGACTTCAACAGAATCCTAAAATCCTAGTCAGTGCCAGACTATTAGACCCGAATTCCTGCTCTCATTTTCTCCTTGTGTGGTTTTGTGTTTGTTTTTTTCTGTTTTCTTCCCTATTTCCCAGTGTATTGTGTATTTCTTCCCTACCTTCAAACAAAGTTTTAAATAGCCTGGCTTGCAGAGGTTTGTCTGATCTAAGCATGACAGGTAAGATCTTGTGTTGAGGACTTGCCAGTTTTTGATAGTAAGCAAGAGACAGCCTCAGAAACAGAAGCTGCATCTTTAAAAATCTCCTTAGTTCTTCCTGTTTTCTGCTCTTTGCAACCTTGCTTTGTCTTTGAGGAAAGAGGATCAAGCTACAACAGAAACAGCAGGAGCAACAATAATTCCAACTCACTTCAGCACCTGTTTTTCTTTGCCATCAAAAGGCCTGTTATCTCCCTTGTTAGCACCCTCTGGTAGATTTGCCAAACAACATGCTTTGTGTGTTAAAACTCTGGTGGCAAAAAAGAAAGGAATTAACTGAGGCTGATAAAAAAAAGGAAAATTTTATTTAATTCAGTAACTTCTGTGTGTCTTTTTTTTTTTGTTGTTGTTGTCCTGCCCTTGTAATAATCAGTTATGAAAATTATTAGTCTATGATTGTTTTCCATGCAATTAAGGAGGCTAAAGTCTTTGCTCTTGGAACCCCAGGTCAGTGTAGGAACTTAATGTTTTTCAAAAACAAGATCACACAAACAGCTTTGACTTTCTTGGTCTATTTCTATAGCCAAGGGTAGCAAAGCAGAAGCTAGGTGCAGGTCTCAAAAAGTTTATCTAACAGAACACTAGACAAATGGTGGAAAATAACCTTGTATATTTACTACAGAAACATAGCCTGTCTCCCCTAAGCAGGATTGTAATCTCAAATGAAAAATAAATAAATAAATAGATAGCTCTATTTGGCCTTTTGAAGGAGTTCTTCTCAGGACAGGTAATTTTGGAGCCTGTCTAAATGCAGGGAATTTAATAATTTTTAGACTCCATCTAACGGTATGGGTCTAGATCCATCAAGGCTTTTAAATGCATTTGAAAAGATAAAACTATTGAGATTAAAATGTCTTCTTCTAAGTCTGTGGGAAAGGAATAAAAGGGAGAATGTAGGCCTTAGAACCACTGCAAGTTTTATGATGAACCAATATCAACTCGGCCTTGATGTTTATGAGTAAGCCAGTGTCTTTTGCTAAAAAGATTCAGTGAATTGCTCCAAAGTATCATTCACTGTATGCTTGAAGAGTTCTGGTACAGAGGAGCCCACCTGGCTGTGGCCTTTAGGTGTGACCTGTGTCTCTAGTTACAGCAACATCATCTGCTTTTGGGCCACAGCTGCCCAGAGAATGTGCCTCTCTTATCAAATGTAGGAGGAGGCTTTCTTCAGAAGCTGCAAGGGGTTGTTTTCCTATGGACCTTTCAGGCCATGCCGGCGTGACAGTGAGCTCATCCTTCCACAAAGGCTCTTTATGCAAATGATATAGCAAGTTTAAATTGCATGTAAGGAATAATTTGCAGAGAATAGTGAATAAATATTTTTAGCTTTCCTTGTTCTGAGCGCTAGGGTTGAATACGGAGCTGAGCAGGATTTGCTGCTTGTCTCTGCAGTACCTATTTGAAAATGTCACTGCTGCTGGTGATTAGTGTAAGAGATGATAAAGGTTCATGGCTTCATCAGAGGTAGATCATTCCTTTGGGATCTGGGGGAAAAAGCAAACTGTCAATATATACTGAACATATGAATTCACAAGGGATGCCGGTCACATCAAGGAAAATACAAATCTAGTGGAATGTGGGACAGCAAGGTATTCCCCAGATATATCATAAAAATGTTATAGGCCTCTTTCTGAATGAAAATGATATAAACCAGTAACAAGCAGGTGTGTGAAGCTGTTTTCTGCACATATATAATGTTTTCAGCATTTTAGTACCCATATTTGGAAAGGTTTTTTTGGAAGCCAGAGGGAATATGGAAAAAGCCAACAAAACAACAACAACAACAAAATCATTTGAAGACTAGAGAAAAATTTCTTTGTTTAATTTCCCATAAAAAGTCAATTGCATTGTGATATCATTACAGTACCTGAAAGCCATATGAGAACAAATGCCTGGAAGTGGGAGCTAGAGAACCTCCAGGTAGGAACACACCCTTGCCAAATGCATAACAGAGACTCCATCTGTCCTGGTAAATTAACGTTTTGGGGGAGACGTGGATTCAAAATATCTTTTAATGTCAAAAAGGCAGAGGGCATGGACATATAAACTAGAAAACAATTTAACTGAAGATCAATGTTATTGGGCATCATGCAGATCAAAAAGTTGAAAAGGGTGTTCACAGTCCAGAGGCACAGTTACTCATTAGCATCAAGCCAATCACCATCCAAATGCTCTTTAAAGAACCAGATTTATTAAATAATAGATAACTTCCAGATGGTAACAAGGACTTCTAAATGAGATCAGCCTACAAGCTTAAAGTTATAATTTTTGAAGTGATGATGACAACCTTTCAGACATTGTGTCTTAAACAGTTACTATCTGAATTTTTGAAAAAAACATAATTCTGAGTCTGAAGAAAGCAAAACATTTATTTCCCTTTTTATGTTTTCTTTTGTGTTTATGTCAATGCTGAAATTATTATGACTATTGAGCGACATCTAGTGGATATGATGCTGAATACCAACATCTCAAAGGTAAAAACCTTTTGAAATGATTTTTGGTCATAACGCTAGCAAAACACCCATGTAAATGAAATATACATTGTAGGAACATGTAGGTAACAAGCCAGGGAGACAGAATCCAACTCTTCAAGAAAACTGAAACTTTAGCCAATTTAAATTGTCAGATTTCTCTTTATTTTTGATCCCTCTAATTCTCGTGTAAAAGCCTCCAAACATACTACTTGCTGCACATTTTGTATTGTCTATTTTACTTTCATATAATCAACATTTTAGTCTACATATGCATACCTTTCACCAGCCAACCCATTCTAAATCACAATCTGTCACAGACGAGCACTCCTGTGGTGAAGAGGGGCTTCTGATGTGTTTGCTTCTTTTTAGTTTCCATTTCATTTTTCACAATTCAATATGAACTTATCCTTGAGGCTTACTGGCTACTGTAAGTGTGGAGTTGACATTTCAGGTTGATTTACAGTAAGCTGATGACAGAAAAACTGTAGTTTTTCAGAAGCGATTGTTGAAGAATACCTGAAATGCTTGCCAGCTTTAATTATCTTTTTGGAAAAATACATTGCTGGGAAGACCACATTTCAGAAATGGAGATATAAAGACTTTAATTTCTAAAGCTGAATGAAAAGAATGTCAACAGAAAGCTTTCATAGCCTAAGGGCATGATTCCTCAGGCGCCTTACCATTTTTTTTACTTTACTGATCATCAAGCACATAATTGTGAACTCTGGACTGTTCACCTTGGCCACAGAACCACCACAGGGCTCTGAAGTACCTTTAAATTCCCACTTATGAATTTTATTTTACCCAAGTTTGTAAATGTAAATGGTTTTTAAATAAATCAGATATTAAAGACTTACACTGCTTACGTGCATCTGTCATACTGTAACTTCATCTGTAACTTGTAGCTGATCTTTCCGTCCCATCCCACCACTCCCCCCTGCCATGCCCCAGTAAGATGTTGGTTGCACAGACCTCAGGTATTCCAAGATATGTCCCTGCAAGTGATGCTGCCACCCTCCCATAATTATCTGCAATCTCATGCTCTCTTGGAGTGGTCAGAAGGGAAAGCTGGAGCTGCAGCAGTTACGTCTCCTACTCAAACCAGAGCCAGAACGTCTCAGTCTTGTGGCATGTGGTTTGCAAAGCTGCAGCCATCTGGTAGCAAAATTTCAAATAACTGTTCACAAACCACTGCACATTCCTAGCAATGAGCATGTCAGAGTGCAGCAGTGCTTCATCTGTAATGGCCTATTAAGACTTGGAAATCAATACCAGATACCCATAAGAGGTGAGGAGTTGACTGCACACTGCAAGGAAGGATTTAGAGGTTGTTCATATTTTGACTCTTTTTTAACCCCCTCCCCAGCTGGAATGCAGTGACATTTTATCTTTAAAAGGGATTTTTATTTGATTTATTCTTGTCTTTCCATAAAACCTGTGCTATATTTGCACGCAGATATACCTCTTCATAGTAACTGCTTGTCTTTCTGTGACATCTTGTACTTTCATGTAGGCTGAGGCTAAGCTTCCATTTTAGAAGAAATGAGATTTTTTAAGATACAAGACTGTTTTCTCTTTCATTGTATACTATGTACAGGTTCACTAAATAAATGAAATTAATACCCTAATCTCTATAAAAGTTGTGTTACTGAAAAACTAATTCCATCAATACCAAATTTACTTTTGTAATACAGGATCAAAGATAAAAAAATAATTGAAAAAAAAAAATCTTGATTCAGTGGATCTTGACTGTAAGTCAGAGTTTTCTTTCCATAGACATTTTCAATGTCAAGCTACAAGGAGGATTTATGACCCAAAATGAGCTCCTTCCTAATTCGGATATAAATTACCCACACACTCTATTTTCACAGCGTCACAGAATGGTTGGAGTTGGAAGGAACCTCTGGAGATCATCTAGTCCGATGCACCTACTAAAGCAGGTTCACCCAGAGCAGATCACACAGGCACATGTGCAGAAGGGTTTTGAATGTCTCCAGAGAAGGAGTCTCCACAGCCTACCTGGGCAGCCTGTTTCAGTGCTCTGGCAGCCCCAAATTAAAGAAGTTTTTCCTCACATTCAGATGGAACCTCGTGTGCTTCAGTCCGTGCCCGTTGCCCCTCATCCTGTTGTTTGACATCACTGAAAGAAGTCTGGTCCCATCCTGTTGACACCCACCCTTGAGATATTTATAAGCATTGACAAGATCCCCTCTCAGTCTTCTCCAGGCTGAACAGGCCCAGCTCTCTCAGTTTCTTCTCATAGGAAAGATGCTCCATACCCCTCCTCACCTTAGTTCAAAATATGTACCAAAATCATATTCCAGTGCTGCCAGCTCTGAAAATTTTATCTTCTGTTTTGTGATACCTTGTGTTCGTATTCAACCCACTTATAAAGATAATATTTTCTCAGACAATTTTTTAAATGAGAAATCTGTGACCGTTTTAGAAATAACCTTGGAAAATATGTGAGCCTCCTGATATTCATAAACTAGAAAGCAAGCAAGCAGGACCCAAACTTCTGATCCAGGCTGAGGAATGCTGGTTAGCGAGCATGCGTGACTGATGAGTTATGAGGTGCTTTGCCTGACATCACTGAAAAATATCGGAAACTCATGGCTGCAGCAGGAGCCACCCCCACTGTGCCCCCCACTGAAAGCTAGGTTGAACATTTTGTACTACTGCAATGCTGGCGCTGGGCAGCAGGGGCTTTGTGGGAACCCATGCAAGAAGAGACAAGTTCCCACCCAGTGCCTGCTCTTGATATAACTGAAATATTTCTGCAGCCTTTTAGTGAAATTACAGAATCACAGAATGGTTGGGATTGGAAGGGACCTCTGGAGACCATCTAGTCCAATCCACCTGCTAAAGCAGGTTCACCCAGAGCAGATCACACAGGAATGTGTCCAGGAGGGTTTTGAATGTCTCTGGAGAAGGAGATTCCACAGCCTTTCTGGGCAGCCTCTTCCAGTGCTCTGGCACCTCAAAGTAAAGAAGTTTCTCCTCATATTCAGATGGAACCTCCTATACTTCAGTCCATGCCTGTTGCCCCTTGTTTTATTGTTGGGCACCACTGAAAGGAGTCTGGTCCCATCCTCTTGACATCCTCCCTTGAGATATTTATAAGCATTGATAAGATCCCTTCTCAGGATCTCTTCTCCAGGCTGAACAGACCAGCTCTTTCAGTCTCTTTTCGTAAGAAAGGGGCTCTAGGCCTCTAATCATCTTTGTAGCCCACTGCTGGACTCCCTTCAGTAATTCCTTGTCCTTCTTAAACTGGGGAGCTCAGAACTGGACACAGTACTCCAGATGGCGGCCTCACCAGGGCAGAGTAGAGGGGGAGGATAACCTCCCTTGACTTGCTGGTCATACTCTTCTTAATGCGCCCCAGGACACCGTTGGCCTTCTTGGCCACAAGGTTGCATTGTTGTTTCATGGTCAATCTGTTGCCAACCAGAACTCCCAAGTCCCTCTCTACAGTGCTGCTTTCCAGCAGGTCTGCCCCTAACCTGTACTGGTGCTTGGGGTTATTCCTCCCCAGGCGCAAAATAACGTGGGAGAATTTATTTACCTTTTTCACTCAGCTATCCGGTATCTTCCTCTCAGATTAGTGAGCATTACGAATGGTTTCTTTCTCATTCTTCTTTTTTTTTTTTTTTTTTTTTTTTTTGGTAATCGCAGCCCTCAATCCTAATCTGAAAACTGGCATATTTCTGGAGATGTGTGTGGAGTTTGCTGTTCCCTTCAGGGGAGGTAAGAAGTAATACTCTGCTTTGCAGAGCTGGGGCCAGCTATGAACTACACGTCTGACTCATGGGTTTCAAATTGATGCTGCTCCTGATCCCAAATCATTGCTCAGCTTCAAGCAGACCTATTGCACACAAAAGAGGGTTGCCTCCACATGAACACTAGAAGCTTCCTGGGGAATAATAATAAAAAATGCTAATGAAAATGCTGCTTCCACAAGCCACAGCAGCTGGATACAAACACCTTCTTTTGAGCCTCAAAAGCCAAGAACATGGAGCTTGATCTAAGATACAAAGTATGGCTGAAAGGCAAGCTACACGGGCTTAGGCCTTGGAGTCATGTTTATGTGTCTTGTGGACTAAAGCTGATTCATACCTGGAGAACTGTGAGCATGCAACGCTGTTTAGACCTGCTATTAGTCTGAAGACATCTCTTTGAAGCTCTGATCAAGTATATGCTACCCAATTAACCGTATTCACCTTGCAGGAACAGCCCAGTAAAAAAAGATGGAGCTCCAAACCTAAATCAGGTGTGGTGGAGGGCTGGGATTTTATGCTGCTATTGCTATTTCAGTACCCAGTACTGGAAACTGACAGTAATTTTTTTAACATGTTTGTTTACAAAATTGGACTGACCTGCACCACAAAGTCCAGGAGCTGATCCTGAGTTTGTGTACTTTTCCTCCTGCCATATGCAAGTATAGGCATGCTATTGTTCTCAGAAAGTAAAGGCAAGAGAAGTTCTGTTCCATTGCAATTTTATAGAAAGGGATTTGTTTGTTTGTTTGTTTGTTTTGTTTTATTTTGTTTTGTTTTGTTTTGTTTTAATCAGTTTTCTGAGTGCGAGGTTGTTAATTTTGCAGATCCTCGCAGTCTAAAAGGTTTGGGCATTTGTATTTATTTCTTTATTTTAGGGATCAATATCTCATCTTTTTCAAATACTATTAGACTCATACTTGCCAAAAAGTTTCCATCGCAAATCTATTTTTTCTCTGCATGTACATGAAGAATTTCTACTTTTAGCTCTTTAGCTATTGATGATTCAGAGTGAAAATAAGAAAGTGTGGGGGTTTTTTTGGTTTTTTGTTTGTTTGTTTGTTTGTTTGTATTTTTTGTTTTGTTTTTGATTTGTTTGTTTGTTTGTTTGTTTTACTGCTACTAAGTCTGCAGTATCCGTGGTTTTAAGATTTGTCTCAGGCAGTGTACTTGAAACATTAATTGGATACTCATTCACAGAGCATAAATTTGAGAAGCTGAAAGACTCTTAATGTCACAAGTTCCTATTTTCAGAACGGAAATAACTGACATCTGTATTTTCTCTTTAAGCACACTTTGGAATACAAAAAAAGGTGAGCTACAAAATAATTTCCCCATTTTTATTTTTATTTTTTTGATCAGGAAGCAAATTAACCCTTGAAGGAGACTTCCTGTTGCAGTGACAGACCCTGCTGTCATTAAAGCCAGAGAACTATCAGGATGTTGATCATCCATTTCTGATACTAGCAAACACAAGACCTTTGCTGAAAAGGTCTTGTTTAAAGCAACTTTGCTAAAGCTCTGAAACGCCTTGACATTGCTTTGCAATGCATTGGTATGCTTTGCTTTGAAGATAACCAGCCACACACAAAAAGAGCCCCGCTGAGAAAAATATTGCACACCAAAAATGTAATAGGAGTAGATGATGCAGTGCTGAGATTGTGTTGCAGTGCCTCTTTCTTTATTAGCACCATCTTGACCCTTACTCATGATTCCATCACCTGGAGGAAGGGTCACTCTTGAAAAGTAGAAAACCCTACTAATCCACTGTTTGGGGGGTCACATAAGGTCAAAACTCTCCTCTCATTTACTCTCAGGGACTGAGGGAAGTCTCGTCTTGTACAGGACAGAGAGTTCTTGCAAAAGTTTGGTATCAAAAGTTAAGTGAAAGCCATGCTATTCACCAGAACAAGGGATATTAAAAAGCATAAATATAAATCTACTTGTAAAAGTCAGAAATAATTTTCTTAGTATTAAATAATATTTTCTAGTGTATATGTATGTCTTTCGTGGTTCATCTTGTCTCACATTGTCTCATAGTGTTTGCCAGAGCTAAATCGTCTTCTTTTAGCTATATTTTACAACAATATAATATTCATTTTTATTTAGTGAAGGTAGGGGTGAAACAACACAGGCCTGTAAGATCTGAAAATGAGACAGAGATAGAAGTTAGTAATGCTTATTTTATTTTGTACTAAAAGCTTAGCAGCAAGCTTCTTTTTTCACTTCAATATATTTCATAAGGTTAGCATTCAAATATCCAAAATAAAGAGCTGGATTTTTTGTTTGTTCATTGTAAAGAACCCTTATTGTCTCTTAGGTTTATACTAGAACTACAACTTAGGCAGGCTCAGAACCTCAGCTTTTAAAATTACTAATAGAAACAGCTTGAAAGTCTTTAAAAATGCATGCCATTAAGACAAGAAGAGTAAAGGTTTTCCAGCTGAGCTATACACAAATGTCATGATCCAAGACAGCACAGTTTTGTGCACATGAATTATCCTAGTGACTTCACTGAAATTTATTCACATGGGCAGAGCTGCTCACAAAGGAACAGCATTTGCACTTCTGGAGTCATAGTTAATTCTTCCCTGCACAGAGAAATAGAAAAAGGTTGATAACCTTAGCTGTGGCTGTACAATGTGTCAAAAGCAAAAATACATTATTTCCAGACTGATCAATGATAATAAATCATAAGAAGAAAATCAATTGTTTCTTTGAATCAGGGTTAAGAACAGCTAGAGTTACTTGCAAAAATACCACAAGCAGGCAAGAAATGCCAACAGCATAAGCAGATGAACAAATTAACACCAAGCACTACAAAGTCATTCCATTTTTCTGATGAGTAGCAAATACTAATACAGAAACAACATAGCAACTAGTTTTTCTGTGTCAAATCTCCCCGATATTTAAATTAGGTTCATAAATTAAATTAGACATGTTATTCTATACTAGTCACTGTTAAAATCGAATACTGTTTACTGCTAGTATCAATATACTACCCAATTCCATTTGTGGCTTCACCAGTGGTCATTAGTTTGCTTTTGGCATATCCTGTGGGATTTTTACACAAAAGCTATTTAAAACATGTACCTTTCCTTATAAAGTCCAACTATGAAACCAGTGATTTGAAAGCATAACCTGCCTGAATTGTTTTTGAGAATAGTATCCTGAAAATCTACAAGCTGTCAAGATCAAATTACAAAGTTACAATCAATGAATATGAGACTAGACTAGATATTACTCCATAGAAGGGCAATACTAGTACATCCAAATTCTATCAGTATGTAGCATTCTGGTATTCTCTACAGCTCCCTGTGTCTCTGCTTTGTCTAGATGGCAGCTGGTTCCCACTGTGATCTCCAGAAGACTCTGTAAGAATTTATTGCAACAGTACAAGATGAACAGGTGAAAAATCCCTGGGCAAACCTGTGGTTGCTGTCATAGCTTCCTCTTCCATATGCTGGCAATTTTCATGATGACTGGAAAAGTTTTGTTATTTATTTTGAATCAGGATTTAAAAAAATAGTATCTAGGAAGCATTTTGCTTGCTTGCATTTCCCTTTCTCTCTTTCTCCCTTTCTCCTTTTTCTCCTCTTCCCTTTTTGACTTTTGTGTTTTTTTTTTTTTTTTTTTTTTCCTTCCCCTTTGTTTGACTTGGTTTTCACCACAGTAAAGGACAAATTAAGGTTTGGGAGAGTGGTTGTGGGATCTTTTTGGCTCTTGTGGCAATGATCATCATGGATGCTCTGGGAATTTTTTTCGGTAAGAACTTTTGCTGTTATTGGTGGTCGCTGAGCTATTGGCAAAGACAGTCTTTACCTTCAGCATTCATTATTCAGTGAAGTTGAACATGTTTTAGCAATGTCAAGCAAAAGGCTTTCTCTGAGGTTAGAAAAAAATGGCAAGGCATATTAAGGGCAAGGTATTGTATCTTTGAAAACCCACACCAACCCACAAGTACTTTCTTGGTCCAGATAAAACATGTAGTTTTAAACAGCAAACATTTTTTTTTAAAATTTAATTTAATTTAATTTAATTTAATTTAATTTAATTTTATTTTATTTATCCTGCTTTGTTCAGGTTCTCATAATGCCTTCATCAGCACTGTTTATGAAGTGCAATAAATCACTGCACATCTATTGCTGTGAGTCTTTCCTCTCCTTATTTCTCCAGGAAACAAACAAACAAACAAACAAACACAACAAAAACCACAACAGTATTTATTCAAGTACTTTTTTTTTTAAGACCTCTCATTCATTCTGTATTTGTTTTAAAACATATATGTAATTGTGTACTTACATTAGACAACACAGTGTCAAAGAAAATTGTGATTTGCTCAAGTAGCACTAGATGGTGCTGTGAAGAAAAATATCTGAGATACCTCTCAGCAGTCCAGCTTGGGTGCTGAAATTTGTATAGCCACATCGGTAAGCTGTATAAACAGGTATGCATTGTTGTTCAGGATTGCACTCAATTGCTTTCTTTAGGATTGGAAAGTGGTGAGAACCATCATCTGACTAGCATCCAGGAGAACTTGGGTCGCCCAGCCAAATAACAGAAATATGTAGGTGTCATGCATGCCCTTTTCCTCAGAGTCACAGATGGCTGCTGAGGCATGCACTCAGTCGAGAAACAAAAGATGTCCGGATTTCAAAATCTATGGAAAATCACCATAGACAGCAGAGCAAGGGTCTTATAGGTCTGTTGCAGTCAAAGAAATGCAGAGCATTGTTCTGAACTAATTAAGTCATTGAGGTACCTACAATTGCTGTTAAGTATGAGCTTTACATCAGGAGGAAAAATACTCTTCTACCCATCATTTATCCTCTTCCTGGACAGATGTGTCCTCCTGCTCAGATGTGATGAAGAACTTGGCCAGCCTCCAAGCTTTGTCTCCTTTGGGGATTCTTCTTCTTTTCCACCTCTCAACATGGAGCATGAGCAGAGAAAAAGGTCTGAAAGTGCAACTGCAGTTTGTACTGCTGTGTAGGCTGATCTGCCTCTGCAGTGGTGCTGAGTGCCTGTGTGACAAAGCACTGTAATTTATGGCTTCAAGCCATCTTCCTTGAAAACGGTCCAGTCCAGTGCTCATGATGAGATATCCATACACTCCATTCAGCCACTCTCAGCTTTGCAACTAGTTGAGTCCTAAATTGACACCAATAAATTAGTTCTCCCCCACGACAAACGGCATATTAGCTTATTGCCTGTGACACAAAGCCAGCTCCACAAGACATCTATGCTCAGCTCCTCTGCAACCCTGTTAGACATTTCCAGTGTTGTCATTGCAGCCTACAGCTTCCTCACAAGGGGAGGAGGAATGGTAGGTGCTGAACTCTTCTCCTCAGTGACCAATGACAGAACTCGAGGGAACGACAGGAAGATGTACCAGGGAGGTTGAGGTTGGACATTAGGAAAAGGTTCTTCCCCCAGGGGGTGATGGAGCACTGGAACAGGCTCCCAGGGAGGTGCCACAGCCCCAAGCCTGACAGTGTTCAAGAAGAGACTGGACAACATCCTCAGACACATGGTATGAATTGTGGGGTTGTCATATGTAGGGACAGGAGTTAGACTCAATCGTCCTTGTGGGTTCCTTCCAACTCAGGACATTCAATGATTCTGTGATTAGCTCCCTTGTTACCATTAATTCATTCAGAACCAGCTCCTTTGACACTTCTTCTCCCTAGCTGCTTGGGTCTACTTCTTGAGTATAGATCTATGAAAAATGGATTAATTTGATGTTGGTGTCATTCCTAAACTTCAAGAGGCATAATATATTTTGCCATCTTTATGGCATTCCCATTTATCCTTAAAACACTTCTAAAGGCAGAAGATATACAGAAAGGCGCTTAAATGTCTGGTGAGTGGGGTTCTTAAGTTAAAATTATAGTATTTTAATACTTCACACGCTATGATCTCTTTGTAAAGTTTTCATAATGTCAGAGAAGTTTATAGAGTAAATTAGTTTGACTTCACTCAGAGTGCTAGCATTTATACATCTACAGCGCTGCCTTTCTGAATATATTTACTGCTGCAGAGAGGAAGGGGGGATCAAAGGGTTCTAACACTTATTTCTGCCATAATTTCTCATCTTCAGCACAGATTGAGTTTTGTATACATAGCAGTTTCCTGCTCCAGAGATGTCAGAAATTATTTGGAGCCTGTTTACAGGACATTAGAAAAGGATACGCACAAACCTGCAAAAGTGTAGGTACTGCATACGTTAAACATTAATGGCCTACATAAGTCACAAATCTAGATTCACTTGCAGATTTATTGTATGCTGTATTTTGCAGTGTGGGCGTGGGAATAAAACTAGAATCTGTCTTTTCTGAGTGCATTTCTCCCCCACATATTATTTGAGCCTTAACAGTAATAAAAAGAGAGAAATAAACAGTGCATATTAGGGATCTAAAGCATTAAAACACATGAGGAAAATATCTAATTGTAAAAGATCACCAAAGTAACAGCAACAATAATTTCTGGTTCTGCATGGGCTTGATGCCTTGAGATGCTAAATTCCCAGAGTTTGGTAGGAGTTTTGAATTCTTAGTGTATCACACCTACAAAATGCCAAACACCCCAACAACATACTTTTTTTTCCCCGCAGTAAGAAGAGAATCTATTTTTTAATTTGTCAGCAGCATTTCCCACTTTAGAATACTGTTATTTGAAAAGCTCCACCAGACTGAGTCATATGATCTCAGGAGAAGTTCACGGTTTAAACAAAAATTTTGATGTGACCCCTAGTAGTTCAACACCTCCACCACTCCTGAGGGAAAAAAAAAGAAAGTAAGAGAGAGAGAAAGAATTATCAATTTCTCAACCATGGTTTCTTGGTATGGAAATCATCATTTTTGAGTATTTGCAGAAGGCAGAAGACCACATCCTGCCCTTATTTTCTCAGTAATCTCCCATATGATTGAATAAACCACTACCACAGTGATTTGAATAACCATAGATGCCATATTTCTGGGTGAGGGTAGGATAGATTGAAGAATTTGCCTCCACATTATGTCTGAGTTTAGACAACATCAAGTTTATCTGTAGTTAAACAATGAAGAAACAAATGCTGTGACATATTCTGTGAACTTCGAATTGTTGGGCATCACAGCAACCACCATGCCTGACATTTTCCATAGCACAGAGTAAAAACGTACCCACTTGTCTCTTCTTGGAGCCCAGAATACCTGAAGCATGTCATTCCTTCTGAAAGAAGGACAATTCTGTTAGTACAATTATTACTGAATGCTATTAAAAAAAATAGAAAACTAATGATGGGAGTTACTTTCTGAGGTGACTGACATTTGGGTCATTCCCTTGACCTACAGAAAGGTTAGTTACACCTGTCTATGTCAACTCCAGACATTTCTGTCTAACCTGTCCTTTAAAGACTTCCAGTGCTGGAGGCTACCCAGTCTCCCTAAGGAGGCAGTATCTAGGACACCATTGGGCCCTGGGAATGATGTTAAGGCTGGTGCTATAAAACAAACCTTCCATTTCTTTTCTTAAAACATGAGAAGACATTTTGCACCTGATGAATGGTGGAAAGTTTTAGACTGCTGCTTTTTCTACAGGTGTTGTCAATTTCTACATTTTACAGTCTTGCCACTGTTGAAAATCCCAGGCACCACCACATTGTCTGTTTGGCCATAATTTGAGAAGGATTTCCTTAGGAAGTACATTCTGTGGCTGTGAACTTTTGCAGGAATCAGAACTTCTCCATCATCTGCCATGCAGACTTTGCTGTTACTTCAACACCAGGGAAAGGGTTTTCCTAAGTGACTTTAAAGTTCTACCTTCTTCTGGAAGAGTTATGGAATAGAACCGACGTAATCACTTACCCACTTACCAGCTAGAATTTTGCTACTACCAATGATGTTAAACAAAAGTTATATGCTTTCTGCTGATCTTCTTCTACCATCATAGTTCTGAACTGCCAGTTTCATCTCTTTAGTCAAAAGAGGGCATTTAGAAAGCAAATGAACAGTGGATACTTGTGAAAACCAGTCATGTTTCAGAAAGTCACTGTGCATATATTTGAGGGGCGTGGGGATTTCATTTTCAAACACAGCTCCCTAGGCAGCCTCCTGCACAATCTGGCATTGTCAAAGAGTGAAAAAAAGATTTTAAGGGCTGATTCACACAACTGCTACATTTTTTTAGTCATAGGAGTACCCACAAATCAGCAAAATCATGGCATTTACAAGCATCCTACCACCTTCTGTAGTACTGTTGATATTAGCATAGAAGGCAGCAGTGAACTTGTTAATCCTCATAAAATTGGAAAGAAATGGCTTTCTAACAGAAATTTACAACATGAGGAAATAAGCAGACACACTTTTAAAACTACAGCACAGTGGAGTTTTGTTCTTTCCTCTTTTTAATTATCCTTTTTATTGTCTGAGTTAAAATTCTAACAAGTAATTTAGTAGAGCACTGTGGTATTTTATTCATTGCTGAATTATGATCCTATCAACAGTGTTACATTTGTTATTATTGTTATTACTATTGTTATTATATTCCTTTATCTTTGTGACCATACAACATAGCTTCTGGAAGATAAGTGAATGCTAGCAGTGCACCACTGGCAAAATATATACATAGAAATGTGACTAATATTTAAGCATATTCACCTCTATTCCACACAACACTTTAATATAATTTGTTTTTCTACTTCATATGGTAATTTTATTTCTGTCCACTAATAATTTAGAGTTGTTTTCTACTTACATTATTAAACTCTGCCTGAATTATGCAGCTGGTGTCTGAGATCACCTGTATTCTCACTCTATAGTTTCACTGACTCTTCTTATGACATCAACATATTTTTAAGGAGGGAGCGTAAAATATTTGCTTGCAATCTCGCTTGGCATCTTCTCTAATATAGTCAAGAATATAGAAAGAAAGTAAAAAAAAAGTTCATGCCATGTAAGAATGTAACCAAGAATATTGCCATATCTGGACAGCAATACAGAGGACAGACTGAAATGACTAAAATGCAAGACTTAATATCAGAACTGGAATCTAGTTTTGAAAAAGTGTTTTTCATTCTCCTGGTATTGGAAAATAGTTACCAAGCAACACTGTAGATATTGGTAATGCAGGCAGATCTATTCAAATAAAAAATATTCAAACCATTGTCATTATCAGGGGAGCTCTGTTATTGCTGGATTCATAACATTTGGTATCTGGAAATTTTCATATTCCACTCCTAAAGCAAAAATCTGCTTTTCCTGAAGAAGGTGCCCTTAATGTTAGTTCTGTTATATTAAGCTTGCAGGGATATGCCACCATCTGCTGTATTTCCACCTATGTTTTGCTGGGCTGATATAGTAACGGATGCCAATGACCGAAGGGCAAATAGATGATGAGTACATACACAGTATGTTTGAGAAGAAGCAAAAGATTAGCTTTTTCCTAAGAACATTTTTGCAATGATTGGCATGGGATTTCAACAAAAGCCCTTGTGTTGAACTGTCCTGTTATTCCTCAGGAAAACAGCAAATAAATGGGTTAGATTCAGAATTATCTCCTTGTTATCTAGAGTCAGTCTACATTTTAGAAGCAGCAGAGTAGACAGAAAAATTGCTAAGTGCATGTCTTGCAAGCTGGCTATAGTATGGAAAAAAAGTCATGTTACAGAGCCAGGGATTACTGTTCTCTTGCCAGGTGGCTTTGCGTAGATGCGCCTAGGATGTTGTTGCAGATTGGGACAAACTGTTGGGAAAAGTTGTAGTCCTTCATGTTGGCTGCAAGAATTTCCAGAGTTCCTGAAAGAGAAGGCTGAATTAACAGTCATCTCCAAACCCCAGAAGATAGTCTTCTCCCTGTTCGATCCAAAGATGCATGCAATTGGAACCCCACTGGTGAGAACAATGGATTTTCATTTTAATGCTGTATGGAGCTGGAGGGTGTAGGTGACACACACACACACTGTAGACAGACAGTGCTGATTGTTCCAGCACAACCCAAGTATGTAAGGTAAGTCTAGCCCAAGGAAAGGCCCTGGGAGGCCCTTTCAGAAAGGATGTTTTTCATTTCCTCATGAAGTGGTAAAAAGGGAGACTTTGCCTGTTCTTGAGAAGAACCACAATTATCTACAAGTTGTCTGGTGTCCTCATAAAGTTCTCCTGGATAAAACAGACAGTAAGACTCTTCATCTTCTGCTTGACTGCTTGGGTCAAGTGGGGAAATGGTCCTGAGACCTGCCATAAAATGAAGATAAAGTGGCAAGAATTCAGGGAAGAACTATAAAAAATGACAGCTATTTGGAAGGTCTGATTTACAGCAATAATACCCAATCATCTCAACCTGTGCTGAACAAGTTGCTCTAGATGCCCTGAGCTACTCTCTGCACTTCAAAGGAGGATCTCTTGTGCTGTGCTTTTTGCTGTATGAAAGAGCACAGGGAGAACATTTACTTGTGGCATTTGGGGCATTCCATTTCCAACTGGCATCTGACTCTATAAAACAATCAATATCTGGAGCAAGTTAAAAAAATTTGAGCTTAGGCTGAATCAGCGAGTTGTAAGTGTGAACAGTTCTTGGTCCAGCAGTCATGAAAGCCTGGGGGAAACAGAAGGGGAGTTTGCTTTTGCTGTTATCAGTCTCTTGGTTCAAGCAAAACAAATGAAGCAGCCAGGGCTGCTCTACTCACCTTGGCAGTGCAAAAAGCAGAAAACAGCAAGAGCCAACAGGGAAGGGATATTTGCTTTCGAACTCCCCTCTCCTCTGTGGTCAAAGGAAGCTGGGGAAGACAGCAATCTCTATGTTCTCCTTTTAATTTTAGGCTGAAGGAGATTTATCTATTTTAATGTGTGACTCTGAGAACATGTTTTTAAACGACAGTGACAATTTTCCTTTTAATGCAAATGCTTGTAAGGGCCACATGTTGTGGGCAATTAAAAGGTTCTGATAAATACAAAGGTGATCTGATAAAAGCCATTTCTCCTCATAGGCAGTGGTAAGAGTATACATCTTAGAGGATGATAAATATGCTAAACTGATGATTACAATTTTTAAAGCTAAAACCTCTGACAGAAAGCCACACTGCTGATATTATCTTGTAAAGATGCTACATGCTGTATGTGTCTGAACTTCTGTCTGTGCCTATCTTCTTATAGTGTAGGGAGAAAATTATTTTTTACAGTATTTGTACCAAATTTAATTTGAGAAATCAGTGAGTAGGAGTAGAGGGTGGAAGGAGCTGGGGGCAGAACCTGCTCTATTTACAGCTCTTAAAAATAGCATTTGAAGCCAGAAACTCATACAAAACCAAACTAGCCATCATCCACACGCAATGCATTTCCAAACAGAGGATATCTGCAGTACTTCCCAATTATGTTCAGTTCACTGCAGCAGGTGACCCCAATTTCTTTGAAAAATCTTTGTAACAGTTCTTTTCAGAAAACCTGCATGGGGTGCTGAGGAAAAAAGTCAAGGCCATAGAGTTTCACTTATTTGGACTTCCTTCAAATAAAAGTGTGTTTATTACATGGCCAGGGAGAGAGCTGGAGGACAAAGATGTGACACCTGCATGGAGGCATTTAAAGCCAGTGGCAAGACAAGCTGGAGATTATCAAAATGAAATTTTGAGATGGCTGTTGTATTCACCACCTGGAGGGTCTATGCTCTGCCTCTATTTCTTTCTCTTGTGGCTTCCATATGCCCTGTGGTGCTTGTGAGTTGGGCCAGCTCTTGGCAGTCTGGTGGGCCTGATGCTGCCCTGGGGGCCCCAACAATGGGGATATTGTACTGGTGGCTGCTGATGCAAGGGTACGTCATGGCCCCTGGTCTGGGGAGGAAATCAGCAGCCATGGAGCACCAAGGAGGCCCATGCTCACCCCAACAGCACACAGCTGTGTCCTACAGCTGCTTTCCTGAACGCTTTGCCTTCTGCCTGATACATCTATACAGTGGGCTGCACAGTGTGTAACCCTTTTGGAGTGTGCCTCCAAAGGAGTTTTATGATGTGGTCCTTGATTGGGATGGGGGTGTAATGGCATGGGAGGGGCCTTACAGGGATATCTGTACTAGGCAATAGAGTTTTCTAGCCGTACATGTGTGCCCTTGTTAAAAGACGGGGCTTACTTTAGTTCCATGGGTGTTTTCAGAGCAATGCAATAGAGAACATGACTGTTTTTACTTAATATTCATTTTAGTGATGTTGGCATGCAAATGACAACATTTAACACAAAGAGCACAAACGGAATTTGCTGATGACACTGTAAGGAGGCACCGGTGTAAAAAGCATCAAGGAAGGAGAAATGGATAACCTCAGGGGAAAAAGTAATAGTGGTGGAATTAAATTTTATAGTACAGAGTGTAAATGGGCTTGGGCTTGGGGACTATTATCACTTTTTTGCTTTATACTGGGAGCTCATTAGCTAGGGATGACTGACGCTGACAAGGATCTGGGTGTATTGGCCATGGGACAACTGAGAGCCACCAGTGCTGTGAAATGGCAATGGCAATCCAAAAATGCCTCTGACAGGATATTTTCAGTAGAGATGAGGGAGAGTTCATGCTATTTTACAAGGTACTGCTGAGAGCTCATCTGCAATACTGTCTCCAGTTTTAATCAGCCGTATCTAAGAAAGATGAATTCAAATGGGAGCAGTTTGCAATGAAAGGCTAGGAGGTGTCTGAAAATGGAGAAAAAAAGGTTGAAAATCACCATGCTGGGGGAAAGTGTCAAACTGAGTTGGGATTTGTCTTATTCATTACTTCAGGTCTTTTTTTTTTTTTTTTTTATTACTTTAGCACTGGACATTTAAATGTTAGATAAACAAAATACAATTTGTTTTACAACAGAGAATGTCTCCTCTATCAATTTGCAATTAAAAAAAAAAATGTGTGTAGCTTTGTGCTAAAATGGCCAATTTAAATTGGATTCCAAAGTTATAGTTCAGCCATCAGCTTGAAGTTTGTTGCAACATGGGCCTGTATATCTAAAATCATTTCTAGTGGTCCATATATCACTTTATGGAATTTGGAATGTGTACAGGAATGGTTCCCAAGCCACCAGAAGTAATGAAAGTAAAACTAAAATAAAATAAAATGAAATGAAAAAAAAGAAAAAGAAAAAGGAAAATTTCTATAATTTCATAGAAGCTTTAATTCATTGTTATACCTACTTAGAACATATAGTAGTCTTACGCAACCATGATTGTACTTCATCATCTTTGTTATGCCACCATACACTTTCTGGCTAATTTCATTGTTTTCCACAAAGATGCCATCTGCGTGGCATGGCAGGCTCGTGCTCTGTGTCCTGAAGCTGGAACAGGACATCTTGGTCATAAACTGAACAGAAGCAGGAGCCAAAAGATCACAGCTGCCTCCTCTCTCCCTCTTTGCCCTGGGTCTCTCTGGAGGCCTGGAGCTGAGGGGTAGCAGGGTGCTGGGGCTCAGCAGTGCAGAATTTCTCCTCAGCTGCCTTGTGGTCAGTGTGGAACCCTGGCTGAACATGGTAACATGATGGTGCCATCCATCACTGGCCTGATGGTGCTCAGTTCCCACACAGCCAGTCTAGAGACACATATCAGTGGGTGACTCACAGCTTTGGGTTCATTATATCCAAGGGGCTTGAGGGAGTTGAACTGTTGTTGTTGATTGTTTCTTGAAATTTCTATCGATTTTCCAGGAGGAAGAAAAGTCTTTGAGCACAGTCTCACTAGTTTTCTTCACAGTTTTCACAGGAAGAGTGAATTTTACTTTTTGCACAGAATCTTATTCCTAATTCTGAAAACTGCTGCAACTGCTGCCCTTCTTCCTCTTTTCTTTTTTTTTTTTTTTTTTTCTGATTGTGCCATCTGTTTACAATAAGAGAGGTAATAGATGTTAAAGTCAAGTAAACTGTGATATTTTCTTGGAAGTGATACCTGTATTTCTAATTCTTAGACTGTATTTTAAGGAATGATAGAACTCATAGTTTAGGAGAACATTGAGGTAGCAACCTTTAAAGATTAATCAACCTTGTAACCATAGAATCTTTGCATAAGCAGACCTTATAACCATAGAATCTAGAATCTTGTTAACCAGACCTTATTCTTAAGGTTGACATAGATTTATGACATATTCTTTTAAAACACGTAACTGAGAAGCAACTGAGAAACATGCAAATGTTACTTAGCATTGCTCAAGTGGATAGCTTGTGCTAGAATAGGCACGGAATACGTTAATGGTTGTCAAGAACTGTAACGAATATGTAATTTCTCTGTCAATATAAGCCATGCCACTGGTTGGCGGCAGATCTATGGAAGGACACCCCCTATCCAGTCCTGGCACTGATTAAGAAATGCTACTTTTAAAACCTCAAAATATGGTTTTAAGAGTCCGTTACTTTGCTGATTTTACAGCATCAGAAGCTGCTTAGTTTCCCCAGCTTTTTGTGCACCCTTTCATCGCACAAACCTTGAACATGAGTGATGGTTCCTGTGAGATGCATCACAGCTACTTGCTCTTTTCACTTGCTGCCAAAATACTGTGTGTTTAAAGAAATTCCAGGGAATTTTGGTGGAAAGCTTAAATGGCAAACATTTTCTTAAAGTCACCTCAGCAGGGAGTGGGCTTCAGCCTGCATGAGTATCCTGTGTCCTGCTTTCCTCTGCTCTTTTCTTAAGGAACCCTTACAGTCTTTCTCTTCTCACATAAGGTGACTTGCAACTGCTGCTTGACTAAAATTTGGGTATGCCAGTTATGTGACAAGTGTGAGTGCAGTCATGTTTAAGGAATACCTGTATACTTTACAGCATGTAACAATGAGTTCCTTGTCTGTATTGTTATCTGTCCAGATGCCTTACCCAAAATTACTAGAGGCATTTTGGGTGTAGAAGTACCTGCATTTTGACCAGCTGCTGTTCTGTCCTATAACAGAGGATAAGAATAATTAGACAACCTTCCCATACCTTCATACAGGGTGCAAGCAGCATCCTGATCAAAAGGTTGGACTTTGCTAGTCAAACTCATCAGCATTGCTGTTTGTTTAAGGCAGAAAAAAAATTTCAAGGCATTAGCTGGGTGATGCAGGGAAATATTTGCACTGAGCATCACTGCGCACAGTCTAGAAACCACCTGCTGCAGCATTTTGTAAAATACGTTTTGAGACTGAAATGCCAAATAGTATACAGATGCTAATCAGCTAAAACCATCAATATCTGTTTTCTGAACACGGATCAGAGAACAGTATCTTGGATACAGCATGAACCAACAGACAATATTATTGTCAAGCAGAGAAACTATCAGGTCATACTTTAATTCTTCTCAGTTGTCCATGGAATTTATTTAAACTCCAGTGCAAAGGGAGGATTCACAGATATATCTAGTGAGGCAGAAGGCATGTTGTAAAGGCTTATTTAATGGCATGTTGTTAAGATTTTATCATGGTCACATTTGAGCCTGGAAATGTGGAAGGTGCAACTGTTTTGCCATAGCAAAGAAGATACTTTTTTAAACATATTTTCTGATCTGCAATACATAATCTTTACTGCAGCTAGCATCCTGAAGATTACAGACTTTATCTATTTCTTGGTCAATTTGAACTCTGTTTTATAGCCTGTGAAAATACCTGTACGTACCTTTGTACATGTCAACCAAGGGTGTTTATAATGTGCAGGAGTGCGCTCTTTTTTCGTCCTGTTTCTTCAGGAGCATCAGGGACATTTCTATACTAGAATATGAACCTAAAATAGTTCTAGTCTGAAGCATGTCTATATAAGTCAGCCTCAGAAAATCTCTTGATACATGTCTTTCCCCCTCAGAGGTGTCAAGAGCCAATTTGGATTAAGAACAGTTTAGTTGTCTTCTTCAGGCTTGTGAAGTTCAGACACTATCCTGGAGACAAGCTGAGATTTTTTTCAAGGTTCAGCGTCAAACTGCAAAACTTGACTACTGGCATAAAGAAAGTAAATGATTTTTGGGGGATGGCACCAACTACTCAAAAGCCAGTTAGTTTTTACTATGAAGTTTTGTAAAGCCCCTACAGGCATGCTACCGGTTCATTTTCCTTAAGAATTTACTCTCAGTATTGAAAACAGACGTGCCTTTTGTGCAGATATGTTGTTCTGCACAGAAAGAGGGTTATCTGGTGCAATTTCAAACTACTTGGAAGCAGGGCTTTTGTTGTTGTCCTGTGTTATCCTGGTCCGTGACTGAAGCTCATGGGTATTGCTGCACTAAAACTGAGCTAACAACAAATGTAAAATCATCCTTTGAAAACCTACGTCTGCAGTGTTGTATGTTGGCTCAACTGTTTCCACTTCCTCAAATATCTTTCAGTCCTGACACAATACTTAAAAAGAGCTTGTTGGTTTTCTTTTTAGCTACAAGCTGTTTCAAATTCCTGTTATAGCAGGCATAGAGTTTTACCATCTCCTTTACAGTGAAAATAGTGATAATTTAGCAGGAACAAAAGAGATACCAGGGTCTTTTGGTTTTTGGACAACATGATGCATCAATCATGAAGGTTGCCAGCAGTTTGATTCAGCTATGAGCTGTGAGTGAAAGCTGATGTTCAAACACGTTATTGATCTTCCATGGTTTCCCTTCCGATTAAATGTCAATCATGTCCTACTAGAGCTGGATGAATTCAGAGTGTCTTTGTTGTACTGTTATTGCTCTTCTGATATGTCATCATCCTGATTAAGACTGAGAAGTTCAGTATTTTATATTCTTATTCTACTGATCCACTTCTATCTTGCAAAAAAACCTTTCTAATGACAGCAAACCAAAATAAAACCCACTGATGACATAGGTGCATTGTACATCATTTTCCTTTTGGATGGTTGGGCAATGTAGGTATACGCTCTCCTCTGAATGAATGTAATGTATTAGGGCTTGATCTTTCCCGCACACCTTTGCCTGAGAAACTCCCCACATATAAAAAGGGCTCATTCAGTTTAATGGGACAGCTCATGTTTGTAGGGCTGAGGCCTTGAAGTGCATGGGTAACTTTTATTGGCAGTGATTGCAGTTATTTATCTAAATTCTTTGTGCAAGTATGGACAAAGGCAAAACAGCAGTACATTGAAAAAATTAATATTGAGTATGTTGCTGATTAAAGTGACAGCTAATACAATATGAAACAATAAAAACCACATGGAAACCAAACAGTTTAAATTCAATTAGGCTTCATTTAACCATGAAATAATATCATTAATATCAATTGACCTACATCACTGCTGACTTTGTAACCACAACACTTTTCACAGTGAAGAAAGTTTCCACCTAACTTTAAAAGGTAAATTGGAGCTTTCAGTTTCTAAGAGACTTTGGTGGAACAAGAAAGACAGTGTTAATATTATTGCTTGATAAATTATTTCAGGTACTGCTAAATGACACATTTTGAGTGAATCTCTTATTTTCTTGAGGATTTTCCCTTAGAAATCTGCAAGTTCACACACTCACATAAAAAAAAAAAATTTAGTATGGCATTTCAGATGTCAGTCTGATTTGGGATTCTCACTCCACCACCATCCAAACTATGGCAGGTGCAGCAAAAATCACAGTTCTAAAGGTGATGAATTAGCAATTTTCATTTCAAAAATTCCAAAGGGCAAACTTTGCTAGGTATTTGTTTGTTAAGCTTTTCTAGGTTTGCATGCTTGTTTAAAGCTTGAATATAACATTAAAGGTAGGAGGGGCAAGCTGCTGGCACTGCTCCTCACCCACATCAGTACAATGCCATTACAAACCTATCCTTATTATATTCACACCTCCTTCTAAGCCACTGTGGCAGTCACATACTTGTGTCAAGTCACATTTATCACTGCACTTCTTAACACAGGCTGTCAGATGCACATCCCACTGAAAGCACCAGAAACTTCCAGGCTGACAGACCACTGTGATCATGCACACACCCCTTGGTCAACAGACAGTACCCTTGACCAATGAAACGCCTTTGTTGAGAGAAGTTTCTAGACCACTACCATAAATGATCACAGCTCAGATTTGACCTAGGATATAAAAGGAGTCTGCTGGAGACCTGTTTTGAGTTGGTCTACCTTGGAGGAATGGGCTTACAGTTGGAGACTCTTCTCCTTAGACTGGGATTCCATCTGAGGAAATTTCCTTGAGGATTAAGAAATTTTGCCTATTGGTAAGTGACTATATATTCTGAGGACCCTTCAGAGTAGTCACTTTTTATGAGTGGGAAGATGAACATTCTGAAGCACCATTCTAAAGTGTCTTTGGATCCCTTGAGTCTGAATCAGCTATCATAAAATTGTAGAATGTCCTGAGTTGGAAAAGACCCACAAGGATCATTGAGTCCAACTCCTGTCCCTATATATGACAACTCCACAGTTCACACCATATGTCTGAGGGCATTGTCCAATCTCTTCCTGAATACTGACAGGTTTGGGGCCATGTCTGCCTCCCTGGGGAGCCTCTTCCAGTGCTCCGCCACCTTCTTCACCAAAGGGTGGAGAACCTTTTCCTAATGTCCAACCTAAATCTCCCCTGACACATCTTCCTGCCATTCCCTTGGGTTCTGTTATTGGTCACCAAAGACAAGAGATCGACACCTACTATTCCTCCCCGCCTTGTGAGGAAGCTGTAGACTGTGATGAGGTCTCCCCTCAGTCTCCTCCAGGCTGAACAAACCAAGTGACTTTAGCTGCTCCTCATATGGCTTCTCTCCAAACCCTTCACCAACTTTGCAGCCGTCTTCTGGAAACTGTTCAGTACATTAATATCTTTTTTACCTATGGCTCCCAGAACTGCACACAGTGCTCCAAGTAAGGCCGCACTAGTGCAGAGCAGAGTGGGACAATCACTTTCCTCGTGTGGCTGGCAACGCTGTGCTGGATGCACCCTGGGACACGGGTGGCCCTCTTGGCTGCCAGGGATACTGTTGGCTTGTGTTCAACTTGCTGTTGACCAGACCCCCTAGATCCCTCTCCACAGAGCTGCTTTCCAGCCTCTTGTTGCCCAATCTGTATGTACAGCCAGTGTTGCCATGTCCCAGGTGCAAAATCTGGCACTTGTCCATATTGAACTTCATGCAGTTGGTGATTGCCCAGTTCTCCAGTTTGTCCAGATCCCTCTTTAGGACCTCTCTGCTCTCAGGAGTGTTGACAGCTCCTCCCAATTTTGTGTCATTGGCAAACTTACTAAGCAATCCCTCAAGTCCTGAATCTAAGTCATTTATAAAGACATTGAAGAGTGCTGGCCCTAAGGTGGATCCCTGCGGAACCCACTAGTGACTGGTCACCAGCCCGACATAACCACATTTACTAGAAGCCTTTGAGCCTGGCCTGTCAGCCAATTGCTCACCCACTGTATTGTGTGTTTATCCAGCTGTATGCTGGACATCTTGTCCAGGAGGATACTGAGAGAGACAGAATCAAAGGCTTTACTGAAATCCAAAAATATCACATCGGCAGGCTTCCCTTGGTCAACTAGATGGGCAACCTTGTTGTAGAATAAAATTAAGTTTGTTAAGCAGGACTTTCCCCTCTGTGTAGTAACTGAACTCCCCACTGATATCTGAATCTGTATTTTGTAATGTTGCCAGAGTACTGAATAATTTCGGATAAACCTCATTTCTAGTTAGTACTCTGCTAAACAGTTCTGTTTGGAGATAATTGTCTGCCTAAATCGATTTTTGGGGTACTTCTGCGACACTCAGTAGCACAGGT
Source organism: Nesoenas mayeri (assembly GCF_963082525.1). Taxonomy (NCBI): domain Eukaryota; kingdom Metazoa; phylum Chordata; class Aves; order Columbiformes; family Columbidae; genus Nesoenas; species Nesoenas mayeri. Next base: position 130,802,055 of record NC_137541.1, read on the forward strand.
ACCACTCTTATTGCAATGTAACCTTGCAGGTGGCTGGCCAAAATTTCAACTACTAAGCCTAGATGTATCAAAGAAACAAGTTAGCCCATCTACATTCTGTTGCATAAATATCAGTTTCTTCTTGGTTAAAAAAACCCCAAAAAAACAAAAAAACACACACAAAATAAAATCAACCCATATTCACAATGATTTTATCCATGTCCAGTCATCATCTCAGTCATAAATTCCTTTGCTTGCATCTCTGAAAAGTCACAAATCTCAAGAATTAGTATGCTAACCAGGTGAAAATTCAGTACCTGCAGACAACACACTGCTGGGAAAGCAAAGCCCAACAAAACCCTCTCAGACAAAAAACTCTTAGACTATCAGAATAAGCATCATTAAAGCATCATTGTCTCGGATTCTGTATTCGTTAAGGTATCTGTTGGGTAGAGAAAAAATAAGACCACAACTGACAGTGCTATCATGCTGGCATGTTTCTCAAATCCTTGTGCTCAGGGGAAGGAGAAAGCACAGAGAATATTGTTGACAGTTCTGTTGCATAATACTGCAAATGCTGTCCCTTGCTCCCTTGCTTTTCTGTAATCACTTTTGCCTTTAAACATATGATTTAGCTATAAATTACCACCCTAGCCACAAGCAGCTCCTTCATATACTCACTGAAAAGCAAATTAACCTTTCCTCTCTAGAATGAACTCTCCTATTAATATGAATACCAATTTAGTCCTGTTTGTTTTGGTTACCCCCACCTGTCTGCACTTCTCAAGCTGAATACTGACTATCTAGTTAGTCACTTAAGCAGAATTAATTTCAAGAACAAATTAAAAAAAACCCACCACCCAATAATATAGTAAGTGATGTTCTGGAAAGCTTTTAATTACTTCATCTGTGGCTTCTAATTGCAAAACAGAATGTCTAATTATTGCCCTGGTTCTTCCATCTTGGCCTTGGACCAGATCCACAGGAGGTGAACACCACTGCAATGTAACAGAAGTCCGTGTTACCTATGTGCTTTTCAACTTGCTGCAGATCCAGCCCCCATGTGTTCCTGGGCATATCTTTAAGGTATTTTTTTCCAATTGATGCCTTTATCTGGGTAAGACTTGCTTTTTCAGGTTATAAACATTGCTTAGCACCTGCTCTCAAGTGGCATGCATGGAATCTTACTCTCAGAAACATGTGGACTTTTTATCACCCAAGGAAAAACACATCCAAAGAACACAAGTCCACCAAGATCAAAAGAACAAAGTCTGTATGCAGTGAAGAAAGAGCTGTAATAGAATTTGAGTGTTATGTATGTATGGGCATACAGGGTAATGGGAAAGGTTACACAAGGTTTTCCTTTGTTCTTACTTTCCTGCAGTTACAGCAGATGCTAAGGACTGTTTTCTCCTCTGCTTGTCGGGCCTTGTGTCCATACAGAAAGAATTTCATCACCCTACTTTATGCTATCATGTCTCTCACCGACAGGCAAATATGATTAGTAAAAAGCCATTTCTTCTTTCTATGCTCTCACACTTTTTTTTTTAGACTAAGTGACATCACTTTAGTTCTCCTACCCCCTCTGCAATCGATGAATTCCTCTTTTGCAAGAAAGAGTGCAGAGCAAGATGCAGCTATATCCAGTCTCACTAGGGAACAGTCCCTAAAAAATTAAAATACATATAGATTTCTGATGTCAGTAAAATAATTAAATCTGCAGTAAAACACTGACTCATCGTGCCTTAGCAAAATGTAAAATTTCATGGTGTCACAGCATCAGTTCTGTTTCCATGCTCTCAGGAGTGTTGTTCCAGGCTCTTTGATGACTCAAAGTAGATTGAGGACATATGTTTTTAGGACACTTTCAAATACATATAAAAGAATTGAAAAAGAAAGCTGAGATTCTGTGGCAAAAGCTGTAGATTCCTGCAGTGAGAAATGCTGAAGAGAGCTCTGTTGCACAACTCCTGCCTGTCTGCGGGCTCAGAGACAGGATCCAAAGCCACATTCAAAATCACCGTTGCAACCCTGGAACACCCCAACTGATTGGCATGTTAATTTTAGTGTTGCCCAAACACCATGTGTAACTTTCTCATATCCATGGATGTACATGAAGACCTGTTGCATTCCTCAGTGTCTCATACCAAAGCTCACATCAGCTGGGATCAAGAAACAAAACCTTCCTCCAAACAAGGACTGATCTGTAGGGGCTTTGGAGCTCATGTGGAGGATATAGAGACAACAGCTGTTTTCTTTTAAAATATGGCCAAAGGAGGAGGAGGGCCCACTTTTCACACAAATCTTGTCTGAGCAGTCACCCAACAGACAAGAAAACAGGAGTTGCTCCCAGGACTGTTTCAGTGTTTTATATACTTTGGAATAAGCCTTTACTGGATAAACATCCTTGGAAGCAAGGGACCTATTCTTTCTTTTCTGCTCTAGTGCATCCTAGGTTAATATCTGCACCACATTCACTTTCTCTCTGTGACCTAGCAGATGTTTTAACTGTTTCTTGCAAAGGGAAACCTGAGATTTCTCCCATTTCCATGAGAATAATTGCCACATTGCAAACCCTGCAAAATCTCACATGCTGCAAAAAAGGGAATTGTGAGAGCTCTCCCAGTTCCTGAGGGGAAATTGTACACCCCAGTGCACATGTGGGCTCACACTGGCTGCCAGCACAAGCTTCTGCTGCCAGGAACATACAACATTTTTTGCAGAATCAAGTATACATGTATGTCTGGATCAATTTACTCAGTGGTTGGGAAAATAAGAGGGAACTCGGGTACAGAGTGGAAAGTTAACAAAGAGGCAAGAGCAGAGAAGAGGTAAGGACGTATCTTCCTCCCATCTCTAATAATTGTACACCTGCATGCTGAATTTCAAACACAAATGCCACTACTAACCTTTTTATTAAAGTTATCTGCTGAAAAAAAAAAAAAATACAAAACATCAATTGACTGCTTTAAAATAAATAATTACCTTTTTGCCAAATAGTACATTTATTGAAGGGAACACATAATTCTTTCCAGAAGTATAATTTTAGTATTTGTAAGTATATTGCTGGCCTCTTTATCTTCTTGTTCTGCTACTTGTCATGTGTCCCAGGCCAATGTTGCTCTAACAACCATAATGAGTCTTACAAGCTTAGTGAAAACTTTGGGGTACTTTTATGTCAGTTCACTTGCTAAACATGTACTTTGTTTTTCTAATGGTGTTAAACTGAACTCCCCAGGTTAAGTGGTTAATAGAGATCAAAATTAGTCCTTCAGGGACAGGCCAGAGTCTGCCTGCTATTCCCATTATCTGCAGGGTTAAGCTGTGGTATTTGTCTTCCTGTTTAAATTCTGTGGTATTGTCAAGTACTTTTCAGTATTTTCAAATACCAGTGATAGCTTTGCTAAAATCATCTCTTTCTAAATCTCCTCTTTAATATATCACTACTTCATTTCTAACTTTTTTACACTGATTCAGACCTACATTATTAAGGAATGCCTATGCATCCTCTTTACCCTCATAAATAGAAAGACATCCTTAAAGCTTTCATACTCCTTAGCTGCCCTGCATAATGTGGTAAAGAGGGTGAAATGGAATATGTTATGAAATGTCATACCCAGTTGAAACTAAATTAGCAATTAGTGAACTAATAATAAGATTACAGCACTGTTTCTTCAAAAACCTTTAATTTTGACATCAATAGGTATCATACATATCTCAGTGTGGAATAATTTTATAGCTTGGGTTGATCTTATGATAGTAATGCTTAAAAAACAAAATAAAGGCATCTATGGGACTGTTAATGGAACGATTAAAGGGGCAGATGAAAATGCAGAGAAGCCAGGATAAGAAATGTAACGTAAGCTAATTTGCTTTGTACTTTTATACTGTCTCCTATGGAAGACTGTTGAAATCTGTATCTGGTTACAGAAGTATTGAATGACTGCTACCTTAACACTAGTTGTATTAATCACTGTAGCCTGCCTCTGTAGTTGGTGAAGAGGCAAAAGCCTTGTTTTGCCTCTCCAAATTGCCCTATCTCACTAGGTAAAAGTTACCTTTGTGAATTAATCCTTCTGATTCCCTGCCTATTAGTTTACTGCATAGGGTGATGTTATTACAACTAATCCTCACTAGTTCAGTTCCTGATATTTGCACACGGAAATTGCAAAACCTTGTTTTGCACTACCATGAGCTCTTGCAAATAACTTCTTAGGTTATTTTTTTTGAAGGAAAAAAAGAATGGGGGACATTGTCGAAGTTTAATGGCAGTTTAGCTTTATAGGCCTCAGTACAGCATCCATCATTGAAATTAAGCATGTGCTTAATTGGTTTTCTGAATATGGATGGATTTAAGCACATGCTTAAATGTCTTGCTCACTTGAAACCCTAATGGACCATGCAAACTTAAAAGTTCACATCTCATTGAGATAAATGGAGTGGATAATCATAAATCTATCAGAACAGAAGCTGCTGTTTGCTGTATAAATAGACAGCATCTTGTAGTATTGTCCTCCCTCTCCAGCTAGGATGTCTAGATCTTGCTGAAATAAAACAGTAGCAGCAGAATAAGAACTGGTATCTCTCACTCAAATCAGTTCAGCAGTACAATATTAATAGTATTAATATTAATAGTATGATGCCTGTGCATTTGCCACAGAGAAATATTTTTCTATGAAACCTTATAATTTTCAAAATTAGCAGAAATTAAATGAAGGAAAAAAAAAACAACTCAAGCAAACAGAATGGTTATTTAAAACCAAAGAATCCACCAGTTACTTCATACCTGTACACTGTCTTTCTTAGACAGTTGTCTTCACAGTTGTGCAATGTGCTGATGGTAGCAGCAAACGGAAAATTAGCAGAAAGCGCCTGCTGTGGAAAAGCATTGATGTAGGTGATTGAGGAGCACTACATTGCCTCTTTTCCTTTATCTCTGTTCCATTTTCTGCATGACTCAGTGACAGAAGCAGACTTGTAGCAAGGGCCTGCTGATGGGAAGGACCCACTCCAGCTGTTCTATCCCCAGCTCTTATACAGTGGAACACCTACCTCTTCTACACCTCCTGAGTTGATGCATGGGGTGTCAGGGAAAAATTGTGGTCCTGCATTGGGAATGTTGTGATAAGAAGGATGAAGACAGAAACTTATAAGGGGCTTAAATCCCCCTTATCCCTATTTGTTCTCATTTATCTAGCAAAATTTTTTTTCACTTGGACAAGAGTTGTTGCAATGAGTAGCACTGAACACTCTGCCCAGAAAGCCATTAACTGTCCACTGAAACCATGCATTCCATGAGCAGCAGCCCAGCAAAGACCAGTGAGATGCAGACTTGTGTCTGGCTTGTCTATGAGATGGTTTTGTATGTGGTAATGATTGAAGCTCATTATTTCCTCAGTAAGAAATTAGTATTTTCTGAGATGACTTGCCCCTGTGTTGAATTAGACAAAATGTGGGAAATGGTACAAAAAGTTTTTGGAAGAAATGGGGAATGAAACAAAATAAATTATTCATATAGATACCATGATCTCAAATGTCATCCTTTAGGAAATAAGGCTATGAGATTTCATTAAAGCTAATGGTGGTGGACACGTGCCAAATAATCCAGTGACGGGGACTGGACATGTGATGCTTTCTAAAATAAAGCATACAGAGCAGTTCCAACCATGGTTGCCTTTGCTTATACAAGGGTCTGCACCTACCACCTTTTTTTTTTCCTCTATATTACACCTTCTAGGTTTGTTTTGAGCCATGTTAGGTGATAGAGTTCTGGAGGCTGAGTATGAAGCACTGTCTGAACAAGTGGCAGCCAGAAAATTTAACAGCTTGTCCTTTATGATGAATTTCACAAACCTACACATTATATTATATAACTATTTTGTTATCACTGTCAAATAAATATTTTACTAAACATCACAAAAGAAAGCAAGGTACTTAAAAGAACTACAGAATTACTTGAGGGGGTTGAAATTCATCTTTTCCAGTCAAAGTCTAAAGAAGATAAGTCTGTTTCATGTCTCTAAGAAAAGTGAAAAAAATATTATATGTACAAGAACCTACTGCAATCATGTCGATCTGTAATACAGTATCACGAAGGCTGGTAACATGCCACAAGCTTTGCACTGAGTTTGCAAGGTGTCAGGACTTGCTCTGTCTGAACTTTCTGTGACTTGCTTGCAGTCTTGTTTTAGTTAGTTTAGTTGTGACAGAAATTTTTCTAAATCTTTAGAACTTTATGGCTGATTTGGTTTACTTTGGTTTATCTTTGTGTGGTACCACCATGGTTTTACCAGTATAGACAAACACAAATCAGGCTGGATAAGAGAGACCTTAAGAGGTGGAGACACAGTGTGGAGGAATATAGGCTTGGGATGATAAGTTATGGGGCACGGGCTGTGCACTGGAGACTCCATGGCTAAAGAAGTGCAGACCCAAAGCTGGACAAAACTGGGTTTTAGGAGAACAAAGAGAACAAAAAAATAGTATCTAACATATGTAAATCCGCCATAAAAAATCGGCTATAACACAGAGGTGCAGGTCAATTAAATAAAAGCTGGGCGTAAAGGCATGTTAACAGACATACAAAAGCGATCCCAAATGAACCCAAGACAGAAAAAGAGGAGAACATCAATGTGAACATTATATTCCTCCGAGTTGTACGCTGACAACTCGCTGTTAACGCCGTGAACACTAGAATGAAACCCCTGACCTTAGGACTAAGAGGAACACCAGAGTGACCATATCATCAAGAAAAGAGGTAGAAACTAAGTGCATGTGTAAAAATTTAACTGTATTATTATTATTACTACTGAACATTTTCTGCATACACATGTTCTTTCTATTTTCATAATGATTACATCTGGATTAATAACAATTATTGGATTAGACCTTTAGGATTTCAGTTGTACTAATGATAATTTTTGACTTTATGTATAAGGTACGTTTCCTCTTTGCCTGTAAACAAGATTTTTAACTATCTAAGGAAGAAATTTCAAAAATATACAGCTCTCTTACTTGAGCAGAAAATAATAGAAAATAAGATTCATTGGTCAGAAAATAATATGGATGAAACACCAAAATGATATTTATTATATGCTGCCAGCAATAATAAATACATATCACAATAAAAAAGCAAACTGTGCAAAACAGGAAAATGGTCTTAATAGGGAAATGTTAATCAGGAATGTGCATTTCACCGTAGGAATTTGTTTTGGCTTAGTATTTCTGCCAATGGCAAGCTTTAGGCAAGAGGGAAATAATGTACTAGTGTAGCTCATGGAAATAGTCTGCCTTCCCTTCTACATTTGCCAGGGCATTGTTGTTGCACTGGCTGTTAGAGATGTCAGGCTCCCTGTTTATGCTCCCACAAGCTCTTTAAAAGAGGCGGCACTTGTTTAGGCTCATAGAGGTTTTCCATTACAAGGGCGGAGGGGGACATCATCTACATGCTTCACTCTCACTTGAGCTTAGAAAAAAATGTTCTGTGCAACGTTCATTGAAAGACCTTGGCTTTTCAGGGGCTGTGAAAGTTGTACATAAAATGAATTTTTACTGCCGAAATGGATCTTATTATTTGGAGTGTTTTAGGCTACATTTGTACAAAGCAGCAAGTAACTGTTCTTTGGAGAGCTGTGGCGAGGCTTTATAAGGACATGGAATGGAAGAAAAGAGGTCGCATTAATTTATGCTTTCATAATATCGAGACTGTAAGGAAATATATTTTAAATAAGAATTGACATAGGAGACCTCCGTGATAACAGCTTATATTGAAGGGAATCATTCTTATGCAATATATTTCTCAAGGCTCATAAAAGATAGCAATAACAAACAACATTATGCAGTATCTGGGAAATTCTATTTACTTAAAATGCTTTCTGCTTTTATTATTATCCAGGCTCATTCCTTCAGTGGAAGTTTTGATTGCAGCTTGAGCAACGTGCATGATCTCATTACAACAGGCCTATATTAGAAAATCTGATACTGATAGTTCCAACAATGGCACCTTTCTCTTATTATCTGTCACTTGGCTACAACAAGAGCTGTGCAAATTTCCTGCCATCAAATTCTGGCAGGTGGTTGGAAACCAATCTAATATACCGTACATATCCCACACATACCCTACTGCACTGGGTAAAAAAGCACTTTCAATATCCTGACTGTGGCTGATTTGGAGCACAGGCTGCCTCACATGCAGCGTTGGGTAGCAGACAGGTTTGTGCTTTGCTGGGGAGCATACAAATAGCCATCGTGTAGGCCATAATACAGATACACATCAACATAAGTCTTTTGACTGTACACCCTGAAGTAAGTCACACGCAGCTTTCAGGGCAGTCATTCATTATTTTTTAGCTAGCAATTCCCTAATTCTTCATCATCACTCTTGTAATGCACGTTCATGTCCAAGGCCAGCTAGATTTTGCCTTTGAAAGCTCCAAGAGGCCAGGTAGTGTCACTTAGCTCCAAGGGATCACAAATACTCAGGATGTATGCTCCCAGGTTTTGGTGCTATGATGAGAGAGGGAAGGGGGAAGAGCTATCTCACTTTGTCTCTGTGCAGCTCTCCTGTGGCATTTCAAGGTTATTCCTTAGCTGTCCTCTACTTTTGTAGGGTTTGTCAATACAGCAACAACTGATGGTGGAGGGTTACCGGCTCACAAGGCTTGCACCAGAAGGATCATGAAATAGAAAGCAAATCTGTCCTGCCAACCCAAAGTTAATAGTTTTGTAGCCTTTTACATTAAGGTTTATTTGGAAGAAAAAAAATACCCAAATCTCACGCACAGTAGAACAAGATAACTGTCCAAGCAGGGAAAATTCAGAACTTACGAAGTAAGAAGTAAAGCATATGAAAAACTGGAAAACAAATATCCCTCTTGAGAAGGATGGGCCCTTTTCTCTGGGCTTTCTTTCAAATTTGCAACTTTCAGTGTTTCTGTGGTTGGGAGAAAGCGTCTTCCCTCCTGGCTCCCCTTTGGAGTCTTTAGGAGGGGTCACTTTGTGTCATTTCTGAAGCTTGGTGTAGGTCTGTCCCCCAGTGCATGTAGCCTCTTGCTTCCTTCAGAAGTCCTTCATTCTGTACTCCTTCAGGCTTTTCCCTGCATTCCTCTTCTCCCACCATTTGTCCTTCCCTCCAGAGGGATTGGCCATCTGGTTTGCTTGGATGCTTTTATGGAAGATATTTCCTTTCCTGTTTTCTAGGGTGTTCCCCTTCAAAACACAGTATAGGCATCAGGACCAGCCTTCCTCTTTGCTGGCCCTCTTTGTCGCATTCCTGTAATGATACAGCATTATATAAACACAATATGCCATCATGTAAGTACCTACTGGGGAGCTACAATCACATTAACTAGCCTGACCTGCTCTAAAATCTGTTTGTGGCAAGGGCAGCACAAACCCCTGGCTGAAGGTAGCATGATGTCAACTCCCCTACTCCTTTCTTGCCTTTTTCTGACACCATAATTTGGGGATTTTTTTGTTGCTCAGTTGTTGAAAACTCTTGGTGGAAGCCTCGTGCTGGCCGTTTTGAAGTAATTTTCTGACAATCTGGTAGATAAACTTACTGAAATAAAAAATTTCCATCTTGAGAATGTTATGTTTTTAGGAAAGAATAAAGATATCAGAGCAAAGTTGCTAAAGAAAAGCTAATACCTTCCCTTTTTTATGAATGCACATCTTGATGAAATACTATGACTAGTTAGCTGCTGAAAACATTTAATATGAATTAATGAAACCACAATTTTTGTATAAGCTGTTTTCTGGAAGGTCTTCTATGTTGCCAATTGTCATTTTTCTTAGTGGAATAAATCCTTCTGCTTGGGGTTGTTTCAGTCTTCACAGCTGACTTCTCAAAGTAGCTCATTTATTCAGGGAGTAAAACAAATTTAATGAACCATGGGAAACACATGAGTTTTCAGAAGTGACCATAATGACAATCATTCATAGATAATCACAGACTATTTACCTGTGCCCGAATTGCTTCAAATTTATTTCCTTCAGACAACTTCCTAACCTTGGCTACAGTGACAATATGAAAGAACTATAGGTCCACAAACAATTTGTTAATTAAAATTAATGTTGCATATTGAGCTGTTGCATTAAGCATATAGGTCTTCTCAAAGAAAGCATAATCAGCTAATTAAACAAATCTTTGGGTCTGACCAGTTTGAGAGGTGAAGGATTTCTCACTTCAGCTGCATACAACCTTCCTGGAGGTCGTGTACACTTATAATCAGCATATCCTCAGGTTTATTGATTCTCCTCTGTAAAGTGTAAAGCCTGTTTCTGTTGATGTCTAGGTTATTGCACTGATGTGCTTACCAAAGGAAGCAAGAAAGTCTTTTACATTCTTACATGAGCTAATCAGATTTATGTATGATCCAGTCAAGTATGATGGATTAGATGGATGGGTGATTACTGGAAACAAAAATCAACACTAGAGCTTTTCCTGCATACCAAATGCTTGCTATCTAGAGTTTACTTAATTCAGGGAGTGAAGAGAAAATGCAGAGGAATTTGGTCTCATCTGTGTCAAAATTTAAACTGATACATAACATGGCAAAAGGGTTAACATGTATACATACATAAGAAATATATATATATATATATATATATATATATATATATGTAACTAGGGAAAAGTAATGGGGAACAAAATCAGTGCAGCAGAGGCAGTTAGATATCCTAGGTATATTTTCTGTGAGATTTAGGCATTTGAATCCAAAAACACAACTCACAAAACCCTTACTAAACCTCTCCAGCATTCAAAAGATTAAGGATACTTGGGATTTCACCAGAAAGTTCCCTGGTGCAGTCTATCTTGCCCCTGATCCTGCTCAGAAATGACAAAAAGCGGTAACTCTCTGCTGATATCCCCTTCAGTATAAGAAGGAGCTGAGGCTCCTTCTTGCTTTGGGAACTGTTTTGTCATTTACTTTAATGCTTACAAATTTGAAACATCAACCTCACTGGGCTACAGGACCGTACTCCATCTTTTGTTCCTCCTCTTTGGCTCCAAAATCATATGCTTTTATAAAAAAGATAGAAATTGTCCATCCTCAGATGGTGGATTCAGGTACGTAATCTGTGAGACCACTTGGGTGCTAAGATCCTTTGATAATCTAAGAGTTGGAGCAACCCATTGTCATTAGCTTTCATTGGGCAGGCAGGATTTGGTCTTGGGGCTCATTCAGGTACTTTAATAATTGCTGTCTTAGATTTAATTATGCACCTGAGCTTGGATTTACTTTATGTTAATATTTTTACATAGCATAAGAACCAAAATGCATAATATAGCTTTCACAGACAAACTCTCATTTCAAAATAAACTCCAGGATCTACATGACAGAATATTAATTTTACACATTTTTCAGAGATAATTTTGGCACTTGTGTAAAGAAAGAAAAGAGGTAGAGGAAAGAGCTGCAGTGATAATTTCCAATGAGCCAAGCAATTCTGATACATTTTTTCACACGCATCCCACATCTTTGAAAGGATATGCACCGCATCTTCTACAAGTGCAGAGTTTTGAGATGTGCAACATTTCCTGTGTAACAACATACCAGTTTCAGGTTGTGATGAGAAAAAATTGCTTTCAAATATCACAGGTTCAAAAGTGCAGCTGAAATTTTAAAGTATTAGTTTCATATTCTGCTAAAGAAAAACTGTGAAAAGAGAAGCAGAGAGGAGACTGGGGATAACATTCCAATAAAAATATCTATATCTAGCAAGACAGTTGGTATTATATATATCTATATAATACTGTGTACATGACGAATATAGTAACAGAGTACTCAGGCTGCATGATTAGGCAGCCAAAAGTTTGGAAACAGCCTAGTTAATGCTGTTCACTGTGCTGTTCTGCTTCTTCACATTGTGAACACATTATGCCTTTTTTTAACTGCAATACTTCTCTGCATATCCTTTATCAGAAAGAATAAATATTTATTTTATATAACCTCAGGAAACTTGAAATGTTCTTTATTCCTCTAAGCATTTGTGGATTTTCATTATCTTAAGGGTGCAAACAGTAACACAGATGCTCAAGCTGTTTTTTAGGCTTTTGTACCATTCAGATGGCATAGAAGAGCCATAAACCAGACAACACCAACCCACCTCTCCACCCTTTTCCCACATTCCCTTCTGTTGTGTCTGATGTGGATGCTTTTCTCCTGCCTCTCTCCTTCTGCCATTTTTGTGTGGTTAATTAAAGTGAAACACGGCAGTACAGGTTTTCAAATGAGGAAAGAGAGCTGGCAAGACTCCTCTTCCATCATCACTCCTATGTATAACAAAAGGTGCAAGGCAACATCTGCAAGTCTTCATGTGATTTGTCCTTGTCTGTCTCTAGGGCTGGGGTGAAGATCATCCAAGCCTAGGTGATCTAGGTCTAATTTTTATTTAATCCTAGTAATGATCATGTTTTACTATGCTCTCCCTCCTCCCACAGATACTTGATGTACTTAAATTCTCTGTTTGGAAGGACTACTGAGCCTGTAGAGAGCAACCTTTTCCCACCTGACTTCTGAGGTGGCCTTCTCAGTTTAGTGTTGTTAGTCAACAGAAAAGTTGCCCAACTACAGTGTATCTAGGAATCAGTTCACCTACAAACTCAGCTGCCTGATAAATAAACAAGTTTTAGCTGCTACTCTCTTGAGTTTTTTCCTGACACAGAAGAGGGTCTCTAAATAGAATTCCTTTAATTTTAATGCCAGTGACTTGCATGGCTTCTAACCTGTCATTCTTGAAACAGTGCACAATATTGCAAATTCTTTACCCACCAAAAAAGGTACCAGTCTATTGCTTCTTTAAAAAAAGGTATGTAGTAAATCTACAGCATCCACTCCAATGCCTTGGATATTTATCCAAACCCACTGATATGGATGGTCTCACAACAGAGTTGTCTTGATGCAGACCCGGACAATGACTTCTAATGACAATCTAACTCTGAGGGTTCAAATAATTGCTGGAGCATCTTATGGAGAGAGGAAAATATTTGTAATAAATTTAAAGATATCTACTACATCCATATTCTACATTGTCAGACAGTCTAGAGGGCAAAATCACAGCTGCAGGCATATGCCTTCCCTGTCCAGTTAAGTGTGAGCAAACATGCTGTTTTGGATGTGGTTAATAACTTTACTAGCTCCAGATGATTATCAGTACTCACCTACTAGAGATCATTTCTGAAACTCATTTCTGAAACGGCAGAACATGGGTGCTCTTTCATTCATTTTGATGTCAAATCTAGAAGGTTATTTCACATCCTCTTCACCATCAGTTTAAGCTAAGCTGGAATTCTTAGCACTGTGGCAGGCGAGGAGCAGCCACTGGTAGCTTTCTACCAGGACTTCTGTATGTGTGTAGCCCCCAATGCAGCAGCAGGGATGAATGGGGAGGGGTGTGCACACTTGCAAAGCAGAGGCATTTGTATGCCTTTATTGTATCTGCTGGAAACTTCTTATTCCCATATTTGTTTTCTCAGAGCTCAGGCTTCAGCACTAGCCTTATTCTTACGTGTTCTCTGTAATGGGTGTGCAGGGGATTCAGATCCTCTATACTGCATGGCTAAGAGACTAAGCTAAAAGGAGTGAAACATAGACTGTCAGGTGGAAGCAGCATAGACAAATTTTTCCTATATTTCCAGCTTCTATTTTGTCTTAGAGGATAGCATAAAATTCTTACCTGAAGTGATGACTTTAAAGCTTAAGGGATGCAACTTGTTTCTGTAATGTGACTCCATGATAAATTTATTTTATAAACCTGAGCTTAGCTTAATAGATTTCTATTCTAAAGTTACATTAGGACAAAGAAGAAAACATGGTGTGTTAGAAATTCAGAGCAAAATCAGCAGGCTGTAAGAAAAAAAAAAAAAAAAAGTTTTAACTGGGATGGTCAGCAACTCTAGCAATTTTATTATAGATAACGCAATTACATTGTATAATTCCCATGATTGCCAGAGAACTCATTGATTACTCACAATGGTACTGCATTAGGATGCTGTTAATGAGATGTTTATTTTAATAACTGTTCTCTATGTAGATGTACCAGTTTACAGAAGCACTAGGTTAAGGATACTTCAGTTAATCACAGAATCACAGAAGTGACTCCTGAACTAATTTAATGTAATAAGAAGGACAAATGGGCTTTGAACTCAGTTGCAACAGTAAACAAGACATCACTGGAGCATAGATCCTTTCATGCTGTTCTTTTTGCAAACACAGTGTTCTGCCTTTCAGCACATTAGCTTTTTCTGCTTAGGATGGTTATATCATATAAAGAACTCAGGATTGGAATTAATAAAGGCTAGACAATTCTGACACTCATGTTAAGCAGCAGCTTACCCTGGGAATCACAATTTTCCATGTTTCTTTGACACATACTGTAGTAAAAGGAATTGCACTGGAAACAAGGTAATGGCTACCTTCAGCAATGGTTGCAGATCCTGGCCTAAAATTAGTGATGAAAATAATAGAAATTGATTTTAACACAATTTCCATGAGAAATTAGATTATTTCTACCTTTTCCTGTTTCTCATCTCCACTTTGCAAGCAAATCTTGGTTCCCTTTACTGCCCCCATAACACCTTTTCGATAAGCCAATTTCCATATGTGAGCTGTTACCTAGTGTAGAAATCTCTCCTGAGAATCCAGCTGCAACTCCATTTCTGTGCTCAAAGCCATTATCATGCTCTCTGGATCCGAAGGCATTCATAGCATCTACAAACAATCAAGGAACAACTAAAGATGCAGTTCCAGCAATCGGAATTTAAAAAACCATCTCAAATACAGAGGTACTGTAATCTGTACAAAATGATTAGATTTCACACTACTACTAAACTATTTTGACAATTTAGTCCTTAAAAATCTGTACCAATAACTATATTGCAAAACACAGAGGCAATCAGCACAGCATGATGCAAGTCTCTGATCTCAAGTTAATCTTTAAAAATAAAATGACCTAGAAAGAATTTACTTAGTTTCTTATGTAGCTGAGAGTTTTGTGTTGCACTCTGCAGAGAGGAAGGGCCTGGAGAGGATTTCATTTGCTGCTTCTCGTTGTCATTTCTGTTGAGCCATCACTAACCCTCATTAATCTTATAAAAGATACTGCCCAGCATCTTCCCATGCAAGCAAGACTCGCCTGTTGGGAAGCCTGAACAGGATGCTTTGGGCCAACACATCAAATGTGATGTATGAAAACTTTTATAGACAGCTTTCAGAGGTGTGGCTGCAACCAGGTTTCCCACCAAGGCTTTGCAAATGGCTTTTGGAGAAAGCACCCAATCTCCTGTTACCCTTGCTTACTCTTTGCTGGGGTTTGAGGAAAACTGAGACTTTCCTCGCTCAGCACTTCAAGCTCTGTCAGCTTCAGTCCTGCTCCATGGACCCTCTGTTTTCTGTATTCGATGTGGTGGTGTTTGGGTGAACCCAATGGGAGACGCTCAAAGGATGGGCCAGTTCATATCCATGAGCATTAAGCAATCTCATTCATCACAGCTGCCCTTTAGACAGTACAACAACCCCATCCGTAGTCAAGATAGATCTGTTTATAATCCAGATGTAATATTACTTCCCAGCAGCAAAATGAAACATATTAATCGATATATATATGTACAAGGAAAAAGCTGGGCAGGGCCATAGAAAGGTTTTTTGAAGTAAAATGCATGTACATATACCTGTGTATGCATGGATATGGATGTATAGAGAAAGGAATTAGAGAAGTTTCTGCTTTTATATACTCTTCTGTCTGACAAATAAAGGAACTGTCATATGCATGCCTGTCCTTTTAATAGAAAAAGGCTTATAAGGGGCCTCTGCTGATTATTACAATCTGTCATGCTTTCACATAAAAAAACAAACCAAAACAAAACACCAAAAATATAATGAAAATATTTTAGTGGATGCTTACTCACTTTGAACCAAGTTATTCATCATGCTTTGCAAATACAAGCTGTAATAGAGGGAAATTTTCTCATATTTTCTCTAGAAGAGAAAAAGAAGTATCAAACCAAAGTTTATGGTAGTTCATCATCTTACACAAAGACAAAGGATTTAAAATGTACAAGGAACAATTCAGGTTCATGATATCTGTTTCAAAAACCATGATCAAGGCTAGATTTTCAGTCACAGTTTTTTACTTTGAATCTTAAACTCTAAAAGGTTCCCCAGAGACTCTGTCTTAACATGCATTGTAGAATATAAAACATAAATATAATGCTCAGTTTTATAGATTTTAATTAAAATAATTGTCTGTGTTTAAAGTTTAAACTTCCTATTATGTTATATAAAAGCATTAACTCTATTTTCTGTATAATTCTTTTTAAACTCATCTTAGAGGTTTTGACTTCTATGGGAAGATTGAAACTCTTCTCTGATTTAATCCCCTACATAGATTTGTCTTTGACCCCGCTCAAATCTTGCTCTTGTTTGCCAGAAGGCATTGTAATGATAATTTTCAGGCAAAGGCACTATCTGAAAAATAAGACCAGTTTTCAGTCAACTCTAAAGGACAAGATACCACTATAACAGCTGCTTATATGATTTAGTAAAAGAGCAATTCTTTTTTTTTTTTTTTTTAAAAAAAAAGAAGATGTGAGACCGAACAAAATTAACAACAGAAGAAAATCCAAATGTCAACCAGGGCAGAACGAGTACTTAAAGAAAACTCAATTCTGTTTTGCTTAATCCCACATTTTTTAATCTGTTGCCTAGCCCTTTCACCTTGTTTCTACACAAATTTAAGCTGGTTAGATATCTCTCTCCACCTTCACTTCAAGTATTGCAGCTGTAGATTGCTTAGTAGTGAAATGAGGACCACAACACTTCTCTGCTTCACCAACCAGTCCAAGTTTTAACTACTAACGTAAAGAAAAAGATGTTTTACCTTTCTGGCCAGCGTTAGCTTCTCTTTTATAATACGTAAGCATTTTTCCCCTATAGTTCCTCTTCACCTGAATAACGCAGTTGGTTCATTGAATGTTTTCCTCAGCCTTTCTGTCTCCTGTCCTCTGTTTTATGGTCGCTGCAGCCAGTATTTAAACAAACACTGTAACAGAGAAAATTCATCCTCCGTGCCTACGAAGATATATAGATATATATATATAGATATATATATATATGCATAAAAGACGAATGAAATCTATACTTGCTTCCCATCTGCTTTCAGTATACCACAGCAAGTAAATGACATGGATGAGTGTGTGCAAGGTAGGGCAGAAGAGTAAGCAAAACTGCAAAATAAAATGGCTCTTGAAAAGCAGAAAAAGATGCTGTTTGGTGTTCACTAAATATCAGAAAACTAAATGCAAATTTGCCCTTCAAGAAAGGAATGGAAAGGAGAAAGACACTGGGAGGAATTCAGGAGGTTGAGTTCAAGTTTTCTTTCAAGTTTCAGGTTTGTCTGAAACAGATGGAATTTCACTCTCAGTGCTGCTGACAATGCATAAAGTGAACCCACCAGTGAGGTTTAGATAAAACCAAAGTAAACAGCAGCAGATTTCATGCTGTTCTAATACAGACCCCTGTGAAAGCACAACTGTTCGAAAAAATTTGTAATATACTTCAAGTATGTAGGCCTACAAACCTCAAGAGGCACCACTGCAATGGTTCTAGCCGAATGACTTCTAATTTGACACTGAAGAGGCAACCTACCAAGTAATAACTATGAAAACTGCACAGGGACAATAATTCAGCTTACTGTAGTTGTGTTTTCAGCACAGGGAGATTAGTGTTAACCTTAACACAAAGCTTACCTTGCTATCAGATGATTGCTCTGTTTTTTAATGTGTGTGATCCTAACAAAAAACAAGTCATAGAATGTGTTATAATGTGTTTGATGTACCACATTGCATATACTAAGAGAAAAAATAGAGCTATTTGTAGCAGAAGAGCTAACATGAAAAACAAAATAATTCTCCCTCGAAGACCACTGGCAAACCACCCATGTTTTCACTGGATAGGGCAGGTAAAGTCTCTCTAGAGCCAAGAATCACTACTGAAGCCCTGTTCCTTTGCAAACATAAACCACATAGCAATTTCTGATTCAAAGACCTGCTTGAGCAGTAGCTCATCAGAACAACAGCTCAATGGTAACTGCAAGTATTACATCAATTTTCCAGAGGCACAATGTTCAGCCATATAAATCCAGGCCCAAACAGGAATTAAAAATCATGAGTTCTGGCCTGGCACTGGCTCTTTCTGGTCCCCATGAATCTAAAAGCAAACATTAAGGAGGAGAATAGTAATTTATTGATGCTGTTCTGCACTACTATGTGTAACACGCATACTTAATTCCCAGCCACTTGCTCTGCAGAGACCAAGAGCACTTAAACCAGAATGTCTTATCACTTCAGTAATGACATCTCCAGGGATCTCCAGTGCTGGGTGACTGGGCTACAAAATCTGAGAAAGTGACTGATTCTGTCTTTCTTGGTGCAAATGCCAATTTCTTAAAATAAGAGCACACAAAGCTGCTGCAACATGGTGTTATTAAAAATTCTTTAATATATGTTTATTAAAGAATACCTGATTTTTATTAATCAACTAGACCCCTCTGGTATGAGAAATCCTAATAAAAAAGTGTGACATGGGGGTGACAAGATACAGAAAAAAAAAAAAAAAAAGTATACTCTGTGTAAAGAAAGTGCAAGACATAAAGTACAGAAACACTCCGCAGAGACACAGCAGAAACCATAGATACCTCACTACATAATCACTTTACTAATCCAGTCATCAGTCAGGACTAATAGGAGCTACACATTTTTATTCCACAGTGCTTCAAAATCTGGGTCAGCCGAAAAACTCCCCCCCAGCTGCCTGCTAGAGCCCCAGCATTTGCCAGGTAGAGGGAAGCCTTGCCAACACCGACCACTCCGAGGAGCCAGAAGGCAGCAAACCACTGTCTGAAAAAATAAAATCCAACTGGCAGTGTTGTCCATTTTGTTTATAACACAAGCTTTTTGAACATTATGAAACTTCAGAAATGCTTAACACCTCTGGAAGTCAAGCAAGACTGTGTTTATGATTTCTCACTAGTAAAATGTCTGACTTATCTTGAATGCAGGTAGGAAACTATTATGGTGTTCAGAGAAGGTTTAAAAAAATATTTGAAACATGGGCAAGCTATTTGCAAGCTGTAGTGTGAGCATCCCTTACAGCAGTCCCATGCAGACAGGGAGTGGTGAGAGATGAGCACCCTTACCTGGCTGGAGCACAGGACACCAACCTCAGCTGCACCCTCAGCATTAACGAGTTATCAGAAAAACACCATGCTACCGCCTCTCAGAGATGAAAACCAAGGAGATGACAAGGAAGGAGGCAAGGGCCAGCAGACCAAGCAAGCCTTTCAAACAGGAGACTATGCATGGGGGCCAGGAGCAGTGACCAGCTCTGCCACCTCCCTCCCCATCAGGCAGAGCTGCAGGTCTGCGGTCAGCTCCTGCCAGTGCTCTGAGGCGTGAGGTCAGGCAGTGGGGCCATTCAGCCCAGAGACAAAAGCATGTACTTACATACACACGCAAAGCACACACTGCCTATGACTTTAAACCAAGAGCTGGAGGCAGCAATGCCTGTCCTGTCCTTGAAAAAATGAGTAGAAAAGGAAAGGGAGAAGATGTGGCTGCAGCACTACTCTGGGAGCTTGTGCAACCCCTTCAGCATCTCCTGTGTCAAAATCCACATAGCAGTTGTGGTCTC
Source organism: Nesoenas mayeri (assembly GCF_963082525.1). Lineage (NCBI taxonomy): Eukaryota > Metazoa > Chordata > Aves > Columbiformes > Columbidae > Nesoenas > Nesoenas mayeri. The sequence continues at coordinate 130,821,725 of NC_137541.1, forward strand.
CTTGAAACTGCCTTTTGTCTGAGGAAGTTTTGTCCAGCTCATGTTGAAGGCTTTACGAGTTTTCTCAGACCTCTGAGAGGTTTAGCTGTGCAAAGGCTCTACCACATGCCTGGTCCTCTCAGACACACTATGTCTCTGCTTTGGCTGTGGTCGAGGCATGTGGTAAGGTGCTCAGGGTTTCTGTAGCTGTGCCACGTAGCTCTGCTCAATGAGGTTGATGCTTCCAGGTTGTCTTTACCAGATCTGCTGAGAATGAACTGTGTATGATACCTTCCTGCAACATTATTTTTACTGCTTGTGCACAGAACAAGTGTTTGGCAGATAGGTACATGCTTCCACCTGGGACATCCCTTGTAGATAGAGATGTATGGAAAAAAGAGAGTAAGCAGTGGTTTGAATGTAGCAGGGAAAAGAAGGCTTTGAAGGCTATATGCCACAGAGGAATGACTCAAGAGCAATGACTTCCTCATGTTTTCACATACACTGTGCTGAAAGACATAAACTTGGGCATTAGAGTGCAACCCTCTCTCCCAGAGACACCTGCATGTCTTTAGCATTGCATGCTTTCCATTAGAAACAACAGCAACACCTTGCTTATGTGGCAGAATTGTGAATAAAATCTCTTATAAAATCAGCCAACACTGTGCACACAGCTTCAGTGCCCTGCAATCAATACTTTATGGATAACTTGATGCATGCACTCTGAAGAAGATGAAACTAAATGTACCGTGTCAGTTTACATAATCCGAGAGCCGATAGCCTTCATTTTCTGAGCCAGCAAAACAAAGACACAAAGAGATTTGGAGGCTGGAGTTTAATCTCTGTATATTTTGCATATTTTTTTTTTTTCCAAAAAATGACTCAAAAACTTTGTAAAGGGCAAAGAAACAACTGAGAGTGTCATAGCATTTCAGACATAGGCTGAAAAAATAGTGTAAATTGGGAAAAATGCTGCATAAACACCTTTCTTTCTGTATTGTGCTGGCTGCCTGACACATTAGATAAGTCAATGAAAGGCGAAAGCTTTCAGTATCTGTCACCTGAATTTACATCAGGACTTCAGTTTTCAACTTTATTTAGGTTTCTGGAGCACCGAAAAAGAATATGAGGGGAATACTTCTGGGACTACGGACAACTGGAGCTGAGCCTGTGCTATAAGAATGTGGTCTCCCAGTTCCCTGCTCTCCTTGCCTTTGCAGCTTTGCAGCTTCATGTGCATGTGCAACCACAAAAGGTTCTTTCAATGATGAGAGATCTTCAGGATCCCTTGTTTAAACACCATGACTCTCACATGCCAGTGATGGCTTCTGTGACTCCTGTCAGCTTCACGTACTGATTATTCATCCAAACATGCAGATGGACACTCTTTTGTGTATGGCTGGATGCACACAAAATTGATGGCTAGGCTGGAAAATATTGGCTTATATTAAAGATGGAAACATTCCCTGGTCATGTTCATCCTCTTATTGTTCGAAAGAGGTTTCATGTAAGGGTCAGTTTGTTCCCATAGAATGGTTTCAGACGGTTACTCTGATAAGATGACTTATCGGATATATTTATGTAAGAAAGATACTTGGCAGTTAAATTAAAATTTGCAAAATGTGTATTTTCTATTATTTTGAACAAATATAATGACAATTCTCATATAAGTAAATAAATGCTAAAAATACAGAGACACAACCTCTTGTCTGCCAAGTTGGCAATTAGGTGCATAAATTCCCTTACAAATCTGGAACACTATAGTGCTACAGCTGGCCCTACCTCTTGAAGTTACCTTTTATTTTCAGGGAAAACAAACACGTAAAAAACACCACCTGGGGACTTTGAGAAAGGAAGAAGAAATAGGTTGCCCTTTATGTAAACACTCATACCTGCACTGAAATATTTACATTTATAATTTTATGTTTGCAGATTTTTACATTTACTTTTTGCACTCCTGCACAGCTCTGTCAATTGACATGGTTTCCAAGATGAAATAAAAAGTTTAAAAGCTAAGGGTAAAGCAAACACTACAAAATCCCTTGGCTTGGACACTGATTTATACGTATTATTTGAATATAGTACTTCTTGGAAGTACTTGTGTTCCATTTAATCAGGTAAGGTCTCAAGAGAAAAAAACAGTTGCTGACTAGTCTCTTTCTAGCTCTGGGCATCAATCAGGTCATCCTGAATCCTCTAGCTTTTCTGCAGTGTGCTGTTAGAAACCACTTCATGTTAAGTGCCGAAGACATTTAAGCGATCCTCTTTAGGGGACCTTGTGGTCAGTGCAGTGGCCTTGCCAGGAAAGCAGAGTCAGAGTCTACATGGAAAGTCCACCTTTCAGTTCAGCTGAACTAAGGGCTGAGGAAAAAGAGAGTGTTTTAGTGTAAATGGAGACATCAAAACTGACAAGGAAAAGTCAAAACAAAGCCATCCACAGCAATCAACATAGTACCAATTATTCAATAACAGAATCTGTTGCTAGGTGCTGGCCAGGAAGAAAATACCTGTGCTGTCTTCCCTGTTTTCATCTCCCCTGTCAGCTTGCCCCACTAAGTTATTTCTGTACTACTTTGTCTCCTCACTTTAGTCTTCATTCTTGTGTTGTTTTATCACGGTGCCTCCCTAGAGCCTTTTCCTCATCCTGGGCTACTAATCTGTGGGATGATAAACCCCAGAGACAAAGCTTTTTCCTGCTGTTGCAGTCAGCTACTTTTTTTTGTTGTTGTTCTCACTCTGTTCTCCCATTCTTACTGATCTCCTCTGAAACACACAGGGCAGATGACAGTAAAGAAGCACAGAAAAAGGGGAGAAATATAAGTGAAGTTATTGCCCAATGCACAAGAAAGCTCAAGTTACAACATCTTTAGATGGAAAAACTATCAGAAGTAAGGTTTTAGAAGAAGAAATGTCTTCCCTGCTGACAGCACCGTGAGGGATAGCTTCAGGGCAGAATTTTAAAAACAGAGGCTGTCTTGACCTCTCTCCAGCCTTGCATGGTGCTCAGCATGACAGAGCAGGGAAGAAAAAATATACTGGGTCAGATACAAAGACACATCGCATTGCAGCAGAGATGCAATAGCCCCCCTGATTTTCTGTGGCTACGGATGGCATGAACTGGGATACTGCATTCAATATGACCACAAGAAAGATTTGAAAATAGAGAGGGTTCGGAAAAGAGCAACAAAATAATTAAGGGGCTGGAGGGGTTTGCCTATGAGGAAGATTAAAAGAACTAAATAAATATGTATAGTTTGGCTAAGTGATAACTAAGGAGAGGCATGCTAACCATCTACAAATATTTGACTGGCATACACACTAGGGAGGGAAAGGAATTACTTAGCTTGAAACAAGCAGGTATATCAGGGAGTAATGGGATGAAATTAAGAAATGGAAAATTGAGGCAGAATTTAAGGTAAATCCTCTTGACAATGAATTCTAATAGTCTGTGGAAAACATACCACCCTATGTGCAATAGGGAACAGTCCTGCATTGATAAGAAGGGGGACTTAAATGACTTGCTCAGACTTTCCAATCTGAAATATTTATGATTCTATGATTAAGTATTATTAAATTTAATGACATGTACCTTTTTTCTTTTTTTTTTTTTGAACAAATTCTGACTGTTGCCTCAGGTCAGAAGTGTCCAATTATTTCCTAACTAAAGTCTTATATTTTGACTCATGAATTCTCCTAAATTCAACTAGGTAGGTCTTTTTTTAAAAACAAACAAACAAACAAACAAACAAAATCAAAACAAAACAGAAAACTAAATTGAATTTCTGTTAATGCATTTTATCTTATTTTCAAACAGCAGCTATCTGCCCCTAGTAGTGACTCATAATGCAAGGCAAGCAAGCATACTTAAGGCTGCATGGCTCAATGCCTGAACCTGGTCAGCCTCAGGTTGAATGCCTGCTGTGTTCAAGGGAATTGCTGTTCTACAGCCCAGATGAGCACAGAGGTTGTTCTGACTGTGAAGGTGAACTGTATGGAAAAAAGAAAAAAAATATGTTACATGGTATTGCCAACTAAGAGCTGCTTATGGAGCTTTGAACCTAGATCATGTCTACACAAAGAGCTTCATGTCACCGCTTTACCCTGTGCCACAGCAGCATTCATTAAATGCAAACAGATGTTTGTGTGGTAGTTGCCCAAGCTCCCAACAAATACCACAGCTGCTGGATAGCAAATTTCCTCTACTTTATGTTGGCAAAATCCTTCATTTTGGTGCACATGCCTGCTTCTGCCAACATATACTCCAAAATGTCTCCTGAAATGGGTACAAATCTAGGAAGTCTCACATTTATAGATTAAAATGCATCAAACAAGTCTTGTGGTTTCTGAATGTGTTGTTCAGGGTTTTGTATAGATTCCATCCTAGTTTTGTATGGAATTTTGCCTTTGATAGATAGGTATTTTTTACTTCCTCAAAAGTCTTCACTGTTATAAAATGCCATCTGTTACGTAGTTCACATTTTTACCATCTTAATTTTAGGCCACAGTTGCTTCTTGCACGAGCACAGCCCATAGGAAAATAAAACAGCACAAAACAAAACAAAATACTGAAAGCACATATTTTTATACCATTCTGCTTATCACTCACAGAAAATAAAGAGAAAAAGAATTAACCATTTCCATGTTGTGGGGAAAAAATAATGAGATTTAATGAAATATAACAAGGGCAAGTGTAGAGTCTTGCATCTGGGCAGGAACAACCTCAGGTTCCAGTATAAGTTGGGGAATGACCTATTAGAGAGCAATGTATGGGAAAGGGACCTGGGGGTCCTGGTGGACAGCAGGATGACCATGAGCCAGCACTGGGGCCTTGTGGCCAGGAAGGCCAATGGCGTCCTGGGGTGTATTAGAAGGGGAGTGGTCAGTAGGTCGAGAGAGGTTCTCCTTCCCCTCTGCTCTGCCCTGGTGAGACCGCATCTGGAATATTGTGGCCAGTTCTGGGCCTCTCAGTTCAAGAAGGACAGGGAACTGCTGGAGAGAGTCCAGCGCAGAGCCACAAAGATCATTAAGGGAATGGAGTATGAACTTTCGAGGTCCCTTCCAGTCCCTGACATTCTGTGATTCTGTGATTTTCTGTAGGGTGTTTGCTTAACTTTTTCATCAGTTAGATTTTTCTGAACTTTTCTGTGGTGACTATTGTTGTTCATTTCTTCAGTTTATTGATTATTTTCATGGCCCTCAGCATAGGTACTGTTCAGGAAAAATAATATAAAATGAACAGGCTTCTTTATCAGGTTTCTGAACTATAAGCCAGGCACTCTCCATAGTTACCATAGAAGTTATTTATATATTTATATATTTCCTTTTACACAGGGTTTCTGTTGAACAGGAAATAAATACATACTTGTGGAGATGCATGGAATAAAGTAGCAGTTTACTCATACATAGAAAGCAAATTACTTTTGGGAAGAATAAGAATGTTACAGTCCAGAATTGATGTGGTTTTCTTGTTATCTTAAAGAATAATGTCAAATCTTTCCTCACTGCATTTTTTTTAATGAAAATGAGAAATAACTTTGCACCACTGTGTGCTCTTGGATTCAGGACATTTCCACACTCCACAACTCCTAGCAGAGCTCCTGGCTGACTTCAGTAAAGGTAATTTTGCTGTGACAGCTGTGAGATAGCATCTATAGATTGTTCTGCAAAATGTAACTTTCCATTAGGAGTCAGGGTGACTATTCTCTGGCAATCAGACCTCTTTGATAAACATTTATTTTTGTCTTCTTCACCTAGACAAGGCTCTGTCACAGTGTTTGGAATATCTACTGCGCTGGATCTAGCTGTATTTCTTGCAGCTGCTGCAAATCTATATAGTGACAGTTGCTAGCCATGATAACAGTGGTCAGACAAGCAACACCATTTTTAGAGTATCCTGTTTACTATATCCCATCTAACAGTGAAGATATTGTGTCCTTACTGCTCAGGCATAGCTGGGGAGGGGCTGATGAAGGACAAGGGGACACACTGCAATTCAACCAAGAGCTGTGCTCATGCTGCAGCAGACTCCTGTGTGTGTCAGAGCAATTCCTATTCTCCATGACTTTCTGGTCTCTGTGAAATAATGGTGGTAGCTAGCTGAAATTTCAGCTTACTTGCCCTACGTTAATCTCTCTTCTCTGGTACACTGAAGGAGCTGGCTGTATCATCTCTATCAGTTCTGTCTCAGCAAGAAACTCACCTTGGGAGGTGGAAGTTCTGGGCCAGGCATTTGCAACAAATTCATATCCATATAGCACCATTTGGGCAATGCATAGGCAATGGGAGAGTAAAACTATTTACTCTCTAATGAAATCCTCATTTGACATGAATGGATGTGCTTTTGGCATAACCAGTTTAACTCTTCTCCTTTTGTAAGAAAGGAGGCATCTCATTTCACTCACCTGGTAGTCAGTCTGGTGTTTTGCGCAACTTCTTGTTACTCTTCAGACTTGACTTTCATAAAATCACATATGCTTGTGCAGTTTCAAACTCCATAATTTCTATTCTTCCTCTGCTGTTGTTTTTTGTAGAGCAGCTAATTTTCATTCCAGGGATATTGTACAGAGCAGTCTAATAGTTAGCACAAGAGGCGGTCATCTGACAAAGACTGGGAAAGGACTTGGGCTTTCTGTTCTAATAATCACAAGTGTCAGTAACAGGATGGGAGGAGAGACTCAAACACAAATAAATTAATTAGCGAGGACATTATTTATACACTGGGAATTCCTAGTGTATGTGGTGTCTTCTCTAATAACCCATGGGCAAATCACCTCCACTTGCTATAACACCTTGGGGAGAGGGCCAGCAGAGAAGGAGAACTGCAAGCTCACATCTAAAGGGAAGAGAATAAGCAGCGACTGAAAATCTGCATGGAGAGACCCTGCATATGCATAAAGAGCAGAATGATCTGTATGGACACCTGCCCCTCACAACAAGTCCTATTGCTCCTGGCTAGACAGAGTGATCTGCAGTTAATATGAACAGGATTGTGTCACATGGGGATCTGAGCACTCCAAGCTTGCTCTTCCTAATGCAGCGAAACACAGGTGAAAGCAGAACTTTTATGAGAAAAAAACAGCCTTCTATGAAGGTCAAGGAGGACTAAGAATCCCTTCCTTGCTTATGCATCTTTTCCGAAAACAACTTGGTTTCCATGCACCATAAATAATGAAAATAAATCTAGGGTAAGGACCATTTCCCCTTTACAACCTGATGTATTTGGACCAAATTGTTAACTGTTAAGGGGAAAAATGCCAATGTTGTCAGGGGACCTCAAATTCTTATTTCTGGCCCATAGTGACTGGCCCATTTTATTGGGCAGTTTAGTTGGCTACTTTGTAAAAGATGAAGAATGAAAAAAGATAGTTTTTCATTTCTTTGCTGTAAGTCTGTACATGGTGTATCATAAAATTCTGACCTTTAGCCCTTGCTTAAGAAAAATACAAAAATAAGTTATCCATTAAATATTTGACATTTACAGCATCCTTACCTATGAACAATACGTTCCTCCTTTATGGCTGAGCCACTCCAGTGTTCAGTACTATTCAGAATAGCATCTAGGCTTTTCTTCAGAGGTTAAATTCATCTACTATTTTGTAAAGAAATAAAAATGCTTTTTTATGCACAATTTTCTTTTCTCTAATTGTCCCATGAACATATAGGAGCTGGGTATTTAGTTACATGATGTAATTTGTCACATTTGTTGCTGCAATAGTGATAACCCAGGATGGTATGAAGCTGTGATATTTAAGACAGAAAAGGGTGTTGATATTTAAATCCACAGTACTTTAAAGTGTCTGAAGCATAAAAACGAAAGAAAAGAAAAGAAAAATTTCCCACAACTTTTTTTAAAGACAAACAAACCATATAATTTATGGTACATGGTAATTACTTCTCTGTTTGAGATGTTCACAATTTTCTCCCATTGTAATTTCACATACTGGATAATGAGTATCCTCTGCACAGAAACAACAGTAATGGCTGTGCGGCAGGAGAACGGTTACTTGATCGTTCTACAATAAAACGTTGTCTCACGTTTTCTCAGTGCATGACTCAAATACAGGTGTGCAGAGGAGTAAAACTGAAAGGCCAAAATATTAAGCTACAAAAAAAGGAAAGATACTTTGTTTAACAGTCAGTCAGAGCAAAGAAAAGCCATGTTGTATAAAATTGATGTGAACATGAACATCAGTTCATGAACTGATGTGAACATGAGCATGAAATTTGTGTTTTCAAACAATCTCCTGCAGGTGACCCTTAGAATATAGCCATTGACTACATATGGAGGTAAAGGTCTGACTCTTTTTGTTTCTGAAGGATCAGACAAAAAACTTGAAGTAACAAATTGATGTAGATTTTTGCCTGAAATACAGATTTTTAAAAGCTGTCTAATGATTCAGTGCAAGAATATCACAGATGTAGCCAAATGCCCTTTCAGTTCTGTGGAAGCAGACTATCATGTGCTATGAAACAAACATCCACTTTCCTTTAATTTCTAATGTAAATGAATTGGTGGAGGATTATGCCATGGAAGTTATAGACTGTGCAGGGAATTTCTACATATTAAGTTAGTGTTTTGACTTTTTTTTAAAGCATTTGTTAAACAATTAGTTGTATCAGGCTTACACATATTCTTTGAAATAATTTTACTTGTCAGTTAAAAATAAGTTTGGTAGTGGATAAGGAATTTAACTTTCTTACTATGTCATTAGATACCTGTATTACATAATTTGTGTAAATGTGAACATGTTAAACATTGCCAATGCTAGGTAGAAACTGCTGCCTCAAAAGAGCTTAGTAACATAGAGTGATGGATGCTAAAATAAGCTTAGAATAAAAAAAAGGTTTCCAAAATTTTGAGTGATAAAGTTTTCATTTACAGATCTTCACGAAGATTTGAATGGATGCTTCAGTCCTTTAACAGAGATACCTTACACTTAGGTTGTTACAGTGCTCTTCTATATTTTTAAACAGGGACAAATGCTCTTCCTCATGAAGATGACTTGTCTGCTGAAAAATTGAGGGCAAAATAGAAAGGATGAGATTCTTAAACAACATGATCAGTAGGTAAGAAAGTACTCTTACAGCCATTTTTTCCAAAGTTAAATACACAACTCCAGTCACAGTAAGGCAACAGCCTAGAACAGTGAGTACACCTGATCTCAGCAAAACCTGAGAAATAATTTCCTGCACATAGCCAAGAGGAAATAAAAATCCCCCAAATCATATCAGCCAAAAATGATATAATGCAGTCTCGTATGTTGTAGAATGCAAAGAATTATATTTAAATACAATGCAGTCATTCCATTTATAGGAAAAGATAGTTTCTGTAATTCATTAGAATGCTATGAATTTCAGTATATAGAAAATCAGTTTTAATTTCAACGGCAAACTAATTCTCAATACAAAGATAAAACCAAAAGAGAAAAAACAAATCTTACAGAATCCTCCTAGAATTAATATTGGATTTATCCAAATTCAAGTTTCAATAATACCATCATTAAGTGAGCCCTCAATTAACCTTGTCTGACATTCCAAGCAGAATATTTTAAGGGTTGTGAAGCATGCAAATAGAAACTTCAATTAAAGAACGACTTCATACATTGGACAGCCTGAGAGAATAGTGTGAAAAATTATGTAACCAGCCCAGTGCTTCAATAAACACCCACAGATGATAGAGAGGAGACTGACAAAATTGAGGATCAGCATCCTAATTCCTTTCTCAGGTAGAGCCTAGAAAGATTAAGAACTTGTTTACATGGGGGACCAGGGGTTCCTTTCACATTTGCTCTGAGCTTGATTTCTGTGTGTTCAGATGACCTGCATTCACACAGCACAAATCTCACCATGCATTAGCTGCTGAGATAAAATATATTCTATGCTCCTTTTGAAACCATAGTAGATTCAGAGTGCATGAACTGAAAGCGTACAGATATTCATTGAGTGCAGATGGACCACATAGGCCCCTGGAGAGCTGCCAAATGCTCTCTCAGAGGGCAGCGCTGTGTGCCCGCTCCTGCCCTTGCTGCTCCCCATCAGGTGTTGCTACCCAGTTAAACACTGGCATCCAGCTGGGGAGAGCCCTTTGCTGGTGGCAAACACAACCCAGAGGTTGCACTGGAAATACATCTTAATTAATAAAACCATGTTCTGGCCTAAGAGCTTTGTCCACCTAGAGCGTGACAGATATCCTAGAAGGGGAAAGGTGAAGATTCAGGCTGCTGTGTGATGATGACATGTGGCAAGGGCAACAGCGATATCTCTTAGGCGGCTTGTTAGTACCAAGAAAGTGATCTGGGCTTGTGTTTATTATATTCCTTGACTTTTCTGTTTTTTACCTTTTCTTTTGCTTCCATTAGATGTAACCAGTATTGTATATTTTCATACACCACTAGGAGCTGTTTTTTTCCAAGTATCTACTTGAGACTTGTAGCTGTTTGGATTTTTAAGCTTTCTTCATGTGCTGAACGCAGTGACTGTGACAGAGAAAAAGCTACTCAGACTCACTTCTTGTTGTATACATTTGAAATTCCCTGCTTCTAGTCTGACTGTCAAATAGGTATTTGTATGTATTTGTACACTGTTCTTCTTCCAGCATGCTGGAAAAGCTTTCCACTAAATGTTCAGAATGGTAACTTGTTTTCCCTATTCAACCCTAGGAAAGTTGTAAGAATGCAATCATTCACTGTATCTCAGCTAGCCATTCCTAACTGTTCCCCCTTTCCCTTCTGTCATCTGACACATACATTTTTTCTTTCCACTCTTTCTTTGGCTTTTCCCAGTAGGAAAGCTCTTCTTCCTGTAGCACTCTGAAAATGGTGACTGTTGGCTCCTGCCTTTTGGTGCAAAAAAAATAAAGAGAAACACTGGCCCTCAAACCCCCCAGAAAACATGTTAATAGAAGTGTACTTACTGTGCCCAGTACAAAGAATAGTGTTAAGTACTATATCCTAATTAACAGGGTACAGTAATGTTCTCATTTTGATCAATGGGCTTTGTAGTTTCAGCTTTTCTGGTATGTAATGAAGTACGTTTTGAAGTGCTTTATCATAGAGCTGTATAGCTTATTTTATAGACATTTTCTTCCCCGATTACAAAGGGCAGAATTTCTGCAGCAGAAACACATTTTTGAGGCTTTTTCACAGGATAAAACTTAACAGTGCAGCTGTAAATCAGCTCTGCATAAGAAATGCGTAGACTTAGTGAGCAGTGAGGCAGAAGGCTGTGGATGTGATTAACCCCCAATGTTCTGGACAGTTGTTTCCAAACACTGTTGCTGCATCTATGTATTTTGGACCTTTTCTCAAAAGGTGTGATAACTACGTTATGGTACAGCAAAACCAAGGTGGGAAGCAGCAGGAAAATAATTTATAGCAACATGAGGCTTAAAGGCTGCAAGATTTTTCCCTCTGTCTTTTTTGTAAACTAATAGTTTCAAACTATTGCACTTTATGGCTCTCACTATCTCTTTCTTATCTTCAGCTTGGCTGGTTTACTTCAGAAATGAGGCTTGTACAACAAAGCTTTCTGTGTATCTGTATGTCTGTCTTCCCTCCTTTACTTTTAATAACTTTTGAACTGACAGAAGCGTTTCAGCCACGTTTGGTGAAGAACATCAGGTTTCAAATATTTCAGGTTCTCCAAGAAACTGGGAAAATGCAGGGCTGGGTGGAAGACAGAAATGTCTGAAGGACAAGTGGGAATGAATCAACTCACAACCTTTCTGCTTGGCTCTCCCAGCAGCCAAGGACCATGGCTGGCTGTGCAGGCTTCTCTTGCACAGCTCAAAACTGATGACAGCATATGGTGCTTCTTGCAATCCACATGTACGTAGAGGAGAGGGCTCATTGCAGTCAGAAATATTGGGGGCACAGAGGGGAAATGAGAATATGGTATTTGGGGGATCTAGGGAAGACAAAGGGATATTGTTGTGATGTGGTGTGTGTGGGAGGGGTAATTGTAGGAGGAGGTATGGGTTTATTGTAGATGTGGGGGCTGTGAGGTGAAGGGATGTAGGGCATGGATCTGTGGGAAACCTAGCTTTATTTCTACACATGGATATGGAACAACATGAAGCAACTTGAAGCAGTAGTTAAATAGTTATATCTCCTTACATGTATTTTGTAAAAATAAAAATTTGCTTTATTCATCTGAGATGTTTTTTTATGAGGCTTATAATACTAGCTACATAAAAGAAAAGTACATTTCTCATACTTAAGATTTTTTCATGGTTCAATAGACTAAGTTTAAAATAAAATGAAATAACAGTGGGAAAATAACTACACCATGCACACAACAGAAGCAGTGTTTCCCCACTTAAAAAGATTTTTGTTCAATACCCCTACACAGTCACAAAATAGTCTGTGAACTCCTCTAGAAATAATCTACTAAATTTTCATGAAATACACAAAAAAAACGCTACACACAAACACACACACACATACACACACATACACACACAAAAAGGAAAGGAAACGAGGAGAAATCATATAGACCCTAAACTCTGAAACTTAAACCATCACTGTTTTATCCTTTGTACATAACACAAAAGAGCTCTTTGATTAAGTGTGCAGGGCAAATGAAGTTTGTGGAGGGTGTTTCTCTTCATTTCTCTGCTCTCTTAGCTGTATAAATTGTAGCGTGAAATTATGTGAAAAGAGCAGGTACTGACCAGCAGCTGATAGCCTACTGTAACAGCACAGTGTCATCTGCCCTCAGTTTCCAAAACCTTCTATCATCCTCCAGTCACTTAGACGATAGTTTCATTGCTTTCTAGTGATTTTCATTATTTAGAAAAATGCAAGGCAGAGTTAGCAGAGTCTCCCAGGATAAAAGTTCTGTCACCTCTATTAATGTGATCAAGGTAGTGGGAACAGTGTTATCTGTTTCACTAAAGAAAATCGGTCTGGCTTAGTGGCATGCAGTGCATCTTGTGCTTTTGCTAATCATGCCACAAGGATTTTGACAAAGTTACCACAATAACTTACATGGCCAAAGCAGTTAGAGAAGCTGGTCTATCTCTGAGCTCTGACCTGCAGAGCTGAGGCCAGCAGATGGCAAGATGTCAAATCCATCGCCTCCCTCCAACCCGATTCATATTGGTTAAGACCAGCAATGTAACACTGAGCACTTTTTTTTTCAGAGCAGTTTGAAAAGGTACCAGACTATAAAAAGGGGCAGATCTAGGAATGGATGTGTGTGAATTTGGTCTCAGAATTGCAGTTGCAGAGAGGTAAGGTTCACAGCACACAACAAGAAAAAATATTCACAATGCTTATCGCCTACACACACAAAAAATAGAACAGAGTGGGTAGGGAGGAGGAAGCAAGCTCACTGAGACGGATATAGTGCAGTACTGAATATATAACTGCTAAAGGGGTCATGTTTTTATGCAAACCAAACAGGTCACGTAGGCAGGTCTGGGAGAAGCTATTTCTGCTGATACTCAAAACAGCTGTCCCTTACAGCAAGTCATCGCCTTGCTCTTCCTCATATTCTCTTGCACAGTGACTCTTTTTCCTGCATTCTGTACTTGTAATTGTTTGTTGTTTGATATCATCACCTACTCACTAGAAATAATAATAAATAGAATAGATAGATATAAAGAATTCAAGACGCTTAAACCTGCCAATTTAAATTAGTTTAGGAAGAAGTGTTCAAGATAAGCTAAAAGCAAATTAGATGAAACCCAGGCTCTGCCCGAGAGATTGCCTCTACATACTAGAGAAAGGAAACCTGACTTGCTTCCCCAAATAAGGAATCAGTTCTTATGTAGTGGCTGATATCACAAATTTTCTTTTTCTGTCTATTTGTTAAGAAGATCCTCACCACATCCCATCAGACACGGATGTAATCAGAGAAGTTTTAATCTTTTCTTGTAAGCCAGTCCTGTCAGCAGTGACTAGCATTGCATTTCTTTGAATTCCCTTCCAACTGCTCGGCAACATTGGTAAGAGGTTATCAACTCTGTACACTGTCTTCTAAGGCCCAACTCCCTTCCACATCAGGGAGACTTCAGGTTATGCAGTAGGAAACATTAAGCATCTTGCAGGATCAACCATGATCTTCCATTTTACCATTCCAAACCAGAACAAGATTATTGTTCCTTCCTGAATAAAGGTATGATGGTTCTTCATCTGCAGACTGAAAAAATAAAAATAAAATAAAATTCAAAATGGCTCTTTTACTTGGATACCTCATTGCAGATTCATATCTGTTTTTCTGTCAATATTATGCACTCAATCTCTTTCAACATTTCTGTTTTCCAAATTTTTCCTCCCACTGAATCTGTATGTTTGATTAATGTTTTCCCAGATGTCTGAACCTGGAGAAAAAAAGCACTTTCAGTCTCATTTTGTTAAGTGCTGGGAATCTCTTTGATGATCCATAACTAATTTTACTATACTTGTCACAAAGCAGATGTGTGGCAATAGTCCCCTAAGCATGCTGCATTCAATCATTACAAACTCTGGATTTCTCTTTTCTTTCCCTCCCCACCCCTCCCCATTCCCCGCCCCCCCCTCCATCCCCCCCCTTCCTTTTTTGTGTTTATTTTTCATTAGTAATTAACCTTCACAGTATATCACATTCTCTTTCACTGGTTTAATGAGCACATTTGACACATGAGTTATACAGTTGGACCAACCATGTTTTATCTTTCTTTTTAATTTCGTCTCTTTGTACAATATCAGATTAAGGTGCAGTTTCAGGAATATAACAAGTCTTCAATTTGACTTTCTTGTTTCAGTCACTTAGTGCATTAACTCTTCTCCTGAACGATTTTTGCACTCAAAGGATGTGTTCTTTAAACATTAAGAAAAGGAACTACTGAAATGAAAGACTCTAAATAATTCCTACTTAAAGGAGGTGTACTCTATTCTATCTAACTCAGCATCCACAATTGGCTTTAAAGATCTCCTTTGTTTCAGCCCTCTCTTCTAGAAAGCACCTCTGAATTGTCCCTCTTATTTCTGATAAGCTTCAGATATAACAAAAACAGAGAAATGACTGATGCTATTGAATCTGACAACAAGAGCAATTCATGGAACTATCTAAAAGGAAACAACCCTTTTGTGACTGCACAGAAAACATGACTATTTAGAATCACAGAGTGGCTGAGGCTGGAAGGCATCTCTGAAAAATGTCTAGTCCAACTCCTCTACTCAAAGCATTGTCACCTAGAGCAGGTTGCTTAGGGCCATGTCCAGTCAGGGTTTGAATATCTCCAGTGATGGAGACTTGACAACTTCCCTGGGCAACCTGTGCCGGTGTTTAATCATTCTCACAGTTAAAAAAAAAAAAAAAAAAAAAAAAAAAAAAAAAGTTTTGTTTTGTTCCTTTTCTTTAAAAATATTTTTTTATATTTCCATTTGTGCCCATTTACTGCTTTTGAAAGTCACACTTCATTACACCAACAAAACAGGTTTCTTGATAGAGTATCTTCTGCAGGAAAAATAAAACAGCTACAAATGTGTGTCTATTTTTCTACAGAAATTGTCAAAGTGCAATTGTAATACCAACCTAGATATTTGTGCTACTAAACATATCAAAGTCCTTATGAAACAAAAGTAATATCTTATTCACTGTAATGCATATGACTAATACACTAGCTATACACAAAAGGAATTATTTTCCAGTGAATGCTGGAATAGAAGCCAAAGAATAATTTTTGTCATAGTAACAGCAGTAGGTATTAGGCCAGAAATGATAGTATTGTTCTTGTCCCTTCTTCTAAATCTATAGGATAATTACCTTGTTTGGTTGTTACTATTACAGTCCATTTTAGTGTATGTGTGAGTTGTGCATGTGAGTAGTTACATGCACATTAGGTCCCTGAAGAAAACAATAAGTATAAACTGAGATTAATTTTGTGTTTGAATCTCAAAACTGCATGTTGGAGAATCCATCAGAAGCCTATGGTACAGAATTTGAGCAAGAGCACCATGGTGACTATCAAAAATACAAGCTGGGTGACATTCAAACATATTTTTTCGATGACAGTCAAACAATTGCAAAACTAAAACTTCATGAACTTCAGTGCTGTCACAGCCATTGCTTCTGGTCCTTTCCTTAGAAAGCCCTTAGTGCTCTCAGGTGATCACGTATATAACTTGTATTGAGACTCATTTTTGTAAATGAGAGTTCTTCTTTTTTAAGGGAGATGAACCTTGAGATATTGACCATCTGTCTGATGAAGTGAATCGAATCTGAATTTTTGTCAAGGGTCATTCTGCTGAACTTCTGCAGGTGGATTGCATTGGGCAGGTGTTTTGCAGTAAATGCTCAGAAATCCTACCTGATCAGTACTAGGTGGAGTTGTTTCTCTGTTTAATGTCCACATGAGCTAACAACTCACTGGCCTCCCTTGGACTGAATGCTAACAACATTCACTTTCATTGTCTACAAAATTGTCCTTGCTAAGTCTTGTAAAGCTATGTCTGAACTGGGTAGCACTGCAGTCTTTCTAGCCCTTGAGTATGAATAGTCATAGCTCTGTGCTTGGGCAATCAAACAGCCACATCCTCTACACAGCAATAATTTATAGGAAGAGAGCCAAAACACTGGCTGTGTTCCCCTATCTAGATGACCGGGCAGGAGCTGGACTTTGAAATGTGCTATCATCTATACCTGTTACTCAGCCCAAACCCGGCAAACAGCTGAAGATGAATAATTGGTGTAACGGACGATTTAATTTTGGCAAATAAAGTTGGTGCTCTGACAGTGACCAAGGTATCATCTTCAGTTTGGAGGTTTGTCAGGTGCAGGATAAAATTTCTCTTCCAAACATGAAAAACACACCCACAAAGATGCAAGTGCCTAGCTAAAATATGATACCTTTTGCCAGAAAGAGACATGAATTTTAGGTCTCTCAAATCAGATAACTTCCTTGACTTGGCTGTCTGTAGCTGTATTTGTCCCTATTTCTGCCCTGGTTTATACCCTTTACCCTCCTGATACGAAATGGGATTCTTCATGATATGTCAGAAACTACAGTCCAGGATGCAAAAAAACCTTTTTCCTGCTCTGAATATTTAAAAAACTCCCACAAAAACAAAAGAAAAAAACAACAACAAAAACAAACAAACAAAAAAACCCCAAACTAACCAATCAACCAATCAAAAAAACCACCAAACTTGAGAGGACATGTTAGAAGGGGAAAGCATTATCACTTTTTGATATTTTTCTTATTTTTTTAAACAGTGGATTTGGGAGTGGGTGGAAAATGGTGACTTGGACATTGTCACAATGTTGAAAGTCATCAGGCTGGACGAGTGCTCTGCTTAAGGACAAGGGAATGAAACATGAGGGAAAGGAGATAATAAGGTGCGGTTTCTTGGATTAGAGTTTTGGTAAGCTTCTAGAAGAGAGAAAATTCAGATGTTTAGCTGGCAGCAAGTGGTGGTGGGGGAAGAGCCCTGGCTAAGTTCCCTGTTGAGCACAGGGAACAGTTTCCCTCCATCTGTTAGGAGGTTCTGATTAGATGAGGTAGGTTAAATATTTTTTCCCTCTGCTCCCCCTTCCCAACAGTTGTGAAATAACTCATTTGTCTTGCTGGTAGCAAAGAGAAGAGAAATGAAAGCACAAAGCCAGTGCAGGGCTTTTTGTCCTCTTTGCAGGCTGCAGAGGCTGGAAGGAGATGATTAGAGTGATTGAAGATTTATGGAAGTGATAAGATGGGTGAAAGGGTACTGAAGGGAGAAAGGAATGATGCATTTACTTAATAGGATATCTTAAGTTTCTCTGTCATGCTGCCTTGTTTGCAATTTGTTTAACACTTGGTCTTACCTCATAAAGAATAATGGTGGCTTATTGTACGTTTTCTGAAAGGACAAATTCATATCTGCAAATGTGTGAAGTGGCACAGAGAAAGAGGAGTACCTACACACTCTTCATGTGCCAATATGGCTTGTCTTGAGGCCATGCTGAAGTAAAATCAACTGCACCATGTTATAGTGATGTTTTCCAACTATAGACACTTCTGAGCTGACTGCCATAGTGATTAAACTGAAATTGTATAGGACTGCAAATATGGGCCAGTACAAGCTCTTCAAGCAGCAACTCGTTAACATCAAGCTCTGGCAGGTTTTAGAGCAACAAAAGAGACACATGATTACAAAAATAAAATGAAAAAAAAAAAAAAGGAGCCTGGGAAAAGCTTTCCGGCAAACCCCGAACATATACAGGCAGGCAGACCAAATCTAAAAGAAAGTAAAACCAGAAAAAGAATATTAATTCTGAAGGAGAGGTGGAAATTTTCTTCCTTTCTCTTCTAGTCTCTTCTCTCTCTTCACTCTTCACTGTCTGTGACTAATCTACTTGGGATCCTTATGTCTCCCACTGTGATATTGATCCACCTCCTGTAAGGGCATTAAATTGCATAACACACCAATACAACAGGCTGCTCTATTCATGGAGCAGCCCCCTGTTAATTCTTAATAGTTGGCTGGCTTGGCACAAAACAGTAAAAAAAAGACAGCCACAAGCATCCCACAGCCCAGGGCAGCATCCTTTCACTAGATTGTTGCCTCACCACCTCCCTCTGCTTTGGCAGCCCTGCAGTTTGCATTGTTGGGTCTGCCTGCTTTATCCAGGCATTAGCACAGGAGCAGACATGACAGCAGCCTCTTTTCTGTTAGAGGGTAAATGAATTTTGTGACATGGATTCTACATCAACCACAAAACTAGCAGCTCTCCTTTTGGGGGTTGACCAGAAGATTAGGCTTGTATAATCTAAGGCCAAGTTAAAGGTGGTTGCTTTTGCTAAATTTAAATTTGTAAGGTTATTACAAAAAGTCATAAGTTTCTTAACCAGAAATCAAAAGGTACATTATTTCATGTCTTAGTAAGTAGAAGGAAGCATGTCTGTGAAGTCAAACACTGTTTGCATAGAACCACAGAATGGTTTGGTCAGAAAGGGTCTTTAAAATCATCTAGTTCCAATTCCCCTGCCGTGGACAGTGATACCTTCCACTAGACCAGGCTGCTCAAAGCCCCATCCAGCCTGGCCTTGAACACTACCAGGACATCTGCAACTTCTCTGAAGAGCCTGTTTCAGTGTCTCAGCACCTACATGATGAAGAATTTCTTCCTTGTATGTGATATAAATCTACCCTCTTTCAGTTTAAAACCATTACCCCTCTTCCTATCACTACAGTCCTTAATAAAACATCTTTTCCCATCTTTCCTACAGGTCCCCTTTAAGTACTGGAAGGCCACCATAAGGTCTCACGAGGTTTTCGTAGTTAAACACTCCTCTCCCCCCAGGACTGGAAAAGGAAAATGCCAAGAAAGCACCCGTGAAGCATTTTTTTTAAACATGCCCATTTATAACCCAAACTAGTTAATTTACATCTCAATTTACATATATCCCACAGTACTTTATTCCATTGATTAGACATCAGTACATTTACATTTCCATCACTTCCACATTAACAGCAGCGGTAGGTCACAGTGACCTTACAAATATCTTGTCAAAGCCTTTTGTGTCAAAACAGCCTAACCTCAGAAATGCACTATCAAAACATCCCCATCATCTGATGTCAAAACACCTTCATCACAGTCTAAGCACATTCAGATCCAACAAATTAACATATCAAGGCTTTATTGCTTTAATATCTAAGTAAAAAACAAAAACCTAATGCCTTCCCTGTGAAAAGAAAATTGTTCTTACTCCCATTTCCCACTGCTAATTAACAAAGTTCCTATCTACTGCGATGTCTCAAGAGTGATTTTTTTTTCTGACAGTGTCAGTGACCGATATTTTCATTTAGTCAAACTTGCCAAAAAGTCTGGAAGATGCTTCTGGGAACTTAGCCTCAGTGGTGGTCAAGTCAGTAAAATTCCTGGTTAGATAAAAGATTATTCAGCAAAGTGAAGAGCATAACTGAAAAATTTTGTAAGCAAAACCCACACAGAGCTCTGGACAATCCCCCACTTCCACCACTGCATTTTAATTTTCCTATTGTTCAATTTTCAGGCCAAACCTATCTTAGTACTTGCCTTCACTGCAAGTGACTGAGTGGGGAGGGGGAAGCACACACTACACTTTTTTTTTTTTTTTTAATTTAAAATAAGTGAGATAAATAATCCTCAGAGATGAAATCTAACTGTTTATAAATTGCTGTCTCAGTGATTCTCTTGCCCTCCTGCCCATCTGCATACAAGGCAGAGAAAGTATCTTACTCTTTTGCATAATCGCACAGTTTCACACTAGTGCAACTGAGTCCATGTGAATCCGGTAATTTGAATTGTATTGCATCTCCACCTCTGCTTTGTGAGTGGAGTGTCTATAAGGGAGGTTTTCAGGGACAGATCCCATCATAGGGCAGCTTACTTGAATGTAAACACACATAACATCCAAATACAAATGTAGTCAGGATAGTAATGTTTAGTGTATTCTTGAATAAGTACATGCATAAAACATGATCTGAAAATGCAATACAGTAAACTAGTCTGGAGTGTCATCACTGCAAATATTCATGTTCAGGCAACACTCACAATTTCAGGCAATTACTTTCTTAATAGGTAAAACTTTCAAATATAGAATACATAAATATAAATCACTCTGTTGCATTTTTTTTTATTTTTTAATTTTTTTTTCCCCCCAGGATATTAGCTAACAACCAAAGCAATTCAATTTATGAGCAAGAAGAAGGTCATAGGCAATCTGCTCTTAACTGACCTTGTAGTAAAGACATTGTGTCACACCCATTTGCACTAGGGCAGGATCTGTTGCATTTTGCTCTGTTTCCCACATGAGCCACTTCTGTGGCAGCACAGGGTGATACCATGAATTCAGATTGATTATATCAAGGTGGAACAAATCAGAAGCAGCAGTTGCAAATTTGTAGAAACAGACCTGACTGGTGTATTACAGCTATCCCCAGGAAAAGCAAGTGAGGACATGACCACATAACTCGATCTTGTACAAATGCTTTCTATTTAATTTTTCAGACTTGCTTCACTCTGAAAGTCATTCTTTTAAAATTCATGATTTTTTTCTTAGACAATGTACAGCAACCTCCATGTAAGCTCTCTCCTTAAAAATTGTTTCTCAGTATAGGAGATATTAATTCTGTTTTAAGTGAGAAGATTATTTCATGGACTACTTAAATGTGACTGATGCAAGGAGACAGAAAAACAGTTCACTCTTCTGTAATTCTGGCCTTTAGTTTATACTTAGCTTTAATGAATCATTATATTTATTCATACTTCTCTTTCATTTCCTAAAAAGTAAAATATCGATTTGCAATCTGTAGTCTCAGAACTAATCTCAGTATTTCAATGACCAGCTTCACAGTAGTAATGTCTCTTTATGTTAGTGCCTATTTTCATTTCTCCAAGTTCTTAACTGTAAACAAGATGTACAAAATCAATTTAAAGTCAAGGAAGGAAGTTCTTTAGATCTTTCTGGTAGAAACTTGTACTGCCTGAGAGATGGAGAGGGAATAGCTGTTTTCATAGGTTGATATTACCTAGGGGTATTAGACAAAATGACACACACATGTGAAACAAAAATATATGGAGAAAGAAGGGCACCATGGGGTGTTACAATTGCAGAAGGGAATAGAAAAGAAGTGAAGTGGTAGGGTGAAGAGTGAGAAGAGAGGCATATGTATGAAGGAATAAAAAGACCTAATGAAAGGGAAAGTTGGGCAATTTTTTTCCTACATAACTTTGATTCCATTCAATTTCTGCTATCCAAAGCAATGAGGATGGCTGCAAGGCTTGAGCAGGCTTGACACAAAGGGCAAGGGGAAGGGGCTGCTGCTGTAGGGCTGCAACTGTAGAGGGACTTCCAATGAAGGTAGCTGCAATGGTTGTTGACGGTGAAATGATAAAAAGCTGCCGATACTGTGGGACGTCACAGAAGGGTACTGAGAAAAAGGTCACCTCAACTGGACAAAAGCCCAATTATTTATAGATCCAAGGGAGCAAGAATATTAGGGATGATAAAGGAAGAAGCCCACTTAAAATTTACTTGATAACTCGAATTCTCCCAAAATTTACAAGAGTGCCAGTACCCCTCTACAGCTACAGCCCTTAGGCCCAAAGGTTTCAGTCACTGTCATAGCTGTGAGGTTGCTGTAGAAACACCAGCCTGACATTGATGTGCCAGAGTGGAGAATCAGCCCTTGACGTAAGAAACCTCCTTGGCAGCAAGAAGCCTTGCAAATTGACATTTCCAGCATTCTTGTAATTTATGGTACAGATGACTTCTACTAGGATTTATTTCAAGCAGTTGAGGGGCTCTATAAACAGGGGACCTGTGTGTCACCCAGCATGTATATCAATGCTGCACAGCACACCTTAAGGTTCACTTTCCAAATGGAAGTCAGCTGCCTCCATAGAGCCCAATAATCACCATAGCCAAGAAAGTGGGAAGTGAATAAATGAACTTTCAAGATCCAGTTTAGGCATGTACTTGCAAATTACAATTTCTCCTTGATTTGATCATTAAACTGATAATATAACTGAAAAAGTTAGTGTCATCTTTCTGACCCAGTTCCTCTGGCTTGCCAAAAATGTACAGTAGCAACCCAAAACTTTCCAGTAATATAATCGTGTATCAAAGATATCTCTGCATGGGAAATAGTTGCAGCAGAACACAGAGATGGGCAATGCTTCAGATCACTAGCCTTATGGTAGTAAAATACAGTACTGTTATTGTGGGCATCACACTTCACAAAGCGTTTTTATAAAATCAGCTGTTTGCTATTGCTGCTAGTGGAGCAGCAGCAGTTTGAATCAGCAGTAACACTACATTATTTACAGGCTGGAGATTTGGGTGGGAAAAAATGTAATGAAATATAACAAGGGCAAGTGCAGAGTCTTGCATTTGGGCAGGAACAACTCCAGGTTCCAGTATAAGTTGGGGAATGACCTATTAGAGAGCAGCATAAGGGAAAGGGACCTGGGGGTCCTGGTGGACAGCAGGATGACCATGAGCCAGCACTGTGCCCTTGTGGCCAGGAAGGTCAATGGCATCCTGGGGTGTATTACAAGGGGGGTGGTCAGTAGGTCGAGAGAGGTTCTCCTTCCCCTCTACTCTGCCCTGATGAGACCACATCTGGAATATTGTGTCCAGTTCCGGGTCCCTCAGTTCAAGAAGGACAGGAAACTGCTGGAGAGAGTCCAGCACAGAGCCACGAAGCTGATTAAGGGATTGAAGCATCTCCCTTATGAGGAAAAGCTGAGGAAGCTGGGCCTCTTTAGCTTGGAGGAGATTGAGGGGTGACTTCATTAATGTTTATAAATATGTAAGGGGTGAGTATCACCAGGATGGAACCAGGCTCTTCTCGGTGACAACCAATGATAAGAAAAGGAGTAATGGGTACAAAACGGAACACCGGCGGTTCCACTTAAATTTGAGAAGAAATTTATTCTCAGTGAGGGTGACAGAGCACTGGAACAGGCTGCCCAGGGGGATTGTGGAGTCTCCTTCTCCAGTGACATTCAAAACCCGCCTGGACATGTTCCTGTGCAACCTCATTGAGGTGTTCCTGCTCTGGTGGGGGGTTTGGACTAGATGATCTTTTGAGGTCCCTTCCAATCCCTAACATTCTGTGATTCTGTGATTTCCACACAGTGGTCCTGAGCAGAGAGAACTGTGCCCGTGTGTGCCAGTCTTAGAGAGCTAGCCACACCGTCACCTCTTTACAAAGCCAGATTGCCTCAAAATACTGGAAATGACAGCAGGGTGCAGGGATAAACAGTTTGGGCTGGCACAACGAGAGGACAAAAAAAACAAAAACAAAACCAAAACTGACAACAACAAAACACAAACAAAACCACAAAAAACTTCAAAACACATTTCAGTAATATCCAGCCATCATCTTAGCTTTTGCAGACAGTTTGCTCTTTTTAGCATGCTCTGCAGGCCTTGTCATCATTTCACTGTGAAAAGAAGTTGAGGGGTTTTTTTTGATGTTTTTTTCCTTTCAGCAAATTTTTCACTACTATTCTTTTTATAGTAATATTGCACGAAAGATTCCTTTGATTGTTTGGTTATGTCAAAATTTTCATTAATGCTATTCTCCTTTGAAACTTCTTCCTAGGGGTTTATTTTTATACATCTGGTGGAAAATTTTATTTGCTTTTTTGTTTGTTTGCTATGACACACAAGAAAAGCACACATAAATCAAATGTTTTGTCCCTCAGTCTTCTCTTGTCTTTATGCTGTATCAAAAATTTCAATAAAACCTGTTAAGTAATAATCTTATAAAGACATCAAAGTGGAACATGACACACCAACAAATCACTGAGAGTTGGATATACAAATAATCTTTTCGAAAAAGAGAGGAATTATTATTTCTTCCTTCTTTATTTCTTTTTCTCACTTGGAGTTTAAATAGTTTTTATTTGCAGAATTGTGTACCTGTGAAACAAAATCTCTTGCAACAGAGTAAAGATGAATAAAATTTGTAAGGGATATAAAAACAGCAGTTGTATCCAGTATGTCCTTGTTTTTAATCTGATTTCAGTAATCATTTCGTCTTATTGTTACATAAGAGATATCTTGACAAACACTGACACTTGCACTGGTGGCAGACAAAGATATTCACTAGATAGGTGTCTTTCTTACTATGAAAAATGGAGAAAAAGATCACCTAATTGTATATTATTGCAGTTTGCACATCTCTACAGAATTGCAGTATGCAAAATAATTTTCGTTGAGAAAGATGTGATAAAGAGTATTTTGACAGGAAGGAAGAAAAAAGTAGTAAACTTTTAAAGATATAAAGGGAGAGAGACGGGAAATATGAAGCACAAAAATAGCTTTGCATTTTCTTATTTTAATCCAAAAAAACCTAATCAGGTTGTCAGGCATTAACCAATCTAGTGCAACAGGGGAAAATCAGAGGTGAGAATGGAAATTTTAGCAATGGCACAATGTCTTATAATTGTATGGATCCTTTTAATTAATCCAACTTTCACCTGACTCTCTTCTTTCTCGCCTATGTTTGTGGGTATTTTGTGTGTGCATGCATGCCTTTTTCTCATCCTGAGCATTTTTGCCTGAACTGCAAGATGGCTTTTCTACTCATGTTGCCTCCTCCATCCAATGTGTGTTTCCTGGCTGTACAGTCTCAAACCAATTCAGTTTCAACTTCCCTGCAGCACTGTGGCAATGACAGCGTAGGACCCAAGAATCACAGAGCAGATAGTTGTCATTTGGGATAACAGTAATAAACCTTCCAGACTTGCCATGGGTATAATAGACTCTTTTCTGTGATGTTGAACCACACACAGTTGTTCACATAGTTCCTCTTTGTGTCTGTGGTCAGAGATTAAGAACAGATGCAAAGGCATTAAACCCTAAGTATAACTGGAAATTATAGGAACAATGGCTTCTTCTCGGTTCAGTCATGACTTTGATCAAAACATTTATATTTGCCTCATTGTAAAAGCTTATTACAAGCCACCGTATCTATTGCTTCACTGCTATTCTATAGTCTTTGAGAAAAGAATTGGGGTAGCTGCTCAAAATAAAGTTTTACATGAAAATATGTTGTAATACATACATAAGCGAGTCAAATGTAATGACAAGCTTCTAATGGAAGTCAAAGCACTGAATAACCAGCATCCATGGCCAAAAGGTTGTAGTGAAGTTTCACTCAGATATTTGCAATGAGTTTTCACTGCATTCTTTTAACTTTTCTTCTCAATAGCAGGCAGATGATGTCTTTTTTTGTTTGTATTTAAACTGGTAGGGATGTCTGCAGATAAGAGAACTCCAAGTCCTCTTTGCACCATTTGGCATGGCTATTTATGGATTTGCTGATTTGGATATTTGTGGTTGGATCATTTGATTGGTCATACAGTTGTCACCAACAATCCAGTATGAACAAGAAGTGTCCTATTCTCAGAAAGACTCGTGTGCATGTGTGTGTATTTTTAAATGGATAAAATTTTATTTGAAAGCATTCAGCTTCAAAGATCCACTTACCATTCACTGGTTGCATTCAGATGAGCACAGTTTTAAGCAAAAGAGTTCATTCCTTATTTTGATGTAGGATCAGTCCTGCTGTTTCATCTAAGCCTTATCCTTTGTCATGTAATAAAGCTGACAGGATGATAAAAAAGACTTTAGTGCTAACAAACTTTGTCTCTTCCCCCTTTTGACTTTTCAGAAATCATCTGGCAAGTGTCACTGGTATTTATTTAGAAGTGGGAGAGATCAAGCACATATAAGATTTTTTAAAATAACAAGTCATCATGAAAAAAAACCCACTATTTACAGCACTGTTAAAGAACACGGATTCAGTTGAGGAGACCCTGTTGTGTTTGCAAATGCTTCTACCCTGTGAGCTACAAGACAAGGCCCCAAAGGAGCACAAGAAATCATGCTTCTGTGAACTCTCTACCTTTGAGAAATGGAAAATTAAATGTTAAAGAGACCAACAAATAAAAGCAATAGAGAGAATGCTCACCAGACCTTGCTCTCTTCTCCCTTCTCCATCTTCCAGCTTGGACCCAGCAGAAGAAGCACTTGCATGCAGCGTACCCTTGCTACCCTGGCTACTATGGCTGCAGGCTGGGTTTAGCTGCAGTGATCCCACCAGCTCAGCCAGAAAGCAGCCACCAGCAGGGCCAGGGACCCTCTGAAAAGGTCTTTCCCTTGGAGAGGAGACATGAAAGTCAGCAGGAAAGGCAGCACTGTCAGCCATTGAGAGCTGCACAGCTGATGCTGAGCTCCTGATCCCTGTTCCCAGGAGACTGAAGCTCAGAGGACAGGTGTTGAAAGTTTGAAGGTGTTTTAAACTGTCCACGTAGGCCAAGGTAGTCAAATGGAAAAGAGGCAATGTCCCTCACATCAGTTATGTTTCACATCTACTAGATAGCTGTAAGCTCAATGAGATGCAGTGCAGGCATCTGTAGCTTTGATGGCAGGCCTCCCTTACATTCACCAAGGAAAATGGGGAAAAAAACACTTCAAAATGTGATTGATAAACTGTAAGGAGAAATTTCCTTCCCAGAACCAAGTATGGTAAGGGTGACATTTGTGAAAGGAACTAATTCACCTTATCAATGGAGACCAGTGGGTGACTTTAGGAGCATTTGCTTTATTCTGGGTTATTTCTAGCTACGTAGGCAAAGAGTACAAAGGCAGATGGTTTTATGAGAAGGAACACATAACATCATTTGTAATGTTACCTGTAATCTCAGACGTTGCTTTCAAACAGGAAGGTTGATGTCAGTAGCTAATGGATCCAAGTGACTGCCCTTAAAGGGGAATGGAGAGTATTCCAGCTACTGTCTCTTTCTGTTTCTGATTCAATAGGCCTCTGCACTGTCCAGAGTATAACTTCTCATTGCTAACTACACTGTTAGCTCTCTCTCACATCAATGGTCAGAGGAGTACATCCTGCCACAGCAAGTTATTTTGTCCAGAATACAAATGTATTCAACATAGCAGGATCTTATCTGAGAGGGAACGTGTTATATTTGGCAAACTGTCCTGGCTGAAAGATGAAAGTGTTTTGAAGCACACAAGCTCTTCTTCTTCTCTGATGATAGCAGACACTTCTCATATTTTTAGACCAACAGCACAGATATGTACAAAGTTGTAGCATGTAGGACTACACTCAGGAAGGAGATATTCCTATTAAAAAGTAATAAAACCAAATCACTGTAGGTCTGTGGAAGAATAAAGGATGCAAAATAAGATTAAGATTGTGCAGTAGCTTTGCAGTCAGAGAAGTCTTAGACTTAAATCTGTGAGCTGAAATTTCATGATTGTCTTGAACAGAGGCAATAGATAAAGGAGATTAACCATTAAATTACTGGTTGCTGGGAGGAGTGGTCTGCAGATAAAAGACTTCAACCTATTGGAAAATAACTTTCTTCTACAAACAGTCAGAGAATGAGATAGAGGTGAGTTGCTATTGGCCCTAGTTAGCTCCAGTGTCCCAAGAAAATTGCCCAGAGTCCTAAGGACAGAGAGGCACTTGACAGTATCCATCAATATGAGGCAGTTGTTCTTTGATTGCTAGACAAAAGTTCAGTGATTAAACTTTAATGAAGAATCTCAGAGCAAATGTTTGAGAAATTTTGATTCTATTAAAAAGGATTAACTAGAAATACTGTATTAAACTGAAAAAGCACAAGGATGTAGAAGGAGGCTGGAATGTATCTAAGTCAATTTTATTAAAACTGCACTTGCAGGCAACTCATTCGCTTGTAAGGACTTTTGTGGGGGGACAATGTTTTAAGAGCCACAATTTAATTACTAAGCCACAATGCAATTTAAGTGTTCACTTTGCTTTTCTCTACTATTACTCATGTTGCATGTAGAACATTAATGCATTTGGCATCAGTATCAATTCCTGGAAAGGCTCAGATTCCCCATTGCATTCAAATTTGTTTAGTGGACAATTTATTACACTATCTATGCTACACATTAGTATCGTATTTGTTCATCTGTGTCTACCAAAGGATGTCCTGTCTTTTGTTCCTTGTACTTCACTGGGGTCTCAATTATTTTAATGTACATTCTTAACTTTTAATAAATCAAGGAGAATCATCTACAACCACAAAACCCAGAACAATATAATTTCACTTGGCAGTTTCATCACCCATACCGCACATTTCAGCTCCATTTACTTCACATTTGTTTCCCCTGCAACACTATCATAAAGAGAATGAAAATTTCTAAGAAGCAATAAAGTAATAATCTTATCAATAGTAAAAATTAAAATTTCCCTCTGTGATACTGTGCATGTCATGGAAACATTATAATGCTCAACAGTGTAATTTGATTATATTGTAAAGTAATTATACTTAAAAGTTTTCCTTTTTTTTTTTTTTCACCAACCTAACATACTGCTGCTATCTGTTTTCTCCATAACAAGGCATATACAATGACAGAACTGATATCAATTGTAAATGATAATGATGCAATTACAAAATCAAACATATCTCCTTGCAAACTCAGGCTGAAGTCTGCAGTTGGATCTGTGCAAATGTTTCTGATGGAAGTTGAGCGGCACTTCTTACAATATACATATCCAAGAGCAGAGTTTAGCCCCGGTATTAGTAGCTGTGTTGTTTTCACTATCTAAATCCTAATTACAAGTTCTGCCTTCAGTTTCAGCCAATCTTAAAGCTGCACACCACTTATCATTTAGGATGTTGTTTTCATACTCATTTTCTTTAAAGCTCCCAGGATTATGTTACTTAAGGTTGATCATGTCTCATTTGGACCAGTTTCTGGGGTGTTTTGGGGTCTTTGAGATAAGCAGGAGAAGAATTTCAGACAAATTATTTCAGCTATTTCTGGGGGCAGGATAAGGTTTGCTTGCTGTTGGGTTGAGAAGGTCTACCTTTCATGTGCTCTGCAGAAAACATTTGGCAAAGTGGCAGTAGTAACAGATGGTATAGAGTGAGATAAGAGAGACAGTCACCTTCATGTCATGGACATTTCCATGTTGTACCCATAAAAAGGACTCATAACCAGACAAGTTTTTATATCTGAAAAATCTCAGTTTTACATGTGCAATGAACGGTTTTTAAGGGGAGACAAGGAGTAGAAGTGGGCAAGGAAGAGAAGACAGCAGTCTCATGAAGAGTCCACACATCTTACCTGGGTTGGACACACTTGGGAAAGAGCTCTGAGCTCTTGTGTCAAAAATATTGGAAAGAAACTCTGAAAAGGTTTTTGCAACTTCTACAAGCACTACAAGCTCTTGGTTCTATGTGAATGAAAATCATGATGCAGGCGCCAGCTTGCTAACATGCTGTAAAGCAGTGGAAGACTAACTGTTGCCTGGGAGAATGGAACAACTCCTATTAACATCTGATCAACTTATCTCCAAGCTGTTTGGAGCACTGGAAACCAAGCCTCTGGAAGACACAGGCAGCAATGCAATACTTTTTCTACTTCATTTCCCCCAGTAAGCCAGAAGACATCCTAGGATGTTCTCACATGCACAGACACCTGTGTGTCCCTAAGAAAGCTTGCTAAAGACACAGGTGTAGCCAGGTGAGATCAAACGTTCTCCTGTAATGTCTGTTCTTGAAGTCAAAACTGGTAGTCTGTTGGCAAGAGTACCTGGTGTGCATTCATTATTGTATCATGTTGGATTACACAAAAACATTTTGTTGTTTTCCATCAGTTGTTGATGTGAGGAGTTTTTGATTGCATAAACTATTAAGATCATGTTAAAACTGGATATCTGAATAAATAAAATAAAATGTTCTCTCTTGAACTAGAAATTTTCCGTTGCTAATTTTTGCTGTTTCTCTTTTATGGTAATTTCCCCAAAAGACAGTTCCTTTTACATTCTTCAAAAATATAGTTCTTTGAGGTTATTGGAGTGGGCCTCACCATTACCAATATTAAAGTTGCAGGTCTTACAATAATATTTTCTAGTATTATGGCTGTCACACACAGACTCAAGTAGACTGAAATGGCTCTGAAAGAGCCTGATTGGCTACCAAAAGTAGTTTAAAGTACATTTTAAAAGAATTATCTCTGATTTTGTTTGTAGAAGATACCATTAAAAACATGCAATTAAAAAAAAAATTAAAAAAAGACATAATAATAAAATGGCATTACTTAATTTAATTAAATATCTACCTAACTGTCAAGGTTTGATTTCAGGGTGACAACAAACTATGGCAGATGTTTGTTAACCCCCTCTGCCCCCCAGCCCTCCCTTAGTCCCCCCTCCCCACTAATTACAGGTGATTGGAAGGTAAAGAAGGACAGAGAGCTGGAAAAAAATTAAAATGTTTTACTAATGCTACTAATAAAATAGAGAAAATAATACAAAATATACAAAACCAATCTTGAAAGTCCTGGCAAAGATCAACGCTGCTCCAGCAGCAGCAGAGCCTGCACCCAGAAGTCCTGGATTGTACTCTGCAGCAAACCAGAACTGGATTCAGTCTGTCACTAGGTCTGAGTTCGCAGGGATGACTCACAAGGTCCTCTCCTAATGTCAGCCATAAGGAAAAGGGACAAGATCCTTGTGATCTCCCACTTTCATATAATGTATCACATGAATGGGATGGAATACTTGGTTGGTTAGTTTTAGTCATCTCCTGCTTGTCCCTCTCGGGGGATGTGCATCCTTATCAACAACCTTGCATTCCATTGCTATGTCTACCAAAACATGTATCCTACTTTAGAAAAGTGCAATTACTAAGAAGACTTCAGCTGAAATGAAAATTCACTAAAAGAGAAACTTGTTTCTAAAAAAACCAGGACACTGACTTTGAGTATCAAACATGTCTCTATGTCATAACTTTGAATAACTCATATCCATGGTTTCACTGTCATTTTTTGATAAAATGTTAGTGCTGTATTGTCATTACTGCTCTGTGGCAAGGAATCACACGTTGAAAGAGAGTGTGAAATGGCATTGTCAGGAGCCACTGTCTCAGAATCTGTTTCAAATTTGTATACAAAGCCATTTTGATACCATTTTACAGTACAATTTCATCTACAGATGTTGCCAAAGGCCAATATTCCACATCAAATAATGTATTTCTCTGGAAATAACCTGATTTTAGTGGGACTTGATGCTGCATAAGATGCCATTCAGCATGAATAAAGGTTTCAAAATATGGCCCAAAGTTATTATCCATATAACCTAAATGTCAGTAAAGCAATGAGATGCCCAGATTAATGGCTAACGCCTGGGATGACATTCCTATCTTAACCCAAGCTCTCTGACCGAAGCTTAATAATAACATGTGCATAGTATGTCATCAGACTATGAAATACAGTCACAATAGTATGAGATTTCAGAATAAATATCTACTTTCATTTTCTTTTATTCCCCTTGTGGATTTAAGTCAGTTCCTTAAAATATTGTTTAATATGATTTTAGAGATTTAATAACAATCTATTGACCAAGAGAGGACAAATGTCAGTTGTCTCCTCAGCTTGTTCTCAGTAGCATGTTTGTTTGAGAATGCTCTTTCTTTTTAGTCTTTTTAGTCTTAGATTAAGAAACACCTTCCAAATCACCTTTGAAGCCATCAAACACCTTTTCCCAGTTAATGGGAAGCCTGTAATAATATCTAACAACAACACATTCTATAAAGTATTTTGAGGTACCTTGAATATAAAAAGCTTTGCATTAAGCCAGATTCTATTTTTCTGCTGTTTTGTGTCATTTTCCACACCAGCTGAATTGCTTATAACAGTAACATGTAACTCACATATGCAGAACATGAAAAAAAGTTTTAAAGTAAGAGATAATTATGTTATTATGTAACTTTGAATGCTATATGGACATAAAATAAGAATGTATTTTAGTTATCACATAAAGTATTCCTGCACTATGGATTTCCATTCATAGTGTATTTCTGAATATTTTAATGGAAAAGATAAGGAAATTAATTAGCATTCCTTCGGTACATCGAAGTCTTTCACTATTGTTTCTATGGGATTTTTTCCATGCTTACGCCATTACTCACTACAATACAAGCAAGTCAGGAAGAAATGATGATCATGGCCATAGTTCTGAAATCTGGGCTTCTCATTGAGTTTCCAGTGAATGTGTACAAATAAAAGGCCACAGCAACCTCATGCCAAATTTTGTATTCGTAAATCCAGATTAGGTCCAAAATTCTCTCCTAAGTGAACAGAGACAACAAGACTTCCAGTTGAGAGTGAGGTTCAGAACAACCCAAGCAGTCCAAATGTTCCCAAAAGAAATATGCATTTGAAATGTTATCTTTGACTCAGAGCTATAATCTGTATAGGACTAGGATATAAATCCAGGAAAAGCATTCCTGCATTTAGGCACAAAGTGAGTTTTTGAGGAGAATGACTGGGTTTTAGGATAGTAGGACACGAAGGTGGCATATTGTTATATTACTACCCTACAGTTAGGTCAAGAAAAAATTTACCTGAGATTAGAAGTACGGTTCTTGACCTTCCTTAAGCCAAAAGTAGTTTAAGTTCATAGCTTTGATCTTCCAGTGTGATGTCCTAAGCAGACAGTTATCCACTAGACTGAAACAGAGAAACACTGTATTGCTACCATACTGAAAAAATCAATCAATCAATCAATCAATCAATCAATCAGTTAATCAGTCAATCAATCCAGGATTCAGAGGGCCAAACAGACAATAGAGGGAAATGAAGAAAATTGTGATTCTAATCATTAATAAGAATGCTCATCTGGTAGGAAAGTGATATAGGTTTGAATTTTCTGATCTTCCATTTCCCAGATAGGAGCCCATGTTATTAACTTGTTCAGAAATTAGAGAATGACATCATCTCCTCTGGCTGCAGTCTTGATGGAAGGGCTCATGACTTCTGTGATTGCAAAAGCAATACTCCGAATTTTCCCCAGCAGAACAGACTTCTCAAAGCATAGAAAATGGTCTTAAGGCGTGAAATTGTTGCCATTAGCTCAGGCATGATGGCTATGCTACTGGATATATATACATTAGCAGAACCTGAACAGCTTAGCAGGTAGAAGTTTAGGTGTCAAGGGGATCTCACAGACTGAAGGGGACATTTGGGCATTTATGGTCCAGACTGTAGCTTGCAAGAGTTCTTACATTGCACTTGGGGATGTTCAGCAGGGCACAAGTCACAAAGCCAAATCTATTATAAAAAAACTGTGAAGAACTTAAAAGACAAAAAATAAAATTAGTTCAACTTCGAATAAATGCACGTTGACACCTTTTCTTCTGCCATAACTTTATCACTGGAGTGTAGCTCATGCAAATACCTGGGGATGTTTCCTCTACACTGGCTTCAACTGGAGGAGAGTTGCACTCAAGCACCAAGGATCCTTTAAATGTGTTAAAATATGGACAGTGATGAACGGGAGTATTTTAATAAGTATTTGGATTATGTACATGGGCTTGTGTGTGCTTTACTATACTTATAGGTAGGTTTATATACGTCCTGACACAGTTAAAACTGAAATATGGTGAGCAAATTGGTATATCTAGTAAACAGATGTGCTGGCAGTAGAATTGCAAAGCTCACAGATAAATGTCCTCCATAATTACAAAATATAAGCAGCACCATAGAAAAAGAGCTTAATTCCTGCTAAGCTATCTTTGAAATGAGATGTGAGTGTAATTTGTAGAATGTTTTTGATGTTGACAACAAACAATTGAAATGGCTCTTCAACTGAACATCATAGTAGAAAAGAAAAAAATGGTCTTACATAGCAAATTTCAGCTGCATCTGTTATGATCTGTAAAGCCTGAGGTATGTTGAAAACTCAATACCCTTAATTTGGTATACTCAAGGCAGTCTTTCTAGACTACCTGTAACACACAAGTCATAGTAATCACAGAAGGGAATATTTTGTGTATCTGGGATCAAACCTGATGACTAGTCCAACTAGCTCATTTGTTAGGGTATATTTCAAGGGTTTGGTTCCTTTTTAATTTGGATTTTTTTTTTTAATTGATGGACAAGATAGACTATTTCATACATTTGAGATACAGAATGAGCTTTTAATGTGCAAAACATAATCATGAAGTCTTATTTTAGAAGTAATTTTTTAGCTGTTGCTTGAATGGCACTCTGTGAGGGACAATGGAAGAAAATCATTATGAGGTTCCACATCAGTCAGGATACTTTCTGCCCCTTTTCCTTGATTTAGACATACACTGCCAAACAAATCAAAGATAACACTTGGGAGCTGTATGTTGGTCTGATGGATTTCTGGAGAGGAAAAGATAAAAATGGACTTAAAAAAAGAGGACAAGAAACACAATGAACCAAAAAAAGTTTCAGCAAGTGTTGGCTCTGCAGTCAGTCAAATGAAAGAGAAGGGGCAATTTGATCTATTGCAAACACATAGCCAAGGATGAAGAAATAGAAGTTATCTCACTGACAGAAACAAACACATTAATTTTGATGCAGTTGATTGTTCAGGTTTTATTGTTATTTTAAAGAAAACAGCTTTCTCCTTGTTCTGATGACGTCTGTGCACCAGTACAGCCTCTTGGTCACATATAATTCCATGATACCAAACTATGTCTTGAAATTGGTAAGCTTGATAAATGAGAAGCAAATAAGGATGTTTTCCATTCTTTTCAGAGCTATTAAAGGATATAATCTCTTAATGCTTCAAAAGACCTGTCTTCAACTATAACTACCACTAATTAGAGGTCTGTAATGCTTGATATGCCTTCAGAGAAAAAAAAAATCCACAAACCAGCTTGTTAAAATTGTGACACTAGCTCACTGTGAACAGCTGCCAGCATGGGTGATTTGGAAGTGCATGTGGAATGAGGGAGAAAAAGCTGATATAAATGCAGTCAAAATAAGGAGAAGTGTCAAAGCAAGAACTTTGTAATGATGTTTAGCTTAAGTGATGCTTGCATTCCAGAAAGTCCCCCATATCCTGGGTTGAATCAAAAGAAGCAAGACCAACAGGTCAAGGGAGGTGATTCTCTTCCTCTGCTCCACTCTTGTAAGACCCCACCTGGAGTTCTGCATTCAGCTATGGGGCCCCCAACATAAGAAGGACATGGACCTGTTGAAGTGAGTCCAAAGGAGGGCCATAAAGATGATCAGTGGGCTGGAGCACCACTCCTATGAAGATAGGCTGGGAAATTTGGGGTTGTTCAGCCTGGAGAAAAGAAAGGTCCACAGAAACCTTATTGCAGCCTTCCACTACCTAAAGGGAACCTACAAGAAAGCTGGAAAGGAGATTTTTACGAGGGCATGTAGAGACAAGTTGAGGCATAATGGCTTTAAACTGAAATAAGGTACATTTTGATTATATATAAAGAAGAAATTATCCACCGTGAGGGTGGTGAGACACTGGAACAGGTTTCCCAGCGAAGTTGTGGATACCTCATCCCTGGAAGTGTTCAAGGCCAAGTTGGGCGGGCCTTTGAGCAACCTGATGTAGTGGAAGGTGTGTCCCTGTCCATGGCAGGGGGATTGGAACTAGGTAATCTTTAAGGTCCATTCCAACCCAAACCATTCTATGATTCTGTGATTGATTCACGAGAGGGTGAGTTTATGACAGAATTTCTGAAAATTCCACATCTGGAAATGACAAAATTAAGTAAGACACCTTGTTTCATGAGTCACGTCTAATAATTTAATCACTTTTTCCCCCTGTGTAAAGTTTTCTATAGTGACAGGACAAGCATTACTTCAAGCCGTGCTCTTCGAATTACCTGACCTAATTGTGTAAAACTGTGACAGTACACAGCATACCTTGTACAAATTTTGCCAAAAAATGTTGTATGCAGGAGTGAAGGGGCTGAGAGCGATATGTGAGACAGATGTATGTACAAATCATTAAAATAGAATGTAGATTGAAAGCAATGATTTCTTCAAGATAGATACCTAAATAACTTAATCAGATCAAAAACTTGTAATTAAATTGTCCTCCAAAACCAAAGAAAACTAAAATTTATGCTAAAAAAAGATATCTTAAATTTTACTTTGCCCTAGCAGAGTTGTGATATTATAGCAAGCTCAGCTTGATGGTGAAAGCATCTTAATTTCAACAGGCTGCCTTATGGAAATGTGCTTTTAAGTTGGAGAACTCATTAAAAAGTGTAGCAGAGAAAAGCGGTGAATTAATTCATGAACTTTTATTCATAACTATCTGGCCTTAGAAGATTATTTGACATTGTGTATGGATGTCAAATACTTGTAGATTGAACAGTATTGTGCTGAGGATGCTTCTTTTCCCTAGGTTTCCTGAGACAAAGACTTAGCCATAGATTCCAGAAATTCTTATTAAATAAATAATTTATTCATAAGGCACAGTATATAGCAGCTTGAGCTGGTTACTTCTGGTTAGGGACCTCGAATAAGAAAACCTTGGGCAATGATACCCTTAGAATTTAAGTTTCCCACCCCGTGCATGACAGTCTGGGCCAATTATAAAATTAGAGTCTGGGTTCTCCCAGTTCTGCATTGGATCCCTTCATTTTCATCAGGCAGGCTGTGTCTTACCTCTGTGGGTAGTTGTTTGTCTTTTTCTGACCAGACTAGATGTCAATCAAAGTCCTGACCTTCAGCTGCTATTTTGCAGCTGCAGCTGGGGAGAAAATAAGTCCTTGACAATAACCAAAACATTTTTTTTTTCTCATCTTCTTTTAGATGTGTGGTTCTGTTCCTTATCTCCAGGGGTGTAAATCCTGTTGATCAAAAGCTCCCTTTTTCTTCTTGCTTGAACAGTCTCTGGGGCTGCTTCTTGTTCAACAAGGTAGAGAGTTCAAGAGTTCACAGCAAACAATCAGTTATGCTAAGGAGTTCTCTACAAGCAATTTCTGAACAAGTTCTATGAGAAGCAGTATACCAAACAATTCAATAAGCTAAGGCAGTCTATTTCCTAACAGTTGCATATGACTATCACTCCCAGTTTGCAGATATGGTGGGTTTACACTTGAATACTTTCCTAACTATACATGTAGTTTAATCCTACCTTTATATGTGTAGACCCTGCATGCAAAAATAACACTATGACATCTTTAAGAAAGTGCATGTAAATTTTATTTTAAAGTGCATTTTTTTTTTGCATTTGAACATGTAGCTCCTCGAAAGTAGAACATATGCTTTGAAGTTGAAAATGGTGTTCTCTATGTGTCCAGTGATAGAACACATAAAATGCTAGAATTATATACATGTGTGGGAGAAATGAACCTAAGTGCATTTTTAGTTAAGGTTATTACAGCTGGTCTAATGAAATTCCAGATTTGTTTGTAGTATAACAGTGCCTGGTAACTGCTTATTTCAAGAAGTGCTGTTTTTTGAACCTATGAACCAAGTTGCAGTATGCAACTCTCCTGTCTGAAGCAAGATAAAAACTGATTGCACTGGTGTGACCTGTTGCACTTTCAGGCTTTTTCATTACATCTAATATCCCTGAAAAACAATACACTCAAAACAATGCGTCTTCAAATGAAACTTTACCTGTGTTTTCCTAAATCTGCAACAAAGATGATTAAGGGAGTAGGGCAACAAAGATGATTAAGGGAGTGGAGCACTTCCCTTATGAAGAAAGGCTGAGGGAGCTGGGTCTCTTTAGTTTGGAGAAGAGGAGACGGAGGGGTGACCTTATTAATGTTTATAAATATATAAAGAGTGAGTGCCACGAGGATGGAGCCAGGCACTTCTTGGTGACAAACAATGATAGGACAAGGGGTGGTGGGATCAAGCTGGAACACAAGAGGTTCCACCTAAATTTGAGAAAAAACTTCTTCTCAGTGAGGGTGACAGAGCACTGGAACAGGCTGCCCAGGGGGGTTGTGGCGTCTCCTTCACTGGAGACATTCAAAACCCGCCTGGACACGTTTCTGTGTGACCTCACCTAGGCGTTCCTGCTCCAGCAGGGAGATTGGACTAGATGTTCTTCTGAGGTTCCTTCCAATCCCAGACATACTGTGATACTGTGATACTGTAATCTGAAAATTTCACTCCTTTAAGCGAGACCA
Source organism: Nesoenas mayeri (assembly GCF_963082525.1). Classification (NCBI taxonomy): domain Eukaryota; kingdom Metazoa; phylum Chordata; class Aves; order Columbiformes; family Columbidae; genus Nesoenas; species Nesoenas mayeri. The sequence continues at coordinate 130,860,098 of NC_137541.1, forward strand.
GGGATCTGTAGGATCCCTGTACATAAGTCTGCTGGATCCTGTCCCTGCAAAACTCAGAAAGCGGAGAAGGATAAGCCCAGCAGTGCTTTTGAGGCCTTCTGCATGGCCATCTTGTTCCTCTTGCTCCCTCAGGAAGTCTTGCACTAGCTGCAGCCTCTGACCAGTAGTGGGAACTCCTGCTGTTGTACATTCTCTGAGAGATGCATGAAATGAATTCTCTCTTGCAACTGGTGTCACTGTCACCTCAGAGCTGGATGCCTACTTAAATTTGACCAAACTTTATTTTCTTGGACACAGAAATTTTATTTTTCCTTTTAAACTTAAAGTGAAATAGAATTTTAAAAGTTTCACTTAACAAATGTCAACTTCCAACACTTTCTGACCCATGTTTTTTTTTTTCAGCTTAAAAAAAGTGTATATTTCAAGAAGAATTCAGGTTCTTATATGAATTTGTATGCATTTTTGTCAAAAGCAAAAAAAAAATGAAAAGAAAAAAATTCTTAGATCTAGTCTGTGTACCTTGTCTCCTCAGAAGCATTGTATAGCAAAAGCACAGATTCATTTCCCTTCAGACTTGATAATAATTTACAGAACTGAAATAAGGCAGGTAGAAGGTTTCTAGGAACTTGATTGGGATTTTCAATGGAGGGTTTTTTAAATGGATGGTGGTTTATTTGCATTTTTAAAAAGCAGATGGGGAAATACAAACTAAGGATTTCTCCTGCATCTGAAAATATGAATCCTTTAGTTATATGTGGGTTTAACATTCTATTTCTTCCAACTATACATTAGTAACATATTTGCTGGGAATAATGTTTATTTACACACATGTAGCCCTATCTCTTAGAATACATTTCTATGTGAATGACATCTTTTTTTTAATCTTGTTTGCATGCAATAAAAAGAATAGAAGCTAATGATAGAGACTGATTTCACATAAAGACTTTCTCTATAAAAGCAAACAATTGGGGGCATTTTATTTACCCAACATCCCTATATGGCTTCACCAGCAAAACCCTCCCCTATTTTTCATTTTTTTCTCTTCTTTGATTTTAATTATATCAGATCACCATAAAACAGTCCATTTTCAATAAATACTAACATTCCAATATTCCACAACCTATTGATTCTAAATTGTTTTTTGAATCATTATAAAAAGAAAAGAAAATTCAACAGAGGCATGCAATACAGTCTGCTCTACTCAAACAGGTAAATCACAGTTTGCAAAATCATTTTACCCTCTAATAGCGTCAAAAATGGTTATTATGCTTTAAGGTTGCTGCACTTTATCTAATTTTTTCCATTCCCTAACTGCCTAAGCATTTTTTTCAAATGTTGCACACTCCATCATTTGCTGCACCCTTTTTCTGTATGAGAGAAACTGTCTTGATTTCCATAACAAAATAATAACACTTTGTGCTATTGTGATAATGATACTGCAACAATCCGAGATGTCCACTAGTGTTTCCATCTCTACCTTTATGTCCAGTAAAGTGAGATTTCATCAGCACCATCCTAATCCAGTACACTAGAACTGAAGCACTGGTCAAACAGTATTTTACATATTAACAATGTTATTCATTTGTGCTCATGAATCTTCTGTATAAAAGGACTTATTTCCTTCTTGCATCAATAATATTTTATATCAGAAAGAAATGACAACTGCTCTTGTAGACTGGCTACTGCCCACCTATCCATGAACATCCTAAGCAATTTGTTCAGATAGAAAGTCCAGGTATCTTTCTCAGTATTGCGCAGAGTCAAGGAGTTAGTGGGCTAGTGAAGTGTTTTTCTGGTTGTTGGTATCCCATTGAAGCTTGAGATTTTTATTGAAAATTGTACTTCCTAAAACGGCCACCTCTATCTCCCCACCCGAGCCTCTCCTTTGTACGCTGTCTGCCAGCCTGACATTTTTCCTCCTTCACTTCTTTTTCTTTCTGCTAAAACTTCCAGCCTCCAAAACTTCAGTACCTTCTTAGGAACATCAAGTCACTTGGCAGGCTAATTGCTTTTCTGCTACAAGTTGTTATCAAGTGAATACACTATTTTCTATAGTAATTACACAATGACCCTAGGGTAGAATGTGTACAACAATAAACCTCAGTAAGAAGGCAGATCCCTGCTATTGTAAATGGATAAAACTCCTCTAATGTCAATGGGGTCATATCTGTTTGTATGAGCAGATAATTTGGCTTGCATTAGTAGGTCTTTGGCAGATACTTCCCTTGTCTTTCTAGGAAGTATTCCTATATGAACTCCACCTGCCATTGCAGGAAGGCAATTACACCTTTCTTACCTTCAAGGTTATGATGGCCAACACTCTCTTAGAACCAACAGTATCAAATCTAGCTTAAATCATTCTCTCCATTGCCAACATATGGATTAGTTTGCTCACTTTCATTTTGAGAATATTTCAAACTGCTGCTCAATAAAATCCCTAGATGTCAGAGCATTTAGCTTTCTTTCTTCGGTCAATAACAAATGTATTCTCCTTTTATTTTCTCTATTAAAAAGCTCAAGTGCAATTATGTTAGAGAAAATGTTATTCTCTTTTTCACATATTCACTTAAAGATGAAATTTTTCTGTGTTCATTGGTATTAGGACAAGGACTTTAATGCTATAGGGATGTATCAGCCTGTTCAGCCTGTGTCAGCTTGTTCAGACCTGACTGCTTGTACCAGGGTGAAGCAGTAGGTATTATGGGTCACGTGAGGTCTTGAACATGGAAGGCTTAAAAAAAGAATGCTTGTTACCCTAATGCAGTCCACAATTTATCTGTTACATAGTGAACAAAGAGTAATTGTTGCAAATTTTCTGAAACAAGAGCAGCCTTAAAAGCTTGTAACCTTGTCTTTCTGATTTCTTTCCTGTCTCCTTCCATAGTCAAACTGCAAATAATATTTTTTGTTTGGTTTGTTTTTGTTTTTGTTTTTGTTTTTTTGAGGAAGAGGCTAGAGGAAATGGTTTTGAATGATTAGCCATGAGCTCAGGTTTGGTCACATAAGGAAGACAAAGCTGGAATGTGTTTTTATGAAACAAAGTCTCAATTCTTTCATAGTTATTACCTAGTGTGCAGCATGCCTTGTTTAAAAAAGTTTGTTTAATCATTTAATTCATAACTTCCTTTATTTTCCTTGAAGGCTTCCATTAACTTCACAGCAAGGGATGTAGACCACAGAGACAACGGTGATGGCTGGTGGTCAAATACATAGGTGAGATGGCTTGGAGTAAACCCTGTAGGCTGTCAAAAGTAGAGTTGACCCTGACACTGCAAAAAGTTTTTCTTCTCTGGACTTGTTCCACTTTTAAAAATCCTAGAAAAGTATTGTCTGGTAAGGTAAACGATGGCAGAGCTGGATCTCTATGTCTATGCCATAGTAAAGAATCAAACTAACTTACATATATATATATTTTTATATTTTTTTCTATATTTATATACTTATATGCTTATATACTTATATATATATATAGTCTAGTTTCTCTCCAGAAAACTGTGGAGTGTTTGAAAATCCCATAAGCAGAAACAGAGGAAGATCTATTGTGTGAGACCCTAGACTTATAAACAGGCAAATAAACTCTTTGAAGAAATAGTAACCAAGGTCCTTAAAGGGAATCTGTGTTCACTGAGATATGTGACCTGGCGATACTGTCACATATTTTTGGGAAGCATTTTTATATTTTACAAAGATTATAACACTGGCAAGGCAGGTCCCAGTACTCACCATCAGAACCTTAACACATTTTGTGCCTTTATTTAAGTAATAAAGGTATAAAATATGTTCAAGGAAGACCCATTGTAATGCACTAAAGTTAAACCAAGAGGTAAATTAATCTTGGCTGCATATATTAAAAGAAATATGAAAACTGAAACTGTACACATATTTAAACACGGTCTTCAAATTCTATATTCAATAGTATAACTTCCACTATAAATAAAAGTTAAAAATTTCCCCGATGTCAAAAAGCCAACTATTACTCCTGAGTGCTTTTCACTCTACCTCACTTTGCAGTTGTTTCTAATTATCAAGATTAACACTGGTCACCATTGCTTCTGAATAGATTTGTTGTGGTAATCTGTCTGCATTTCTGCTTTTCTAACAACAGCTGAAAAATAAGCCTGTCAGATTCATTCCTTTATGTTCAAAAAGTTTTTTTCTGTTCCTCAAGTCGGATAATACTTTAGTTTTACCTGCATCAGGTGTAATATGATTTGAAAAATTACTTCGACTATACTATGTCTTTGTCTTTAATTTTGAATCTGGATTTTTGTTTTTGACAAAAAACTGTATGCTTTATTGTGCTGTGTCTTGTCATTTTAAAGGTTGTCATGTCATCTCAGATACTCTAATGGCCATTTCTCATAAAGAAAGATGGCATTTACTTAGAAAGAATTAAGTCACTGTCAGCTCCCTGGAAGATAAGTACGAATTCAATGTGACTCTAACCAGAGCTGTTTATTGTTTACACTTCAATTTCTCTCAGTAGTTCTAGATAAATTTACTACAAAAACACTACCATGGTCACCAGAAACCAAAGGGTGTTGACGAACACAGCTAACATTAGTGAACATCAACAGCAAACATGCCCATGACTTGAGAAAAAAAAAAAAAAGAGCGAGAAAAGAGACTTGGCAGTTTACCCAGAGAGTCAAATCCATATAGGAGGAAAATATGGGCTAGAAGCCCTTGAGTTTTCCAGAAGAATGACTGCTTTCTTCCCTTGAAAAGATAAGTACATTTACCTTGAGATCCCAGCTCCCTGTAGTTCCTAGGTTAAACTTGGGAAGTGATTAGGTTGTCGGCACTAAAGTATGTAGCCTAAAGAGAAGGCCAAAAAGGTGCTCACCAGGAATCCCAGTAAGCATCTTCGGAAGTATATTTCTATCATTTTTACACCTCCATAACTGTAGTGTTGGTAGCATCTCGATCAAATTCATCTATTCAGCATGTACATAGATTCATTGTTCATTATCCTGAGATCACCTTTTAATCTCCAAGTAGTTCACAGTCCTGATTATATTGCAATGACAATATGTTTTGGAAGATAAGCAGTGGGGTACTTACCATTTTCATTTTGATTTGCTAAGTGAATTCAATGATAAATAATAACCCTTTTCTCTATTAAAACATATTTCATGTTGAAGCAAGGAAAGATTTCAGTCTTGCTAATAATATTGCAAGTTTTCAAGTGTGCTAGGTCACCATTTTCTCAGATATTTCAACCCAAGTCTGTATCTGTAAGCAGGACCTTTAATTTCTAATCAAAACAGCAGTAAGTCCTTTAATCTTCATAAACAAAATTTAGCAAAAAAAGTCTAAATGGTTATCTGCTACTTACATTAACCTTTCAAAAGGTCTTCTATGTTCTATTTTATTCAAGAGAATTTTTACTCTTATCCTTTACCTGGAAAATTCGGATTGATACTAAAGCTGCATATTTCCAAAATGGTGTCACTCCTAATAAATTATCATTTTGCACCAAAACAGCTGTGTTGAGAGAACTGAAATGACAGAAACCTTGCCATTTACAGAAAGAGAAATCAAAAGTGAAATTGAGATACTATGGTTACCAATATGTATATGTATCATCCTGTTATAAATGACTCTGTCTGAACAAAAGTTGCTAAAAAAAAATGCTATTGGGCATCAGCTGCTTCTAGAGTCCTCAGTTTAAAAATGGCTGAGAGTAGATTGGTGTAAACTTCAGTTCAGTGTAGTCTGACATTTCTGAACCTGGGAATAAGATCCTTTTGAAAATGTTATCCGTACAATTTTTTCCACTTTCCATACTTTTGTATCCATAGTTTTTTGTTAGATTCTTCTTATGTACTTTTTTCCTTCATATTCTTTCATGCGTTTTTGTTTTTGTTTTTTTTTTTGTTTTTTTTTTTTTTTTTTTAAATAATATATTCTTCCTGTTTTGTGTGGTTCACTTCAGTTTTCAGTTGAGAGTTTAGGAAGAGCACCTTTGTGTACCAGAGAAAAAGAATGTGGCCTTTGCCAGTTCTTGAGTGTATGTAAGATGATGCCCCAGCACAATCTCACAAGGTAATTAACATTACCTCATTATTGACTAGCTTAACTACTTCTCAGAAAGTGGACTCCTGACATCTCAAAAACTTGTAAAGAATTTAATCTGTATTCTAGTGGCTTTTCTAGGTGTCTAGAAGCAATTTCTACTTTTCCTCCTTATATCACGTAAAAATTTTGAGTGAAGATTGTTCAGAGTAAGAGGCATTACAGTCAACATCACTTTAAAAATGTTACACATGCAGTGAAAATGCAGCTTAGAGATAGCATTCATGCTTTGAGCAATTATAGCTGAGAGATTTTTTTCAGATAAAACATTATTTGTGACATCTCATTAAATTGACATCTTCATAGACAAGAGTGAGCCATGTAAATTAATGTATTATGCATTATATATATTTTACCATTTGGTTACTGCAGTTCTTAATGAACTAAAATTAAAAGCAGAGGTTATTTGTGGGTATAGCCAAAAATGCATCTCAAGAGAAATCACTATGTAGCAAATCCCTTTAAATTAATGGCACGTGTATGTGTATGTGTGCATGCAAGAAACAAAACGTGTCACAAGTAACAGAAAATCTTTTGGTATACTAGTAATTAATTAAATATTTTCATAGACTTCCAAGTGCCTATTGCATAGATTCTTTTTGAAATTTTATTGATTACCCCCATCATGAAAGCACCATTATATGCTCTAAAAACCTCAGAACTGCAGTGATTTAATTTATTTCTTCTGACTAGTGGTAGCTATGTTTGTTTCACACAAAGCTTCTCAATTAAGATTTCTTCAAGCTAGTCATGAATGTGTGGTAAATCACCAAAACCTGAATAAGCACAGAAGAGGAGGATTTGCTTCTTTGTCTGAAGAGTTATGTTATGACAATTTCTTATTTTTATATTTCTATTTTTATTTTTTCTTTAAGAACTAGAGCAGCATCTGCAGCCTGCACAAAGTTGAGGCATTTGGACACATCTTCCAAAACATGTTCATTTATTTTATTCCTTCTGGATTTCTTTGTTGTCTGAATCCACAAACTTCAGAAACAATGTCATATATTGTGCTAAGGTAGGAAGGCTAATTGTTATTTTAGCTGCAATGTTAAATGATTTCGTAGGACGTGTCTCTTGGAATTAAGATTACACAGTTTTTATTTAAAAAACAACAAAAAAAAATAGTTTATCTTATGGGCTAGAGGAGGAAGTTTGTATCTAAACAGAATGGATTCACTAAATCTGATGGGAGTCCTAGGAAGAAACACGTTTTCTTTACTTGTTAAAGTGGTTTATTTAAAGCAACTTCAGCTACCCAGAAATGAAAGTTTACAAGAAAACTCAGAGGGGTCACGAGGATCACAAAACGATGAAGCTTCCAAAAACCTGTGTATAAGTTGCCTTTTAGTCTCAAAGGGCTGAGGCTTAAGCTGAAACGAGTGCACATTTATAAAGAAGTTCAGCTGTGTTAACCTTACATCCTAACACTCTCCTAACATGGAAATATTTTTAAATGTCTATAGACAAGACTAATATCCTTTTTTAGGGGAGAAATTTCATCAGCCTTTTTTTTCCTTTATTAATCAAGTTGTTTTTACCAATGTTCTTTTTTTTACAAGAAAGATTCCTCAATAAAACATTTCAAGCTATTTCTGAGTGGGTCCTGCAGATTAGGAATTCCCAGAAATTGTATGGAAGGTCACATAATTTTTCAAAATATTATTTTGTCCATCTAGCCACATGTATCTTCACTTATTCTTTCCTTGTCTCCTCAGTTCTTTTCCTCATTTTTCAGGGATGCGGCTCTGCTTTCTGCACTTCCCTCCCTGCTCTTTCTTTGTTGTTCCCTCATTTATTCAAAACTAAGGCAGGTGCTGTGTAACCCTATGGGAATACATTTCTCACCCTCCCTGAGTTCTTTAATAGCTGTTTCCACCAATGCCTTATTTCTGTGCTGAACTTTTTCTATGTCAATAGTTCCACTGAGTTTAGTGCATCTATACAGTCGAGTGAAGTTATTGAAAAAAGGTTTTCAAGTTTTTCCTGGATGAGAACCTGCAACCAGATCTAGCATTTTTGTAGAAATACTCAGGATGTGTTACACTCACTGTTTAATTAACGGGACAGCCCCCACAACAGGGTTTGCTGGACTGCAGTGATGCACAGACCTGTCTCTAGCCGTCTATCTTGACGGAAGAACAATAGGAAGAGCTCAGCTATGAACTGCACTCAGCCATGTTGGAATGAAAAGTGAAAATGACTTAAACATCCTTGGGCAAAATTTGTGAAGACTAATTCAGAAAACTGAATGCTTATTTATTGAAATTATGAAAAGTATGGAAAATTATAGAAGTACCTGCTATTTCTCATTTCTGTGCACTTCTCACACATAGTATTATAGCAGAAAAGTTAAAAAAAAAAAGGTATGTTTTGCCCTTGAGAGTAATAATATGATTACAAGACAGTTTCAGAACTACCGAATATTTCAAACCATTCACTTTAATGTGTGTTTCATTAACTTTGGGTTGGGAACGAAAAGAAAGCTCCTTCATGTTGTTTTTCATACTGTTCCACTTCATTATTAAGCAATGATGCCAAGCTGTTCACCAGGATTGCTGCTAGCAGGCTTGAACAGCTTCTGCCAAGTGTGATTAATGCAGATCAAACAGAGTTTATTCAGCGGAAAAGATTGGCAGATAACATTTATCATCTCTTAAGAAAATTGGGATTTCCAGACTGACGTCAGGCTGGTGATAACTTAGAGGCTGAAGGATGTTTGACCAAGTAGTTTGCATATTCTTTAGAAGAAAGTTGCATCCATTTTGATTAGATTTGAAACCTGATAAAAACTTCATTTACATGCAAAGCCTTTTCCAGTGGTTAACTTTTTAAAAGGACAAGGCATATGGAGACTCTTATCAGGGATTATAATTTTTTTCATAAGCATAAGAAATATGTGTTAGACTATGTGTCACTCACTAGTACAGAGTAGCCTGCTACTGGCCAAAGCAGCATCCTCAGGCTAAATGCAGGGTGGGAGAATAAAGCAGCCTGGATTTAATTCCTGGATTTGCTTTGTTACCTTGGGCAATCAGGTCCAACCATTATTTGCTCTTTCTGTCTGCTTGAGAGTATAAACTTTTGAAAGGCCCTGGGCTCAGAGGATGGCTAAAATACAAAACAGCAACTTGTTGTCCTAGGTGAACATATTTTTAAATAACGAGAAGATTTTAATGAGGAAATCGAAAGAGGTTTAGTCTTTACCTTCCTCAGAAGTCATTAACTTTGGGTCAGTTTTCTGGGTGCTGAACACAAAAGCTGTGTTGAGAAACTCATTCAATTTCTAAGATCTATTCCTTGCCCTTGAACCTCTAACATGAACCTCTGCAAAAGATCTTCTTAGAATAACAGTTTTCCACTTCCTCCTCCTTCCTCAGCTAAACACAACCCTAATAGCAGTCAGCATAATAAAAAATCTCTGACATATAAAAGCAACTTCCTAACAGTAGTCAGCTAATCTCTGAGACACCCTGTGTTGTCTCACTTGTTCGGAGGCAGCAAAAAGCTCATTAGTGCCAGGTGAATCATGTCCCCAGGTTCAGCCAGCTTATCCTGGAGTGGCTATTGCCCATCTAAAGCTGTCTTGGTCAGAGAGACCTTTGCTTCCCTCCCATTTTGGCAGTACACTACAAGTAACCTGTTCTGCCAGAGCATGTGTTTCTCTGCAGTGACAAAAGTCCTTTTTGATATCACTGTGACCTAAGACCTCTGTTTCTCACCACCAGTTTCTGTAGACTTATTCTTTTGAAAGCATCTAAGCTCCCAAGGCTCCAAATGATAAAGTTTGGTTCGCCTTTTTACAAAAAGGATACTTCAGAAAAACAATAAGAAGTTCAGAACAAGCACAATTTCTTTCACATATAGGAAATGTAAACAGAAAGAAGCCTATTTTCTTATGTCACTGTATAGGCATTTTCAGTTGTTGCAGGTAGCATTTTTGGCATAGTTGTTTCCTTAGTATGGCTAAGACTACAGCTTAGATTTTCCATTCCTAAATGAAAACTTTCTAAAGTTGTCCTTTTATTTATTTGCTTATTTTCTGAAGCATTCTGAACATCTCAATACATTTAAGAAATGTTTATCTGCTATTGATAACTCACTTTCATATTGATAACACAAGTTTAGAAATATGTTCTCTCAGGTGCCCTATGCTAGTCCAGATCCCTTTCTTTGGAGTCTCACTCTCAGCAGTATCTTTGGCTAGGAGGCATCATTTTATCTGAGACCAAGCAGCAATTGTAAAAGAAAATAACAACAAAACTCAACAGCCCAATGTGTATAATCTAACACTGAAGTTTGTGCTGCAGCTCATCTGGCAGATGTTCTGAAGAGTGTGCCTCTGACTATCAGAGCTATGGTTTCTTTTCCATCTGAAAATGATCATTCCTGCTTTCAGTGGTAGATGTGTGCCGGGTCCCCCTGGGCAATTGCAATATGCTCCACTTAGTTTCAGCCTTCACTAGCCCAACATAATTTGAAAGTAGCGGTAATTTTGAGTTTTGACCAGTGTAGTAATACAGCTGTACCAAACCTGTCTTTGGGGTTCTTTGTGGACAACTTAGTCTTGCATTTACTGCTGCAGAACCTCAGCTCGGAGGCCTCCTTAGGGTCTACCTCTGTGCCATACTGGAGGATTTGCATTCCTTGTTCTTTGCTTCCTCCTGCACAGCAGCAGCTTTGGGTTCCTGGCTCAGGCAACGCCACAGTCACACAACTTGCTATGCAAAGTTCATAATTCTGTTGTACTTCTTCAGATATTCTCCAGAGCCAAGAGGTGTGACACTGGTCTGGTTCAGGAGCTTAGAAGAGAATAATGCCAGTCTCATGCAATACAAGTTATTTCTAGCTCTCTCTTGTGAGGTCCTTTTGAAGCTGATAGATGAAATCTGCTCCATTTCAGCTCTCTGCAATATCATTCCCAGAACTGCTGCAGCTCATCTCTCCTCTAGCAAATGTCTACTGCTCCACTGTCCCCCCAAGTCATACGAGCTGCAGCAAAGCAGCTATAAAATCTTCTGATTTACATTTCAAGTTACAACTGGAATCAAGCCAGTTCAAGGCTTCTCAGAAGCATGGGCAAAGTCACTTTTGTCTCTTGAATAATAAAGGTTACAACACACATAAAGCAGTTCCTGTCCTTAGTAGGGACAGGTCAGAAGAAGGCACTGAGCTTGAACATGGTGCCAGAGTTTTTGTCCCTGTCATCTCCAGAGATGGGAGTGTGCCTGGCCTGCCATCACCCCGCCCTGTGCTGCCCCACCATACCACAGCAGCAGCTATGCTAGGGGCTGCTGGAGCCCCACCATCCTCAAAGTAGGCAGCTGAGACCATAGACAACCATTTGCTCCTTCCCTGCACACACCCAGCTTAGGAACCTGCCTGGTTTGCCTGTAATGACACCTAAACCAAGGAACAAGACCCTCACTTTCATCATGAACCCTGCCTTTAGCAAGGAACAGCTGCAGCCCCTCCTAATGATAAACCAGCACTGAAACACAGACGTTCATAATCTCCTCTGTCAGGTTTTCATACCATTAATTCCACCAGTGCTGCAACCTTTTAGCAAGATATCAGGCACTAGCAGCAGGCTCAGAATTGCAGACTTTAATTAAAAACTATATTTTAAAATAGAACTCAGTTTAGATGTACTGATAAGTGATTTTCACCATATGAAATTTCATAGTGCTTTGCTGAGAAAAATCATTGCAAGCTTCCTATTAATTTCTGGTCTAGCTGGGTTTCAAGGACAATTTTATTAAAAATGAGCAGAGCCTTATATGATAAACCCTTTGCAGTTGTTATGACCACCTGTGCTACCTCCCACCCTTATCCACCATGTGACATAGCACAGCTAATTTTCCCACTTCCTAGCAAGGAAATTGAGCTGCTACAATTTTAGACTTTGTGGCTAACACAAACATATTTTAGACTTCATTATTTTTCTGTTTGGCAAGGCTGGAGCTGACACAGTTTGTATCTAAACGCCTTTAAGAGTTCTTTCTCTGTGCAGAACAGTATGAAAGTTCCAATAAAATCATTAAAGTTTCTGAATGGGAGTGAAAGCAAGAAACAAGAGGAAAATAAAAAATGGGTTCCTAGTTGAAGCACAGAGCACTGACTCTACAGAAAAGGTCTCACAGGAGACAATCTTAATGGATTACTGTTAATAAACATTACAGCTTATTAAACAGTTTATGAAACAAACAACAGGATGGCACTCATCTGAACTGAAACACAAACAAGGAAATTATGACTCTTGAGGCTTGCTCACCACAGATAAATTGCTTCCTGCTTTCTCCTCAGCCCTAGGTCTAAGTTTCATAAAAACACTAATTGCTCCCCACTCTCATTCTTAACCACTGATAGAGAAAAAGCAAAACAAGAATCAAAAAGCATACACCAGCTTGATCGGGTCACCGCAGACCAGCCTTTTTGGTTTGTGATTATCAATTTTTAATTTCATGGGGAAAATAAAACTTTAGACCTAGCCACAAAAAAACATCAGATGACTGTTCCTTTTTCACACAAGAAGAGCAGGACAATTCAGTTAGGGGAGAAGCTTGGCAAGCTGAAAAATGGAAGGTAGGGGAGGAGATTATAATTAATGCATATGAGTAATTCACATGCTGTCTTCTCTCCATGGTGAGAATGTAGCAAGCTGTCTAATTGGAGCCCGGGTTTTGGCTCCTCTTAAATTCCTCAGCAAACATCACACTTCACAGTCGGCATAGTTAGATTTTGTAGGTTTTGGCCACAGGAGAAGCCTGATAAAAATACTGGGATGAAGAGGGCAAGCTATTTCAGGCATAACATTCTGGAGCAATGCAAAGAGGTCACAACTGGTGAGAATCTGCATGAAATTGCATTAGGCACAGATGAAGTGTCTGGTCATCTTTCTGCCCAAACTCATAAATATATTAACACACACAACCATCTCAGTCACATCCTATTTTTATATCCAGCAACTGCCTTCTTCACTGGTCTCTGACAATTCTGATCAATTGTTGCTACCCTTCAAAAGAATTTTTGATTTTGTTTTCAAATCCTACCTTGGGCTTTTCCAGTGGATTTATGTCTAAAAAGATGCAATGGCACTCTGGCAGGAGAGTGGATGGAGGTCTTTTTTGTATTTGCTCAGAGCCTGTGCAAAACCTACAAGTGAAAGTGGAATTACCCAAATATTTTCAGTTCAATTGGTTATTTAGACTTTTTAAAAAGTCCTTAAAACTTAATTTCCAATAAGTAAAAACTTAATGTGAAAACAGCAACAATGCCTATTAGTTTAGCCAAATTAAGTGGATACCAATCCTGTAAATTATTCATCAAACTGCAAGCTTTGTGAGGCAGATCTTAAAAGTCTGGAAGCCCTTAAAGTTTCATAGCTGACATTTGGAGGAGTGAATTGATTGAATGAGGACAACACAGTTGCCTGTCAGGGAAATGAAAAGACTAGTAATGAGTGTTAACACGAGCTCTGCCACTGTGGGCACCAGCCCCAGCTTCATGACTCTCTGTGCCTGGGTGCTCCTGTGGCCTATAGCCAGTGAATAAAAAGAACTTAAGTAAAATGTATACAAGAAGAAACTTGCATCTTTTAGTAAGATGAAGTTAGGTATATGACATTTCAATTTCAACCTGGTGTTTTAGCAAAGTGATGCGAGTGACTGGTTTTGAGTGAAGTTAGAAAAATGCAACTACTAATGAGGCTTAAGAAAAACAATTCAAAGTAAAAATGGTACACATAGAAGGGCAAACCTACAGCTTCAAACATGTATATGGAAGTAGCCCTGCTCTGAAACTGTTTACTGAAGTCACAATCTTTATTAACTGCATTCTATTCCTCTAAAAGACAGAATTCAACTATGAATTATTTGGAAAGGCCAGAATCTCCACATTAATTTACTGAGGCTTTCATCTTTCTGCACAGCAGTGTATTTTTAATACTGCTCAAAAGGTATCAAGTATCTTCTTTCCAACCTATTCACCAGCTCTAAATGGGATTTGACATTATGAGGTCAGTTTTGCTTTACCTCATAGATGACTAACAAATGTGCAGAGACATAGGTTCACTGTTCTCACATGGATCACCGCTCAACAGATCACTGGTTTTTGATGGCAAACATTTAACTTCCAACCATTAAGTAGGAGAGGAAATACCAGCTGTAACAAATTACTTGGCATCTAAACAATGTTAAAGTTGCCCATTAGGAGTGCCTTTAGACAGTGGAACAGCACATTAGTTTTAAATGGCAAAGTTCAGTCAGTGGAGTTCAGATCAGAAAAGTTTTACTGAGCTATTGAAAGGCTTGTACAGTGAAATGTATTTAGAGCAAACAAGACCAGAATGGAAAACTATTTCTATAGTCAGATGAAGACTGCTATTCCCCATGTTGTCTCCTCCCCCCCAACACCAAAAGCAACCAAAAATTCTGAAATGTACTGTAAAGTATGATGCTAAAACTAATTTGTCTATAAAGTTGTCATATTAAACTGATTTCACTGTGCTTTAAACTGTGTGGGAATTCAGACCAAAATGTATTTTCACCCTGATAATATTACAGTATTTATTCCTACCTGCTATTAATTACTCTTTTCCCCTTTATAATCATATCACCTATATGGCTGTTTGTATCACGTTCCCAGTTAGGAGTGTTTTCTGTCTTGAATAAGACTGGAAACCTATAGAAGGGAGAGGAATGTAAAGAAGAGGAGTACAAAGAAGAAGTATATAAAGAAGGAATACAGATAGTGGTACTATATGGGGCAGGGGTGTAGAGATGAGATCAGCTGGCACTTTTGCTTTTTAAAAACAAGCTCTATTGAAAACTTTTTTTTTAATATTTGGCAAATTTAATTTACCAGTTGCTCTTTACCACAGCATGGGTGAGGGAGCACAAAAGTATATGTGTCATGAAATGTTGATACAGAAAAGGTTAAAGATGCTGATGAGAACAAGGTTCCAGAACAGAAGGGAAGCGTGAGTTTGTTAGTGACCTATCTCGAAATGCAGATATGGGCATGTTGCAGGGAACTCTCAAACAGACCATTTTAGGGTCTGTGGTTGATTCTTGGTGTTTTTCTCCTTAGCCTTACTCCCTGCCTGGAATTTCTCTACTCCATACTTTCTTGGCTCTCAACAGAAATCTCTTGTATTCATCTTCACTTCTGACCTGTATTGTAGTTTCTTGAATAATCACATCCTCGTACAGTACCAGAGATCCCAAAAGGAAGAGATCTGAATGGAGAAGAATCTGAAAGTTTTTAAAATATAAAAGACAAGGTGAAAAAAGAATTCATATTGCCTGCAGAGATCATGAGAGTAAATTATGCTTTACTATTTCCCACTGCATGTGATGTGTTGAGAGTGTGTGCCTTGAAAGGAGGATGACTGAAAACAGGGACGATGTCTTTGGAGTAAACCTGTGAAATGTGAAGGGGAAAAAAGACCTATGGAGAAGGGGACAAAAAAATTAGGGAAAAAGTACAACAGCAATGATACAGAAAGAACCTCAAGGAACTGGAAGTAGAGCATCAGCAGGAAGGGAAAAGAGATTAAAGAAATACATGCAATTTATTATTTTATATAGTTTATTTGATCAGTGTATCTAAGCTCTCTTCAAATTATTCCACTTTGTTCGCACTGATAGGTGGAAATTCAGGGGTTTAATTAAGCCACATTTGGCATAACAGGACTCATTACAGAGCTGTTTATAAATCTATCAGTGTGTTGGTTGCAAATGTATAAGAGATATCTAAGCATCTTTAGTACTTAAGAAAATTGCATAATTTGAAAGATATTGTGTTCACTCTTCAGTGAATGGATGAACAAATGTCAAACAGAAAATTCTGCCAATTTGGAAGTCCAGGTGAACTCCTACATGACCACTGCTACTTGCTAAGACTATTACATCTCAAGAACATGGGAAGATTGCCACTTGGAACTCAGTGAAGAAATTTATTAGCTTCACAATTCTAAAAACCAGAGGAATATAGTACCATGAATACCATGTCTCATTCTCCTTTGTCTCTAAGGGCTGGATAGTTTATAGGCCTCTTGATAGTTTTCTGCAATTATCATGAAGAAAGATGATCAGTTCAGAATAAACAGATAAGCAAAAGCCATACCTGTAATGAAAATTCAAAATATTAAAATTGAGTACCGTATAACAACTTCTGAAATGAGACACAACAACCCCCCGAATGTCAAAAAAGTGCAGCTGCTACTCACTGTGGTTACTAGATCTATCATCTTGGAGTATGAAACATTTCACAACTAAAGGCCATAAAAATGTGCTCAGAAGGATACAGTTCTAGGAAGTGTTCTGGCTCTTCACTTTTTTGTGTGGGAATTATTGTGACAGACACTTCTGCTCTTTGCTTGTCACTACTGTGGCAGCCTGTGCTGCTGAATTAATGTTCTTTTATGAAAAGAAAAATATTGTTTCAACATTTCTTCAGGACTAAGGACACAATTTCAAATCTTGAGGAAGAAAACTGACAGTTTAAACTTTGACCTCCAACTAACACAGAGTAAGAACAGAATACAGCCTAAGGATCACAGGACATCATTGCTATACATGCAGTCATTATTATTTTACTTCATTTTTGAAATTCAGAAAAAGATTAAGACATCTTTATGAAGATTATTCTGTGCAATTAGAACAAAATACATCTACCCTGAATGAGACATTTCAAAGACTTTAGAATAATTAGTACAGTAACACCTAAGTACAATATAATAATATCATGGACCAAATCAATGATATCTCTGTTTTTATTTTCTATTTACCAAGTATTTGGAATAAAGGCATAAAGCTTTTGCTTCTCTTGAAGCATGAAGCCAAAAACTCTTCATATGTATTTATGTTACTGTAAGTAGAAAACAACAATATGCTATGTAAATGGAGAACTGCCTGTTTCTTCTTATACTTAATTCAACATCAGTCTCTCTCTTTATTCATCCTCTGGCAATGAAAGTGAAATTTAGTTTAGCCCTATGATTAACAACAAAAAAAACCCCACCCGTATAAATTTAGGATGTCTTCTGCTTTACTGTGTATGACGCTTGTTTACTCCCCAATGAACTTGTTTTTTTCTACATCCATTTTTTAACAGGTAGCATGAAAACTATACTGTTTGAGGTGAACAGTCAGCATTCATTCAAGCATTAAGTACTTCTTTTCCATCTTACTTGCTCTGTTTTGCTTTCTGTACAGCCTAAGTCTCATTACTGATTGAGCTGTTCAGAACAACACTGAAGTATTTTTTCTCAGTGGTTACAGGGGCACAAGAAGGCTTAAAAAAGTTCTTGACAATATTAAGATGGTCAGTAGAGAACAGAGCAACCTGGTAATATCTGTAGGAGTTCTTCCTCAACCATTTCATACTTGTCAAGGGCGGAGTTTTATTTTCCTAGTTTTCAGTGTCTTCTTATCCTTGACATCTTCAAATTGTACTTCTGACTTCACAATCATATCATGCTAAATAATTACACCATCCTCTCAAAAAAGATTCCAGAAAGGAATAGGAAAGCACCCAGTCTCACTACTGCGAGATTTTTCTTCATCTTTTCCTGCTCCACAAAGAGAATTTCCATGAGTTCTGTGCAGAGGGTGGGAGCAATGAAGTTCTGCACTGGTACCAAATGGTATCAGCAATGAAGAATGATGGTAACAGATGTGGCAGAGCGATATTCTTCCTATGCTGTTTCCCACTAAACCTGGCAATGGTTTCAGAAATTAGAGTTGTTTGACACTGTGTTGTATTGGGATGGAGTAACTGAGAGAGAGCCTGAATACCAGATCAGATTACATCTGGAGTCATAGTTCTAAAACCAGTCTACCAGAAAATGTTAACCTAGCAGTAGGGAAATCATAGTTGAGATAGGGGAAAAAACCAAACCAAATAAACAAACCCCACATACAAACAAACAACTCCCAAACAAACACCTATGCAATTCCTGAATATATACAAAAATGAGAGGGGAAAAAAGGCATGAGTAGTCAACCAAGAGCGAGGGTGGGTTAGAGAAATAGCATTTCTCAATATTATCTTGAGGGAATCTTATTTTTGGCAAAGGCAAGGATGTCTCACCAGAACATCTGTCCCATTTATAAAGTGTCACCAGCTCGGCTCAGAAAAAATAAGTGCTAAACTCACCTCTGGTGACTTTGGTATTTGGTACTTTTAAAAACGAAATGTGTGCAATAAGAAACTCATTTCTTCCTTTCTTTTAACTATGTTTACCTAGTGGAAGCATTTCAACAAAACTCATTTTGATAAAAAATGCCCACAAATTACAGATATTTCAGCAAAATATCAAACACCAAATATTTTGGTGAAAAGTGGCAAGGCATCAGTTTGCAAAAGCCAAGGCACACACAACTTATTCAGTAACACTGGTAAAAAATAAATCTCTCAATGACTCTAGGAAAAAACATCCCTACTCTAATTTCTTTTTGAGATTTCTCATTTAAGCCAGTTCTTAATCTATTTTTTGAGAGTTATAGTGGGTTTTGTAGAGTGCTAACTTATACATATAACATGAGGCCATGTGTCAACTGCTATGGCAGTCCAGTGGGAGATGTAACTTTTAAGAAACCTTCTCTATAATAAATGCATTTCCCCAGGATTTAGAGTTAAATGACTAATATAAAGCACTGGAAAATGTAATTTACTGCATAGGTCTTTAGAGGTCAAAACTGACAATATTTTTAATTATACTACCAAAGAACCCAACTGTATAAGCAATGTAAACATCACCAAACACCAAGTGAGGAAGAAGAAGGTTTACAGCCAATATCTATTCATCATGTGCTATCTTGATAGGACAGGTGATGCTTCCATAAAAGCCTGCCAGGCTGTCACCTGTGTTTATAACACTCTTGGTTTCTTCACATATGCACTTTAGCATGGTACATTAAAGTTTTGCTGTGCAGCTTTAAAGAAACCCATCTACTACACAGTGGTGCTGTCTCATCTGAGCTAAAGCCATATGCTGTTTCCTTAGAGATAATATGTTGTACTGTCAGGAGGATAATCGTATGTAGAGTGGCAATACACATCCATTTTGTGAAGTCTCTTAAAGCTTACTTGGATAGCAATTTAAACCCACCAGGTTAAAACATATGTGAGAAATTACAATTGTAATCGACTGTCTTGAATAATGCATTGTTGCCATGAAATCCTAATGTTGCTTTCCAGTAAAGTAATGCTTCCTGAAGAGAAGCAGAATGTTGAAATGAATGATGTGACAAAACTATCAATGTTAAAAGAAAAAAAAAACAAAAAACAAAAAACAAAAAACAAAAAACCAAAAAACCCATACAGAAACCAAAACCAAAACAAACAAACAAAACAAATCCAGAAAATAATAATTTTTAAATTCTTCAAGTAGAAATGTGGTAAATTAAACCTAGGTAGTACCAATATACTGAACAATATGTGCAAAAGGAACATAGTACATGGATATCAAATATTTAAACGGCATGCATTTTTGTCCATTTGAAAAATGTCCCTGTTCAGCGATACAAAGTAGTTTTATTTGTACCCAACGTTAATCCAATCCAAAATGTCAGGAAAAAGTATAGTCTGCCTCTCACTCTTTAAACCAGGGACCTATACCTCACTGTGAAGTCAGCTACAGTTTTAAATTAAATTCATAGAATAATGCATCTCCAAGTTTAAATTTTTCCAGCTTCTTAATAAGTGTTTGAATAAATAACCCCTTAAACTGATTAAGTCCCTTGTCTAAGAAAAAAAATGAAGATGTTTTTATGTCAACTACCATTCACATTTGTATATGGTCATGTTTGCCAACCTTGAATTGTGACAGTATAAAAATAGCTTTTAAGAAACATTTAGCTGAAATGTCCTGTTTCAACTTGTAATAAAATAAATATTCTTCCTTAATGTCTTACAGATTTGTAAGAAAACTACTCTCGGCATCATATGTTTCCTTGGCTGCTGAAGGAGATGCCCAAGGAATGTGAAATGATACTGGCAAATGGTCTCAGTAACCTCCCAGGCTGTCAAATCTTAGGCTGCACAAGACTAATCACTCTTTTATAAAGCATCTGTCTTAGCAACACTCCTCAAGCCCAGAGGCCCAGAACATCAGCATTTTAAGGGAGAAGCAAAATAGGTTCCCTAACATTGATAAGCTGCATTTTGATTCATCTGTGAGTCATAGAACTCATTAGCAGGTACAATTATAAAGATAATGGACTAGGACTTCTATGGCTTGGTCATATGGAAGCTTAAAGTATTTAAGTTAATTTTGCTTTATTACAAGGTTTACGGTAATTTGCAGTCATGGTCTGCAGATTTCTTCTAAATGCTGTTGCTCTGCAAAAAAACCCAAAGGGAAGCACAAAGAGCCACTGAATTTATTTTAGTTCTCTAAGTTTAAAGCAGGAGTGACCACTCTATGGCTCACATGACATGAGGGATGCTATACACTCTCAGATGTGACAGAACTCATACCTTGAAGAGAGAAAGAATTATAAACCAGTGTGGCACTCCTAGAAAACAAACCTGTAAAGCAACAAAATTCAAGTAGCAAATAACCAAAGCGAACAATTTGCAGTCAGGAAGACACACGGTGATGAAAAGTTCTGCATGTAGTCACAGCAGCACAAATCCGTAACAGCTGCCTGCAGGCCTGGCATTGCACAGTACAAGGTTTGCCTCATCTGTGACTGATGACACTTCAGAAAAATAAAATTATAAAGGGCAAAAAGCCCTCAGAGAATGCAGCCTGGGTCTCACCTGCTTCATTGTATGAAATAACTTCAAAAGTTACTTCATTTATTTTTATAAGTTTTAAGTTTGTAAGTTTTAAGTTTATAAGTTGAGCACACCTGAAGTCTTATGGAGATGAGTCAGGGGCTCCTGAGATAATAGAGGTCAACAGGAAAACACCAGTGAAAAACTTCAAAAGAATTAAGGGGTGTTCCTCTAAGAAGGTGACACATCCAACAGCCCAGCTGAAGTGTCTCTACACTGATGCACACCGCATGGGCCACAAACAGGAGGAGCTGGAAGCCACCATGCTGCTAGAAGGCTATGACCTAGTGGCCATATCTGAAACTTGTTGGGGCATATCCCATGACTGGAGTGTGACACTCAATGGCTACAGGCTGTTCAGAAGGGACAGGAAGGAAGGAAGGAAGGAAGAGTGCAGGGATTGTCCATCAAGAGATGGATAGAGTGTGAAGAGCTGTCTCTGAAGAATCGCCACGAGCAGGTTGAAAGTTTATGGGTGAGAATCAGAGACTGAGGCAGCAAAGGAAACCTTGTGGTTGGTGTCTTCTACAGGCTGCCCAATCAGGGGCAATACTGGACCCGATGGTCACCAAGGCAAGTGAGCTAATTGGTGACACCAAGATTGGAGGCTGCCTGGGTTTCAGTGATCACATGCTCATGGAGTTTGCAGTCCTGAGAGATGTAAAGTCAGGGTCCTTTTTAGGGTTGAATTTTAGGAAAGCCATCTTCCAGCTCTTCAAGGAGTTGGTCAACAGGATCTCCTAGGAAACTGCCCTAAGGGACAAAGGAGCAGAACAGAGCTGGCAGATCTTTAAGGATGCATTCCTCTGAGCTCTCGATCCCCAGGTATAAGAAATCTGATAAGGAGGGCAAGACGGCAGCATGGCTGAGTACCTCCTTTCTACCCTTTTTCCAGTCACTGGGGTCTTCACCTGGCTGTCGTGACTTCCCAAATATCATGGAGAGTGACTTGGCAACTATATCAGCTGATTCCCTCATAGCTCTGGGATGCATCTCATCAGGTCACATGGACTTATGTTTGTTCAGGTTCCTTAAGTGGTCATGAACCTTATCCTCACTTACAGTGAGAAGGACTTCACTTCTCCAGTCCCTGTCTTGCAGTTCATTTTCCACTTGAGAAGTGGGGAAAGAAAGCTTGCCTGTGAAGACTAAGGTAAAGAAGTTGCTGAGTACTTCAGCCTTCTCCTCATCCCTTGTTACCAGTTTACCAGTCTTCTTCATCGGGGGGGTACACTTCCTTTTCCGGTTGACCTACCTGCATAAGCCCTTCTTGTTATTCTTTGCACCTCTTGCCAAGTTCAGCTCCAGCTGTGCCTTGGCCTTCATGACCTCATCTCTGCACAACCGGGCAGTATCCCTATACTCTTCTGAGGATACCTGTCTCTGCTACCGCTGCCTGTACGTTTCCTATTTGCCCTTAAGTTTGACCAGCATGTCAGTACTAGGAAGTACTGTTTAACATCTTCATCAGTGACATAGACAGTGAGATCAAGTGCACTCTCAGCAGCTTTGCAGATGACACCAAGCTGAGTGGCGCAGTTTACACACCTGAGGAATGGGATGCCATCCAGTGGGACTTGAACAAGCTCGAGAAGTGGGCCAATGCAAACTCCATGAGATTCAACAAGGCCAAGTGCAAGGTCATTCACCTGTCTCAGGGAAACCCCCAGTATCAGTACAGGCTGGGGGATGAAGGGAGTGAGAGCAGCCCTGCAGAGGACTTGGGGGTACTGATGAATGAAAGATTGGACATGAGATGGCAACGTGTGCTTGCAGCCCAGAAGGCCAGTCATATCTTGGGTTGCACCAAGAGGAGCATGGCCATCAGATCAAGGCATGTGATTCTACCCCGCTACTCTGCTCTGATGAGACCCCACCTGGAGTACTGCGTCCAGCTCTGGAGCCCTCAAGGTACAGGAAAGACCTGTTGGAGAGGGTCCAGAGGAGGGCCATCAAGGTGGTCAGATAGATGAAACACCTCTCCTACAAGGACAGGCTGACAGAGTTGGGGTTGTTCAGCCTGGAGAAGAAAAGGCTCTGGGGACACCTTATTGCAAGCTTTCAGTACTTCAAAGGAGCCTAATAAGAAAGATAGGGACAGACCTTTTAGCAGGGCCTTTTATGACAAGACAGGGGAGAATGGTTTTAAACTAAAGAAGGGGAGATTCAGGCTAGGCATGAGGAAGAAATTTTTACCATGAGGGTGGTAAAACACCAGAACAGGTTGCCCAGAGAGGCAGTGGTTGGCCCATCCCTGGAGTTACTCAAGGCCAGGCTGTACGGGGCTCTGAGCAACCTGATCTAGCTGAAGATGTCCCAGCTCATTGCAGTGGGGTTGGACTAGATGAGCTTTGAAGGTCCCTTCCAACCCAAACTATTCTCTGATTCTCTGACTCTATGTTTCTACGAAGTTATTATTATCATGAACAGAAAGACCAAAACTTCACCAAAAAAAAAAAAAAAAGGACACAGCAAGGAGGAAAATTAATACAATACCGAAAAGCCATGTCTTATTTACAGACTGATCTTCAGCCTGTTTGTTTTATGAGACTACACCCATGAGGAAGTTCAATACAGGCTACCATTTCAGGGAAACCACAAAGAAATTATTCCACAGTATCTTGGCAAATGTGTTATGTGATCATCTCTCATACCAGAAAGAACAACAACCACACAGTAAAGCATTTATTTGAAGTTCATTCATTCTCTATACATGTGCACAGACACACAAAGACATATATGTATATGTGTACTTTTACACACACACATATATAGATGTAGATATACAATGGCATAAGATAAATGCACACAATGACATACCCATATATTGAATTTATAATAAAACCAAATGTAATCTATAATGATGACATGAAATATCCTTAATTCCATTTTATTGGAAGCAGTAAAGAAGTGAAAGAATCAGCTGGAACTGATGTGCATAGCAGTAACCCAGAAAAAGCAGATAACAATTGATGGCACTATACTTTCACATAGTATAATGATGAAAAGGATTTGAGGAGGTGTCCAATTATATATCAACACAAATTACATTTTACAGAGCTGCATACAAATAATTTTCACTTGCAAGTCATGAGAGTTGTGATCCTACTTTCACTATACACCTGTTTTTGCTCAGTGTACGCATGCAAACTCTGCTATCATTGAAGAACTGCCTTTGCTCACTTTCTTCTACCAATACTGCCCAAATTTTGTACGTCTTTAGAAAAATCATTGCTTTTCTTTCCTTCACTGCATTTCTTTCATGCCTTGGTCCTCTCTCTCTCTCTTTTTAGGATTAAAGAGAAGGAAAAACCCTCAGACCAGTGCAGCTTTCTTTCTCTAAGGTTAGAGATGCCTGGACCTCATAAAATGAAAAAGAGGGAAGCAGACCTTTCACTAATACATAGAAGTTAGGCTGTGTGATTCTGACTTGAAACAAGACTGTTGAAAGATGAGGTAATCTAAACAGTTATCCAGGCCCTGAATTACTTTGAGTATCTTTTACAGAATGCCTCTGTATTAGCATTTTGATTCGGACAAACAGTGTGCTTCCAAATTAAATTTTTGTTGTTCCTATTCACCGTGCCTTGGTCTGCACCACAAAGCAGTCTCAGAGTGCATAAACAAAGAAGATCAAGCTAAACTGAAGGATGCACTTTGTGATCTCACCCTACTTGCTTCAGCCATGACTGGGTGTTCAGTCCATCGCATCAGTCCAGAGCTAGTCCAAAGGAAAATGCAGGAATACCCACAATGTGTCTGTCTGTTGGATCCTCAGCACCATCTCCTTTTCTACACAGAGCCTTTCCCTTGTGTAGCATATCTTGCTAAGGTATACACAACTTTGGGAATGCCTGTCGTTTTCCACTGTGCCTTAATATATCTGGAGAGAAGTGCAATCAGCTCACAGTTACAACTTGAATGCAATCCAGCCTATAATTGCGAATAAGTTAGACAGCACTGGCTAGAATAGTTCAGGATTACCAAAGAAAAAATGAAATTATAAATTTAATTCTGAAATAATGTTTAATTCTGAAATAATTAGTGGATTAAATAAGGACAGCACAATAGAAGTCAATGGAGTTAAAGCTGACTATGCCATCTGTGAACCTGGCTCACAGACTTACATCGCTAGTGAATGTTGGAAATAAATTTGCAATGCACTAATTACCTGCTTCTCAGGATACCTATAAATATGGTGAATATAGCAACAAAATGCTTAAGCCCTTAGTTAGTCAATAGATACTATTAAGATAAACTATTTTCAGTCAGCTCTCTCACAATATGTGTGTAAAATAGTGGTCAGCTCTGACAACCACACTACATTAAAATCTCTTGCCAAGCAGCATGTATTTTAACAAAGCACAAGGTTTCTTAATATGACCTATTTCAGCTTTTTATCGTTTTCCATAACCTTTTCAGAAGACTTAATAAAACCACTTTTATTAAAGTTTGGGATCACCAAAATGTTTTTCCTATGATGTATATTTTAATTTGTAAATTTTTAAAATTTAACTTGTATTTTAGTAATGGAAGTTATAGAAAATACCAGAAGATACAGTATTTTTGCTAAAAAGTTCCAAGACTGATAACCCTGAAGTTAAAAAATAATAATTTCCTGCCTCTTATATTATTTTCAGTAGACAGATAACACCGACAAAAGCATACTACAATTCCCATTACAATGTTTGCAATGTCACTGAAAAATAATTAATGTTATTTTAGCATTCATAGAATACCAGACTCTGAAAGTCACATTAGTTGCTTGCATTGAAAAATTAAGAGGCTTTGTGACTAACCCTGTACAACTGAAGGGTCTAACACTATCTTGTGAATCCAGCTAGCTCCCTCCTCTCTTCCTTACGTATTTCAAGCCGGAATGCTCACAGCCTTTTCCATATTTGGTCTCCGAACCTTTATAGTGCCTATGATGTTTCAAAGACATAGCTTCCATTCCATGGGGCCAGACTGCTCTGTCAGGCTGAATGGCCAGGGTAAACACATTTCCAATTTCAAAGCTGTTTGTTTTGGTAATTCTAGATAGAGAGGTTCTGAAATTGGTATAGACTCATTTTTGTGTTTAGAAAAAAGGCTGTTTCAGATCAGAATTACTCCCATGGCTCTCAACTTGCCAGAGTCCACATGCGTAGCATGTCTAACAAAACAAAACAAAACAAAACAAAACAAAAAAAAACAACCCACACCACAATGGAAAATGAGGGACTCCAGATATTTATTAAAGAAAAAGAAAGCCTAAACTCAGGATCGTTAAAATACCACAGACTTTGTTCCAATCAAGAAACAGCTCTTGCTATAATACATCATCATTTATTCGAGGTGAGGGGGAAAGTTTATCTGTTGTGGTTTAACCTGAGCTAGCAATAACAACCATGATAGCTGCTTACCCACCCCCTGCCACACCCCCGCAACAGGTGAGAGAATCAAAAGGGAAGTGAGAAACTTGGATTGAGATAAACACAGTTTAATAAAATTACAAAATACTAATATACTACTAGTAAATATATACATAAAAAGAGAAATAAAAGATACTCAAGGCAATTACTCACAAACTCTATCCGCAATTGAGCAGCCAGTCCCAGCAAGCCACACCTGGTCCCAAACAGCTGATCCCGGAGAGAGAGAAGAGAGGAAAAAGGCAGAAAGGCCAGAGGCCTCTGCTAAACAGCAAAAGCCAAACTAAATGTCCCATAAAGACCTCACCCGGCTGCGCCCCTGAGAGAGCAAGATATAGCAGAAGAGCAAGAGAAAAGGGGAGCAACCCAGAAGAGCAACTCTCCTTAAATCTGAAGCATGACACTAATGGGATGGAATACTCTTATTGATCAGTCCGGATGTCAGTCAATCGCTGCCCCATCTCTGCCTCACTGTCTCGCACCTGTAGGCAGAGCACTCAGAATGTCTTTGGCTCTCAGACAACAGCAATTAAAAACATTAGCTTTGTGCTGGGATGTTATCTGCTTGTTCTCAATCTGAGTCCGAATAATGAGCATGCTAGCTACAGAAAAGAAAGGTTTCTAACTGCACAAATAAAATTAACTCATTTTCAGTCAAACCAGCATATTGTCTCAAAAGTAATTTTAACAGAAAATTGAGAGGAAAAGGAGCTTTTAAACTATGTAGAATGGTCATAACTGACTTCAATTCTATTTTGCGTGAAGAGAGGCTTCAAACTGAAGTATATTTAAAAACCTGGTGGTTTCACGTTACTGTGGTAAACTAAACCACAATCAAGAAGATGCCTTGGATTAGATATTTTGGTTACAAGTTTTCAGTGCCTCGTCACAATTTCTCTGAGGCTATTAACCTCATTATTATCTTACCTATATAAGAGTGGTGCCTCGAAGACTCGGATGAGATCAAATCTCTATCACCGTAGGCATTTTACAAGTGCTCTTGTACTCACTCTCACATAAATAACAATGAAATACAATGAAGGAAAAAAAGGAAAATGGCAAGAATTGGAAAACAAGCTCTAAGTCAAATAGTACACATCTCTTCTGCCTTGCATTAGTCTGAGAGTGGACTTGGGCATGTTGTATGCCCTATGCCCCATATACCACACTGTCAGGAAGACGTAACACCAATTCACTGCTTATGCATCTCCTACAATATGACTGCACACCGTGGCTGTGTAGAGGAACTCAGTAGATTTACCGAGTACTCCAGTTGGTGGCAAATACAGGGAGTTCACACTATAAACATTTAATTGGGTTTTGTTTTAAGATAACTAGTCCTGTGGGTTGAGTTCTTGATAGCATGACAGAGGGCATCTTTCTGCTCAATTCCATGTCAAGTAATCCAGATTGTGTGCTCTGAGCCTGCTTCATGGTACACACCAAACCTCATCACAAAAGTGTGTGAGGAGAACTGGGGGATTTGATTCAAAAGCATGCTCCTGACCCAGACTGCAGCACCAACGTGCTGCGTAAGTGTTGTGCCAGTCTTACTAGAGTCTTGCCTGCTTTGTCAGTCAGCCCTGTGGCATTACAGGCTAAAGAGAGATAGATCTACCTCCATTCAGCCAGACACAGCCCATCTGCACTGCAGGAGGTGGCACGCTTTACGCAACAGGTCAAGGCTTCTCTGTCACTAAGCTCTAAGACACCAACAGGTCTACAGCCTAAAATGGACTCATATCCAAACACTGTGGATTTGAGTGTCTTCTGGATCAACCATCTACTTCTGGGAGAACAGCCAGAATGAATAAACCCAGATCCCCTCTCAGCCCAATGACTTACCATCCAGAGCACATTTTTTCCCTCAGTCAATGTATATTCCACAGAAATGGTTGCCATAGCTCAATATCTTTACCATTATGAAGGAGTGAATTCACTCCCCTTACAATATTTTTGTGCTGTCATAAGTTCATGTAAGTAGCTGTATTTTAGTGCTAGCAATATGAAATCTTCAGTAGTACCACTGTCTTTACAAAAGTTATCATACAATAGAAGGAAATTTCATTCTCCAGGTAATGCATGTGTGACTTACAATTTTTATTTTCTCTTGGTTATTTTTTCTCTCATCAGGAGAATATGTTTCATGGGTATATCATGTATCATATTTTAAATAACAAATTTTAGTGCATGATATCCAATACCACATTCATTATTTTAAATAAGACTAGGAAATCTAAAGTTATAGAAAAAAAGTTTCATATATGTCTAATCCATAAAAAAAAGAAAGTTTATTAACCACATAAATATTTTAGAATAAGTGCTATATTAGAATTTTGGGGAATGCTGGTTTCATAAAGTATTTCTTAAAATCTAAACATATGAGCATTGCTCCCAAATATATATTATACATGTGTGCATGCATATTTATGTGTACACATGCATGCATACATAACTAATGCTACTTAATATGCACTCATTGAGTGTGACGTATATGCGTAAGTGGACAAAGCTGGGGCCAAAATTAGAAACTGTTTTTTCAATAATTTGTTTCAAAACACATTATTTTAGGCTGTACTCTCTCTTGTTGATTTGAGAAAGTCACATGATCTTTAATTCATATGGATCATAGCAGGAGGAGATAAATCCTTCTTCCTTTTACAGATAACTTTTTGACTTGTGTCATCTCTGCCCTAATCTTGACAACAGTTAAAAGCATTTAAA
The DNA here is from genome assembly GCF_963082525.1 of Nesoenas mayeri. Taxonomy (NCBI): domain Eukaryota; kingdom Metazoa; phylum Chordata; class Aves; order Columbiformes; family Columbidae; genus Nesoenas; species Nesoenas mayeri. The sequence goes on from NC_137541.1 coordinate 130,889,104, forward strand.
ATAAATTTAAAACATTTCATTAATTCAAAAATGTGATATATCATCAGAAATGTGAAAAAGCAATCAGGGAAAACAGAGTGAAAATTAGAATATTAACCTGCTTTAAACTAAGCAAATTCAGAGAGGAGCCAGATGTGGTAAAATGTCCCATACTGGGGTTCAACAGCCTCATGTTGCAGAATAGGGCGAGAAAATGGTTTCTAGAATGTAGCAATGATTAGATCAACAAAAACCAGAAAACTGTAAATAAAAAAAAAAGGTATTTTTGCATAAAGATACTGTATCATGATGCATAAAACTGTAAAAATAATTTCTAATACAAAAAATACAGATACAAATGGAACTCTTTAGAATTTGTAATAGTAGCTATGCATTTAGACAAGTTTTAATGAATTTGAAAATGCGTATCAGTCTAAAATGACTAATGAGACTACCCAGTCTTGCTTACATCTGACTTCAGCACATCTGTATTTAGATGGAAAAAGCCTTATTTGGTACATGGAAATCATATAGAAGCACATACATTCACATGATGTGCCACTGTAGATTTGGGATCAACTTACACCAAATGTGCTTAGAGCCCAGGCTCTCTTGGATGCGCTGGATACCGCACAGATTAAATCTGACTCATTCTGGGATTGCTGGGCTCAGCAGATGCACAGCCTGACAGGTCCACAGACATTTTAAAGTTTATAGACAGAAATAGCAAGAAAGTCATCTGAGAGTATTTGAATTTGTATTCCCTATCTTCTAAGGAAGGTATTCTAGCAATGAATGATGGATATTCAGGAGTGATCAGAGGCCCTCACTTTCAATGCTAGAGATAGTGTAACTGTGTAACTGGGCCAGAAAAACGGAGAGAGGAAGCCAGAGGGGATGTTAGTATTTAGCCTGGTAGTAAAGGAAAATAAATAGCGAACAGTATGTCTGCCATGACATCTTTTGTATAAGAAAATGCTTGGTAGATCTGTTTTGACACATAGTAAATTGGGCCACACAGGCCCAATTTTGTTTTTGTTTGTGTTTGTTTTTGTTTTTAATCAGGTTTAAATGTTGTGAGGCACATTCACAAATAGATAATTTTTCGTCTTAAAAATATAGACCTCCAATGAGCTAAGCAGTGGCTTTTGAGGAGCTGTCCAGTCATCTAACTCTTACAAAAATCAATGTGAATAAGGTATGCACATTTCCTGGTGGCTCTAGCCACTCACCAGAAAGTATTGATTTCTGCAGATGGAGCAGAACACTGAGCTCAGGTGTCCTGAATGCCGAACTGGCCCTTAAACAACAGAACTGAGCCATGGATATATCTTCAACTTTGTAGGCAGAGATAAAAAATAACTAAGCAATAAACAAGAACAATTCAGATGGTGTAAGAAGAATATAATAAAATCACAAAATTTATGTCAAGTGGCTTGTATCTTATTAAATTACATATTAACTGAATTGGATAACTCTCCGGATTCCCTATAGATATACTTTGAGCATTTAAAGACAAAATAAAAGAAATTTAACTTAAGTACTTATGTTAACCTCTGATACATAAAAGCACTGAAATACCTGTTCCAATCCATATTTATTTTACAATAAAGATACGTATTTGTCTAGATATTATATTGAATGAAGATATTCTCCTAGAATGAGACGTTGGCTTCCAGGGCCATTTTGAAGCTGGCCAAAACTTTCGGCTGTATTTGGTTGTACGTCACCTTTAAATCTTTTCAGTTGAATCCTGCATTGGAAACAAATTGCCATTTAAAGACTAAAATGGGAGAAAAGGAAAGCCAAAGAGAAACAGGTTGGGCCAATTATCTTTCCAGTTTACTACAGTCATGTGAAAGTTGAAATGAATACATCTGTCCAGTATACTCGGTGCATTTAGCAAAAACAGAGAAACCCAAGTCCTAAATCAAAGGAGGAAACTAACAAGGATAAAGAGCATTTTCAGTCTTTTTTTTTCTGTCACACTGCTTCTCTAAACTGACCATAAATATCTTCCACCATAGAAACAGTTTGAAGACTAAGTTCCAGATCATATTTCAACCCTCTGATGAAACATCTCTGCAATCGGAATAGGTAATAAGTTTTTAGGAAGGGGATTTAATATGTCACACCTTATTTTCATTTTGAGCTTTTGGCTGAGATCTTCAAGTTTTATGCCACAACACATTTAAGACATTTCTGTAAACTCATTTCACATGTGAATCACTAAATGTTGGATTTTGAATTTGACTCTTCCCCCACCTTCTTTTATAGATGACAAGGCTCAAGGCTTCTCAGCTGCAAATTCAATTTTGTCCTTCCAAAGATCCTTCAAGCAAATTCAATTTAGCAGTGTCAGCAACAGGTCAGATTTTAAAGAGTCACCTTCTGGCAGGTGAGAACGACTTGGTGATGGGGATTGCTGAAGGGTCAGGAAGGACACAAGCAGTGGCAAACCAATACTTGGGAGTTGGACTCAATGATTCTTATGTGTGCCTCTCAAGTTGAAATATTCTATGATTTGTGTGGGAATATAGTACAATTTTGAGGCACTCCATGTGGCAGGAAGGACTACAGATGAGTGAGATGGAGTTGCAGTGTTATTGGGTAAATGAGAGAGATATGGGGTCCACAACAGATGGGGAAGAAAGGTAGAGCTGGGGCTCTGCATGGAGGAAGGAGCCCAGAGTGATAAAAGGCTAGCAGGGCATTGCTGGAATAACATGAGAAGTGAGAGGAGAAGAAAGCCCAGGTTGGAAATGTCACTTTCATCTTCTTTTGCTCTTCTTTGCTCATGATCCAAATAACCCCATGCTTACTGCTTCTGTTGCCCCTGGGCCAGGGAGGCAGTGCAGAGCAGATGGTTCAGGAAAATAAAGCAATAGCTGCCCTCATACCTAATGCATGCTAGTGCCACCAGAGAGTAAGACTGTAGGAGTAGGTCCATAGTGACCTACATGTTCTCCAACACAGGCAGAACAGTCTTTCCCAGCTACAGCCTGCCTCTTAAACTGGTGCCTATGTTTCCTATGCCATTTGCTGGCTCTGCTCCAGGCATAAGCTCCAGCTTCCACAAATAGATCCACCGCAATCAGTGTGACTACTCATGTGAGTAATGGCTCACAGCTGGATGCAGAGTCATGAGCTCCCTACATTTTTAGTTTTTGAATTTTAGTAGTTTTCTTCTGCCTTTTTTTTTTTTTTTTCTCCTCATAAATTGGATAAGTAAATTACTTTACCTTAGCTCCTCTATGTTTAGGATCACAATGATCAGCAGAGTAAAACAAATAAAAAGGGATCTTATTAAGTGAAGTTAACCCAATGCTGCTGCAACTCATCATTTTTTTTTGTTGTTGTTCTATCAATCTCGTTTGCTGATATTATCTTTAAGAGAACTGAATGACTCTCCTGTGATTTCAAAGCATCTCAAGTTCCACTAAATCAAATGTGGTGTTAAGAGTTCATCAGTTGATATATCTTTTCTGAGATCACACTAAATTAATTTTTCACCAGATATCCTATTGCTGGCAGCATGTGGGATCGGATGTGTAAGCATTAGTCCCTAATGACAGTGCCATTGTCAAAAATAACTAGAAAAAATTAACACTATGTCCTTAGATTCTTTTATTTTAATAATTAATAAAATCCAAAAATAAAGAGACAGAAATCTCAGTAGACAAGAAGGAGATTTTTTACTGAGAAGCTGCTTTTTAAATGCTTGCTACTGCAGCAGAACACACTTTCAAAAAGTGTTCAGTGTCCAGCCATTGCTTCTGCAAAAATAATATCTAGATCTTTGGAGAATTCAAACAGCATGCCACTGGCTACTCTACTGATGCTTTAAAATGCTTTAGTTTCCCTTGAAATCTTGACTCTGCAAACAGCCAATACTGTTTTCTGAAAATCCTCGTACTTCCTAGCAAATGTCACAAACACCTTCTTCAGAAGTGTGTGGCAAAGAACTTCCTCACTGATCCCTAAAAAAGCGGATATCTAAATTAAATCTATTTGAGCTGAAATCAAGCTGAAAATATTTTTTAAATCTTATTGTTTACTGAATTTCTTCTTAAATCCTTTATAAAGACACATTGCTTTGTTATTTACTTCTGTGTAATTCTCTCTCCATCCTCCTGTCCCAGACAGCTACCTTTGTCTCTGTGTTGTATAGCTGATTATTCCTCACTATTACTACAGTTAAGCCTATTCTTTCCTTTGCAATAGCTAAAATTCTTCATCCCACTTTACCTGCTTGTCTCTTCTTCTGGCCTCCAGGCCAAGTTCATCTTCCTTTCTTACTGCAGTTACAGCAAGGTCATACTCCTTTTTTCATGTTTTCCCTCTCACCCCATTCAGTTCATTTACTCTGTCCTCATATCTCTATAAAACTCTTTCTCTGACCAGAACTGACCTCTTCTTTACTTCTAATCTCAGGGAAGGACAAATATCTCCAAAAAACCCAGATGAGTTCAGAAAGCTACAAAAGCTGCACAGGACATTCTCACTCCAATTTTCAACATTCATGTTCATTTTTGTTAGTGTCACCTATTTCAATGTCTCTCTAATTCTGTTCCAAATCTGCTGTGACACACATTTATAAGATGGTGACTTTTAGACCAACAAGACAAAAAAGATGACTGTTTGAAAATCCTGTGCCTATCTGAAGAGGAAACAACTTTGAAGAGAGGTATGTCCATATAGCTGAAGGCAGAGGTATGCCACATGTTTTAAATCTACATTTGCAACACATAGCAGTCTTGCAGTATAATGAATAGGTAAGGGTAGGCACAGTGGAAAAATATCTTTCTTCTTCCAGAGTTTGTCTGTACATATCAGGACTGTACTTATGATGAAGAGATAAGGAAGCACAAGCTGAAAATATCTGCCCACTACCTCAGCTGAAAATAATTTCACTTACCACTGTTGGGAACACCTCAGAAAACCACACTGAGAATATTAACACATACATGCACACATCAGTTGTACTAGTAAACTTAAGTCATTTTCTCTAGGCTGATGGTTTGATGGTTTGTTTGTTTTGTTTTATTTTTCTCAATTTGTTTAGACACAGCAAATAGACGTGTCAGCTTTTTGTTGGTTCAATAACAGAGAAAAATCTCCTGAATCCGATTATCCCAATTTGTATATGGTCAGCAGTTATTAAAAAATAAGTAGTCTGGAGACTTAGATTTGCTTCAGAAATCAAAGTAATCTTATTGTTCCCCAATAAGTATGGCGTGAGTCACTCCACTGCAATAGTCCCTCCACATTCCAGTCTTAATTGTCTCTAAATTAAGAAAAGTGTTACATGCATCTTACTGTGAGAAAATGAATATTTCTGATCCCTGCTGCTAAATAACATGGCAGAGAATTCTTCTGAATGTACACCAGATCAGTTCACTAATATGAAAACTGTCCCTTGAATACATTATTGAATCATTTTTCATTTCAGCAATTATTTATAATTTGTTAAACCCGTAGACTAATTTCACAAACAAAAAGTGAATGTTACTTCTTTATCAAGAGGGGTCCCTGTGAGCTCCCAGCCTTTCTTAGCTCTTGACAGAAACTTGATTGCAATAATGAAACATTATAGCTACAGCTCTGTTAAAAAACATTGGTTTTGTTTTTGAACTAAGTTGTGACAATTGCCTCCCATTTGAATCAATTTCACACAAGCCCTGCAACAATTTTTTACTCTGTGATTATTTATTAGGCATTATTACCTGAGTGCTCAGTGACTCCCACTGCTGTGGAGGACTTCTCCTGCTGAGAGCAATATACAAGTTGATGGGCAAACAGCACTTGCTCCAAAGCATTTGCTGTCTAGAGTCCAAAACATTCTGTGTGTAGTGACAACAGGAGGTCCACCACCCACCCACACAGCACTCAAGGGGGACATCAAGGCCAAGGATGATGGTACAGCCCTGCCAGGGACAAGTGCTCTGTTTTTGATCTAGAGGAGTGAAGAGGCACAAGTATTTACATTGAGTACCAAAGTAGCCCATTTAGATCAGCATCTGACAGACAAGTGGTTAGGTAAGGCAGGGAAGCCTACCAAGTATAAGTCACCTCGCTGGGAACAGGATCTCCACCTCCACACATACAAAAGATCAGACTCAGATACATAAATATTTTCATTTGTTTAAATGGTTGCAGGAGGGAGACCTAGATCTTTATGCAAATACTTCCCCTCACTTCAAAGAACCCTATTTTTGACAAGTATTAAGGAGAAGGCATGTTTGTCTTATATTAATGCAGTTTCCACCTCAACAAATCAGTGTAGTTTAGAAAACATCTTATTAAAAACAGGTTCTGTTTTTGAGTTTCTAAGAAACCCTGCCTAACAAACTTAAGCTGTATGTGGCTTCTTGTTTTCTTATTCTGCATTATCTAACCTACAAAACATTTCGGAAGATAATTTTTGTGTAAAAGCTGCCAACAAAAATCGATGCATAAGCGGTACAAAAATAATTTTGACTACTGCCTGCAATATCTCTAACACATGAAATTTAACCAGAAGAGCTTGAATTCAGTGAAAAAAACACATATTAAAAATTAAAAATAGCAAGCTTAGAAAATTGAATCGAATCAGGATTCTCCTGCCACCTGGGAAAGGATGTGGAAAATGTTTTATTGCACAGGGGAGTCCAGACAATATTGACCAAGCCCCTCTTGACTTTCTCTAAAACATTTGTTGCATTAAAAACAACCCCTAGGTGTAGTAATTTGTTTCTGAATTCCCTGGGTGTGCAGAGAGACACAAAGGTCCTAAATCTGCTGACTAAGATAAATTGCGGGTTGGAATATATTTAACAAATGATAATGCAAAATGCAGGAAAATATACAGAGAAACAGCAGATAGCAGTGGAATGGAGTACATGACCTGCCTGAGAAGTTACTACACACAGTCAAAGAGCAGATATAACTGGAGACTAATTCCCTCAGCTTTCAATCCCTATAGAAATAAAGTACTATTAAGAGAACACATATATCTCCCTACGAGTGAATCTTTCATCTGCTTAGCAAAGATGACTGGGAAACTGCTATTGCAGTAAGAGAAACAAACTTGCTGTAAAGCAGAGGAAAGGTTAAGAGAAAGGAATGTGCTGAAATTCATTTAATGAGTTAAACTTCCAAGGCAAAAACAAGCTGGAAATAAAAATCGATCAATCAAACAAACAAACCCCGAACAAGACACACTTCCTGCTGCTATGGCTGCCTGCTACACAGTGCCTTGTTTCATGGTTTGAAGCCTCTGGTGTTGGCCAGCATTTTAGTTAGGACACAATACTCAATGGACCAGTGCTCTAATAGGGTATGGCAATTCCTATGGTCTTGTTTTGTAGACAGGTGCAGTCAACCCTGGTCTTGGTTTGTTTGGTTTTTAAATCTTCTCCTCGATTTCTCCCTGCACACAATGACTGAAGAAGCATCTCACTAAGCTGTCACTGCCAGCCTCTGGCAGATCAGCTCCTTCCTTGGGCCAGGGCTCAGCAGCCAAGTAGCAAGCACAGACCTACAAGAGCTGTTCATGGAACAATTCAGATGAGAGAAAATAGAACCTGCTACGACTTTGCACTCACCTGCCTTCAATCTTCTCACTTCCTTTGCTTCCAAGCAGTCAAAAGAGGAATGAGACACACCAAAACATCCCTCTGCCCACTCAAGAAAGCAACTAAGGAAAGACCTTGGAGTTAATATTAAACAACTGAAAATTGACATAGAGAATTAAGAGGGGCTATTGGAAGGGGAACTTGTTGGTAGCTGGAAAATAAGACAGTTTAATACACGAAAGTTATCATGCTTATAAATTAATCATATTCTACTGAATCTCCTTTACATGCATAGTGTTGCATTGTTTGTACAGCAATACCACAGTGTGGTGCACAAACACTAGAGATGGAAATAATTTCACAGAGGATTTGAGGAATTGTTTTGGAAGACAGAGCTCAATTCACCTCCACAGAAACCATGGTGAGGCAGGGATGACATCACTGAAAAACAAATGAACAAAACCCAAACACTAATATAATTTTACCTCCAAGTGAGAACTGCCTTCACCAGCCAGAAAGGAAAAGGGAGGACCCCATTTCCATGATGAGCAGATCTTTCCGGAGATGGGTTTCACTACCCATCTGTTGCTAGGATAGCGCTAATTCTGCATGTGACTTGAACCCCCATTCCTTGTGCCAACAGGGTCTTATAATTTTCTTCTTTAGAAAGCCTGCCTTAGAATTTCTCCTAAAGTCTGGATTTACTTAGAGAAAAAGCCAGAGGGATAATCAGCTGCTGACCTGATACTGTGAATTTTCCTTCATAGAAGCAAGCACTCCAGTTTCTCTGCTCAACAAGTTTTCACAAAATAGGACTTTCATATTTGAGATCGCCTAATCCATATAAGTCTTGGCTGAACTGGGGAACAGTTTCAGAAGTAGAAGCAGGACTGAGACACGATATGATTATATCCTCTTGCTTGTCTGGAAAACCAGACCTAACTCATGAGACTTCAAACAAAATAAATGTTCTGATATAGAATTATCTATCTAAATAGAAACATATTGTTTTCATTATTTTTTTTTTCTATTTTTCTAACTTACAAATAATAGATATAGTCTGTTTTCTTACCCTGGGAAAGACGGCTTCTGACAAGAAAATGCAGAAGAGGAGGGACTTCCAGACAGCTCATCAAGAAAAAAAAATGCAAAAACCTACCCCCTATAACTAGCTGGATATTGTCACTGACTCATAGGAATGTATTGCATTAACCCTCCTCTTCTGTCTTTCACCAGCTCATGTACTGGTTTATTATTCTAAAAGAACTACTATTTTTATCTAATTGAAGTTCAGTAGTGTCCCCATTTAGGTAAGTGTCTATCATCAGATGGGAACATTCACTCCCACCACACGATTCATATTCACAAGGCTATTCACCTCCCCAACCACTGGACTGCTAGCTGAGCAGCCTGCTACAAAAATGTATATCACAATTTCTAACACATTCTGTGCTATAATGACCTACTACACTTCTGAAATATGTCCACCACAGAAACTCTTCCGGTACCCATTCCAGGACAGCTCTACCTCTGTGACATGTAAGTATACAGAACCATTGAAGGGTAAGCTACCCAACACATAATGGCTTGGTTCTGGCATGCAGCTGCATTTAGCAGAGCATTGAGTCATACTCTTTCAGAACTAAATGTTTTGTGGTATAGACCCCTCACACTGGTCTGCTTAAGCTGAGCTTAACATAAGCAGTCATATCTTCAAAATCAGAAGGGTACCCTGCCAGTGACAGCAAGTTTTGCTTTTCAGGGACATGACTAACAGCAATGCCTACCGACTCTTGGCTGTGCAATGTACAGCGGTGATGCTGTAGCCCACCTACAGCCTCCAAATAGATTTGTCAGGATGCCTGGCAACTACACTAGACACAAGTTGAGGTCTGTGTGGGGAAAGAGAGGAAAATGTGCAAGGATGCAAACTCTGCTCTCAGTCCACGCTAAGTTCTTCCAGGTCTGCCACTTAATGAGGCCTTTCAGAGGGGTTTAAAAATCACGAATTTCAGGCCATGTTTCAGTTTTGGAAGAGGCAGAGAATAGGTCACTCACTTTTACTCAGGACAACTGTGAGCACTACATGCTCATAGTTACTAAAGAAAAGCAGCTGATGTGCTAAAGATATGATAGCTGAAAGTAACAAACAAGAAGAAAAGCAACTGCACCACTCCAGAACATTCTGAGATACAAGAAAACATGAGAGATCTGCAGTAAGATTGCTCCTGATTTTTTTTTTTTAATTGAGTTGTACAGTCAACTAGATTTCTCTGCTACTCATATCTTGTTTATAGATGAGTCATCTTTGTGCTGCCAGTTCCCAGTTCCTTCCTTCCCTGTCTGTGACATTTCTTTCATCCTTGCCAGATCTGCTACAAGGTCTGACCAGTCTCAACAATGATCAAATAACAGATTGTGAAAAATAAATTACATCCAAGAGAAGATGCTAAAAACTTCTTACGTTTTACTTTTTTTCTCTTCTTTTCTTCAAGCATGTTAACACAGCACCTACCTTGAGGTTTCTTGTGCTTTATCCAAAAGACTAGATCCAGGCTACCTTCAGCAACATGCTAAAGAAACACTCTTTATTTATTGGATAAGACATAGCATTTCCTACATTCCTGATTCAGTCTTTGATCTCTCCTGACAACTTATTTTAAAGAATTTTGCTATCTTAAAGGATTATAATTGGTACATGCTGTCCTTTCAAGAAAGATATTTTTTAAAAAAGAAAACTAAAAAAAAATGCCTGGAACATCATTCATGTCCTTTCTGCTTTTAAAAAGTTCAATGAAGTTCACGTTGACCAGACAGTTAAGAAGTATTTACATTTGTTTTCTTTTCCTTCAGCTGCAAACCACTAATGCTTTATGACACCTTTATTACAGCATTCTCCTGTGAAATGCTCCTTTCAGTCCTTTGATCGTGAGCCAGCGAAGAGCCAGGATTGCAGGGTAGGCTGTTGTTCTTTTGCTCTTATGCACATTTAGTAGCTTGCGTTCACTGAAAAATAAAATAAAATAAAAGACTTGCCAGCAGTTGTGTGTGTTTCTTTTGTTTCTTTTCTTTGCTGGTTGTCTTTTGCTTTTTTTTTTTTTAATTTTCTTGTATACTACTCTTCAATAAAGGTAAATTTGATTGATGTTCTTTTACAGGCTGCTAGAATGTAAGCTAGCACTCTTCTGTGTAAAAAAAAAAAAAAACTTCCAGAAGCTTTATTAGTCAACAGTTCTGCATTTTTAATTGTGCCTATGTACTTTGGGTGCTCACACTGACAGTCCTGTATCATTACTGCCAGCTAATAAGCATGACAAAGACTAAGTGCCCCATGGCCAGCACCTCTGTGTTCCCCATCTCTTGGGTGATTCCATGCCCCAGGATGCACAGGGATACAGCTGCAGCATCTATTGAGATGCCAGCTGAATGTCAGATACTTTGTTTTTTCTATCTTACAAGGTTTTCTGAATATTCCTAAAATACTCACTCTTTTGAAAACATCCTAGCATTCCTCCCTGCTTTTAGTCTTTCTTCCATCTGCAAGGATGCTGAACAGATCTGCAGCCTTCTTCTGTCTGATCTACAGACACCCTGGGAAACTCTTGCACATATTCAGAAATTCAACAAGTATAACTCAAATAGCATTGGAAGATCCCAGGAAGAGGATATAGAGTTTACTGAAATGAACAAGCAAACAATACTGGATAGTGCAGGCACTTATCAGCTACACGAGGAAGAAGGATACTTCAGGGTCTTAAGAAACAAGCAGTAACTGATAGGACCACACTTTCATGCAAATCTGAGACTATTGGGAATGGCTGCCAAACTTTTGACCAGGAGGGGTTCAATCTAGATGACAACAGCTCAGAAGCAGAAAGCAAGTGAACTTTGGCAAAGGAAAAGAGAGTGGTGAATGTCACCAAAAGACTGCAAGTCTAGCTTGTGTCAGGTAGATGCCAGCCACTGGGGAATTGATAGCAGGTCCAGAAATACACAGAAAGAACAGCTGTCATTCAAGAATGCAAGGCCACTACTTGCACTTTTCCATACAAAGTCAGGAGGAAACATCTTCTTGAAGAGCAGTGCAGTCAGAGATAGGACATATATCCTAATGAGATGATTTTTTTTTTTTTTTTTTTTTCCTATGACTACATAAACAGTAAAGCTATTAATTTTCTTCAGTTATGTAAGCACCTGTCTCAAGTGGGAACATTTCACTTAACATCTGTGCTGGCTAGTCAAAGGCAGTATGTAACATGACATTTACCTTGATAGAAACATATGTCATTTCCAGAAGATGCAAGCTGGGATCTTTTTTCTTGACCAAACCCTCCACTTTTCTGGAATTGCAATATCAAGGGTAACTTTATCCTTTGCTTCCCTCATCTTAGGGCCACGAAAAGAGCCATCTGACCAGTACCACAAAGATTTAGTTAACATTTGAGAACACACACAGATTAATATAATTTTAGTTTCCTGAAAGGGTATGAAAATGTATCATGAGTCATACTGCTATTAGCAAATTTAATGTTTCTATTATTATTGCTATGTACAGTGTACTACTGAATCATCTTTGTAAGCTAAAGTGACAATTAGCAGCAGAAGTTAAAAGCATGTTAAAATTAGAAAATTTGCTTGCTAATTTTCAACATCCAGATACAAAGGCGGTTCTGAGTATCTACCAAGACTCTGTTCAGATTAGAGAAGACCTACAAGATCTTGACAATATGTCTGAGTACTGAATTGCCTAATATTTTTACTGTGTGTTGGCTAGAATATTGCAATTAAGTGCCATATAAACAAACGATATGAACAGTTTTGGACAGAAGAGTGCTGTTTGGGCATCTATGATCTTCTAAGATATTTCATAATAAATGTACACATTGCATTGAATACCAGCATCAGGAAAGGAAGCAGTGTAAACACTTCACAACAAACAGGAAAAGAGCACTACATTCTGCAGATACACTTTCATAACGTCACTGAGGAGAACATAGTGCTTGTAATAGCACGATTTAGGGATGTAGGGAATGTCCCAGTTCTTCCTGATTTGTCACTGGCATCAATTTGAGAAAGATGTTAGTTATGCATGTCTGTCATAGTAGGAGTAGTACATGATCTCCAAAAAGTGGTGAGATAATATATTTTGCTGATTCTAGGCCATAATCTGCAGTACTACTATCCAATATTAGAGTCAGTATTTTGGTACATTTCCATCCTGCTATCTTAGTTCTGCAAAACACTTTTTCATAAGCAACCTGTTTGCAGTACAGGTCCTCTTGGTGAGTTTTCCAGTAAATAGGGAGGTTACTCTCCTGAGAGCCAAATCTGCTAGAGAAAACACAATTTTTTAGATAACTGTGGAAAGAAAAATAAAAGCCAGTCTTTAAATTCCTAAAGACTTTTCCAATAAATTAATTGAAGAATAGAATATGTGTCATGGAATGTACTCCAGAAGCCCTCTTACATCACAGTGAGCCCACAGGAAGGCCCAATTTGCAGAGAAAAAGAAACCTTTTCAAGGGGTCTCAGGTTATCAGGGTGGGAACAGAAGAGTGGATCCAACTAAGTTACTCCACACATGATTATAGCTAATGTATTGCTCTGGAGGTTGAAAAGGGCTCAGTTAAGGCAGAAGCTACAAGCAGCTAATGACATGCGGGCCTCACTGCTGCTTGGTTGTTCACGTGAAGGCCTGTAAGAGCTAAGGGAAGGATACAGGTAGATATTTGATCAGCATGCAAGACATGAAATTTTATACCTAGAAACGTCAGGAAAAGGTTTTTCAGCTATCCCTGGAAAATGCTGTTGTTTAACATGAAGCATAAAAAGGACATCTCTGTACAGATCAACACAGGTATCTCACAAGGAAAGATGAGTCGTGCTTGGCACATAACATTGCAAGACAAAAGAAAGCAGAAATACAATCAAGTACATTGCTATTGTAATTGCTCCTTTACCCTTGTGAAAGTAGAGTGCAGGTGTGAGATATATGGAAATGGCAAAACTGAATTTCAAATGAGACTATAGCCTTCTGCAGTTTTTACATTTCCTGTGTACTAGAGGTTTATCAGAACTTATTTGTAAAAGGTGGGACCTCGAACTGAATCAGCACTGCTATTTGTGAAGCATGTCTTGATGCAGTCTGTTTTATTTTAGTCACATACCTAGATTGGTAGATTTTTCTTTGTTGCTATGATCTGCATGTTCTGATATTGTTCCTTTATGACAGATGAAATTCTACCACTGATATTAAGATATGGTTGATAACTAATGGCTCTAATATTATCTCATTTTATTGTTAGGTCTTTAAATAAAGAAGTTATTTTCAAAAGCTATTCTTAGGTCTTTTAGTCATTAAATGAACACTGTTTTTTGAAGAGTGTTTCTAATCTTTTTTGATTAGAAAAATAATTATATGTACTATCTCTACCTTAACTTCCTCCTTTATTGGGCTTTTTCTGGCTTCCCTATATCTGATCCTGCTAAATTTCAGAGCACTACAAATGCCTAACAGGGACTGGATTGCATCCTATGTATCTCTGCTTCCTGATGAAGTTATCTTTCTATGGTACATTAGTGTATTCACAGCTACATCCAAGTGAAAGTATGCTCCTCTTTTTGCATGTGCAAATGTATGTACAATATATGAAACTTGCTGTACATACACAAACACGTATGTTCACCTCTTCCTTCAAATATATATTTTGGTAGAAGGCGACCAGTGGGGAGCTAGTAAATGCTGTCTTGGTCTTCTCTGTCTTCTGGTAGGCCTGACAGAGATATTTCACCTTAGCTTGTTGCTACATCTCATGCCTTTTTTGGCCCTTGACTACTGTTTCTGCAGTGCCGTCGACCTGAATATCTCTATTTTCATTTCTGCCTTATGGAAACATCTGCTCAGGCTCCTAAACCATGCAGGGAGTAGGGTTTTATTCAGGTGTCAGAAAGGCAGTAGGATTTAACTACTTCAAATTTGCACATGGATGCAGGCAAACCTAGAGAGATAAACTGACAATTTTTTGTAGAACAGAGAAGGGAATAGAAATTAGTGCTTGGATCATAATGCTTTCAGTGCAAGCAACCATAGACCTCACTACCAAAAGAAAAGTATTTGATACTGAGAACCAGCTGTGCATTCAAAATAGAAAAGGCAGCAGGCCTTCTCTTGATGAGTTTAAGCATTCAGAGACACATTCCGTCTCCTTTTGTGCTCACTCTGATTAGTCTTTTACTCCCTTTATATTCCTGCTGTAACTGGGAGGGCAGAATGTGAGCTATACAGTAGTGAGGTGGATGGTAGAATGCAGTCTGCAATAAGCCATAGAAAATACAATACCCAAAAAAGAAACAAAATTACTAGTATGGCAGCGAAGAAAACTGACACTGCATAAACAAATGGCAGGATATAGGTTAAAAAAAAAAAAAAGTTGAGATTAGGTTATAATATTTTTCATGTATTTGTACTCCATTGTTTCACTGCACCTCCTGCACCTCCCTGGTATATGTTTTATTTCTTAGGATTTACAGTAAAAAGATGGGATAAATAATCTGGATTTTATCACTAAATGATATATCTCTTCCCTGGCTTCAGCAGTATAAACAGTTTCCAAAGCTCCTCTCCTCTGCTCTTTTCAGTGCTAGATGTCTGTTTTAAGCACACAGAGCTACATTGCCTGGCTTCTGCACTATGGTATTTAATATGCTTTAGCTATTATGAAGAAAGGATTCTCCAGAATTACTTAAACTGAAAAGCCACTTACCTAAGCCTTCCCCAAATCTGTCGTGATGTCATTAGATCCAAATGAATGGGTGCAACAAGAATGTGAATATTCAGGTCATGGAGTGAGTTAAAATAGCTTTTATAGCTCATCCCAAAGTTGTAAGAGCAATCCTATTTAAAAGTGTATGTAAAACTAGGTTACTCTTACAGTGACTACAGCTATGAAATACTGCTGTCTTTTTAAGCACCACAGGGGATGGATGCCAGCATGGCAGCCCAAGGAATGGTAAATTCTTAATGTGAAGAATTGGATAACATATCATTTCCACCAAAGGTTGGGGGGAGTGACATGAAAGATTGAAAAGCCTTAAAGGACACAGCTGCAAAGCCAGCTACTGCCTATCCTTGAGATGTTCATACAAGGACTCTGTGATGTACAATGCCAAAGAAAGAGAGATCTGTGGAGTCTGTTGAGACAAGGTACCTCTGTCAACGCTAATAAGAAGTGAGGTTATCTCATTGCTATGTTTGGGTCAGAAAAACAGTGAAGTTTCTCAGAAGACACATGGCTAAAGAGATAATGAAGTAACTGAAGAGCTACCACTTTTCCCATAATCTTTTCCCACTATGAGAAGATTAATGATAGAATGATATATGGCCTCTTCATCTAAAGGAAGTGAGGGGTTTTTTTTTTTTCTTTTTCTTTCCTCTGTTTTTCTTGCTTAGAATTCAGATGCTATTTTAGGAGACTATAAAGCTTTCTTGATCTTGCTGAGAATGTCATTTTTACAGATATGTGCAACATCCAGGCACTTTAAAGTAACACACTTTAAAAAATCTAAGTAAAGAAAGAACAGACTCCTTGAACTAAAATTTGCTCAGGACTGAGACTCTGGTTAGGCCAGACCTGTTTAACTCTGGACTCCATAAAAAGCATATGCTGATGGCTCCATTTTTATTTTTTTTTTCTACTGATCCTTACCTGGCCTGACTGATTTATTTGTTTTTGCTCTGAGCTACAGAGATAACAACATGGGACACAGCACAGCGGTGGATTGCCACATTAGTGGTTGGATTATCGATAACTGAATAATAAAGAGACATCCTTCCCCTCACAGAAGAAAGGCAGTAGTGAAGACCTCTCACAAGTGAGCATGCTGGCTGCAGTGAAACAGTCCCTTTCTGCAGCTGCAGTCCAAGTTCTTTTACATAGCCAAAGCCCATGATGGACAGAGAAAGTCTATCTTCTGCTCCCTCTTCCATCTCCCCTTCTGGCTCACCTGTTTCGGCTCTCTTCTGTCCAGTTAGGCAAAGAGTCAGATATGTTTTGTTGCATCAGTCAGATCCAGTTTTGCTTTGGAGTTTTTTCTTTTTCTCCTTTAGCCCCGAAGGATAGAAATTTGCTATTTTGTTTTGACAATGTAACCTGAAGTTTTAACTTCACCTTGTGACTTACGTATTTGCTTTAATACCAGCCAAGACACAGATGATGATGGTTTTCAGGTGGGATCTAAACTAAAGATGACATTTCACTGATCCTCCATTTCTGCCCACCAGAACTGGCCTCACCCTGCAAAGCCCATGGGCATTCTATAAGACTTCTGCACCACAGGTGAAATCTACAAAGCAGGACAAAGATGTAATTAAGTGTCAATATATTTCTTACTAAATGTATCTGGCTAATACAGTGATAGTTATGCAGCAGCGATGACGTGCATTTCACCATTCAGTGGCAGCCAAAGTAGGTATAGAAGGATTCTGGAACATTTACAAGCACATACCTTTAAACATTGACTACTTTTTTCAGTAGAGTAAGGACTGTCAGAGACTGGTGTAGTCCTTCTCGAGCGTCTTCAATCTCCTAAAGCTTCAAAAGAAGCACTTTAACTCCTTGTCTTTTAAAGCAGGGAAAAATGCAAAGAAAGTTTGCATGTAAACGTTTGGTGTATGCAATATAGTAATATTCCTTCCTTAGCATAGTTTCTTCTTCTTCTTCCTCAATGAATAGTAAGACTTTTATTCTTCTTGTTTTCCAGGTCAGTTTGACCTGGCAGGTTGTTCCTTGTCACATTTTCCTTCCTATCACACTCCAAATTGCCATTTTCTACACATCAGCAGCATTGTATCTGTAACTTTTATGCTCCTAGAAAAGACAAGATTAACCATCCCACATTCTTACTTGCCTACATGTGACATTATGCCACCTTTGGCCTGATAATCCAAACAATTCCTAAGCCTCATTTACACAGTTAGTCAAGAAACTTCTGAACTTTTCCACTTCCCAAAACTCTCCCTCTATTCCTGCATCTTCCAATAAATTATATTTACTCTGTTACAGTGTTAGCCCAGATCTTTCTTTAAGCAAAGGCCCCAAATTCAATATAGGCCTTTAGCCTTGAGGCCCTTGAATCTTTATCAAAGTTGAGCAGAATAAAAATATTACCTCAAGTGCCCTGCTGCCTCCCAGTATGGTATTCGGATTCACCACAGCAGTATGACATTTTAACTCATGACTCATACATATTAGCTTCTGGTTCAGTACAACTCCTGACCCTTTTCTGTATAACAGCTTCCTAGCCAGCTGCTCCTCATTCTTTATTTATGCAGTTGACTCAGCTTGCCTATGTGAAGTAACATGCACTTCCCACCTATTCCATTTCAGCTCATCTTCCCCAGGTTGTCAAAATCATTTTTAATTCTGCTCTTGTCATCTGGTGCATCTAGCTTCCTCCCTCTCAACTTGCTAATGCCTTGAGGATGGTGATCATTAATGAACAACGACTAGCACAGAGCAGGTCCATTTATCACTTTATTTTAATAGCGAATGTGATAATTGCATTCTGCATAGAGGTTTCAAACAATTTTGCACACACATTGTCACAGACCTTTGCAGACTGTGTTTACTTTTGAAGATGTCAGGATTAACAGAGTCAGGAGACAAGACACAAAGGATTCGGTGCTGCTTCTCTGACATGCTGCAGAACAGAAGTAGGTTGGTTTGGCACAACTGTTTCCCCCAAAAATCCATTCTGGAACTATTTGTCTCCATTTTAACTTCCAGGTGCTTAGAATGGTTGGGAGAGCTTTGGTCTAATATCTTTCTAAAAATTTTGATTACTCAGTATTACCATACTTCACTGTCTCCTTCAGTTGTTAAAGATAGGTTTCTTGGCGTGCTTCATGATAGCCACCATCTCTGACAACCCCACACTGACCTCAGTTCCTATAACTGGATTCAGATCTTGGATTTTCAATATGTATTTACTAAGAGAGAGACTATTGGCAATATTTACTTGAATTATTTAGGGGAAGAAAATAAACAAGTAACCAAGTTATGATTCTGACTTGGCAGTAATATTAGAAAATGGTGGGAAAAAATATTTATATCTATAGTGTCTGATGATTTATAATATTTTTGAATAAAAAGCTCAATATCAGCTGTAGAAATCGTCCCTAATTTTCTAAATTTGCTCCAGATTCATTACTATTTTCTGTGGGAAAAAAAAGGTATTTTTCAGAAAATCTACCTTCGAGAAAAGAAAAAGAAGCAGAAACTTTTACTCCTAACTGCATAGTCTCAGCATACTTATAACTTAATTCAGCCTGATCCACAGTACATTCCAGGCCTAACAACCCAACTGTGTTCATAATGTGATTTTCAGTGTTTGTGAGAATAGGTTATTGGTTAAACAGATGGGGGAAGAAGGGAGTGGAGAGAGCTTTTGAAGTTATGAGATCATAGAAAATTTATTCTCATGGTCGAATCAAGGGACTTGCAACTGCTGATTAAAAAAAGGGCTTTTGCAATTTCTCATGTCTAGTTAAATTTGTATCTACTCAGGGCATTGCCCTTATACTGCAACTGAAAAACCTGTAAGACATTCAAGGTTACACTGCAGCTGGGAAACTTCCTTTGCTTCTAATAAATTTAAACCAAGAGACCCCCTAAGATATTGAGACTAAAGTGGAACTAGTCTTCTGTCTGACAAGTTAAGGAAAAGCAAATGATCCTACCTCAAAGGATATGTTTTGCTGAATGGGCACTCAGGAGTCACTCTGCTAAAATATATTAAAAGTGATGTCAAAACAAATGTCCTTATTTGTGTCTGCAATTATACTCAGCATAAAACACCAGCTACAAGAGAAGAAAAATGAACTTCAGAAGGGAGAATACTCAGAAACTGAAGCACCAAAACATAACTAAAATTTAAAGTCAGTTAGCAAATAGCTAGAAAGAAAGAAATTAATATTTTGGGTTTGACTGAACTGGGTGGCATACTGATTTACTGTGGGATTATCACAGGTCCTTGCACCTAAAAGCCTTTGCAGAGGTCAGCCCTGAGCTCTGTGTCCTGGCAGAGGCGAAGTGCCCAGAACAAGGGCCAGCGACATCACCACCTGCCCAAAAATGCTTTGGTTTCAGCTCTTCAGCTAGCTGCCCATCAGAAACTACAACTCACTCCACCTAAAAGAGGTCCTTTCTCCTTCAAATGCTGCAGTGGGAGACAAATTGCTTGTCCTCTCACTCCAAGGACCTCCCTTCCTTTCCCTGGCACAAGGGGGATAATTCATATCATTCTGCATCTACAGAAGTGCTCATTAAAACTTGTAGGCCACTGTCCCTATAATTAACTTGCTTTTCTAAAATTGAGGGCACACTTATTATATAATAAAGACTCTCTTCATAGCTTTCCCAGAGTGATAAATATACATGTAAGTAAACAGACAAGGCTCCCTCAGTTTACTTAGGGAACTTCCACATAGACTAGATGGTTATAATTCTGATTGTTTGCCCCCAATTAGAAGCAAAATACTCCCGTTTAGTCAAAAGTTCAGCATCACAGTATCACAGTATCACAGTATATTTCGGATTGGAAGGGACCTCAAAAGATCATCTAGTCCAATCCCCCTGCTGGAGCAGGAACGCCTAAGTGAGGTCACACAGGAACATGTCCAGGCGGGTTTTGAATGTCTCCAGAGAAGGAGACTAAAGCCTCCAGAGAAGGAGACTAAAGAAGGAGGCTAAAGTCTGCTGTTGCAAGTGTTATCCACAAACTGTGATGTTAAAAAATTGATTTAGTTTTGGAAGTGTTGGTATGTGCCAATAAATTTGTGTGTCAAAACTGACAAGTAAGGGGCTCTGGAGGAGCTATAGAAGTTTAGCATTCAAATATTGCTACAGGTATTTGAATAACTAAATGTGCAGATTTATATCTCCCTTTTGTCACTTACTTCAACAGTTTTGATGTCAACTATTTCAATCCACTTAAAAAGTCAGACTTGCAAATTTATTTAGCCTCATGCATCACATATCCCCATCAACAGCATCATGGACACATGGGCAGCCTGGGCATGTACCCTTTCCAAGAACCACAGACAAAACTACTTCTGTCAAAGGGAGTTACGCTTCTGCCAAACTACTGTTTGTCTTTTTGGGTTTTTTTATTTAGACAAAGAATTCTCATCTCAAACCACAGCTTCACTAGGCCACACTAACGGTAAAACAACAATAATAATAATGATAAAATTCAGCAAGGCATAAAAACTTGTAGAACAGTAATAGTGGTGCTTTTGCCATTTTTATGATGCACTAATCTAGTTGCCTCGTAAGGAAGCAGATTATGGTCTCATAAAACAGCACAATGGAGCTATGGTATAATGACTTTAGTAGGTACAGCAGCAGCTTTACTACAGTTCCTTTCTCAACAAATTGTATGATGTAGGATGATAAGCATAAATATAAAATCAATCTAAATTTTATTTGATTGTGATTTCCACCTTATCAGGACAGAAAGGTGTCACAAGAGAACATGAAGTAGTGAAGACAAATGCAAAAAAACAGCCTATAATAAAAGACAAGCTAACACTTTCAGCTGCCTAACTGTAAAAATATTTCAGCAGTTGCCCAGAACTTTAAAGGTATTTACACAATTCATACAAATAACAGCCTTAAAAGCAAATTGTCAGCGATACAATAGGGAAGAGTAAAAAGGCAGAATTAAGTAAATGGAAGTACCTCTTCAGAAGCTGTCGTTTATATGACATCAGTTTGTTTCATTTGTCTGTGGGGAAGAATATTAAAAACATACTTTTTAAATGACTATATCACACACTTGATGCCAGCCTAGGAAAAAAGGTAAAATAAGAATTTTGCTTTACTTTTTTCTTTCTGCTTTGTGATATGGCAATGAAGTAATTATAGATATGTCATTTTATATATTTATACAAAATGAATACTAACAGAATAAGACTCAGTATCCCAGTTATTTACAGTACAAAGACTGATAAACAATATAAAATGGTTGTATGTATTTACCAAGGGCCTGATCCAGTGTTCAGAAAGCCCACTGGATGCCTTTTTGCATCAACTACCAATATATTCTCATAGTATTGCCTCTATTTTTGGTGTAATTTTGAAATAATTGTTCAGACAAGAACTTGCTTTTATTTTAGTTGTTGTATAGTAAGTAGCAGTGTGAAATCCAGGTCTGCAATTACAGTGCCTCAGTTCTAAACACCAATGCACTTCCAAATAAAACCTGAATCTCTCTGATCATCCATGATAGCACTGCGAAAATTGAATTTATTCCCAAATTTAAAAAAAAAATTCTCATTGGATTTGCAGTTCTATTTCAGAGCCATTAAAAAGCAGTTTGGAGGAATTGCAACCAAATAGTTATTATTGTGCAGTGCTTCAGTAGCACTGGAATTTTTAACAGAGTTATGATGTAGAATCTGCAGGTATATGAACATCTTTGCAAAATCAGTCCTACCTGGTTCCATTTAAATGCTGCTTTGAGTTTTGGACTCTCCTGCTCCTTCCAAAAACCATTTCCCTTAAACATCTCCCCAGCTTGTATAGCAGGACCTCATACAAGCTGTGGTCAAGTATAACTCTCCACCTCTTCACGCTGTTAAATTACTATTTGTCTTCTAAGATTAAGACCTTTAGGTGCCAGGAGAAAAAAGAACAGTACCTGCTCTGAAGAGTCTATAAATTGGAACTTAAGTTTTGCCCTTTTCTAGTATACCTAGTCCATGCACAACCATGCTCTCTGAGAATGGCCACTCAAGCAGCTGAAAGTGCTGCAAGGTTACTCTCCCATATACTTTCTGTCACCACAGCTGCTGCAGGGACAGCTTCTATGGAAGCAGCCACTGCTGTGCTAAACATGCCAGATGTCTCACATAGTCTGCAGGATCTCATGAATGCTCTCTACCTGAATAGGTAGGTAGGTAGGTAGGTAGGTAAGTAGGTAGGTAGGTAGGTAGGTAGGTAGGCAGGCAGGCAGGCAGGCAGGCAGGCAGGCAGGCAGGCAGGCAGGCAGATAGATAGATAGATAGATAGATAGATAGATAGATAGATATACATAGACAACATTTCATTTGTTTCCCTCTTCCATGAGTTCATGCCAGCAAGCTCCAGGAGTTGCCTGCTACCTTTCAGGCTTTCAGCTACACTAGTAAAAAACATTCACTCTTGTCTCCTCATACTGCCTGATTTTGTCTTCAAGAGCTGTGGCTTACAGAAATGAGTAAGATCTGGGTTTTTTTTGGAGGGGTTGAATATGGCAGTTCAAGTAGATTTTAGCAAGGCTTTTATTTACTCAGCCGTACAAAGAATCAGCTTAAAGGTGTTGCAAGACCTACAGTCATCTGCTATGGAAATTCACCTCAAAGTTTGTTTCTTTGTTTGTTTTTCATTCAGCTCCATCTGTCGCTGCAAGTTAGAGAAAAAGTGATCAGAAAAATGATAGGTGACAGCTATGAGGGAACCTTTCAGATATTTTGAGGGTCATACTGAGCAGAATAATGTCAAATAGCATTGTTCCTGATGAGAATGGGAAAAATATAAGTCCATAGTAGGACTGGGCTTGATAACATGCAAAAGACCTGGTAGAACAGGCCAAAATGTATCAGGAATGCAAAGGCCAAACGTGTGGGATGTGAAAATAGATGTATCCACCAGAACCAGAGATGTAAATACAGAAATCAGTTGGCAAATAGAAGTCTAGTTAAATATATATATATATATATGTCATAAATGACTAAAAGAGTACCTAAAAATTTTTGATTTTTAGCTGCCGGTTTGCCTCTGCCTCTCATCCCTTCCTTAGTTTCTTCCTCTTTCATATAATCAGAAATAAGAATACATGGCCAGGTAAAGTGATGTTGTCGCTGTGGCTTGCAACAACCAGGCAGCTGTGTAGCACCAGGATAAATGACACAGAAGCAAAGTTATCTTACTTTTATGTAAATTTCATTTTTGACCTGTATGCAGTTGGCAGTGCATATTTTATTGTGTTCACTGGGTTTTCATTACAACCCTTGTCATTTGCTGTAAGGTATTTTAACTTCATTTAAATCACCTTGTGCCTCAGAAATGTCAATAAATGTCATTTTTATCATCAGTTTTGTCCTGGGTTGGCTTTTCTGAGTTTTCTGTCTTTAGATTTGATTAAAATTGGGAAATAAATAGTGAATAACATATTGATTGCAGACTGGGAAAGGTTGCAGATAATTTATTATCTGGTGAGCATGATACTGAGGTTTTTTCCTACCAGAACCTTCAGACTAAGAAAATTCATTCTGATGGGAAAGCGGGGTTTGTAACTAATCTTCAGTGCAAAGTAGTTTTGCAAGTCTATGTTTGATCATCTGTAGACCATAAATCAAGTTAAGATCAATGGTAGTTACGCCATACTGTTAGTTTAGTAGACCTTAAAAAAAGAGGCTATTGGAGATTATTAAATCTGAAATCAAAATGCCTTGCTTACAAAGGAAAAAAAAAAAAGATCAACAGACATTGTCTGTGAACACTAATCTGAACCATATTTCATTGTATTAGCAGTAATTTCATTACATTGCTTTAACCAGCCTTACAGAAGAGTGAGTATTTGGAGCTGTATGTCCTACACTGACATTTTTTCATTCTCCAATGCTGTATCACTAGCCAAAAGAGTGAAAACTTAACCTGTCAGCATAAGCTTCTGCACTTTCCATCATATCAATGAACCCTCAAGAACCTTCCTGCTTTCAAATCTTCCCATGACTGGGAAAATATGAGCAGAAAAATGGTGATGATTCAGAGGCAGCAAAATGAGACAAAACCATGTACGACATCAGTTGGGTTCTTCAGTCTTTCCCATTTACCTTTCAAAGAGTACCTGATCTAATGCCCATTTAGTCTAGAGAAGCTAATTTACAATTTCAATGGTAATTACAGTTAAGTGTTGTTGCCTCTAACTGCTCTCCTCATGTCAATCTTATGCCCCTTGTCACTAATGGCCATGGAAACCACGCTCTGTGACAATCCTGCTCTGATGGCTGCAGGACAAACATTTTCAGGACATAGTATTTGGCAGGAGGAGTGAGTTTCATGGTGCCTGATTCACAAGTGGAGACTTCAGGTATTACTGCAATCTAAACAGTAATCAGAAAACACCTTATAATGTCTGGTGGGGTGAAGAATCACCATTATCTTTTATTCCCCTAAAATATCAACAGTGTTGCTGTTTATTAAGAGTACAGAACAGCTCAGGTAAACAAGTATTCTACTACACAAAAAGAAATAGCAGAATGCCAACAAACCCAAGAGGATCATTACTGGCAGCAGAGCTGTTGGTGGAAGCTGGACCCCAACGACAAACCGTTTCCCCACCTTCAGCCCATCAGAATCACAGTAACTGTTTTGTGGCTCAAATGGACTTACGGACTGGAAAGCCAATGTATGCCATTGATGTGAATGCCCAGTAGCACAGGAGAAATAAGTGACACTTTTCCAGAAATGTCCGAGACTCCCCATTCCCATAATCTCTGAGTACCTGACTATCTTTAATCTGCTCATTCTCACTCCACTGAAGATAACGAACAGTCACAATCCACATCTTCAGGAAAAACATTTTACATCATATGGGCTCATTTTCTGAGTAGGTTAAAACAGGGTTTGTGATTGCTATAGCATAAAATTCAAGAGACCCTGAATTATTCAAACACTTCTCCAGAGTGGATAGATCTGGCTTCCTGTATGGCAAGTGCAGAGTAGCAGAAATACACAAGCAACTAACATACTAAAAGGTACCAGTTTCCCATGTTACTCCTGTTGCTGCTACCTTGTTTTTTGTAGAAGGTAGCAGTAACACATATTAATAATTCCATTTGAGAAACATAGATGAACAATACTCAGCAACACTGATATACCCATGTATATTTGTAAACTTATTCAATAAAAATAATAATAAGAAATTTTATTTGCAAACTTTATCCAATAAAGTTACATTG
This sequence comes from Nesoenas mayeri, assembly GCF_963082525.1. Classification (NCBI taxonomy): domain Eukaryota; kingdom Metazoa; phylum Chordata; class Aves; order Columbiformes; family Columbidae; genus Nesoenas; species Nesoenas mayeri. Next base: position 130,914,643 of record NC_137541.1, read on the forward strand.
AAAGGCCTGAATTCAGAACTTCTGGAGCATCTAGGACAAAAACAGTATGTGGTAAAATATGAAAGGATTAAACCTAATATTTGCTTCTGGGCATTTATAAAGAATGAACTTGTTTTCATCCCCAAACTTCATATGCAGTTAAGGAACAGAGTTACTATTTATTACAGGAAAGGACTCTTGCAGAAAAGGACTAGGCAGAAGAGCTGCGTGAATGACAACAGAGAGAGAAATGAACTGTCTAGAGACAAGATACTCTCATGTAAGGTATTGAGCTACATGAAATTTGTTCCGTGTTTTATTCATTTGTAATATAAAGGGGTCATGGTGCATTTACTAAGAGCCCAGGTGGTTGTATTGCTTGTGAGCTATTGCTTTTTTACTAATGGGAAAAGAGAAATACAGAGTATGTAGGAAAATAGCCCAGATTTGAAGGTAAGCAAATGGCAAACAGAGAACAGAAACATATCTCTGCTTCCATTTTAAGCTGAACTGTGGGATAAGCCTGTGAACCTCAACTCCCAACCTGGTTGCCTCATACCTCATATCCAGATCCCTTCTTCCACCAGCAGGCTGCTAATGGCATTGCTGTTAAAGAAGAAAAGGACTTCTGCATCAGCTGCAGTCCTTTTGAGACAGATTTTATAAAAGAATAAAAGATAAACTTTACTGAAGTTATTCTGTTTCTTGCCCCAAATTATTCAGACAGTGCCAATGACCAACAACAAAAGACTGCTCATTGTCTGTTGCAATCAACAGGGGACGATAGACTCTGGAGAGTTATTTAGCGTAGAAACATGTGTCAAGTTTCATCTTCCAACATTTCTAGCCAAGATAGAAAGGGATTTTCAAGAATATCTACGAGATTTCAGCAACATGAATGCCATTGAAACAAATGGGACTTTTGCTCCTTGTTGCTTTTCACTCTCCTCATTAAGTCTAAGGCATTCTTTGCACCAGATTTGTACAAGGATTACAAATGTCTGGAGCATTTCCCAAGGTACAATTAGATGTAGTATCTTCCTTCACTGCCCAAATATTAATACAATCTAGCAACTTGGAAGGATTAAGTCCAGATGCACTAGTTTCATGTCCTGACCACTAAGCTGCCCTCAAGCATTCGTACACAGGGAGAGAATATGTCAATATCTGTGAGAATGAAACCTCACTGATATGGGCAATACATTCGGGTCATAATATGATTACTAGAACTTAATTTCTGTGGAGTTCACACATACCTTGAACCACGAGAGATTAGTGTAAGATAACTAGCTGAAAAGATAAGCAAAGAAAAATCTTGGAATAAGGTATTTGTACAGGAGTATTATTATTCTGTGTTTCCACTGCAGCTTCTCATTTTTTCCATCATTATGCTTCAGGCAATGACAAACCCTTTCGCCTTAAAAACCATCAATGAGATGTTTGAAATGGTATGTGGGGGAAGGGGATGCAGGTATATAATAGGTATATAATTTTTTTTTCTGATATCCCATGGCACCCACTTAGCAATTATTACATGGCACCCTATCTACACACTGGGCAGCATCTGTATTTTAAACTGCAATATTGCACCACTTCAAAGCTAGAACAGGTTTGCTCCCTACACTCCCAATTCTCCACTAATGCCTGCTGCTGACACAGAGGCAATGCACAATCAACTGACTGAGCAAAGTGTTGACAGACCCTAGAGATGCTTCTCTGCCCCCACTGTGATGAGAGGGCAAAAGGAGAAGAAACGGAGTCCATTAACAACTTGAGGGGGATGTCAAGGGATTAAATATTGTTCTGAGTTTCAGTATGAAATGTGGAATGAGTCAGAGCTCCAGCTGAACCACTGGGAAGAGAGGAGCAGGCTGTAGAGACAGATAGAGAGGCAGAGGCTGCAGAGAGAAGGGAGCAAATGAAGCTGCAGAGAAAGAGAGGAAGCCTGGTTTAGTACCAACCTTTAGGTTCAACCCCTGTTAGAGAAGAAATACATAGCTGAGCTGTCTTATGCATACTATCTCTTGTGGCCCTTCAGTTTATATTCTTGCAGTCCCCCCTGTGCCCAGCATCAGGGAAGGACTGATCAAGGATGCACAGCCTCCCTGACTCTCTTGGCTTTCCCTTTGCCCATTGACAGTGGAAATACTCAGTGCATGGAGGGGCAGCACCTGCCCTGTAGGCAAAAGCAGAGTCAGCACGGGAGGAGAGCTGTACCATTCATCTGTTTGGCTTAGTTTGGCTTAGTAACAGAAAGACACAATTTAGCTCCTTGTGACTATCTGAAGCTTGACGTTCATGTCAGAAAAAGAATGTGGAAAGCCCCTCATCAGGCAAACTGTCTTCTAAGGTCCAGATGTGGCAGTGAGGAGAATAACTTTTCTACACCCTTTATTACAGTTAAACATCTGGTTCTTAACCCTTCTCTGCCTTCCAGGCCTCTGTATCTTTTCATTGTTCATTTCACTAAACCACCTTTTTTAAGATAAGTTGTAGTTCAGAAAAACTTTATGCAGCTCTGAACATTATAAAGTTTGCTGAAATTAATCCAACTCATTAATCAGACAGAAAAGAATGCATCATATTGGTACTGTCTTAGGGAATGCCACATTGTACCACAAAAGAAATGTTTAATTATACTGTTGCTAAAGTTTATGCAGCTCCCCATTTATCTTCATCCCGGTATGATGGCAATAGTCAAGCTATTCAGGAAGCTGGTGTTTATAAATCAATTAATACATCAATTAATGCACTGCTTAATGTGCTGCCTAGAGCAGCTATTATTAGCAGTATGTCAGTTAATTGTTTCCTCCCTACTTTTCTGACTCAGTGGGAGTGTATTGGCAGAAGGCATCTCTTTATGTTCGTTTCTATGATATTGAGAAAGATGCTGGACTTTGCACTTGTGGATGAATGGATGCAAAACCTTATGTGTCCCTGTTTCACTGACTGAAGAAAGAAATTTACTCCCTGACATCCTACCTTAAGTAGAGGGTGAAACACATTCCTTTGCAACATAAGACATGTAATCAAAGACGTTGCATTTCAGACCGCATCACACTGAGCGCCTTCTCCCCTGGCAGCAGTACCAAGGCCTGCTGAGGGACTACATAATTCACAACAGCAGCCTAACAACTAATGCTGTAGGATGTATCTAACGTATCAATAGGGACCCTATACCTTTCAAAAACTGTTGAATGAGTATTCTGTGAAGTAGCTGTGAATATTTGCAACCTGCTTTCCCTCAACACAGCAGCACACCACAAATCAGAAATTAGCCTCAGAGGCATAGTCACAGAAGACACAGAAGTTAATGTCACAGTAAGGTAAAGGACCTTAAGGATTCGTGTCCATCAGTCTCCTCATTTAGCCCTGCTTATTTTCCTGAGGTTCACTTCCTTTAAATATTGGTACATAAAACACAGACTTATCAATCAAGATCGAGCTTGATTGCTAGTGAAACTTGACAATACAACTTGTAAAGATCTGCCACTGGTATAAGACATTGTCTTGCCTTTTCGGCTCTGATGAAAAGTACAACATGACCTGTAGTTTTAAGCAAAATGGTAACAAATTTTGCTTAATAAATTTTTCACACCACCATACACTTAATTCTTTAGCATTAGTTAGTGCAGCTGTCAGTAGCTATTAAGTATAGCCTTGCATTAAAATGGCATGAGGTGAATTACCCATTTGGGTTACAGCAGTTGTTGGGCTTTTTTTGTTATTTGTCCATATATACAGAAAAAAACAAACAAACAAACACAAACGAAACAGCATTGGATAAAAATAGATTGATTCAGTTCCAACCTCCATCTTGCTTTCATCTTTACTTTTTCTGCATTCCCTTCCTAAAGTGTGAAGGTACCATCTTAATTTTCATTATTGCTAAAAAAAGGATAAATAAGCTTGGGGTTTTTTTCTATGAGAAGTTATTATAGATTAGCAATCAAGTTCTAATTCTACTTAGCTAAATAATTGTTCTAGTTAAATTATATCACTTTGAGCTTATGACATATCAATTAATGGGCTTTCTATATAATAGAGTACAATAAATTAAAGTAGCTTGCTGCTATATTACATGCAGACACTTATGTGAGGGCTTGTTATCTTCAGCCTGTTATTGAACAAAAAAAGTTTTGTACCTTTTGTATGTTTGTGTGTGCAAAAATTATATAATAGTATATGGAAATAATTTGCCTAATTTTAAACTCTGGGATATCTGAGTTTTCAGACACATCTTACAAGAGACTTTATCTTTATAGATATCTCTTTGATAGAAAAAAGCAAGTCAGAGACAAACATAAAACAGAGTAGCGACAAGATATTGATGTTGAATATCCTCCACACAAGACCAAGAAAAGCTCAAAATCCCAAACCGGAAAATGCATAACAGACAGTGAAGTAAACCACATCAGTCCAGAAATTCCACAGATGTGGAAAAACTGACTCCAGCCATCGTCAGAAAAGGTTTTAACTCTGAACAACATCTTTATTAAGTAAGGCACAGAAGAAGAGAAATACATAGTACAATGTACTAGAAAACACAAATGGAAAAACAAGAAATCCTGGAGCTGTGAAATTGGTGGTGAATGTAGAATGGATGATACTTTCAAAGGCACTTTATATTGACTGAGCACTGCTTCAAATGAACGGAAAAGAGCTCTCAGCAGCTGAAGGAGCGGAGCTGGTTCAGGGCTCAATACCTTTGAAATTGTCTCTCTGTAGCTTGCAAACCCCAGCAGTTTTCAAACTTGCAAAATACTGAATGATTACATGCATTTCCACTATCCAAAGTCCTGGGTTCTCAGTATTGGTGCAGGTTGCAGCAGCACTCATGTTTTTAATGAGAGATACCTACCCATCACGAACGCTTTTTCTCTCAAGTTAGCCACATAAATACAAAACTATTTCAAACACATGCAGCCTGTGCAATCTCACCACTGAGAAGAGGGGCAACAGCAAAACTGAAGGAGCGCGCACCTCCTCAAACCAAAATGAAGGTATATGATCATGGTTTGAAGCACAATAGTTGGCTTCAGATTGCAATAAGTGAAAATAGCTTTGAAGTACCAACACCCACTCCCTGTTGGGGAAAACACTTTCTCCAGGATTTTGTTTTCCAGCTGCAAAAACATAAGGTTGCTTTTAATCTAAAAAGAAACCGTTTCACAGAAATGAACTCTTTCGAGTTATGTAGTTTACTTTGTAGTTTTCAAGGGATTTAAACCAAAAGAATCGTCACCTTTCAGAAATACAGCTTTAAATTATAACAAAAAATCTCTCTGTAGAAATTACAGCATAGCTATCCACAGATCCACTTCCTAAATACAGAAATGTAAGGTCTCAGGCCTGATACTACGTGTTGTGCAGTATCAACAATTCAGCTGAAACTTAGGTGAAGAGGAAATTTTACATAGACCTTTGCCTTAGATATCTTGACCTTCTGACAAGGTCTAGAAACAGTTCTTTGCTCTTAAGGCCACATTTCAGCAAAGAAACACAATCAGCTGGAGCATGATAGCATACACAACCAGAAATATTCTGCTCCTCTGTGAACTTTCCGTTAATGGACTTCATGGAAGAGAATTTCCGAAGTCTGGAAATTAAACTGAATCTCAAATACACTGAATAAATAGTGGAGGAGATGCTGGATATGATTCACTGATTAACTCTTAGTCAAGACACAGAGGACATACTTCTGGATAGGAGTGTGAAAGAATGTTAGCAAGGCAATACTGAAGAAGAGCTAATATAGGAGGAAAAGAATTTACCATGTATGATATTTAGGATGAGAAGCTGGAAGATGAGAGGAAAGAAACACGCAAAGAGAAATAAAGCTAGTTCCAGCAATTTGAGAAAGATAAAACAGTAACAAAGATTAAGGAAATAAAATAATGAATATAAACAAAGAATTGCCACACTTAACTTACCATGACTATGGGCAGCCTGTCATCAGTGGAGATGAATGGAACACCAGCATACATTTTGCTACTCTGGGATTAGAATCAACACATAATGCAAACAGAAAGAATTATTCAAATGGATTGTGGTCTTAAAAATACTAGTGAATGCTCATAAGTTTTTAAATAACACAGTAGTAGGAGATGGGATATGTAGTAAAAAGCAGACTGATTTACATGCTTCACTGAGAAAGACTCTCAGTGCTGAAGACAAGAAAACACCAGACCAAAAATGGACATGCCAGTTCTTTACAGAAAAGATTCTTTGTGTCATGGATCATTACAGTGCCTGCTATGAGGAGGAGCTGAAGATATGCTTTCTTATCAAGCAGAAAAGTTACTAGTCTCCTGGCTGAAATAATAAATTACTTCTGAATAGCTCCAAATCTATCAGTCACATCACTCTTACTAATCAGCTCCAAATCCAAGTTACTACTGAAATCTGAAACAGGGAGAGAAGTTTTATGGCAGACCCCAGAAGACAGAAACAAAAGAATGACAGCCTGCACTTTCCATCACCAAGAATTTGTTGACACGTCTGTATAGATGACTACTCAGAGAAGAGATCATAAGAAAAATAGTACTGGTAAAATGGATCAAGAAAATTATGCGTGGTTGCCTGTTGGAAAGGTGGTAATTCTGCAAGGGGCGAGGGATACCAAAACAGCAAACAAAACAAAATATGTGAACAACAACAAAAAAAAGCACGTATCAACACTATCCAGAAACCCATGGGAAGTTCCACATTTACAAATACAGATTGTTCAGTCTTTAATGCTTTAACCTGTAAAGCGCTATGTAGGTGCTAAGAATAGATGACTGGTTGCTCTCCTATGACACTACTTCTTTCTCCATCAGTGCATAGTTCTGCCTAAACACTGACCATAGAAAAGAATGTGTTTTTTTCTCTCACTCTCTTCTCTTGGACAGGTAATTATCTTGACTTAATCTTCAAGGGGATCAATCACCACCTCTTATGAAACATCAATTTAGTGTGTTTAAGTCACTGAACACTCACAATTACAATTCTTGCCACTAGGAAAAAGATTTTTTGTTGTTTTCCTACTTATTACTTTTATTTCTCAAAATATTCCCTCATATGAAGAAAGATTCAAATAGAAACTCCCTCTACTTACCCGGTGTTGTAACAAGTGCTCTGGGGATGTTAATTAAAAGCCTTTATAATGCTTCATGTCCCTGACCAAGGGTATTAACCTAGCAGAACACACATTATCTTCTGTGGCTCAGAACTGGAAGAGCTGTGCTCATACAACTTTTACTCTTTCTTACTTATTTAACACAATTTCTGTCCCCTAAAAGTGAGTTATTGAAAGATTAAGGCCAATGACCATCATATGTCTATCTTGTGAAGCTGAAAAAAATAAAAGGATCCTTGAAAATAGCTACCTTTGACATCTTAATGCAATCTTTGCTGTTAAGCTTCCTAGCTGACTTCCTATGCAATAGATGTAAGATTTTTATGCAATTCCTAGCTTGTTTCCTACAATACATGAATGATGGCATATCTTAAGTGCTATGTCTGCAGAGTGTAAGCCAGAAAGTGTTTTTCAAGTAATCATGAAATCTAAAGTGGGTTTCTTGCCATGAGTAATGTATTCTAGAGATATGAGCACTTTTGTATATTTAACATTGTGATTTTCTCTTTGATCTCAGCTATCACATTTAGAAGTATCCTAATCTTGGAGTTTTATAACTTGTCTTGAAATTTTATCAAGCAAAGCACATACACTTGTGTACGCCACATATTCTTATTTCTTCCTTTTGGTAATCATCAGCCTTTTCTTCTCCTTCACAGTGTAATATTATAGACCTAGAATTACAGGATTGTCCTGGTTTCAGCTGAGATAGAGTTAATTTTCTTCCTCATAGCTGGTACAGTGCTGTGTTTTGGATTTAGTATGAGAATAACGTTGGTAACACACTGATGTTTTAGTTGCTGACTTCTCATCTTGGAGATGGCTGAACACCTACCTGTCCATGGGAAGCAGTGAAGGAAATCCTTGTTTTGCTTTGCTTGCATCTGCAGATTTTACTTTACTTATTAAACTGTATTTATCTCAATACATGAGTTTCCTCACTTTTACTGTTCTGATTCTCTCCTCCATTCCCCAGCCGGGAGTGAGCGAGCAGCTATGTGAAGCTTAGTTGTCATCTGGGGTTAAACCACAACAAGGATCTATCACAAATCTTAATTTTCTGGGCTTCCTCATGGGAACAAATCTTGCATCTAGAATACAACGTGCAGCTCCCTGCAAAAAATGAAAATCTTTTCCTCCCCATCACCACCCTATGTGTGAGTGTGTCTATATCCCCAAAGAAATAAAACAATAAACCTCACAATATCTTGTGATAGCTTGGTGGCTAAACCTACATATTTAGCCACTGAAGTTTTCACTGCTGTTACCAATGAGCTGCCAATCTAGGCTTGGTAACTTTCAGTGCATCATATAATAACATGGATGGATCATGAATCACTGAAACTGTAGGTGTGCCTTTGTCACAAAGAACTATAATGGCAGTTTGCACAGGCTCCAAGATCTGTATTACACTTTCAACTTTATCTGATTATCTTCAAAGAAGTCGTGAGGTCTTAACCATTTCCCCAGACCTGTTTTGACAACAATGTGGCACTAATATCTGATTGTTCCTCTAACTATCTAGAAAACATGTTGTAACTTTGTTGGAACATCTGTTATTAATTTACATCGGAAAACAGCCAGCAGGAGCTACTTTTTTTCCAGCATAGTACTTGCTGTGTGAATGCCTTCAAAAAATAGTACAAACATTGTTCACCTGGTGCACATTCAGGCCCTTTTCAATGACTGAACTGAGGGTATGTAAAGCATCTGAGATGACAGTGCTGCTTCTTTAATTGCAGTCAACATGTTAACCATATTACCTCTGGTAGGGGATGGGTTCTGACAATACATTCTGCAGTCTTAGTGAAATGCAACCCTAGTCAACACATGAGCAAGGTTGTGATCATTCAGCTATCAGAAAGATCTGACTCATTCAACTATCTTTTTTGCAACACAAAGTCTTGATCTGATGTTAGCTGTTTTTGAAATATTTTGTTATTGTCACTCAAGATACTGTGACCCTAGAGGTTATAAAAGATACATCAGAAGTACTTTGGCCTTTGATTTCTATACAGACTTATAAAAACATTTGCAAATAATTCCTCCTGTGAATGAAACACTGAGTTTTATATATAAGCATCCAAATGCTTTCTTTCAAACACTGAATACATAAGCAAACACGATAAAGTCTTCTTTGTTATCAACTTCAGTCCACAGTTCAGCCCTAAGTCCTAATAAACTGCTTGTCCAAACGATATACAATTCAATTCTATCCTAGTTTCTTTTTTGAAGTCAACCAACCAGTTTCCACCAAAACAAAACTGAGTTGTTCTAAACACTTTACTCCAGGGACAGCTGCCTATATTGCATTGTAGGTAACACTGCACTGCTTTGGTTTTCCTCGCTGTCTTCTGCATCCTGAAATCTCTTTATGCATTTTCCTGCTTTATTCCAAAGCATGCAATGCAGACCCTTGACTCTCATGCTAGAAAAAAAAATATACTTATCTTATAACCTGCTTTAATATTATTTTGGATATTCTGTGTTAGGCAATAAGCCACACATATACAAATGTCCTTGTTTAAGGTGCAATGGCCCAGCGGAGTGCAAAGCAGTGTTGAGACACCTTTAGATAATGTGGATGTAAGCCATTCTTCATCATTTTGTCTAGAGCCAGAATAATTTTCTGGGATGGAGGATTGTAGTAATGCAAATATAACCAAACACAGCAGTAGATTCTGTAATGTGGTCACATCATGATTTCAGTTTACCTCACACCAACATTAGAAGAGCTGTGTATATGGATTTGCACTCTTTTTACTATGAGATTTACCAGCTGTGTCCAATCTGCCTTCCAGAACAACTCCATATTTTTCTCTTCAGAGGCATCATAACTGTATTGCTGGCTTTAGAACTCATGTTGCCATAGCAAACATTGCTTATTGTCTTGTTATTATTTGTGCTTTGAATGCTTTTGTATGCAATTATTTAAAAACTAAGGTATTTGCATTCTTGAGACTGAAATGATGTTGTGGATCTTTGAATTACAATCTCAGCATGTTTCAGCTAAATCAGTTTTTGCATTTTACCACTGTTTGGGTATATATTGCCGACAGGGATGCTTCTGTTGTCAAGATACTTGAGGGTCATTTCTAGAGGAGAGACACGGGGGGAACTGGAGCCTCCCAAGCCACTTTTGACAAAGAACATGGCAGGATTTTTTGCCACTCACAAGAGACAGCAGGAAACTTTGGGATGCTAACTTTTCAGCTACTTGAAAAAAAAACCACACAACAAAGGTATCCAGTTCAGCATGCATACAAGTCAACCCTCCTTAACTCAGCAAGAATCAATGAATTTAACAGGAAGTTAAGTACCTAATCAAGTGCATTATCATGTGCTGAATAAACTGTGAACAATGAACAGTTTCTCTGAAGCTAGTAAAGCTACACATTTTAATAGCAGCAAACAAAGGAAAGAGAGTTTGTGCTTTAGGATTTCCTAACTCCATGAGATTACTTCTAACTTGTACTGACTAGAAAAAAGACCACATTACCTTGTACAGAGCCTCAAGACCTGCCAATTCTTTGTAACAAAAAGCATGGAAGTGTGTAAACACCAGTCATTTTCATCACCAGTGTGTTCCCCTCCCTTATCTCATATAGCTCTAATACTAATAATGTCTTCAGTACTCAATATGCAGTGTATTATGTACCACAGAACAAGTAGAGAGGAGTCTTTATGTCACTTAGAGCAAAAACCTCACCTATGTTTAGTTCTTGTTAACTGTGGCATATTGAGCAGAAACACAACTTGGGCCCAGTTTAGGTGTTATATTCCAGGTTCAGACAATATCTTAGAGGTGAACATGAGACTTACAAGCAACACTTTTGTCACAGTTCAGTGTTTTTGAAGGTGTTACGTCATCTGCATTAGCTTTAAAAACAACCACTAAATTCACCAAGAAGTAAAAATGAAAATGAAGCAGCCTGAACTTATGCCATGTGTCACAGTGGAATCCTTTAGATGATCTTCATTCTTTTTTATTTCCAACTTTTACTGTGGTGATTTTTCTATATACATGGATTACAAAACCTATTTTTCATCATGGATGTTGTTTAGAAAATATTATGATTGTAAAGAACACTTTAAAATTGTATCTTGTTTTTCAGCTGATGATGCTAGCTATTTCTGTAGGTAAATTTGTTACGCAACTTTTCAAGTGAACTATAAGAATGTGTCTATTAGGAGGTGACATGATCAAATAAAATTGCATTGACAGCTACCTACAAATCCCTTTCTTTGCCTAATAAAGGCTATATAAATGTGTGGGAGAGGTCCTTAGTTTCACATTTATTAAAATAATCTAAATTCTTTTAGAAATCTTGTGGGAAAAAATATAAAAATAAATAAAGCTTCTATTCATAGTCATTTTTCTGATTTCTGCACAAAATTCTTGATGGTGCTAGAGGCTTGTCTTTTAACTGTTCATACCTCCTATTTCTCTTCCATGCTCTCCCATTATCATAGATGCTAAAAGCATTTGATGTTCCTTTTCCATAATAAGAGTTTACTGTTCAGAAGTTGGCATTATGTTGAGAGTTAGACTTATTTTCTTATTGTCTATTATTTCCTGCTAATATTACAATTCTAGATTAAGATATCCTTGCAGTGGAAACATAGCTGCTGGGGATTTTTAATATACTGGAAAGGCTTTGATAGCACTGTGGTTACCTGAGTAGCCACAGAAAAATGGCCAAATTGAAGGCTGGTAACTGACAGGAATAATCAAAGATGGACAAAATAAATAGCTCCTTAGCACTGATAGATTATTTATTTGCAAATAGAAAACAAGGATATGGGAAGAAAATATAATTTTAATAGAAGGTTAGTTGAGTGCACTGCAGCAAGGGATTTGAGTGCAATGTAAAATTCCATATTGTTTCACTTGGCTTCCACATGCTTTCCTGCTATGCTAATGAGGAAAATGTCTTTAAAAGATCAACAAAGAAATATGAGTTTGTACTAGAGAATTAGATTCTGGATGCAAGGTCATACAATTTAGGTCACACAGTCCAGTGCACAGAGCAGTGCTGATAAATTCTGACTGAGGTGGTAATCAGTTAGGATGAAAGGAAAATAAAGAATTAAGGAAAACAACAGTTTTCACACAGCTGCAGTGCACTAAACAACTTCTATACTCCGATGCAATACAAATACTTTAAAAGAAAAGGCAACCTGCGGTGTGATAGCCATTTAGCCAAATGCTCTGAAAGCTGAAGGGCAATGTTCAGATCCTTTCTGTTTTAATAAATATCACTGGTATGAAACCTAGGAAAAATAGGATAACCTGGTGAGACCTATGCATGCTTCAAACACAGAGCTCAGACATAAACTAAGCCACCATATTACAGACTGTAGAGTTTTCAGAGTTTAGAGGTTGCTATTTACCAGTATCACATCAAAGTAAAAATAAGAATAATGATTCTCAGAACATAGATCTGGATTAAAATCCTGGGTAGAATCTAGTACAATCCATGTCCAGCTAATGTTTTACTTCACTGGACGAGTCTTTCTTTGTCTCACAGTCTTACAGCCTGGGCCTTACAAGCTTAAATATAATTTGAAAGGAGAGGTATGATACAGTATTAGCTAAAGCTGTTGAAATTTTTCTGCAAATAAGGATTTTATCAAATAGCAGAGCCTCAATCAAAAAGAATATTAAAAGTATGTCTTTTTCAGAATGAAATCCTCACATAATCAAACCACCCTAGCCTTTTAAGGTAATTCTTGCTTAAAAATCCTTTAAAATTATTGTCTGTTCTTAATTAAAAAAGAGTATGTATGAAAAGACTTCATTATTTATTTGGAAGTCATATAATGTAAGAAATTGCTGTATGCTCACCATTGACATGCTGGCAGTGCATACAAGCAGAGAGGCTGTGCTGAAGGCAGAGGAGCAGCATGTCTGTTAAATCCTGCTGTGATCTGAATACTCTGCATTATGATAGGGCTTAGTATGATAAAGAACAAATGATCTCAGTTTGACTACAAGAGTTTGCCCATTTTAAGGCTGGGTAATACGTTCCCTCTGTCTCCCTTCTTGCAAAAGAAGCTGAGTTGGCAGGCGGCATGAACTGGCTCTTTGAAATTACTTTCCCCCTATAAAGACTAATTACTTTTTATTTACGTATTTAAGCTTGGATGGCATAACTTACTATTTCCAGGATCTACCTTGTTTATACAAAATAGTTGCTTATTTCAAAGTCAATACCATTCAGCATATCTATATTTCTGTTTTCATCAATGTCCAAATTCCCTCAAGGGTTCAATTGTCTTTACCAGTCCTTCACAATTCCCTTGGGAACCCTTCTCAAAAACCTGTTACAAATGCTTCACTGAGAGAAAAAAATTCTGTGTAGTGTCGTTGTTGGGTTTTTTTGTTTATATTTCACTGTGGTCTTTCCAAGTTCCACATGAGGTTCGTATCTTCTTTCTATGAATGCTCCAGGGTCACATTGTGCCAATGACTAAAATGATATAAGCTTGTCTTATGTACCTATATGTAATGTGGCAGCATCATGAAAGATCCTGTTCTCCCAGATATCTACATATTACAGACTCACTTTCTCTCACAAAACTACAGCTTGAACCAGACTGGTTGGTCCTCAACTCCCACTATTCCTAAAATGGACAAGCTGTTTTGTAGCAATAATTTTATAAATATGTCACAGATCAAGCTACCAAAACCACCACATTAACACAAGTTATGCCACTGACCCCATGTTAAGACACCATGAAGTAAGTTTAACATAACACATTGCAGAGCATAGTAGCATTGTCAGCCTTGAGAAAAGCTGGCTGAGGGGAGACCTTATCACTGTCTACAACTACCTGAAAGGAGGTTGTAGCATGGAGGGTGTTGATCTCTTCTCCCTCTCTCCAATTGACAGGATGAGAGGAAATGGCCTCAAGTTGTGCCGAGGAAGGTTCAGATGGGGTATTAGGAAAAAATTCTTCACAGAAAGTGTTGTCAGGCATTGGAACAGGCTGCCCAGGGAAGTGGTGGAGTCACCATCCTTGGAGGTGTTTAAAAAGCATATAGACAAGGTTCTTAGGTACATGGTTTAGTGCTAGACTTAGGTTATGATTGAACTCAATGATCTTGAGGGTCTCTTCCAAGTGAAATTATTCTATGATTCTATGAACAGGAAAACAGAGGCCAAGAGCTGGAAGGCGTGTTGTCACAGGCCGTCAGCACTGGCCACTGACACAGCCACTCTGCTGTTTCTCTCTGCCTTGCTTGTTGCTCAGGGAATAATTTTGACAGAAACAGTGTTGTGACTCACTGCAGAAGGTTCTATTTATCATAACTATGTGTAGGAGACTGAGGACCCACTTTGAATAAAATGTCTGATTTGCATGTTTAATGTGTGATAGTTTATATTTTAAATTATTAATGAGTATGCTGATCTGAAGAAAGAAATTTGCTGAATATTTAATGTTAAACAAGCTTTGTTTGGTTAAACAAACTGGAACAGAAGAAATTTCTGAAGTTGCAGTCATAGCATTTTTAAGCCACGAGTGTATCAATATTCAACTACATGTAGGAGAAGTTTGAGAATCTAAAACCACATCATGATCTTACATTTCTATGACACCTTTAATTCAAAATGTTGGCAAAGTGTTTAACAAACTGCAGGTAAGGGTAATTTGACCTATCATTAAAACACAAACATGGCTGCAATGAGTTTTGGAAGTGCTTTAGCAGTGCAGAGGATCACTGCACAACAGCATAGGAAAAGAATAAAGAATGCTGCAGCTTTAGAGACTTGATATCAATGGGGATTTAATCCTCAAGGTTTATGAACTCATACTGGCACGTCTGTAACTTTAGGTCCCCACGTAATTAAAGAAAATATAACCCATAATAAATCGAGCAGATCTAAAGCAACTATTCAAATAGGCAGAATACTGTGGTTAGCCTATGACAATGTTTCCAAAAGCAGGATGAGTCTGAGCTCAATTTTTCATTATTGACATACAGCTTTCTGTCTCAGCTGAGAGACAGCATCTTGGTAACAGACATATTCTGTGGTTCCGGTCATGGCGTAAAGTCAGTAATAATCCCCCAAAGCAACAATGTTTATCAAGCCATCAACAGCACTTTTATTTTCCTTGATGGTCTCCGACCCATTTATTCATATCCAAAAAACCCCTTTAGATTATGAGTCTTGATGGAACAATATCTCTAAAATGTTGGTGCATAAACACTCTCATTGCTCCCTGGCACTCATGGCCCTGAAGTGCTTGAGTATAGTCCTTATAGTCAGCTGAAAAAGCAGAGACAGAAAGGGCAAATCATTGCTCAGAAACAGTTTTGTTGCATTCCACTGGACTTGGTTCAGTATCTAATATGGTTTGACCTTTTGCTGTTTGAGGTGGTTTTGATCTTCACTGAATGGCACTATACTCTGTCTTTAAGACTACATAGATTCCAACAGCAATGATGAAGTAAAAGCAACCATCTCTTCAAGCCTTGCTTCAAGGAAGACTGACAGAAAACTGAGTGAAATCAGTCCTTCATAATGCACCCCCAATTCAGTTTTGATTCTAGTCAGCCTATTTTTACCTCTTTCAAAAAAGATTCACGCAGAGCTGTCCCCACTTCTCAGCACTGCAATCTGATCAGCTTCTAGATTTCACTTGATGATGTTCAAACTGAAAAATTCCTGTGCATACCCTGAAGCATGCAGCACACCCTTGGACACACTTCTGAGGGAGATCGGTCTTCATTGGGTCATAATGTCAGGTTATCATTTTTTTAATATCTTTTCCTAGTTGCCTGAAATTGTCATTCTGTGGTGCACCCTATGCCACTTCCTCCAGGAGAGACAAAGTCCACACTTCTGTCTTAGCCCAGCTACCCAACAGTTTTGCCTTTGTGGTACTCCCAGAGGAACTAGATGGTGAAAATTCAGCCCCTGCAGGCTAAACTTCCCATTCAACCACAGCACTTAAAAAGGGCAGCCCTAGCAGAAATGCATACAGACATAGTTTAGTTCTCAGCTCCCATCAGTAAAACACAGATAACAGGGATATTCCACGCTACTAAAGTTTTGTGAAGGTAACTGTAGTAGAAAATAGGAATTGCTCAGACAACACAGTAATGGGGGGATCATATAAGTATGTTTAAGGGAGAAATACAGGGCTGGTATTTCTTCCTGACTCTCCACTTTCCTATTCCAACTGGAAATGCTCAGGAAGTATAATCTGTGAGAAAGGCAGAGAAAGTGGCTGGTCAGGCTGGAAATAGGCAGCCTCATCCTGCCCTTACATTTACAATTACGTAATAAATTTGCAGTTTGGTCAGCCAACCAAAGAACCGATGAGTCAGTATTGTCTCTTCAGCATGCCCTCATGCAAGGCCAGAGTGAAGTATCCTGATGTAGTTTACATTTCAGAAAAGCTAAACAAGAATGATTCAGCCTTTTACTCAGACCTGCTGTGAAAGAAAGAAAAAGTGTCTACCAAACTGCCAAAATGGAAGATTCCTTCCAGCTGCAAACATGCCAATTATTTTGGCCTCTATGCAAGAAATGAGAAACATGTTTAAGTGTGTAATTCCATGTTTTGCTTCCAGGCTGCAAAGGCTCAGTCCTTCCTTATATGAGAGTTTCTCAAGTGCATGGTTACAGGTGCATGTGCACATGCACATTTCCAGGTGGTGGAGTAGATTTCTTTTTTAAAATTGAAGAACCCCCAAAGGAGACAATCAAATTAAACAGTCCACTTAGAGAACGACTACTGGGATTTCACTGGAGGGATTCTTTTTCATGAAATGAAGGCCTCTGATGGTGATAGATATTGTCTAGGCTGTTCAAATGTAGAATTTTTACATCTTTTAATTAGCTGAGTTGCTTTATGAGTACTAATTTATATCAGTCATCTTCAATAATCTTGCTTATTGTATATGAAAATTAAAAATTAGGTAAAATAATCAGAACTGAAAAGACCAACATATTTCCAATTGCTACCTCGATGGACTTCTTTTGTCTGTGGTTTTGAAAATCACTACCAAAAATAACTGAGAAATTGCAAACAAGTCCTCTTCTCATAGTTGAAAATATATGACTTCAACTTCAAAAGTGCTTACTGATGTTGGAGCTTGATCTTTAAGCAACGATTCTTCAGCATGTCAATGATATGGTACAATTAGTTCCTCATAAAAAAGAAATACAGCATCTCAGAATTCAAATTTTATTATTGCAAGGCTTTGACTTAACATCCTGCATACCTAAGCACTGTCAGGCAGCTGGGATGGAATACATTGCATTGAGATCTATCCTTTTTATTAAAAACATATTATACCTTAAGGGAAGTCTGTTTTTCTGCAGGGATTGCTCCACAATTTAATTACAGCTGACTATCCTCTCATTTTATGAGACGCATCGGAGCTCAGGAACCACAGTATGATTTATATCAGCATATCCTGCCCTGTCAGAGCAAAATGTGTAGCTGTGCTCTCTTCAAAAAAATAGTATGGTTGGCAAAAATTCTTTGGACAAACTGCAGAAATGACAGTAAACTCACCTCCATGAGGTAACATACATCATCCTACTAACAAACTATTACCCACTAGAAACATCTCAGGAACATGTGCTGGCTGGGGGAATATAGCACCTCACTATATTTTTTTCCTGTACAACTCAGGCAACAGCGCTGAATTTCTACAGAGTCTTTTTTTTTCCTTTGTTTTTAAGAACATATTTTACAAAAGAAGAAACACTGCAGAAATCCTCATGAGAACAAAACATCCTTTTGACATCTTTAATATCTATTTTTTTAAAAAAAATCTTTAAGCACTTGTAAACAGCTGTATAAAACATAATATTCTCAGTCTCACACAGACACACATAAAGGGAGTTTAAATATTGCTGAATAAACAAACTCAGTTGAGTAAGTCTCATGCTATTGCAGTCCTCAATTAAGGGCAGAAAACAGATAATTTAATCTGGGCTGTACAATAAAAATAGGATCAAAGTTTGTCACTGCAGAAAACATGCTCCTACTCAACATGGCATCCACATCTTAGGAAAGGGAACAGACTATGCAGATATGTAAGTCACAAGCTCATACACAGACCAGAGAAAAAATTACTGTCTGAGTGTGGTAAGATAGATTTTGCTAGTGGTATAGTATTTCAAACACTTGCTGGCTAAAATTCTGCTACTCTTCTTTTACTGCTGGGCAACACTTTCATTAAATCAGCAAAAGGTTCCAGAAATATGAGATGAGGGAGCTCAGTCAAGATTGCCAATCTTAGCATCTTGGTTGTCTCATGGAATCCCAGTTTATTTTGGTTCGTTGGCTGTCTGCTTGGTTGGTGGGTTTGCTTTTTATTCCTCCAAGTAGTCCCTGATGACAGAATTATCAGAATGCATGAATATATCAGCTATTTTGTTTTTGCTTTGAATCAAATTTCCAGCCTACGCATTTTTGAGAACAAGAATAAAAAATGACCATCATGCAAACTAGCAACACAGAAATAGAGAACAAAGGTATCAAAAAACAACAAATTTCAGTGTATATATATATATGTATATATATGTATATATATGTATGTATGTGTATATATATATATATTTTTTTTTTAATTGTTCAAATGTTTCAAGGTATTCTCAGGATTTCTGAATATTTGAGGTTTGTAAAACTGCTCTTTTATTATCTGCCCTATTGTCAACTGTTTTCTTATCAAGCCTTCATCTGGTAGTCATGTGTCCAAAAAGAATCATACTTTGTTGTTTAATACTCTGTAGCATATTACAATTGACAGATGTTGCTGTCTTCCTAGCAACAGTACACAAAGAAATGCTCTCCCACACCCTGTTTTCCTCAAATGCGGCAGCAGACTTGCAGAAGGGACTGCCTTTGCACATCTTCCTTCTCCATACTGAACATCTCAGACAGTATTTTAAGGATGAACCGAAAAGAAGGAAAGTGAATTCTAGCTCCTCTGAAGCTGGTTTTCAGAAACAAGAAAGGATGTAGTAGGCTGCTGGACAGCTGGTCTTAGTCTTATCATAGCTAGTAAACAAGTGCAGAAGAGCCATAGAGAGACTGTGTTGAGGAGAAATCCTGCTTATGCTGTCCCCAGTGACCATGGAAATCATGATGAAAGGCACAAAGAGTTGCCACGTCCTTTGGCAATGGGATGCCGTGTGGATGGAAGAATTCCTACTCTTTAATTGAGCACAGAGGTTGTGACTACCCTGACTTAAACAATGTGTCAGGTTAACATTCCTTTCACCTGTATATGCTTCCCCTAAAAAACATACATAGGGCCCAAAGGCAATCTAGCTAACTTTTAAAGTGATCCCAAAGAAGAGGAATAATTCTTGTGAGAAGCTCCCATCACTTCCATTCCTGCAGCAGTAGCATCACTTCTCTATATCTGCCTGGGTGGGCTATCTGATCTGGAATCTGGTCTCCAAGCAATTAAACTGACAGAAGGGAAAAATGATAGGGGAATTGCACACACGCACACAGAAAAAAGAGAAAGCTTGTATCTGAGCAGCTGTTTTGGCATCATAGGTGTTGAGCTACAGGCTAGTATCAGTGAAGCCAGTGACATGGGATTTCTCTGGGCAAAGACCATGAAATGATTTATAATTTAGTTAAACTTGCATTATTAAAAAGGGACTCTGCCTCTTTTGAAATATATTTGCGTCTGTCAGTCATTCTCTTGATTTTACGAGGTATTGGCCTAGTTGGATACCAAGTTATTAAAAAATAATAATTTTTGTTGTTGTAGTTATTGAACTGATGTTATCAAAGGAACTCTGTGATTTACAGCATCTGTCTCTAGGGAGGCTTTAGTGGTTTTGGTTTTTTTTCTCTCTTCTTGATGTACATTTAAATTTGACACTCAGTGAGATTCTGTTTCTCTCTTTCCTTGTGTGAACGCAGATGCTTGGGCTACTCTATCATTCACTCTTTCTCAATGCAAAAAGGGTTTATACTCTGGTATGCCTTTCTTTCCTGTTTGGAATTTTCCAAAATCATTTTAACAACCAGCATTTTGGTGAAGATATATCAATCTGAAAATCTTTACCAAAAAAACCCATTACTGTTTAAAAAATCTTCTGTGTTTTCTGAAGATTTGAAACAATATTTGAATGCTCAGGGCAGTTATTCTGCTTAGTTTCCTTTTTCCACTAACTGTGAAAAGGTCACACGTAGGACACAGTGGAGCATGCTGCACATACAGCTGTGTTTGCACTAACTGCTGCAAGGTCTGCAATCAGAAACATTGCAATCCTGGTAGCACAGCACAGTTAACAGAAAAGCTAATGCTATGAAGAGGAAAGGTCTATTAGTCAAAGTGCCTATTGCAGCTGCTTGGTTTTTTTGAGCCTTATTAGTATCTTTGCATAGTATCATGTCACATGTTGGTTTCTTAAAGCTAGTTGATGACATGCAATGCAATGCTGCTGAGCTGCCCAAAGAACCTCAAAGCATAATAAATGTACACACTGCACATGTATTTAGTCTGCAGGCTAGACATGGAAGGGAATCAACAATTTGCAACCAAATGCTGGTCTGCACTGAGAGTGCAGTAGGACCTTAAAAGTGAGATCAGGATATAAAATGTCTGTAGTTTCAACTTCTGCAGACCCCACTTTGTTCAGCACATACAAAGTAGAGCAGCATTCAATACCAGTACTTAAAAAAAAAAAAAAAAAAAAGCTAAAAAAGGCTATAAACCTTTCCAAGACTACCACATTTTGAAGCAGAGAGAAACGTCTGCAGAAACTCAGAGAGAATTGTTGTCCTACACAGAAACAGTCAGATAAGAGTTAGAGGCCTCCTGAGCTCCTCTGGCCACGGCAAAGCAGGCTGCCCAGGGAAATGCTGATTAACAGCATTTTACTCTGTGAGAGGCAGCTCCTCCTGGCTCCCAGTTTCTGATGAGTTCCTGTACCTGGGGAGCTGTTGCCTTTCCTAACGAAAGCTGGCAGGTGCTCTGGTGGAAAGCCGTGGTTCCCATTAAACTGGTAACTAAATCCTCTCCCCTTCTCCCTGACTGGAAGCATTGCTAGCTGGCCAGATACTTACCAATCAAATGGGAAAACAAAAGGTACCAGAGAGACATCAGTCATAAAACTTGTAGTTTTATGCACAACTCACACTCCTTTCATACAGTATTGGAAACACTGATGACCTCTCAGTGTATTGCAAAGGAGTTGCCCACCAAGAGTTAAAAGGAGACATCCTATGTATTTTTAGCAACGCAAATAAGCAGATGTAGGGCATGAACAGTGACTATTTAGAAAGTCAAAGATGAGAGTCAATGCAACCATTGTGCAACCATTCTACCAGCGGATATTACATTATTCTTTACAGTCAGTAACTACTAACTGGCTGATAGGTAACATCATGTGCTGTATTAAGCATACAGTGATATCTCATTAACTACTTACCATTTAAGTTGTTTCGCTGTGTTTTACATGTTAGAAGATCCTTGAAATGACTCAGTGCAACAGCAGGCGTGCAACTAAGCCTGATATACATATGTACAAACACAGCTGCTTGGCAATGAACCATACCTCGGTACAGGTCTACATGGAGATGCGATGTTCACAGTGAGTGTTAGAGAAGTGTTTACTTCTAGACAGTGGCTCCAGTATCTGTCACTTAGAATGAATCAAATCATTTCTTAAACTGACATTTCTTTCCCTTGATGATAAATGGAGTCTAGAAAACTAGCACAGATCTGGATATTGTAGAATTCTGAAATTAGGTGATTTGAAACCCTAATCTTCCCCAGCTTCCTACACAGTCAGTGGGGAGTCATGCACCTTGAAAGCATCTCTAAGTTAGGCTCACACACTGCCAAGCACAGGTAAATATTTCTACAGAAGGAAATAATCTAGGCAGAGGAACAGTGAAAATAATATTTTTGAAGGAAAAAAGAAAGGAGTATTACAGAAAGAAATACTGCAAAACTAACAGAACACTGTGCCAAGCCTCAGGAAGTTCCTCAGGAAATATTTTTCAAAGCAGACTCATGCCTTTGCTGTAGCCCCATATCTCTTTAACTGTTGCTGACTTAAAAGACAAGCCTAAAATATTAACATGAAAAGAAATCTCAGCAATTCTTGCCACATCGACAATTAATCCCATATATTATTAAATTCAGACTTTTCAAGGTCAATTATTTTGACTGGAAGCAACTGATTTATTGCCAAAATTTTGTGGGTTTTTTTGTTTTGTTTTTGTTCGTGTGTTTTGGCTTTTTGTTGTTGTTTCAGTTTGGTTTTTAACTCTGTTTTACAGTATTGGGAAATGCAGTAATATTCTGTGAAGCAGAGACCAAATCCTCTATTTCTTTTCTGTCATGGGAATGCCTAACCACTAGGTTGCATAGTGACATTCCTGTAATTCTTTTTTTCACTGCAACCCAACAAATCTTACAATCTTTTCTGAAAACTGGAACACCTTCACCATGAATAGTGTAGTATGCTTTCTTTCCAAAGGAACCCATGGTTGGCTCTCCTCAAGGAGATGGGAAATACGGAATTGAGTTTGTTCAGGCTGAAAAGAAACTGAAATTCTTCCATATCTGGTTCAAAAGCTAGGACAGGGATTTCCCAACTTTCTTTGCTTGTGTGTCACTAGATGCAGCAAGTATCACCACCATTGGCAGTGTTTGCTGTCATCTCTGTGTAGATCTGTAAAGAGGCACAAGATAAGGCTTTGTTTCTGGTTTGTTTTTGTTTTTTTTCTTTTCCTCTACTATCTCCTTCCTGCCTTGCTTCTTTACAAGTCCTGCCAGGATAACCTCTATCTCTCTCTCATTACACCTTAAACTGGGGCCCCAAGCTCTTTCTACCTCCTGTCACTCAACCAGGTGCGATCCTCCTAAGGGCGTTCCCTGTACCCACCGTGGGAGAAGCCACAGAGTGAGGTGCTGGTGCAGCCCACAGCAGCAGCCAACTAGCAGACCAGAGTGAGCTGCCATGGGGGTATAGCTGCTCCCTGTGGCAGCCTTCACTCCATAACACAGACGAGAAACTGCAGGATGCACTTGTGTGTTGGGGCTCTTTCTGAGTCATGAGGGAAGTCTCTGCACCGAGGCAGATGCTTCCGCAGTCCCTAACCCAGCCAGACAAAAAGAAACTTCTCAATAATATCAGCAACTTAGGAAAGACAGAAAATGTTAAAATAACAGGTGGGAGGTCAAGAATGAAAAACCTATAAAAACTGGGTTTTGGTTTCATCACTGAAAAATGGCCCTCTTATCTACCAAGTAAAATGGGCCCTGAGAGCTCTTCTGTCTGTGGGGGTGGGTGAGCACACAGAGACTGAGAGGCTGAGGAGGGTGGGAAGGTGAATGCTGCTGTCTTCCCTGCTGAGCTTTCTTCCACCCCATTCATACCTGAGGGAATGTTTCCATTAATACGCATCTACAGAAGTTACTGGAGGAAGGAAGCCAGACTGTTCCTCAGCATGAACTGTCTTTAACAAAAGGACATCATTTCCTTACAATACTTTTGCTTTAGGGTTATTTTAATCTGAAGCTTAACAAAATATAGGAGCTGTTTTGGTTAAAAAGCCTTAGTGGACTAAAAGCACAACAAAGGACCTGCAAGACTTCTATCTTCTTACTTGGTCTAAAAACTTCTAAGTCTGCTTTTCTACTTCAATATCTATTTTAGATATCAATGTCTATGTCTGAGCTATTAAAATATGATGGTTTTGAGCTGAGACCAAAACTTATATTCCTTCTCCTTTCCTAAGGTAATCATGCATTCCTCTTCATTATGAATCACTGCACAGCAACAGATTCAACAAGCTGATATCAAGCTATAATTAATTTAAATTAATTAAATATTAATTTAACAAAATCTAATAGAGGCTAATAAGTATTCTTTAAAAATTCAGTAAGTTGTGCAAAGACAACATGGAAGAAAGGTTGCTTGGATAATAAAAATTATTTGGTATGCCTAAAACACATTGTTTATGTTATCTGACATTGTAGGACTTGCAAAATGAATCAAAATCTGTGATCTCCTTTATGTTAGCACTACACTAATGACCTTCCTTAGGTGTATGGGTGTGAATGGGATCAGCATCAACTCTCCTTTCTTAAATCATAAAATAAAATTTTGCTTTACCTGAATTATGACATCTACTCAGTATTGTGTAAATGTATTTCCTCATCTTGACATTTGTGACAGCAGATAGAAATCACAATATCAGCACCCACCACAAAATATGATAATCCGTTTGTTTGATCAGACAGTCTGATTTCTCTGACTTCACTCTGAGTACCAGCTGAACCACGCCCAAGACCCAGGGAGATTATGTGGGTAAAGCATGTACTGCAGCTGTGATGATACACAGAAAGGGGCTGGATCATGCTGAGAGTCACTTCTGCCACACAGTAATTCAGTAGAATAAGAAAATATCTCTTTATCTTAAGGTCTGTATGCCCAGGGTTTTCACAGACATAAGGGGGAGGTGGGCATCTTTCGGTGTTATTGTTTTGTTTGATTTTTTGGGGTTTGGTCTGGTTTTGTTGTTGTTTTGGTTTGGGTTTTTTTTGCTGGTGAGATATGGTGTCTTCATTAAAAAAGAGATAAATCCATTCACTTAAAATGCCTGTCTACATAATTTCTGGAAATGTTATTTACAACAAAGAAGAAAAAAACTGTGTATTGTCAGCACAAATCTGCAAAGCTTTTTCATACAAACAATCATTGTACTATTTAAATCTTCAACACTTTCTGCTTTTCATTGCCTTTTCTCCGCTACTACCTTCAGCAGTACATTCACACTCTGCTCTGAACAGGCAGCTGTTACTACTGTAAATTTGTAAGCAGGTAATGGTCTGAGTCAACCCTATGGAACATATACATTACACCATAGCTAATAAATAAAATGACAGCAAGGGGATTCTGAGTACAACAGCTACTGTGTCCAAAGAGGCTGATACATTGCTTATCTGAATCCATGGCAATCTTTCTACTGGCTACAAGTGGCTTCTGGGCACTTAGGAGCCAGCAGGCAAGAAACAAGCTATCTACAGAGCAACTATAATATCAGAAATCAGTGCAAGATATATCCAGTGGAATTTAAGCTGCAGAAAAGACCATAACAGGAAAAGATTTTCACAGCAAGACATTCATATAAAAGTGGGACTACTTTTAGAATTAGTATTCATTACAATTGAATTAAATAAAGTATCTTCCTGAATAAAGCTGTGATGTTATAAAATTCTGTATTGATGAAGTATCTAGTACTGAGAAAATGAAACAGTCTTATTTAACTGAGAATAATAATTATTTAAGGAGAAACTAATGGAAAACAAAGAACAGAAAACATAAAAAGATAAATATTTTTAAATGTAAATTAGATAAAAATTCACCAATACAGATACTCAGTACTAAATGAACTATGCAGTTCTCAAAAAAAAAAAAAAAAAGACACCTCAATTTCTGTTTTCACTAAGATTTGAAGAATGACTCACATGTGATCTCCATCAATGTACTGTGCTGAAAGGGAATCTCAGCAGCCACGTACTTGTAAAGCACAAATACAGGGAATATTTGAACTAATAATAAGCACAGAGACTCTTCCAGGGAGAGAGCTCACCTCTCTCTCAGATCTGTATTTTGAAATTCTCTGTTACACCAAACTTTGAACACTTTGAAGAATTTACATGCTCTACAGGGTACACGGTTCCTACATTACAATGAGAAATTTGATGGCCACGCTTTTACAACAATATTAATTAACATCTATCTATAACTTGGGCAACGACAAAGATATTCAAATCTGCAGAGCACAGAAGGATTAATGGGTAGCAACAAGAGGTAGCAGATTATTGAAGAGTTAAATTAAGCTCTTAGTTAAACAATAGTGGTCCACCCATATATATTTTCAGACAGCCAAAAATTCACAGTAATACCTGGACATGTAGATTGCAGGATATATGTTAGACATTGGGACACTCAGCCTTGAAAACAATGAGTCAATGAAGATGAAGTCAGAGATTGCCTCTTCATGAACTATAAAAAGAGAAACATTACTGTTAAATGGCCTAGTGAAGTCCTTGGAGACGGAAGGAGATGAATGGTCTCAAAGTAAGACAGCTATTGGAATTTATGCACCTGGTTCCAGTGCACATATCATGGCAGACGTAGAAATGCTAGAGATATGGAAAAGAAAATCTGTGTGGTGTGTGACAATCTTTCCCATTAATTGGCTAATTTATTTTCAAAAATACTAAGTTTTTAAAACTTCTATGAATACAAGAAAATAAGGAAAGTAAGCCTACTGAAGTTCCTGTTGAATGGCTGCAGTGTGGGTTCAAGCAACAGCAGGCTTCCAAGAATACATGTCACAGGACCTCCTTGTTTCATAAATTGGTGAAATGTTAAAGTCAAGGGATAGGCAGGTGGTCAGAGCAGATGACATTATATAATGAGATAGTATAATAAACCATTTGATAACAGAACCTGTTTACTACAGTCTGCTAAGTTAACCAACTTTTTGAAATATTACAAATTTCTACTCATATCTCAAAGATTTTCTGCAGAGTTCAGACATGAGTGACATATCTGACAGAGATAAAAATGTGTCGGATTTATAGGCTACCTTGAACTACATTTTAGGGTAAAATAAAAGCTCTCCTTGTTCTCTGTTCAGATAGAATGTAACTGCTGCAAACAGTCTTAGTTGTTCTCCACTGCCTTTGTTATTTCATCATGAACAAAACACTGCTGCCTCAATAACAATAGTAATAGCGGAAGTGATAATTATAGTCCAAAAAGATTCAGTTCACAGGATGACAGTAAAACTTTTTAATAATTGCAAAGGTATTTTTTTTTTACTCTTCACTATAATCTATAACAGCATAACATTGCTTCAAGATTTTTCCTTACCGATTTGCTTTCTCATATTGAATGCACACAATGGTTAGTTACAACAGAACTGCTCATTAGTGCTGAATTGTTGGCAATGATCATTGTAGCATTTGTGGTTTTACTAAAATAAATAATTAACAACTGTGCTAAAGATATTGGATGTAGGGGAAAATGAAACAATGAAGGATCAATATGTTAAATCTTTAAGAAGCTCATAGGCTGATGAATGACCTCGGTGGTAAAACACCATTAATTGCCTTAAAATATAGCTTATGCAGACTGGGGTTTACTTATTTGTTAGTGTAGAGAAGGGACTTTTTAAGAGGGAGGAGTCCACACAAAGTAATGGAAAAGTCCCCTTCAACATTTGGCATGTCATTACTCTGACAGTGCTACTTTTTGTCATAAATATGTATGTCCTGTTTTCTGAGATTATAGTAGTGTGTTGAAATTACTGTTTTTAGGATTAGCAAAACTTGTTTCTTGGCTTCGTTTTCCAGCCAAACATCTGAGAAGCAAATTGAAAACGGTGCTGAGCACAAGCACTGCTAAGCCCCAATCTATTTTTTTTAGATCTTCTAGGCTGAAGTCCTTTTTATAAACTTGTAGAAATATAATGTTTTCAACTGAAGTCTAGACACTCCAACCTTTTATCCTTTTATTTGCAACTGATAAAGAATCACAGTGCTCTCTAATCATATTCTAATCACCTCTGTGACTTCCATCCACACCTCAGTTAGAGGAGGTTTAGAAGATTATTATTTAATGATTGTATGTATAATCTCCACAAGAAAAGAAATGGCAACATGTTGGAGATAATCCAACCTTGTGCAATGATACTTTTCCATTTTAAAGGAGGAGGACAGCAGGTAAATAATCTGACATACAGAAGTAAAGAGGGCAAATTAACTTAAAGTCCTCTTAAAGGTGCACATAAAAACAACTTAAAACAAACAAACAAACAAACAAAAACCAGTACAACAACAACAAGCAAAACACCACCCCCCAAAAAACAAAACAAAACACCAAAAAAAAAAGACCTACAGAGCATCTTTTTTATGCAATGGAAAACCAATATTTGGAAGCAAGTGAATCCCTCCTTAGCTGGCTTCATATTTCATAAAATAAGATTCTAGTGGTTTATGTGCAGCTGTAGTCACAGTCACAGAATCAATACACCAGGTACACTAAACCTAGTAAAATTTTGTGCAATTAAGGTCAAAACAAGACAAGTGGGTGTTTTGATACCATATGAAAAAGAGGGCTTTCTCACTCTAATTCACCACTGAAGATAAATGAAAAAAAACAAAAAAAGGAGAAAGAAAATGTGTGATGAAATATAAATACACAAGGTTTTCATCAACTTATCCTCTAGAACTGGCCAGAGGGGCTTCTTTTGGCCTATCCTTATCAAGAGTCTGTTTGA
The DNA here is from genome assembly GCF_963082525.1 of Nesoenas mayeri. Taxonomy (NCBI): domain Eukaryota; kingdom Metazoa; phylum Chordata; class Aves; order Columbiformes; family Columbidae; genus Nesoenas; species Nesoenas mayeri. The sequence continues at coordinate 130,943,045 of NC_137541.1, forward strand.
AGGTGACATGAGAACTTTCTCTCCCATCCTTCTTTCTTTACCATGTTTCCAATATTTTAGATTAGTATGAATGTAAAATTTGCTGCCTTTGCTGGACAAGTCAGTAAGCAGCTTCCTCTGAAGCCTATCAAGGAACTGGGAAGGAGACCACTTTCGAGCACTGAGCCAACACTGCCAGTGAAGCCTCAGAACTTGATTTTTCATAGCTGCAGGTCCTCCCAAAAGCATGTGCATTCTGCCAGGCATGGGAGCAAGATGCCTGAGGCCATGCTTTTCCTGGGCACCCCTTCTCCACCAAATCAGTGCTGTTTGTCAAGACGCAGTGCCAACAGACAATCCTTTTCAGACAAACTGTAGTGTTATCTCTGTGAGCTGCCACTTCTCTGAATTCCTCATTATCTACTCATGAAATCCAATGTGTGCCTAATGCCAGCTTAAACTACAAATCAAAAATTACTAGCAACAGGGTAAGTAGGTGTATTGAACATATACAAACAAGGCATTACCGGAAAGCATTTTTTTAATGCTAGTGTGCTGTTCCACTTTCGCAGTTACCTCCGTTACTTACAAAAAAGTTAGAAATCCAGAGGAAACTATTTTTCCAAGTATAAAGTGATGGCCTGCCTGCTGCTGCCCTTGCATAAGCATCACCAGATGCACTATTTGTCTTCCAGACAGAAACACCTTTCCCTAGTATTTTAATTAATTCTTATACTTCATATTCTTCAGGAGCTTTTGTAGTGCTGTGTTAATGTGAATAAGTGTGAAATGACCTCATTCTTTAACATAACCTTGCAAAAGGACTTTCCCTTGAAACGGGGGTTGTTCTTGCTCCTGTACATAAAGTTCCAATGCACGTTACTCCCCTGGGTCTCTCTCCAAGCTGCATTTCAGCTCTTATCTCTTGAATAACAGAGGAGTGGGGTAGAATTACTAGCCATGAAATATCTATATTTCTTCTGATTTTGTATGATTCACAGGTGGTGCCATTAATTATATGTCTTAAAAATACATGTCCCTAAAATTAACCTGCAGAAATTTAGTTTACACACATACACGAGCCTTCTCTTTACTAATAAAATAAAATAAAATCAACAAAATGCTGTTATCTTGTGCCATGTTAGCAGTGAACTAACGGGCACTTCGCTAACTAACTGCCTTGAGACTGATTTTGCTTGTCTCTGCTTCTCTTGCTTCCTTCTGTGTTTTATCTCATTTAAATTTTTCTTCTCTTTCTAAGCAGATTATGTGTAATCCTCTTCTATTATGTGTGCCAGTGTGTGCATGAAGAGATGTCTATAAACTGTTTTGCTCTGCTATCTTCAGTTTTCTCCCACTTCTTTTTTTTTTCTTTTACTGACAACTCTGGGCTGCTTCTTAGACTTCTAAATAATAGCATTGAAAATGGAGAAATCTGGGAATAATCTTTGCCACAGATACTTAAGAGAGCAGAAAATTCATGACCTTGTGACCTTAGCCAATAAATACCTGTGCTTTTTAAGCCTTTTTCAATGATGATTTCCAAGCTTGATACTAATATTGCTTCGTTTTTATTGGGAGAGAATGGAAAAGATGTCATAGTAGGAATTTATTATAAGGCAGCTAGGGCTAATTAAAGCCTCTATAGCTTCATTTACGAAACTCATAAATCTTGTGGTAGCCACCACACACACAAAATAGGGACAAAATGGAGTTGTGTAGACAAGCTTTACCCTTTTTCCATGTTGCACACTGAGCATGATAATCACTGAGAATCTCCAACAAAGAACATCTAACCTACTGCATGCCAAAAAGATAAATAGGTCTAGTTTTCAAGGTGGAATTTTCTTCACAAGACAGACCTGTGAGTGCTCATCTTTATCCCAAAGCCAGGATTTTTACATACTTGGGTTCTCACTAATCAACACATCCAAAATGAGTAATCAATGCCATTGTTTACTTAGTAAAAGTTTAGGAATTCACTTCTCATTGAGTAAATTCCCTATGCACAGGCTTGTAAAGTATCTTTCCTCTATTCTGTGTAAGAGACTAAGTCAAGTAAATGAACAAACTAAGCCAACCTCAGGCTATGATTGTGGAAGCACCCACATCTGGATTGAAGAAAATATCTGGATTTCAGATTTAGGCATTCAGATTAGGTAAGACTTATGAATTTGATTCAGAGTCAAAGGAGTCTAACAACCAGCTCCTGGATGATGTGCTTTTCTGAGAGATGACTGTAGAAAACTTGGGTGGGTGCTATTGCTACATCCACTCTCATCCATTTCTTCATTAGTAATGCTGGACCCTTGGCCCAGCTCGGTGTCTCTCTTTTCCCAGAAGGGATAGGAAAATTTACTTTCTCTTAACCTATCCCCTAAACCAAGAGCCTTTCCAGACCTTTTTCTCAAACAAACTCATCTCATGTCTGGACTTCAAGACTTCTTCCCGTCTCCCTTCCCCATTCCTTCTCCTGGAATCAAAATCACAAAACAGAATTTCATTTGCACTCCTGAGAAATCTTGAATAATTTCTATAACTGACAACATAATGAAATTTACAACAGCCCCCCAAAACAGTGAGAAAGACTGCCCATAGTATGACCTCGCATACCTCAGCAAAAGAGATATTGTGTGGAGCTGTTAGAGGTGTTTGATAATGACAAGAGAGGCATTAAGCCTTGACAATATTTATCCTCTTTTATCTCTCTTTTATCTTTTTTTTATCTTTTTTCTTTTTTTTTAAATGTTCAATGGAGAAGCAACAGAGAAAACAAACAAACCAAAAAAAACCAACAAAACCTGGCTTCTTCGCTCTACTGACTTTTACAGAATCTGTACAATGTTCAGGTTTCCATACATTAGCTCCTGTGGGGGATCCCGTCTGGAATCCCTCATGTTTATAGCAATCATAGAAGTCTCTGTGGGTCTCCCTTGATGAATAATTTCCATATCCCTTTTCATTTAAAGCTTGTTTATATACAGATTCAAATTAAAAAGAAATCAGCTGATTAGGATTCTATATACTTTTCATTAGCTCTACTACAAATGGATTAATTTGAAAAAATACATAAACATTCATTATAGGCTACCCTATATATCTGATGAAAGAATTAACCATTTGTTCAGAATTTGTCAATGGATTACTGGAACAGTCATGACAACTGGGTTCCAAACAAAGTGAACACCCCACATATCAAGAGCTAATGGCAAAGTAAATATATATTATTTTCTGAGAAATTTATAAACCCTCTTAAGAAACATCTCTAAAAGAGCAGGAATAAACCACAATATTTAAATAGTAGGGTTTGGAATATTATAAGGCATCATTCAAATAGGCTGAGCCCTACTAATGAAAACACAACAAACTGACCACATGCAACATGCAACAAAACTTAATAATAAATCCTTCCTCCAAGAGGAACAAGAAACCAACAAAAAACCTGTATGACCAACAAATGATAAGGCTGCAAAAAGTGCACTCACAGAAGGTGCAAATATACAGAAGACAAACTAATTTTTTACATCACCATCCACTATGGAAAGTACTATGAACTCTTGTGCTGTAATCCTTTTGCCTGGGAGACTTGTCAGAGGATCCAGATGAAATTGAAATCATTGCAGAAAAAGTCATGACTCAAATGGACAAAATGGACAGTAGGAGCACATCAGGACCAGATGGTGTCCACACAGGAGTTTCAAGGGAGCTTGAGGATGAAGCAGACAAATAGTGGGTTATAAATTTCTGCCTAAAACTGGTGTCTGAAGATTAAAAAATATAGTGCCATTAAAAAATAAAATAAAATGAAGGCAGGAAAAATATGCCAAAGGAACAAGATGAAAGCCTAACATACACAAGGCCAGTTAGCAAAAAAACCTTGAGAGAATACAAGATGAGCAGAAACTTGGAAAAAACTGTTTTACTTGGAAAATGCCAACGTGTCTTTTCGAAGAGCAAGCAATGCTTTAAAAACCTGTTTGGGTTCTCAGTGCTGGATTTCAAAAGGAATCTAGATACAGATCATCAACTTGGTGTAACCTATTTAGTCTTCCAAAAAGTTTTCAATATATTCTTTCATTAAAGGGTCTTGAAGAACTACATGGCTGTATGCAAGGGAAAAAAAATCCTGGCTAGATAATTGGCTTAACGATGTGATAAAGAAGATGTAATATGACTGGGTCTCAAGCAGTGAAAGAAAACCATCAATGGAGTTTCACCTGAGACCCCTGCTGTTCTATATGGTCATAAATATAACCTCCCAAAGGGGGTGAGTGGTGAACCGACAAAGTTTGCTGACAATACTGAGTTATTAAAGTAGGAAGAAAAAGACTCACGAAAAAATGCAGAAAGATCTTATGAGACTAAGAGGCTGAGCAATAAAATGTCAAATGCTGTTCAATATAAGCAAAAGTGCAGTTAGTCAAATAGAAGAAAAATAATCTTATCTTCACATTTAAAGTGACGGCTGTTGAGCTGAGCATTACAACTTCAGAGCATAATCTTTCGACTGGGATCAACAGTTCCACGAGAATGCCTGCTCAGTGCTCAATAGTAGTCAAAAAATACAAATTGTAAGTTAGAAACTATTGCAAAATTAAGAGAGAATAAAATAGAGAATTTCATTATGCCATTGTATAAAACCATGGTACACCCATATCTTGAATGGTGTGTATGCCTCTATCTCAGGAAGGATACAGGAGCATAAAATATGTGCAGGAAACAAGCAAGCAAACTCAAACAAACCCCACACAAGCAACCAAAAAAACCCAAACCAGTAGAAAATCAAATGTGTAGGATAACTTTTGTACAGGGAACAACTAAGCTAACCATCTCTGGAATGGAAATTAATTGACTGAGGTAGGATATGAGAAAAATTTGCAAAATTGTGACTGGTGTGAAAAGGGTGATAGGGATGAACTGTATAATTTATCTTTTATATTGTCAGAACTAGGGCACATCAAAATAAGATAGCAGGAGCCAGACTCCACACACAATAAAAAGGAACCAATTCTCGATGCAGCATCTGGGACTCTCATGATGGCACAGGCTAGAGAATCTGGGTTGAAGGGGAGACAGAACATAGATGAGACAGTTAGCAAAGAGAAGGAGACCAGGCATGGCATACAGAGTTCCCTGCCTGAAAACAGTTCCCTCTCTGCAACAGCTCTGACTGAAAACAGTTGGAGACCAGTAAAAATACTGAAGGGAAGCATCCTACATCCTTACTCTGCTTTTACTCTTTCCTAAGCACTCACTCCTACAGAGTCAGAATACAGCATGAGATGAACCTTTGGTCTGACCCACTGTAATTGTTTTAATGGGTTTATAGCTTTGAGGTATAAGGCAAGTGCCACCTGCAACATACTAATCTTTTCCTCTGTGGATTAACATATTACAACTGAAGAATTCAGTTAACTTCCTCTTAGACTCTTGGTACTGGTGTCTATCCCACAACCAGTGCTCAACCAGAAGTAGTACTGGGCTCATCTGCTGTAGTTGCTAATCTGCTATCTTTCTGTAGCATATAGCTCAGCAACCTCAGCGACAGGTCTTTTTAGTTTTTATTAGCAGCAGGAAAAATATATGTTTAATCTGTTATTTTTGCAGGGAGTATGTCAGAACATTTTCTTTTGTTTTTGTTATGTATTGCAATGGCCAGTTAATACACTACAGAGAAAGAAAATGCTAGAGATTATGGCTGAACTAGTTTTCAAAAACAATTGGACAAATAAAATACTTATATTGAATAAATTTCACACTGCAGAGCCTGAAATTTGGCAACAAACCTTACAAATCATGAACAATATAGAGGATACAGAATTTAATTAACAAAACCAAGGGTGGAAAAGAAAGCACACTCATACATGTAATATGGCTCTCAGCTTTGATATTCAGCAATAAAATAATAAACCAATACTTCTAAACCAATCTGAAATGAGTAAAAACCAGAAGCAACATAGTTGGAAGGTTGTATTTCAAAATGTAATTAGTGTCAGAAAATTTCAGAACTACTAAAAGCAAATAAGTCACCAAGTTCAATACAAAGGGAAGCACACATGACAGAGAAGCAATTTAGAGAAAGAAACATAGCTCATTATTTTTATTATTTAAATCTAATAATCATCAGATTAATTTAGAGGAAATCAATTAAATGTAAAATTCTACATCTTCATATGGTCAAATAATTGGTGTCAAATAAATTTTAATTTACTGGAAACAAACCCTTCTGTGCAATTAAAGAGAAAAACCCCAACTATTATTTATGTTAAATAGCAGCTTTCACTGTTAAATATAGCTCTCCAATAATTAGCTATGTTTTAAATGAATGGCCACATAACGTGATTTCCTATATTCTGTCCTCACAAAATTAAAGACAACTCTGAAAAAAGGCCTATGTGAGTACTTTCAAAAAGAATACTGAACTGTAATTTATTTGTAACAGTACATTAAGAGATCTTTTGGACAAAGCTAGTATTTTATTGGGTAAAATACTGAGATGCACATTGAAATAACATATGTTCCAGCACAAATGCCAGGTGGATGCTCACTTTAAATCAGAATCCAAATATTTCCACAGTATTCCCACAGAGCTGCAACACTGAGAATCGCCAAGATGTCATTTGTATGACTGAGGAAGAAGTACCACCTCCCTTTGTGATGTGCAGTGTGGTCACACCACCAAGCTTATGCAGACATCTAAACATGATGAGAAAACACCAGCAATGGCACAGATGGCAATTTTCAGTGCTCACAGACTCTCCATGAGAGAAACTTCACAGACCCTTCAAAAAGCCTTTCAGGGATAGTGATGCTACTGGCAGTTTTCTCTTAACTGCTACAGGTTGAATTCTCTCAGAGACAGACAAACATTCTGATATTAGGGTATGTGGCTGAGTGCAGAGAAAAATGTCTGTTATCTAGAAACAGGTCTGATGATAGGAAGAGAGACCAAGTGACTTCCTTTCTTTCCAGTTAGCCAGGAAATGTGCCATCCTTGCACTGCCTTTAGGCTGTTTTGCTGCAACCAGGAACTACAGACAAATGTTAATGTGTAAGAGTAAAAATAATAATATAAGCTTTGTATTGTTTTCCCCCTTCAAAATTCAGGCTTAGCTTGAGGTCTGTGCACAGTCAGACTAGTTTGGTTTTTTTTATCCAAGCCAGTTCATCCATCCCTAATCAAGATGCTAGCAACCAGCTGTGTTGATCCTCTTGTATTCAGCACGCAGCCTTTTTGTGCTCCATGGAAAAAAGATCTCACTTTAGACTATGCCCAGTCAAGAGTGTTTTTCCATCAGGAATCTACAGGTGCAAGCTCTCTGGCTTTGGCTTTGCTCCGCATGAAAGCTAATTGCATACCCCTTGGATGACCATCTAGACCTGTGTCTCTTAACCTCTGCACTGCTGAGAATAAGCATCGTGTTCAGCACTACAGCACAAACAAGGAGCAAGCTCACCTAATTACCCCTCCATGCTTCCTCCTATAATGATGTCTTCCAATGCACTGCTTCCCCTTTGGTCTTCTTACCAGCTGCTTCCTCCTACTTGCCCAGGGTAAAGGAAGAGTACCTTTTGCTGGTCCAAAGGAGTCATCACACACTCCTCTCCTCAGGTTTATCTCTTTCCAAACCCATGGGTGGCTTTTACAGCATAAAGAAGTAATGGTTCCTGTCCCAAGGCTTCAGTCAAGTCAAGGAAGGAGCAGCTGGGAAGAAAGGGGGGATAAAACACCAGTAGTACTACGTAGACTAGTGGAAAGGGCTTCAACCAAAAGGGGCTTGGTACCTACTGCAGAAATGTGGAGAACACCAGAGCTGGGGTGGTAGATATGCACCATGGCACGTTCCACTGTCCTGGTGATTTGTCACACTAGTAAGGAGCTGAGCACAGCACAGTGTCTGTCAATTATTCAGTCCAGATACCCATATTTCTCTGTTAATTAGGATTCAAAAGACCAAAGACCACAGACACACAGACCCATGGTGATGAAAATGTCCCTCCCTTTCACCCTTGATTTAGGCTTAGCTGAGGAACGTGGATTTAATGGATCACCTGGTGACACCCAGCAGTAGTAGTCCAACATGGATTGCATATCCCTTTGGTGGAGGTATCAGGTTTCTCTTTGCTCTTTCATGAATGCAGTCCCCTGGAGGAAAACAAGTCGTGTTTAAACCACTGATAAAAGGATTCTTTTCAGGTTGTTGTCAGCAGGTATGACAGAGTAAAAGGTGACTGTGCCCTCATCACCCTTTCAATTACAAAAGCAGAGGAAAAGTTCATTACCAGGCCTTTGGAATGAACCATGTCACAGATATTTTTTTTTTTTTTTTGCATAGTTACACTTGTAAAATCTGCTATATAACTATATGCTTTCTTAGCATCTATCTATTAAGGAAATGTGACTAATTTAAAATAAGGTAACCAAAAAGAAGGAAATGAGGGAACTGGCTGTAAGCACATGTATGACATATATATTATGACACAGATATATAATACAGGCCAGATTACCAAACAACAGCGGACTTAGTTCATCGCTGTCTCCTTTTTCTTTTTAAATATTAAAAAGCCAACATATAGCCTTTTCCAGGGAATTCACTGATGAAGGGTCTTCTCACAAATCTTACAATGTGGTGGGCTCTTTATGAAAGCCTATGATAGCCCCAGCAAAAGGATGTGTTATATTAAAACAGTAAAGGTGGAAAGAATGAATAAACAGGTAACCGCAAAGCTGTCTTGGGGCTACAGACCCCCCAAAAGCAAATTTTTTTTTTTCTTATTTTTTTTTTTTTTCTTCAAATTTGCAGCAGAGCCTACGGTGGTCCTACGATGTTTGATTTACCCAAATTTCATGTAGATATCACAGGCATCCCCTGTCTTTGCGTGAGGGTCAGATCACATGCAGAACTGACAGCTTCCATGGGGGTGTCTGAAGCCCTTCTTGGATCTTAGGCTCCTCCAGCCATTACAATGTGATAAAAAATCGTATCTTATAAACTTCAGGCCCAAGAAGCTGAGCATAGTCCATTTGTGACAGTGTTTGTTTTCCCCACTGTAATTTTTCAGACAGTGTCATACTCTATTTACTCAAATTGCCATAGCTTTAGAAGACTTAATTATAATTGATATTTTACTGTTCTAAGGTAATTCCACACTATTATTCAAATAATGTGTGTGCACATGGTTTTGTTGTAAATGTATAGTTAGACACATCTCTTATATTATTGATTCCTCTCAAATTAATTTTTAGATATTTTTAATGGCAAGAATATCACTAATGAGTAATTATGGAAAGAAAGACATAGTTCAGCCTCCACTCATCTGATGTAAACCATTATTTACTCCTTAAATCTATCATTCCCCACAATTGTTGTTTAATTAATCACACAGTACCTGTGCTCTGGGGATAGTTTTATTTTTTATTTTTTTTCTTTTTTGAGAAAGCTCTGATATCTCAGTCAGTTTAACACAATACCAGTAGGTGGAGTAATGGTAAAGCAAATATCTGCTGCAGCTATCGATTTATATTTATAAACTGCCATTTTTAATACCTTTTGCTGAGATTTGCATAAACCAGTTGGATATATGTCAGAAACATCTATACATATACATTTCTTACATGCGCACACTTAAAAACATATAGATTAAAAGAACATACTTAATACCTGAGCAATGAAGCACTTTTCTATCTTAATTATAATATTTGATGCAGTTTTCAATTTCTGCATATTGGGTAATAGATATTTTGCAAATTGTGCTAGAAGCCTGAAACCCTAGATTCCCAGCCACTTAAAAAGAACTGATCAATGCCCAAAGGGAATAAGGACTCGCTGGCAAGTTCCACTTTGGTATTGAGGTCAGTTGAGATTTGAGAGACAGCTTTGGTTAATAGTGTCATGCCCTTGCCAACCTGCAGTTGTGTATCGTGCCCAAAGCCTTCAGTACACTGTATAGGAGCAGCATTACCAAGACCTTTGTTCCGTGTCAGGGTGGAGGATGGCTGTTGTGGATGAATGCACTTATGTTAAAGAAGTAGTTTCTATGAATACAGCTATTTTTCTTCCTCCTTTCCATTCCACAAAATTCTCACAGCTACTCATCTGGACTTCAGGTAAACACTAGCAAATTCCAAGCATTCAGGTAGGAAACAAAGCAGAGCCTTAACACATGCATAAGAGCCCAACATCACTGCAGCAGCTTGGTCTCTAAAAGCAGCAATTTTAAGCTGAAATATAAGTCACATCCATATGTACTGTCAAAATATAGAAACTTCAGAAAATGAAACAGATAATGCACTGAGAGAAATCTCATTGAGATTGCAGCTTGTAGTCTTTGTTCAGGCAAAATTCCTACCAAAGTCAGCTGTGGAGGTTTGTGGGGTTTTTTTGTTTGTGGTTTTGTTTTTGTTTGGTGGTTTGTGGTTTTGTCTGTTGTTTTGTTTTGGGTTTTGTTTGTTTGTTTTTGTTGTTATTGTTTTTGTTTGTTTCTTTCTTTCTGATATAATAAGCAGGCACAAGACCCTTAGTCACTATAAGAAGAAAAATTATCAGTTAGTATCAATGTATTTATTGAGTCACTGTATCCAGATGAGAAGTACAATACACTTCTATAGAGATATCTCAGACTGATGTCTGAACCATAATCAAGACAATATATTCCTTAATGTCAGTGTTCATTTTATAAGTAAGATGGCTGAAACCAAGCTTTGCTTGTGTGCAGAAATTAAAAACTTGGTCAGGTTATCACCATCATTCTTCAGCTATGAGTTTTGCAAGAAAAAAACCTAAGTTCAGGAGCACTTAGGTGATGATATTAAATTGCAAATACCAACACAAAGGGGAAAGAAAAAGAAAAAAAAAAAAAGATACAAGATTTCATCCATAAAATTAATATAGGTCTAAAGAACTGTAAACATCAATCTCAATACATGCACTACCAAGTATAGGTAAGGCTTCTTCCCCTATCACCATTTGTTTCATGCAGCTATGTGGAGGTTATTAATATTAAGGAAACTCATTCTCCCCATCAAATCCACAAGTTCAAGAAAATATTTTCGCATATTCATTTGAAAATACTGAATATGTCTGTACTATGTTTTGTAGGGTTGCTCAAGCTCATAATAATTTTACTATAATTATGTTTGTAAATTACTTCTGATTCATTTGGAATTCTTTTTCTCCTTTTTGCACGCAGTATTTAGTAAACCAAAAATATCTGTACTCTTTCCACTGTCAATACAAGCATTGCAGTACAATCATCTTTTACCTCCCTATTTTACTCTAGGAGAAAGGGGGGAAGCACAGAATAACAGATATTTCAAACTAACCACTTATTTTCTGTCAGACAAAATATAGTCATATCCCTGGAAACAAACATAACCTCAACGTATACCAAAGAAAGCAAGTGAGCAAAAAAATGAGTATAAATCATACCACAATCATTCAATAAAAAAGAGCTGTAAGATTAAGAGAGTCACGAATTAGCATGATCTCAAGAGATCACGCCCGTAATATCTGACATGTTTTGACACATATGGAAAGGGTAAATGAGTTTTAAAGCTGAAGAAGAAAGGAACATTTTACAGAGCTGTTGCCTAATTAGGACCCTATTCTTCAGGCTGCCATGCAGATCCCTGCAGCTTCCGCAGCCTCACCGGCATGGGAGGGGAGGCAGCGTCCCGCACCGGCCCTGTTCGGTAACCAGGAAAGCAGAAGCTGAGTGCGCCCACCAAAGCTGAGGCAGCATAGACGGGTGTGAGGCTGCAAGAATGATGGCCATGGCACCAGTTACTGTGTCACACACAGTCATTGTGCCCTTTTCTCAAAGGATAACCCGAATTCACCCTCTGCACTCCCCCTTACTGGTTAGTGCATCGGCTGTTCATTTCTTCAGGTCACAACGCAGCCTTTGGAAAAAGGGGGTCGGGGGTGGGGGGTGAGGCAGGGCAGAGTAAGCTGATATCTCACACTCATTCTTCTGGTACCTTCATCTCACACATCTGGACAAAAAGGATGTAATACCTGTGTTTCAGACTTATGTTTTCCAAAGGATACAAAAATAGCTTTCTTCTTCAGCCCTTGTTTCTATCTTAACTGAGACCAAAATTGTTTTCTGCAAAGGCTTTTTATGCCCATCCCAGGAGGATTTAGACTGAAGAGGAATTCCACTAGTTTTCAAATTGATTGCTTCCTGTTACTCAAAAGTTACAGGTCAAAAGCTCAAGAAATAAACATTATATTTTGGCAAAATCATAATCTCTGTTCTAATTTTCTAATTAGATAATGTACTTGTCCCCCTACTATTTTTTTTTTTTTTTTTTTTTTTTTTTCAAGGTATCACAGCTTGGATTTTCAGAAATTGTTTGGGACAAGGGCATTGACCCTTTACTTCAGTCTTCTTTTTGATCACAAAGAATCTTGCTCATGAAAAAAAAAAAATAAAAAATCCTGTAACATTTATGGCAAGGACCTTCTATAGTGATGACAAAAAAGAAGAACCAGATCAATTTTGCACTCATCCTTAATCTGACTACACAGTTTTCAGTTTAGGTGCTATCTTGTCATTCACAGTTATCCACAGTATAAGGTTGGGAGATCTGACATGAGGGATTAGAGGATGATTTAGTGTATGAATTTGCCCTTTTGATATGCTTCTTGACGTTTCCAAGTCTAGAGAGCCCTTTTGCATAAATCTTAGCCCATGCGGCCTAGAAAGGTAAGTTTGCAGCATAGTCACTTCTGCTGGTATTATTTGTGTAAAACTTCATCCCATTTCAGTGACTGCTAGGTGCCACAGTCTGTGTTATGGTTTGCAACATTTTATGAATTGCTCCCTGGGCTCAGAGCCATAGATGAAAAAGAGCTTGGAAAGCAAAAGCAGACAGGGAAGTGGGTCTTAGTCAGATTTGCTATGAGGCAGAAATCAAGGGCAAGTCTGGAAGCTCTTGACAGAAAATGAGACAAGAGAAAGTAAAGCTGTGGCAGAGGGGCACAAATAATAAACAGAGCACTTATGAGAACATGAATATACCACAGGTGAAATCCAATATCTAGCTGAAATGTTTTGTTTCTTAAAAAGAACTGTAAAAAACTAACGCAGAGTTCTGCATGCAAATCTTAAATTTGTAGATTAATTCAGTTTGGAAGAGACATTGGGAGGTCACATATCCCAACCTCCTGCTCAGAGCATGATCAGCACTTAATCTATCCCCACTACGCATTTGTGAACAAGCATGTAATGAATACTATACCCTCAACCAAGTATCCTGGACACTATCTCAAAAAAAAAAAAAAAAAAAAAAAAAAAAAAAAAAAAAAAAGAGTATCGCCTCCTAAAATACTAAAACAGACATCTGAAAGGTAAAGAATGTGTCCAACAGTAACTAACATAGGTATTCATTACACTATCACTTCAAAGCACAGCTTTCACATGTTAGCAGCAGCCTCGTTACAGCTTTGCCTTATCTGCATTAGCACTAAATTTCAAGTAACATGCAGAAAAAGGAACCATAGTAATGCTTTAGTGGCAGGGCAATCAGAGGGAACCTGAAGATAGGAGTGAGGAAAACATCTTTAGAGTGTTCCTAAATTTTCTTTATAAAACTGCAAAACATGGTATAGAAAGAAATAAAATTCCAACAGAGTTCATGTAAATGAGAGTTCTAAAAATGTGCAATGTGCACTAGGTACCAGAGGATTAGTTCATTATTAAACTTGTATTGTGTTTACCTGTGTAGCACAAGATTGAGGAAGACTTAATTGCATACTGTGTCCTTGCCCTCTGACCTTCCTGTTAATTACATTTTGCTATAGTAAGAATTAGATGCACCATTTTCTCTTATTTCCCTAGGACTCAGAGAGTTATTAATTCCTAATAAGCTTGCTTTTTCCATCTGCAGAAGGCTATATTTTCTTTTCATTGCATGCACAGTACTCCCAGAAGCTTTTAATTTGCATATATTGAAGATCACTTCACATATTTAACACTTCCAAAGTAAACTTGCTTAAAGTCACCATGTGGCTGTGCTCTGAGGCTTAATCTCCTCCTGGTCTGTAATCATAGCACCCATAGAAATTAGTAAAATGAGGAGTAGAGGTATAGTCATATATACATGCACATATATCCTCACATACGTATTGTAAGTGTGAGTATACCAAAGGAGCAAGGCTGCCTGGTAGCTTCACTGAGGTTCATTTTTTGAAGTGTTAAATGTAAAGACTGTTCTTCAACATACTTCCCACTCTCTGTTCTATGGAGCTGTTGTTGCCATGTCATATGCTTTATTTTCCAGCAAAGATGAGGTTCTTTCTTGAATCAGTGAAGATTTTTTTTTAATCTTTAAGAATGTTCTTTTTGTTTCAGATGGGATATTAATTGAAATTATATTCTATTTCCATCCTCACCTGCTAGCTTAATAGGCACCACATTGCACAAATTATTTTAATACCTTGAAAAATTCATTAAGTGAACAAAAGATCCTGACATAAGTCATAAGATTTTTTTTCCTCAAATCTGAAGTTAGTAAAAAAAAGACTCTAGATTATTAATGTATACTTTTTAAGCCACCTTTCTTCCCATTTTAAAGAATGGTCTTTCTGCTTATTTCCAGAAAATTTAGACACTAAGCTCTGACCAAAGACAACCATTAAACCAGAGGATTTTAATACAAGTGAACCTCCCAGGGAAAAAAGCAAAAATAAAAAACAAACAACAACAAAAAACCACAAAACAACGAAGCAGTATTTTCAGAATGCAATTTGTTTTCTTTCTTGAGAGACTGAGCACGGAGGGTAGCGGTTAAGCCTCTTCCTAGATTTCAAGTAGGGTAAAATCTGCCTTTTATAAGAGGACTTCTGTCCTCAGAAAAGTCTCTGCCACATAGGCAAATAGGACTGGATGGAGAGGGAAAGGGAAAGTATAATCAATGTGGTGACAGTGGAAGCATTGTGCCCTGCTGGTGCATGCAGATGTGCTGGAAGGGCTGAAAATAAGTTGATGTCACAAGAACTTCTCAATTTCTCTGGATGGTCAAGCATGAAGAACACATCCTGTCTTCCTCAAAGTTCATGGCAGTTCTCCAGTACTGGGGTATTCAGTTGGGGTTATGTCGATATGTGGTCCATCTCCTCACCCCAATGAACCAGAATTATTATCAGGCTCCCCTGTTAATAAGAAAAAGCCTTTTTTACTTTTGTTTCAACTTCTCTCACTAACTCCAGTGAGATCTGGAATTTGAAGGAATAGATACAGTGAAAGCCTGCAATAACATGGATTTGGGATGAGGGACAGTTTCCGGTTTGTGGTTATCATTGAGAACGAAGCAGCAGAGTAATGGACAGATCCATTTACTCTCCCATAAACACATTTTCCCCACCCTTTCCCAGCACAGAAAGTCATTTGAATATAGTTTTCTACTGCCTAGTGAGTAGCACTTCCTGCAGTGAAGAGGGTTTGTGGTCAGAGATGGATCATCACACTGCAGGTTCACAGAGCCAGCAGGAAGGCACCTGATACCCAATATTATTTTGTCCAACAGGAAAAAAAATGGAGCGATCAGGCTGTTCTCTGGCATTGCATACCAGTGTAACCTTGGAGAAGGCTTTGTGAAAAATAGCTAAGTCCAAGGATAAGCCTCATTCAGGTCCCCGATGCACTTGATGCCCCTTGGCTCTAGAGCTGCATTTTAACTTGGATCCAGCCAGTCCCCTACTGAAGGGACACTGCTCCCCCTGGCTGAACACCAGCCAGGCCTGGGACAGCAGCTGGGGTGGCTGGGCTATGACTGTCCCTGCCACTATCCTCTGCACTGCACAGCTTGCTCACCTTGCTGGAGGATGTGGGACAAGGCTGGTGAGGGAGGGAGGGCACTGCACCACCTCAGCCCCAAGGACCCACCAGCAGTGCCCTTGGCATAGTCACAGCTCCATGTACTATTCAAAGTCACGTTAGTTCGAAGACAGTTGTGAAGTCACCAACATTGGGAATTTAGTCCAGGACAAGTCTTGACAAACTTGCTATGGCAAAAGAAAAAAATTTACATTTGTTAGAAAAAGCTGTTTCCCTTTAGAGTTAAATTTGGTTTTGCACATAGTGTAAATATCTAAACCAGCACATACCATTTTACAAGGTATTTATTTTCTACTTAATTGAGATTTTTGAAGACTACTACATTGGTCACAAATCAATCAACAGACGGACATAAGGAAGTTATTATGTCATATCTTCTAGTTAGTTTTGATGCTATTTTTCTCAAGTTGCTCTAGATTCATCCAATCTACTTGATTGCTGTGTAAAATTATCCTTTCCAACAAGTGATGGGTAACTGCAACAGAAAACTGCTCATCCTTCCCAAAACAATGAGCTCTCAGTATGTACTTGAAGTCTAGTGGGACTGAACATATGTTTAAGTGCTGGTTTATGTGAACTCACACCCTTGGTAGCTCTCAAAGTTTTGTGGGCATGTATTTGTCTGGCTGTGCAGAGCAGAAGACTAAATAAACCAACTGAAACTTCTTTTCCTTTGTTGTCTTTAACTGCAACAACAACAACAAACTACACTTAGATGTAACCAAGCCATTCATAAACAATCACTAGTTGGCTGATTCTATCACTTCTATGAAGATCGCTCTGCAGTTCATTTTAGTAGTGGACCATCCATATTCAGGGTATTTATTCAACTTTGCTGAACACTCCTATCTTACCATAAATGGCTGATTAACTGAAACTCAGTTTGAAACACAGTAACATCGCATACACACTCTAGAGGCAAGGCAATACATAATGCACTGCAGGACACTGTAGCAGTGTTAATGGCTGTTTCCAGGGGACAGCAAAAATAGCGAGTGTTGGAAGTGAAGAGTTTTTAGATGTAGAGGAAGAAGTGACATGAAATATAGTGACTTCCCCAGGGTTTCTATAGAGCTTAGGGAGTAAAATAATGTACACCAATAAAGAATGATACTTCTTTTCTTTGTTGACAACTGTCTTCCAGAAATTTTCAAAGCATGCCTAGTTTTCCATTTAAACGTATGGGTTGACAAAAACAAAAACAACAACAACAACTGCTACTACTACCACTAATAATAATTCTATAAAGCTTTTTAGAACATATTATGAATGTACTGGGATTTGAAACTCTACTTGACTGTTGTATACATATTTCACATTGTAGAGAAGCATCTAACAAACTGGTCATGTTCTGATACATAACTGAAGGAATTCACTATCATTGTCTGCTAAAATAAATTTCTGCATAATTAATCAAACTAGGTACACTGAAAGCAGCTTGATTTGATTTAACCTGTGGTCCACAATGATCTCTGAAAGCTTAAATTCAAGAAGTTTCCAATAATCTGAAACATTTCATCATGGAAAATTAGGCTCAATCTACCAGTTCAAATAGACAAGAGAATAACACAAAGTATGGTATTTGGTACAGTAGTATTGCAATTAGAAAACATATGAACATATTATCACCATTGACATCTAAGCCCTCCAGATTTGTTGGGCAGGCTTTTGTAGTTTTGGTTTGGTATGTTTGTTGTTGTTGTTTGGTTGGTTGGTTGGTTTTGGTTTTTTCCTTTTGTTTGTTTGTTGTTTTGTTTTTCATTCATTTATGGGAGGCATCATACACTTTGCAGATGAAGGCTTCAGTATCAGGTTAAAAATTGCATAATATAATGAAAATTGTCTTCACCTTTGGCATTTAGTGCACAGTCTTAAATCCAAACAGGGTTGATAAAGATTAAAAGGAAAACAAATGGTCTTTTAAAGTCAGATAAAATAAATTATTACAAATTATACATGTCTCAGTTCAAAATCATTAATGGCTCTCAGAGTAAGAGATTAAAAGACAAGAATAACCTAATTAGAAAGGATTTACAGTGGGGTGTTCAATTATTTGTGCTCAGAGCAAGGCAGGATTGGATCTGAAGCACATGACGATGCATCAGAAATAATGATGAAGATCAAGAATACTAATTAGTATAGCCCTGCCATAAACCAGTCACAATTGTGTGAAAAATTTCTGAAAACAACTCAGATACAATATCTATCTGTCTGAAAAATTAGTCCACTTAGCATTGTCTGAACAAAAGGAATAGTTAATTATGAGCTTTCAGATATTCCTTTCACTATACCTGTAGTATGTAAAGCAGTGAATTTCATCAGCAATTTTAAACTAAAGCATGTATATTTATAAGCAACTCGTATGTTACATTTGTTAAGGGAATACTGAATAAAAGGTAGCTATACTACTGTGGTTGGATGATTTCTTAGCCATCAGCAGGGAAGCTGCAAAATAATTTTAACTGAACTGAGCACTCAAGGGTAAATTCAGCTTTCAGTTACCCATGTGTAATGCCAGTAATTTGCATTCAAGAAACTGTGGGTAGAATTTGGCCTCAAGGAAGTAGTTTGTGTTAGTGCCATAACCTTTGTTTTACAGGGAGTACAACATTTGGCCCAGAGGAGAAATACACTTCTTGTAAACCAGGTATGCAAATAGGCACAAACCTGCTCAAGACATCACCAGCATAAATTAGAAATAATTTCATTTCAATTTAAAAGGAAATTAACACTGTCTGAAACAGAAATCTGTATATGTTTGTTCTGATTCTGGTCTTACAGAAGGATTTTGGATTGCACTCCTTAGATGAGCGACCCCGGTCTGTCTTCTTCATTCAAATTCATTTGTGATTTACCTATTATTTGCTGATGAATAGAATCTAAAAAATTTCCTGCTACATATTTTTAGAGATTAAATTCTCCAGTAATCTGCTTCACCCATACATGACTACAGCAATAACGCTGCATGCTAATATCATCAATATTTCTGTCTTGTTTAAATATCTGCAAGTGGTGCTAGAACTTGTCACCTTCTTGATCTCTTTCAGCTCTCTTAATGAAAGACAGAAAGTTGTATATATTTCCAGAATAGTATGCCTGTGTACCTATTTGAAAAGTGCACCTCCTGAGTGGAGGACATTGGTCCTGGTCCAGCTCACACCATAGTGCGGTATCTTGTGCTCCCATTGGCACCAGAGTCCTTCACATTCCCTTCACCTTCATTTCAACAAAAGGGAAAAATATTTTATATGCACCAAGGTATGCATAAGGTACTGTATAACAGTCAGCTGTAGACTGCAATTAAGTTTCATATTTAAAAAGAACTTCTTACACACTAAACTGCTATTGTAAACCACAAACCAAACTTTTACTTGATAAGAACAGGATTTCCATATGACTATCATCAGCCTACCAGTAAGGCCCTTGTCTAAAAATTATTTGAATGTGACACCATGAAGTAGAAAAATCTTGGAGCATAGATAATCATATCCTTAAGGTTAACACATTAAATTATCACTGCCAAAAATGTGTTTATGAATATATTTTTTAGTTCTAGTTTAGTGTAAGCTGGCTTACATTTCTGGTAGTATCCATGCTTTCACCATGATTGTTCTGTTCTGCATTTTCATAGGTTCAGTGGGTCATTTACAGTCCAACTTATGCCCACTGCCTAACACTATGGTAATAAAAGACGTAAGAGCACGGCTGAAGAATTTCAGTGTACTCTCTGCCCCTGCCAATAGCAAACTGGCAGAATAACTTGCTGGTCAGAGGACAGCCAAGCCACATTAAATCTATTGTGTATTTTTATTGCTAGCTCTGGCCAGAAGGCACCGTATGAAGATGACATCCATTGCCTTATCTAAGTGAAGCTCCATTAGGAATGAGTAACAGAAATATCCCTGTAGGCATGCTTCCCCTTGCTAGCATGCTGCCTAAAATTCCAACTCAAAATTTAGCTGATATCGCTATGTTTATCACATTAGCTACAAGTGAAACGCTTATGTAATTATGCAAGCACTTCTTCCTTATTTCCTCTGGTTAAACCACCTATAAAAAGAAGTTAAAAAGTACTTTGCTAATCATGCTCTAGATTTCCCTCTAACACTGCTAAACTGTGCAAGCATATGACTTAACTGTCACAAGGATTTTATGCAACCTTAAATGCTGCTGTGCATACCTGTCTTATTTTCGAACTCCTACCCAATTTACATTTAAGAGTTTAGATACTAACACAAGGAATGAGTTGTTTACCCACTGTAAGCACAGGAAGGAGTGTAAATGTTTCAAAGAGGTGTTAATATCCAAACCAGTTTGAAATCAGTGAAAACAGATCAAGAAATATCACATCTTTTGTTTTAGAAAAATCTTTGGGCAACAGAAAAATGGACATTCTATTTTAATAGAGCTGAACAGCAGTAATATGGGGAAGAACAAACAAATAAACAAACAAAACCCCCCACACAAAAGAAAACCAAACCAACCACAACAAAACCAGAAAACCCAAACAAACAAAAACTGCAAAAAATCTCAACAAAAACAAAACAAAACAAAACAAAAGAAACCAACCCAAAACCTAAAAAAACCAAACAAAAACCACTACTATGTTAAAACAAACAAATCAACTTCAGCCCTTCTACTACCATACTGGAGAAATAACAACAGGGTATTTTCAAGTTACTTTAAAAACTCCAAACTGATTTTGTTACAATAGCTTTAATACTTTTAGCAATATGTTTAAGAATGACTGAACTGAGGGTAAACAGAAATTAAGTCTGCATTTCAAATTCAAAAGCAAAACTCACAAAACAAATTTTGCATAAAATTTCAGTCTTAAAGACTAAGTAGATGCATATTCTCCTGTTAAGTTTCATTCCCAAGCCAAGGACATATCTTCTTTTCAAACTTAAAATGCAAACAAAATATGTTCTAATGAATTCAAATCCTAACTATCCAATCCCTGAGAACTGAGGAAGCATCAATTTGTCTTGTTTAGTCTATTCTAAAGCCATAATATTCCCATTCAAAGGAGATGCATAATCTGTGAAGAGACTGTCTAGCCCCATCTAGTTCATCATTTAAGAACATGAGTGTCCTTCCATTTTCACTAAGTTGCACAGTTTCTCACACGTGCCATGTAATGCATTTCTGTGAAAGAAAAATCTACCATTAAGAATCCTGTCCTACTGAAATAGTCATCTGTTCTCCACTAAGAAGTTATCTTTGTAGTTGCAGAGGAATAGAATTTAGTAGGTTTTTTTCATTGGTAACTAATGCATTCCCAAGTGCTTCACCACAAAGACTGTGGAAAACATGGTTTCAACTGACAAGGGTCTTCTAGCTTGCCAGGCTGACTGGTTCAAACAGCAGACAGTGCTGTTGCCTGGGCAGTCAAATATAAATCTAGCTAAAGAATTTTTTTTAGTTCAAGGAGGCAAAAGCATGATCCCACTTTTTACGAAGCACAGTGAGACAACATTTTACTGCTCAGCTCCTGCCTTGAGACCCCAGCCTGGGGGTGTCTCCATCAGGGGGGACACAACCTGAGCAGCTGCTGCTTATGATGGCACTGAGGGGACATGCTTCACCTCAACAGCTTCCTTGCTCAGCAAGGCAAGTTAGCCCAAGCTGTGCCCTGGAAGATTGTAGGCACTGGAGCTGGCCAACTTGGAGCTACTGGTGGCACTTTTGCCTTGCAGCCCACTTACTTGATGCCTGAAGAGGAGAAGTTCTCTGGAGACAACTGTGTTTGTCAGGATGAAAGTTATTTTTCTGTTCTGGTCATTGATACTTAAGTGATAATTAAGCATGAGACAAATCACTTCAAAACCAAAAAAGAAAGCTGTATATCACTTTTATCCAATACAATAAATACAATTAAAAGGAACTATTGTTGTCTCTCTTAGTTTTCCCTCATATATATCAGCTGTCATTCCTTGAGCTTTAAAGTGCTTGAATAATAAACCTGCACAGAATTGAATTACTTCAGTAGCAAGTTGATTAGTTCCCACATCCAATAAAATGTCTATGGTATCTCATATATTTGGCACTTAATGTTGTAATTAATAAGTCTTGATCATGTGCCTCTTACAGCCACAGGTCAGTGACAACACTGACATTCCCTTTCTCAGCAGGAAATTGAGCCTCCAAGACATTTTCCTGAGACACTTTCAATTATGATAAATTGTCAGATTTGCTTCAATCGTTTTGAAAACTACTTCAAGTATATCTTCCCAGGTAAAAGCAGTATAAAGATATAAAGTAGTATTTTTTTTCCTTTGCACAAATCACAATTTGGGGAGTATTTCAGATTTTTTTCAGGGTCATTATAGATTCCCCAGTGAAAGGCATGCTTTGAAATGAACTGATCTCAAGTACATATCTTTTCAATTTAATCTAGCATTTCCAATAGAGGGCCAGATACCAAATTGCTTTAAATCTGTGTAGCTCCATTGATTTCAATGGGTATATGTTAAATTTTTCCACACAAGGATTTGTCCCTTTAATTTAAAGTGCTGAAAAGGCAATGTTGCAAAAGTATTTATCCTACATTTATTTTTACCGATGTATGCAGAAATTGTGGGGTTTTGTTTTGTTTGTTTAGCTGTTTTGTTTTTTTTTTTTATTTTGTGGGGGTTTTTGTTTGTTTTTGTTTGGGTGTTTGGTTTTTTTGTTTGTTTTTTTTTATCCTTCAGTTATTAAATATCAGGATCTTATTTGTTCCATTTTGTTCATAATCATGCTGACAATATGCAGGTCTGATGATGAAAACACTAGTGGACATAAAAGTGTGGAACAGGTAAAGGCAGTTTTATGAGTTATGACCTAAAACATGTGAGACATGTAGAAAAAGGGTTGGGGGGAAAAAGGAAAGCAAAACGTAGCAATGCCATGAAACCAGCATTATTATCGTTACTTCTTCGTTACCTACCGTGAGGGTGCGCTGTTTTTCTATTTGTGAAGTTACCAAGGTCACCTTGTTTACATAAACGCAGTTTTAAAATAATGCTCCTGCATATAAAAAAGTTAAATACTGAAGGTAAACTAAGACTACTGATTTCTAATCACCAGCAACAGTGAAAGGTTGCAATAAAAAGGGGAAGAAAGTGCAGATAACCACTCTGATGCAATATGCCAAGTGGAGGAAAGAGGGACAAGAAGAAATAAAGTATCCTGAATATTTGCTTCCTTTGTCTGGAACTTTATTCAGTTTCACTCTGATCAAGAAATGTTTCTTCTGAATTGAAGGCAAATGGTTGACAACACTCTACTTATCAGCCTGGCTGCACATACTCAACATTTACAGTCCTACCTTGCTGTTCATGTATGCAATGCTGCAAAACCTGATGTTCACACACCATGGCTTAGACTCCAAGATATTATTCATTTTAAGAAGTAACATAGTTTGGGTCCTCTCCATTTCTGTCCTAGTTTTTCTTTTAGTCTTCAGGGAGTGACTTTATCAAGGTTTTCTTTCTTTACAAGCGCAAGTGCTAGAAACTTATTTCAGTTAAAATTGAAAGTTTTATACAGCCATGTGTCTGCAAGAGCTGGGATGTTACAAGGAAAAGAAATATGAAATATCATGAGACCTGCTGTTACTGCAATAAACAGTAAGAACTTATAAGACTGTATGATATAACATAAAATAGTCATACTTTTCTCGAAAAGAAGAATCCCCCGAGCTTCAGGAAGCAGGTTATTAGTCTTCTAAGTTTTACAGACTAAAATCTTATGATAGAGAGCTTAGTGCTTTGCTCAAAATTTGTTGCTGAAATACTTTAAAAAGAATGATATTTCTATTACATACTAGGAAGAAACATTCAGAAAATTTGCAGGAGACTGAAAACAAATATCTCCTTGGAAACAACCAGTAAAGAACATGGACACCAACATTAAACATTTCCAAAGAAATTAAAACAACTACAAAATATTTGAAGGACAATTGTTAAAATGATTAAAAAATAAATGAGATAAATATCATAAACTAGATACAATATATACAGAGAATAAAGATTTGAAAGGCAAATGAGGGAAAGCAAACAATAGTACAGAAAACACTCACTGTAATAGCAGAAAAACATGAAGAAAACACAGTGAAATCTCTTGTTTCAACCTGATTCTTGTAGGTAAACAACCTGACTGTGATGTTGAGATCCCACAATTCTGATTTGCGGCAATTGCACCTGGAGGTGTAATTAGAGGTATTCCTATCCTTTGGCTTTATAATGTGCTGCCTTCTAATCTGTATAATTCTTATTAAATTCATATGATAATCTGAGTTGCTTAATATCTCCTGCTTCTAACCTTGTAAATAATTTTTCATGTTATAAACTACAGTAACTAAGAGGCTCTGCATCTGCTAACTCTCTAAATATATATATATATATTTTAAAGAAAGAAAAAAAAAACAACACACCCACGAATTAAATGATTTCTTGAAAACAAGGAAAGGGTGAACTATACATAGGCTTCTGTTCTAAACTATTAATAGAAATCTGGCTGTTGCCTCCAGACAAGCTCATTAACTTAAAACTTGTCAAGTTCAAAAGAAATGCGGAAAGGAGCTACTTAAAAATGTGAGCAATCATAATCTTTGCTGGTTGTGCACAAGGACTCTCCTTTCTTATATATATATATATTTATATCTATATATATAAAAAAAACAAAACAAAACATTCCTGGTGTCATTCAGATGCATATACTTTTCACAACTAACTTTGTACACACAAAGTCATTTCACACCAATTTTACCCACACTAGAGATACCTACATCATATCAATCTTCACTCACTGCTTTGTCATAAAAACCCTGACTCACCTGTATTCATCTCACTTGTCTGACTCACTGACTAGCAGGGACTGGGAGTTTTACTGTGTCAAGCATATTCAGTGGAAATCAAAGTGTCTTACTTAACCTGTATGCTTTATGTACAAAAAAAAAATTGTCAATTGCTTTTTCTTTTTCAGGATTGAATGAAGGAAAATTTGCTTTGGTGACCAACTGTTCTGAAACAGAACAGTTTTGTCTTTTTAAAACAAACCATGCTTTTTCATTTTGGGCTGGATCCACCATTCCTCTGTTTTCTGGATCTGCCACGGCACCTCACAGGAACAGTATTTTGCTCCTTCCAGAGCTCACTTTTTCTCTGTAGGCACTTTTGTTGAGCTGCAGTTACATTTACACACCACAGCATCCCCTCCAATTAAACTGTTAAACACACCATCTGAGTCATGACTACTGTGCCTGATGGAGGTTGTACAAAAGTTTGAGCTCAAATTTGAGCCTAAGGAGACAGAGAGCTGAATTTCAGTTTTCATAAGGCACTGGTCCCATTCAGGCATGCACACTGTAACATCCAGACTAAAAACTTTCAAAAGTTCAGGTTAATTAGAATTTTCCATTCTAATAAATAGATCTTTTTTTTTTTTTTTTTTTTTTTTCCCCTCTTAATCCAGGGAAAAGGGAAATGTTGAAATCACAGATTTTCAAACCTTTTCATACTGTTGTTGTTACTATCCAACCTGCCCCTATTGCCATTCACAATGCTCATTCGCACACCCATCCTTTTCTGCCTCTTTTGCCCTCCCAAAATCCACACATTCACTTCTCTCACCCACCTTCTCACTCTTCCTAGCAGGGCTCTCTGGGACATGTCAGCAACTGCAGCTGTCCCTTAGCCTGAGTCAGGGCCTAAAGTCAAAACCAGAATTACAAATCTCAGTCCTAACCTTCTGGGAGAGAAGGGAAAGCTGTTTCTCCCTCCCCTCCCCCACCCCCTGCAGATTTGGGAAGATTACTAGAAGGAAGGAACCAGGGTATGAGGCAACCTATTAGAGGTACTCTCACAGCAGAGAATCAGATGTCCTATGGGCCAAACCTCAGCTGGTTGCAGCACGAAGAGAAACAGGCACAAAGAAAAGGCAGGAAGGATGAAGTAATTGCTGATCTTTATAAGCCCTATGTAAAATACCATTCATAATGGTGATGACAGTCACTTTCTGCACACAGGCACAAAGGGCTTTTTCTTCCATGGCACTTTGACAGTTCAGGCAGGAAGAGAGAGGTGGCTAGTGGAAGTAAATTGTCAGCAGTCTGTCACTGAAGAGCAGATTGCTTTTCCCCTCCTGAATATTCCCTCCTGAGTTAACATTAGTCTCTACTGAAACCTAGGGTTCTCTTCATCACTGGCCAGCACCCACAGAGATGAAATTTCTTTATCGGATCTCTTCAAATAAGTAGTTGAAGCTCAAATCGTTCTGACCTTAGGAAGAGGAGGTACAGTTGTTGCCAAATACTAAAGAACAAAGTATGCCGAAAAATAAAGCTCCATAATGAAAAATCATTAAAAGCTATTTTTCTACATGCAGGCTGTTGGAGTACAAATTAAACCCAGTGCTATCACAAAGGAATTAAGACCAATAAAATTATTGTAAATAAATTGCCAGTCTTTACTTCGATCAGTCTATATTTAGCCACGTGTACAATAACATAAATTAATTTGAGAAGAAAAGATTCAGTTACACATGAAATGCTTCAGAGTACCAGGAGTTTCCAAAAGAAAAGGAAAGTCTCCTTTGTTTTATTTGACTTTGTTTTGATAATTACTTTGCTGTTTACCCAGGTATAATGTCATCTTCTTTGCAGAATACTAAGATCCATGTGGAAAACAGAAATGTCTGCTAATTATTTCCTTCTAAAAGCAAACAAGAGAATGAAATGTCTCGTATAATTGAATTTGAAAAATGCCAAGAAAGTTTGTTCTCCTTACAGCCAAAGTTATAGCAAATTATTTTGGTGAGAGCTGAAGAGGGGTCAGGGGAAACTAAGTTTCCATTTAATTTCCAGGTACACACAGATTTTGTCTTTAGTTGTCAAAAGGCAGCCTTTCCATAACAGGCTACAATAAATAGCTGGAAAAAAGCAAAGCTTCTGTCACAAGGGCTCTGCCTTTGTTCTGTGTTTGTGCAATGCCCAGAACACTGAAGCTCTGGCTTCTAAGCCAGATATAAATAAACATGTAAGGAAGTGAAAGAATAACATGAGAGAAATCAAATAGACGGGTAACCTGAAAGAAGAAATCAAATTGTATTTATGCCATTTGACTCTTACTTGTCTAGCTCTTTATGCTGCCTTAGAAAAAAAGAAATTTTATTACAACTCAGCAATACTTGCAATAGCCTTCTTTAGAGAACTTCAAAGATAGCACCAATAGAACATTGAATGCATATATATTTATATAGCAATCACACTCCGTAACGTAATAGCTCCATTTTTTTTCCCTAAGGAGCATGGCCTACTTCTACACCGTGGAGCCCATAAGACCCTGAATTAATATAGGTCAACATATCGAACTTCTGTAAGCACTGACAAGGAATCTCACCATGCAGCATTGCAGTCTTTGATATCAAGCTACAGCATGCAGAAAGCCAAAATGTCTCCTTGATCACTAGGACAAGAACAAGAGCGAGGCACCAGCCACCTACAGGAGAGGTCTCTGCTGGTAGCCGATCAGCTGCTGCTCACCAGCGACAGCCCAGTGACCTCTGCAAATACTCTGCCTCATTGACTGGACCCTGCAAAGTTGAATCAGACCCTTGTAACACATCACAACTGGATACATCTTCCTCCCAAAAGTTGAGGTTCTTATCCTTTTCAGCCCAGCAACAACCACCAAAACAAACAATCAACCATGATGTGTTGCAATGAAGGAGGTAAAAAGTTGTTACAAATAAACTAATTTTGTTATATTCCCTGTTGAATGTAAATGAACTGATGTGTAAGACAGAAGAGCAAATACTGTCAATCCAGAGTAGAGTTTGTTCTAAATGGTAGGATCAATGGATAGACATGTAAAAAAAAATACTGTATTTATTGGATTAGTACTTTTCAATTGGAGATAGCAGAAAGAATTAATGGGATAGCTGTGGTCATCTACATATTTTGTATTGCAATATCCTAAGTGGCAGTTTCAGATTTTGCTGTGTTTTAGCTGCTTTACAGAAAAGATAACATGGAAACGTAGGCAAGAAAATGAAAGATGGCTGCTTTCAGAGTGGTCTTTTTGTGAAGGTATGGCAGGAAAATTTTGTGAGGTAATTGTACCGATATTACTAAGAAAGGACAGAGCTATGAAGTACAAATATATCAGTATTGCCATTTTACAATGTCATGTCCCCTGACTGAGCAATGCATTCATGACAACATGCAGGAGAGGTGGAAATAAAAGAGACAGTAATACCTCTGATTGCACTAGATGATTGGAAACCTACAGAAAGGAAAGGTTAAAATGTCACAGTGGCATTTTTTTCTGCGGAGGAACCTGGCAGAGGAACTTTTGCTTTTGGTACAATTGCTGATGTGATCTGGAAAAACTGACACGAGGTTCCAGTGGAGTTATTCCCAAATCATCCATGTGCAAAGAAAGCATCTGTGTTCTGTTTTCACCAGACCACAGTGCTAGTAAGCTAGGCATAAAAGAAAGGAAAAGCTTTAGCATCATCATGTTGCACTGAAGACAACAAGGTTATTTCAGAAGACAGCAAGCCTGATATTAGCTCATATTATAATCAAAACAAATCAAGCATGGACAATTTGGATCACCTAACCAGGCTTTATACACACAAGAGGAAAATTTGGTGGTAGCCAGTGATAATATGATTCTGATGTGCTGTGCAGAATGGCTACATTCTTCATTTAGTATTCAGAGTTCCCAGGCTCAAATTCTGCAACATCCTGCGATTGTCGGTTGTTTCTGTAGAAGTAGTCAACAACATAGCTAAATAAAGAGATGATAATCCAGGAGTTTTTCAAGCTACAGCTCGTATTGGATTTCAAACATTTGGGATGGAAATACCAACGTGCTTGCAGCTGTTGCACTTGAACCACACAGATCAACAAAGAATTAACACTGTCACTTGTAACCACACAGTAACAACAGAGAATTGAAGATGTACACCCAAGTGTCATATTAAAAAAAACCCCAAACAAACAAACAAACAAAACCCCAAAAAAACCAAAAAACCAAACCACATTTGTTGCAGAAATAGAAAATAGCCTAAAAAGCCTGAATTATTAAATAGTTCAACATGCACAGTTACGTAAGCACATCCACAAAATCTTTTACATAGAAAAAAAGACATATAAAATGTAGGTCTCTGCATTGATCCCTGATTAAAGCAAAGAGAATAACCCACTTATTTTGGCCCTATGGCTAAAGAGAGGAATAACAAATGGCAATGAAGTAATCTATACAAGAAAAAGAAATAGAACTAAGGAAAGAAATTAAGATAGACACATAAGAGATGAGACAAGAAGGTGATAAATGAAAGGGCAAATCAAAAACCTGCACACAGATCTTTTAGCTTAGCAAATTCAGTAAATGTTCTTTAGGTTTTCTGTATTTACCAAGGAAATACTGCTGAACAATTGAAATGAAAAGACTGCTAATTTGAACATAGGAAGTATATAATAGGACTAAATAGTCTGAAGGAAACAGTAGAGAAAGCCAAGAAAAATTAACCAAAATGCACACAGAGTCCTGCTAGGAGCTGCTAAATGGAGCTGGAAGCTTGATCTGATGGCAGCAACACAAAGGCCTTAATCCACTTCTATTGATGCAAGTCTTAAATTCTGATAGGTAGAGGCTCAGACCATTTGCCTGGCTCTTTTGAAATTTGCAGTGCCAGGCTGTGGGCCTCTGATGAGTCAGAGAATGGCACTTTTCCCACTGAATCATTAAGCCAATGACCTGTCATTGTGTCAGGGGCAGGGACGGGCTGGTGCTGATGGAAGGCATGTGTGTTTGTATTAAGGAAACCAACAATTTCCCCTCAAAATAGATATGCTGGCCCAAACACTCTGGCTAAGCAAAAGTACAATTACATTCTGCCTACCTCAGTTTTCCCTGTTGTTTTAATTGAAAGCTACAGTGCTTGCTGCCCATCCTAAAATGTTGACTAATTCTGCCCTGCTTTGCTGGACAGCTGCCGTGTTATGGCCCAGAGGTAAGTGATGAAGTGATTCCTCTGTACTTGCTACTGGCTATTTCACTTGGGTACAGAATGTCTTACTTAATGCTTGTAAATCACTTGGAGATCCTTAAATGAAAGGCATAAGAGCACAAAATACCATCATCATTAGCTATAAGGGCCACTGCAGAGCAATAGAAAATATTCCTTTTCCCTGCCCATCTGGGGTTTTGCACACTGCCTAAGCAGTGCTCCCATTCCCTGCCAGCTCAGAGAGCAAGAGATCAAATCTGTGCCTCTGGCATAGTAGTACAGAGTGCTAATTACAGAACTACCATAAAACATCTGCTGTAATGCATAACTATAATTCCTTGGCATGCACAAATACAGCACCTAGATGCTCAGAGCATAGCTCTCTAAGCAAATCCTATGAACCAGAGTGTCAGTGGCCCTCAAGTGAGTCTTGTCCCAGATGAAGGGAGGCAGAAGAACATGGAAAGGCACCAACTCCCTCACGCACTCCCTTCATGCAAAGGAGTTGCAACTGCAGGCTCTGCACCCAAAGAAACACAGGAGCAAAGCCATTGAACCTGCCAT
The DNA here is from genome assembly GCF_963082525.1 of Nesoenas mayeri. Lineage (NCBI taxonomy): Eukaryota > Metazoa > Chordata > Aves > Columbiformes > Columbidae > Nesoenas > Nesoenas mayeri. Next base: position 130,973,435 of record NC_137541.1, read on the forward strand.
CTATCTGCTCCCAGAGCAAGGTCAACAACCTAAAATGGAAGGACAGTGGTATTCAAAGAGCATACAGATAGGCACCTTCCTTTCATTGCCCAGGGTGACACAGAATTGATTGTTCACAAGACACTGTGAAAGCTTGCCTCACTGTGGGAAGTCTTAGAGAGGTTATGTCTGAGACGTAGTTACCACCAAGACACAGCCTTTCCAAGAATTCCCATGGCCAGGCACAGCTTCCCAGTGCTTCCATACTGCCACTGCACAGCTGTGTATAAGTAGGATATCTTTGTTCCAAGAAAGCACTGGTTTAGAAAAACAGGACATTAAGAATTAAAATAAAAGTTCTGTTTATATACATTTGGAAAGGGCTACTTCTCATTCATGCTTTGAGTCAACAGTTACTGACTGTAGGGACCAAAAGTGCTCATACACCAAATATTACGCTTTATTGCTTTTTAGAATTTGAGGGATTCAAACAATGTCCTTCCAACATGGTGCTCTGTCTTCAAGGACTTGGAATGGCCTATTTAAAAACTCATCCAATATATCAGGCTTATAAACTGGATGATAAACTCTATCAGAATGGAGTTTCAAGGAAAGTGATCAAATGTCCCCCTCATTCCCAGCTGATGTACATAGACTTTAAAAAGTGACACAGAAGGTGCATGCGTTCTGCAGCAGGGTCACAGGGAGATATTATCTGCTGGAAACTTTTTGCTAGTGTGAAGCTTCTTTATGCTGAAACCCTGATGTGTCAGAAAAATATGTGCTTCAGTGCCTGCAGGAAATATATATCCTAGCCTATTACATCTCTCTTTTCATCAAAGAGGAAACACTTGTAGTAATCATTGCTATAATTTTAAAATATTATCACATTTTAAGAATCAAGATTAAAGTAAACCTATAATAGGGACCAAACCCACACCTTGCTTTTCGAGAAAGTAAGGGACAAATGAAGCCATTAATTCCACAATGACAATTTATGTGCTAATGTGATTAGCCCTGAAGACAATCAGACCAACACGTGAAAAAGAAAAAATGGTTACAGAATGTCTTTGCAGCAGTTCTGTGAGCAAGTCCTATGGAAATGCAAAAGTGCAGTGAACTGTTCTGATATCTTTACCGTAAAACAGGAAACATAGACACTTCACATATTCATGCACAATGGTACTAAAGATCTATAAGCAAGACTCTTAGGCCTGAAATGGATAAACAGAGATTAAACACTGTTTTTGATGCAATGCTAATCAAAGAAAACAGAGGCTTTCATGCTGAGTTGCTTGGATTTGTTTTTGTCTGCATAGAAGCACCTTTAGAAGTATCAATATAAAAATAAGAAGCTTTCACAATGCCAAAATTCAATATCAAACAAGACTGGCATGTATATTCTAATATCTGTGCCAGCTGGATCACATGCATCCGAAAAGTCTAGCTACGACAATTCCATTTACAAAATATGAGGAGCATACCAAACATGTGAACAGATCCTTACCTGCATTGCACTATGAGCACACCTTAAAGGGAAGGCACTGTGAGGAAGACAAGAAAACTTCAGTAATAAGTTGAATCAATATCTGCAACTCAACAAATAAACTAAAAACAAGTGTTCTGTAGTTTGCTACAGAATGTTTAATATTTTCATTCATGTGTCTGATAAATTTATTTTCACTTAAGAAACATTACATTATCTTTTTCCATGAGGCAAAATAATATTCTTAAATAGGAATCTTCATTAAAAAAAAAAAAAAAAGAGGTGATTCTTCAAAACGTTTCTACCATCAAAATTAAAAGTATCTAGAAGAAACTAAGCACCATCTTTGTAACAAAAAAAAAAAAATGCTGTAGCATTTAAGAAAGGGAAGTCGGTAATGAGTGTAGACAGGAAGTAGTAAAATACAAATGCTTTTTTCTGCTTTCCTGAGAGACAATTACTGGTGCTTCCTAAATGCTTGTCAGTTTATTCTGCTCACCCAAACGTCCTTCCCTTTTGTCTTTTAATATTAGAATCTGTGGGATTCAATTGACCACAGTGCTCCATTGCCTCCATCAGTCAGCAACCTAGGACGAAAGAAGAGAAAAAAAATATTTTAGAAGGTGTTACTTCCATAAAAGCCAGAAATAAAGAGATTTATTGTTTCTGTTCCCACCACAGACCCAATTCTGTCGAAGACTGGATATGATGGTACATGTGTATACACAAGGAAAACAAGCAAGTATAAATGTCTTAAATAAATGCACATACAAAACACATTTGAAAATTATCATTTGGAACTGTTTAGATTCACGCATATCACTGTATAACTTATTAATTTTTAAAGTAACCAGGGAAATTTAGTATCATTTTCCAAATGAAAGAATATACAGAAGAGAAATAAGAATACCATATAAGATGGCTATGTTAGAATGAGAAAAAAACCCAAACAAACAAACAAAAAAAACCCAACAGTGTTTAAAGTATCTCATAGGATCTCTACTTGATAATATGATGTCAAACCGTTGAGGCCATGGACCATGGTTTGCTTAAGGTTTTTGGTATTCTTCCAGACACAAGGAATTTATCAAAGCCTTCAGAAACTGCATACGCAGCTTGACACTGAACCCTGTGAGATTCTGAGTATTAAGGGAGATCAGTAAAGCTACTTTTGTGAATTTTTTATTTTCTTTACAGAATATGGAGAAAACAACTAAAATGGTAATTTTTCTAAATACAACCCTATCCAGAAAGGAAAAATAGGTAAACAGTAATTTGGACGGGATAAAATGGCAGGATTACCTCTTTTTAGAAAAGGAAAGATTGAGAAGAACAACAAAATAAAAATAGTGCATTTCATGAAGAAGGCTAATATATTCAGAGAACTGGTAGACCATAGCCTCACAGGGAAGAGATAACCCTAAGGAAATTCTGGAGCACTAACAATTCGTTAAAGAAATTATAACAAAGGCACAAAAGCCAACTAACCCAGTGTAAAGGAGGAATGGAAAAACTAATTAGACCCCCACTGGCTAAATCACAAGCTCCTCCTTGACCTCATTTTAGAGGAAGCTACACAAGATTACTAAGGATAGGAATAAAATAATAGCATTAGTATCTAGAAGCAGTGTGAAAAATAGCTTAATAACAAATAACGTAAAAGATAAGCAAGAAACAATCCTAGAAGTACACTAAGGTAAGACTAAAAAAATCTTTAAATTTTAACCTCCTCTTTAGAAAGAGGATGCCCACAAAGATTAAGTACTCCATGCCTTTTTTTGCTATCAGTTTTTACTAGAAAAATGATGCATGACTGATGTCAAGCAAAAGGCTAGAGCAGGGAATAAAGAGCTCAGAGACACCTAGGATTTGTTTTCAGACTCCATGAGCCTGATAAAATTTAAAACACCTGAAAGTTCTGTCACATTAATGGCTGGTTTTGAGAATCTCTGGGAAATGGGGAAAACTCCAGAGAATTAGAAGAGATTGAATATAGCATGTATTTCTGAGACAAAAAAGGGAAGAGGTAGAAATTATATATCAGTTTCCTTAACCAAGTACCTAAAAAAAAACCCAACAACCCTATCAACACAATCAAACAACCTTTAAGAATACACAAACTAGCAAGGAAAAAAAGACATGAAGAATGAGTTTTACCCAACATATCCAGTATCTTTTTATGGTGAGATAACAGGTCTTCTGACCTTAACCCTTCTGTAGGAGGGAGAAGGGTAAATATCAGGCACTGACTCTGTCCTGCTTATGATAAAGTAATAGGCAACAATGAAGGGAACCAAAGTCTAGATCAACAACACATATAACATTTTCTGGGCTGTCTTCAGGTGTCTCAAAAATAAAAAAAAAAAATATGCATCAGGATTTGTCCAATGGGTACCAGTATTGATTCAATACTTTCATTAGTGGTTTGAGTGATGGAACAGAACCAGTCTATTTGTTAAATGTAAAGGTGACGCCAACATGAGAGAGGCAGCAAACACAATACAAAAGACTGTGATTTAAAATTATATTGCATATTGGAGGGTCTCTCTTTTTTTTTTTTTAATGGCATTCTACACTGCCATGTACACTTAGGGGAAAAATGTTGCAGAAATATAGGCTGGAGAGCAATCTGGTTAAAACAAACAAATATGTGGATCACAGAACATGAATCAACAGTGTTATTCTCTGGTAAAAAAAAAAAAAAAAGTGGACATCATAGCAGGATAATAGACAACAGCGTAAACTGTGCTGCTTCTGTGTTTCCTAGTTTCCTTCTGTTTTGCTGTAGTAATGGGTTCAGTTTTGGTCACTGCCTACCAAAAACATGTGGGTTGCTTGTAGAGATTCCTGAGGATCAGAGATCTAAGATACACAAACTACAAAGAAAGGCTGAACAAACGGGTTGCTAACTGCAAAAGTCTTCAAGTATATTAAAGGCTTTTGGAGAGGGAGAGAAAGAATAACTTATCCTCCATGTCCATGAAGGAAAGAACAAGAAATAATAGGCTGAAACTGCAGCCATGGAGATCCCCTTTCCATCACCAGCGTTTTTCAAGAACCGTCAAGATAGGCATTTTTCAGGAAATGCAGACAAAGTTTGTATTGTCATTTTCTGCAGTGTCTTCTCTCAGGGCATCCTGAAATCCCTTTAAACACTACAAATAACAATTTTTAGTTGGTTGTCTGTCAATTCAAAATATTTACTAAGTCAATGCATTTCCTTCTTCTACCCCCCAAAAATGTGGAACTATTTTTAAAAGGTAGTACTTTTTGGTAACTAATTAGTATGATTTCCAGATATAAATAAGACAGTATATGCTGAAAACATGACTTGGGTCTATGGCCTCTTCCTATTGAGACTTTCGATTTCTACTGTGATATTTTTTAGTTGAGGATCAACACACTTCATAAAAAGGAAAATTAAAAAAAAAAAAAAGCAGCATATTTCAAACACAGACCTCATTGACCTCAGAATGCCTTTTGCTCTTTACAAAGTCAAAAGCCTTGGCCCTTTCAAACTCCTGTAGCCAAATATCTGTTCTCTCTTGCAGGAAATTGTTTATAACAAAGAGAATTTATTATTTTTTCTTATTGTTTAAATAAATTATCTTGTGTTCCATCCTATGGTAATCACCCCACGAAATCTTGAATATTTCATGTAGTCACAGGGGCATTGTTTAAATGGGAGCATGTTTTCTCTTTCTCTTTTTCCTATCATTTAGTTCAAAGCAATACTTAACTGTTGACTTTTGGTTTTTTTAATTTATTCACATGCAGAGAGTTAAGACAGGTCCACCTCGAACATATCACTGCTGGCTATGTAGATAAGAGATCTGGTAAACAAAATAAAATCAAATTTACAAGGAATGGAGAAAACTACCTGGATGTATAGACTGAGTGCACCCTCAGCAAGTTTGCTCATGATACCAGACTGGGAGGAAGGGCTGACACACCAGAAGGATGTGCTGCCATTCAGCAAGACCTGGAGAGGCTGGGGGAGTGGGCAGAGAAGAACCTGATGAAATTCAACAAGGGCAAGTGTACCTGGGTCCTGTACCTGGGAAGGCATAAACCCAAACGCCAGTACAGGTTAGGGGCAGACCTGCTGGAAAGCAGTGTTGCAGAGAAGAACTTGGGAGTTCTGGCTGACAACAGGTTGGCCATGAGTCAACAATATGCCCTTGTGGCCAAGAAGGCCAATGGTATCTTGGGGTGCACTAAGAAAAGTGTGACCAGCAGGTCAAGGGAGATTATCCTCCACCTCTAGTCTTCCCTGGTGAGGCCAGATCTGGAGCACTGTGTACAGTTCTGGGCTCCCTGGTTTAAGAAGGGTAAGAAATTATTGGAGGAAGTCCAGCAGCAGGCTACAAAGATGATTAGGGGTCTGGAGCATCTTTCTTAGGAGGAGAGCCTGAGAGAGCTGGGTCTGTTCAGCCTGGAGAAGAGAAGGTTGAGAGGGCATCTTATCAATGCTTATAAATATCTCAAAGGTGGGTGTCAAGAGGATGGGACCAGACTCCTTTCAGTGGTGCCCAACAATAGGATGAAAGGCAACAGGCATATACTGAAGCATGGGAGGTTCCATCTGAATATGAGGAGAAACTTCATTATTTTGAGGGTGCCAGAGCACTGGACCAAGTTTCCCAGAGAGGCTGTGGAGTCTCCGTCTATGGAGACATCCAAAACTTGCCTGGACACATTTCTGTGCAATCTACTCTAGGTGAACCTGCTTTAGCAGGTGGTTGGGACTAGATGATCTCCAGAGGTCCCTTCCAACCCTAACCAATCTGTAATTCTGTGAAATAGTCTACTATATTATTTGCCACGTGTTCCTGTTTGAAATTTTACTTTCATTACTTCTAGATATTAACATTGTTTTTTCTTACTAGCGTATATGTCTTTGTCATTGTCTTCCACCTCCCATAGAGTTTGCCTCAATGCACATTGGTAAACATCTCAGGAAAGTTTATCCAAAATATTTCTCATGTGAAAGAAAAAAAAAACACAAACAAAAGTGTTCTAAGAAGAGGAGAGTTAGCCCACCGCACAAGAATGATTGTCTTTCGTACAAGAGCAGACACTGTATACACATGCTTTTTAATGGGTCGTCAATTTAAATGCTCTGGACAAATTTCTCACATACAATGCTTTCTTAGAAGGTGAAGATAACTTATAGTTAATGGCATAAACATGAAACTTCTTCCAATTCCCTTCTGGCCCCAATGTTCTAATAAGATGATCTCTTTTACTATGGTTTACCTATGAATATACACCATTTTTAAAAACATATTTTACTTATATATGTGCAAAGATTACTTTAAACTGTATAAATCTAAAAGTATTCAAAACCTCTTGAACAACAAAAAAAATCAGTTTATTTGTAGAAAGTTATTTTGTTCAATCCAAAAGAAATGTACTGTGATAAAACTATCAGTTCTTTAAAAGCTTTGGTTTAAAGCTGGAGTACGTGCAAAAGTACTGAAAACCGTATGCACTCTTCATATTCACAACTCCAAATGTAGTAGACAGCAAATTTGGCAAACCTACAAGTGTCAAGCAGCTCTCAGGCGAGTATAGTAGGTATCTTGAGCCATATAAGATGATTCCAGGATTGTGCTGGCTATTGGGATACTTCTTACCCCACCCATCATAGAAACACAGGTATTTGGGGAAGAGGTGCACTCCTACGCTACGAAGAGTTTCCACTCCTACTCATTAACTGAGCAGCTCTTCAGCTAGTCATTTCGGCCAGTGCAAAAGGACCATCAGGATCCAGAGATTACACTCTCTGGCCCTCAACTCCCACAGCTGTACTGCACTGAAAGTGTCTTTATTGGAACATCAACTCGGATTTTTTTGATATTACTATACCTCATTGCATCTTACAGCACACAAAGGTTTCTGGGATGCAAAGACAAGAAAAATCAGCAGGACAGCAATGGTGCTGACAAGTGGACTGGGATAAGATAATGTGAAAATTTGTGAAACCAGTGAGATGTGGTGCAACAACACTGGCAAATGTTGATAGAAGAATATATTTGCTGGAAAGACATGCTTGCTGAAACAGTGAGTGACAGGATTGCCAAGGAGAATTAGACGGCTGGGTCACTGACCAAACAACAGGGATGTTTCATGGCTATGAGATTACGCATGACTAATGCTGAGATAGGAATGGAATTCGCTCAAGAGGAACAGTGTTAAACTAGCAGGAAATTTGGGAAGACAGCAATGGCACACACCTGTTCGAGTTACAGGCTCAGAAAAATATCAACCAACAATTTATTACTTGTTTATATAAAAGATGAAGCCATATAATGACCCAGAGGTGCTCAGATTAAAATCAATTTGCAATGAGTTTCTAGTCTCAAGAAACTGTAGACAAAAAGAAAGAGATGAAGATTAATCTGGCTGCTTTAAGAATGTAAAAGTATTAAACAGAAAATGGGGAACAAGAAATATCAGACTGCAACTGAAATAGCCTACATCCATCTTTGGTATGAACCACTATTAGTTCTGCCAGTGTCAGCACACACTGGCTATGGTGCTCCACAGACTCTTACTGCCTTATAAAGAGTCTATCAGTCAGGCTCTTCTGTTGGAGGTTTAATGCAAGAAAGCAGAAAGGTTGCTGGTTTAGCTACAAAAATTAGACTACTCAGAGACAGCAAAGGTATAGAGAACCTGTGCTTGCTTTGACAGAGGAAACAGAAAAGCTTGAAGCTCGAAACTGTGCTGGTGCTAGAGGTGGTTTACATGATTAACCCCTCAATGATGAAAATAGTGGATGATAGCAGAAAAAACGTAAGCTGAAACAGCTCAAGGAAGGATGATAAGAAATCAGAATTAAGATGAAATGTGACAGGGAAGATTTCAGAGAAAGGAAAAAAATAGAGAAGGAGAAGATGCAAATAGGAAGTGAAAGCAAGGAACTGCTTGGGATCATAAATGAGCTCAGTGGAAAGTAGCATGGCAATTGCTGGGCTGGAACCACTGAATTATGGGATTATGGCCCCAGAACTCAGCACTGCAGCATTCTCTTACAGCTACCCAAGCAACCTGAGATTTATTACACTGCACAGCTCCCTGCCTTTTTTAGCCTGCCCTTGTAAAAGCATTGAAGTCAACGATGAATGGAAAATTAACCAACCCTTCTCTCTTCCTGTCTTTTCTTAATAAATTAGCAAGAAAATGCAAATGTTATTGTCTCCCTCTATGTTTCTCTCTTCAGTAATTGTTGACATGTCAGGAGCTACCAGCTGGAAGATTTAATTCAGAGCTTTCTTCAGAAGCCAGCAGCCTTTACAGGTGCTAGAGGTAACTATTCAAACTGCAGTACTTTTACTTTGAACTAGTGTTGTGACCCATGCCTATAAAACACAAAGGAAGAACTTAAAATGAAAGGCAATGGAATGCTTATGAAAGCAAACCTTTCCCAGGACAATTTCATAAAACTTCAACATGGAAACTCTGAAAACACAAATAGAAAATTCATGGAGGTGCAGATGGAGTTTGTTTCACAGTGGTCAAGAAAAATCTTGTTGAGTCCTCCTGTTTTTCAAGGTGATGTGAAGAAGGGAGGGAGTTTGGCTTACTCAGCCTTCAGTGGGTTTCTTTGTTTCAGGTTTGTGTTACTGAGCGTGATTCTGAAAATACTGAAACTGCTTAAATACAGAAAACTGTGAGGTTTTAGGTACAGATATTCAACAGAAGAAGATGCAAGAGATGCATTTTGAGAAAGGCAAAGACTGTGCTCACTTTTCCTTCATCTTATTTTTCTTTGTATTTCATCTGGTCTGTTCTCACAGAAATACATGTATGAACACCACCTGTGTGGTTCTTCTCTTTTAATATATTCTTTGGCCAGGAAAATTAAATGGTATGAGACAGAATATTTTATTCAGCTGGCTACCTCCATTTTCATGGAGGTGGTATCATACATTTAGGCCTGTAATTTCAGACTAGGCATTCTCACAATCCATTTATTGTTTCAAGGAATCTTGGATGTATTCAGTGTCATTACTTTCTGCTTCAGGATTGAGATCTGTATGATGCCCTGACTTTTCCTCCTCCTTCCCGTGAAGGATCACATGCTACAAGAGGTTTTAAAACAGAGACAAAACCCTTTTCCTTCCCAGAGCAAAATTTGGTTCTTACAAAAGAGTTCCAGATTTGATCTATCCAAGTGCAGTCTGAGACAAACACGGGTGTGGCAGTTGCACTTCCCCCTCTGAGAACTGTAGCCTTCAATGGGGCAGTTAATGGCTCTTCTGTGGGACTCAGAGTCAGTTGACAGGGTCGTTAGCAGAGGAGGGGCCCTAAGAAGCTGAGAAGTTTCTGGAGTGCCCACAGCCAGATCTGATCAGACTATAAACAGGGCTCCCGCTGAAGATTCCCTTTCAGACCAGCGGGTCTGCTGAGCCAGAGCCTTCCCCTTAGACTGGAACACCATCTAAGGAAACTTCCTGGGACTGGGGGCACCTCACCTCCTCGTTTGGGTGAGCCCTCGAGTGTGAGTCCTTGCATAACTCAGGCGAGTGATTATTTCTTGAGGCGACCCTGGAGTCAGAGGGCTCATTATTCTCATTTTGCTGCACCCCAATAATCTCCTCAGCTGATATCCAAACCTGTATTTTGTGCTGTCCGAGTGCTAACTAATTGTATAAGCCCTGTTTTGGTTGGTTTACTGGCTGCACTTTTCCGGACAGAATAAAGTCTGTTTTGGAACTTGTGCACCTAAAACTGACTTTGGGGTGCCTCTCTGACAATGGGGCACATATTTCTACAGCAGACTGGCTTTTAGCAGATATAGAATTTGGCTCTGCTGTTTTCTCTGGCTGTGCAGAGTGCTTGAAGTAGCACCATACAAGCTATAGCAAATGATACTTTTTGTTTCATGGCTTTTCAGCGTAAAGCAACACCACTCAGAATTCAGAAGGGGCCTTGGTGCCCACCAAGTCTCTGCAATCACATCAGATCCAGAGCCGCCACCTCTGTGGTGGCAGAGGGTCCCACCCCACCAGGGCAAGTTGTGCTGCCGTATGCTGGGGCTCATGGTCCTAGGTGAGATGCCTGACCTCTACCTTCATGTCCCAACTCAGTGTTTCTACAAGACACTTTCCTTAGCAAAACATCACCAAGGAAACCCTGTTTTTTGTTAGAACTCAGAGTCCACCTTGCCCAGCATAGGGATGTTGTTCTTGGCTCCAAATGCTGAAAAATGCTGCCTGGAAGAGACTAAATCCTTCTGATCCAGCCCTCCAGCAAGGAATTACCCAAGATGATGGATCTGGGAACCCATGAGTGCCTCATAGGTATAGTTCCTGCCCTCATCTAGAAACTATGTGGTCTTTTTCTCTCTTCTGTTTTCCTCTAAATTTATAAAATCTTTTCCCTCTGCTTCCTTCCCAGAGTTCTGGAAGGTCTGCTCCTGTGCTGAAGCACATAGAGGGACATTCTGGTACTATGAAAGTCAACAGCAAAACTCCCTACAGCTAATTAGAATGAGCATTAGTTTAACTTTACTTTTACTAGAGAGTAACTCCATACTTTTTCACGGGTAAGGACAGCAGGAAACACAGAAGTCTCACATTAGAGATGCTTACACTATCTACTTATTGTACAGTTTGGCAACAAAGTAAACTCCTATTTTCCTTCAGTTTGCATTCCCTTCAGATTTATTTAACCTTTTGTTATTTTGGGTGGTGTTTTGTTTTTCCCTCTCTTTGTGCTCTCCCCCCCCATACCCATTGCAAAACCTCTTTCAAGTAGTCATAAAAGCTCTTGAAGAGTGAGGCCCTTTATCTTTCTACAGAATTAGTATAACACAGGTTGCTTTCCCGCGCAGCTGGAGGCATCCACTTATAAGTGAATGTCTGGTTCATTCTCCTCAGCCAGGCAGTTCTCAGCCAAGAATCTAACAAAGAGAAATAATTTTTGTGTTTATTTGAAATGCTATTATTTCCCATGCTGCATCACATATTCACATTGCTTTATAGGAACAATAGAAGACAAACCCTGCCCCAGGGAAGTTAAAAATAATGCTTTTACAGTTCTTCTCGCTCTCCCCAAGAATTTCACACTAGTTATTATAGAAAAATATATTAAGAGGTAAACATTACAGGGGGTACTTGGGTTGAGAAACAATGCTCTCTCCTCTGCCCACACACCATTTTCTGCTTCAGGGGCAAGGAAACCTATTCCCATCTCCTGCTGGCTGTGAAGAGAAAAGAAGGGATATAGGAGGGAAACAGTCTGTGGGATGAACTGAGCTACCCTTTCTTTCCACCTGAGCTATAGAAGGGCTGCTAAACACAAGAGTTGGGTGAGAGCTGCAGAGAGAGCCCTTTTCAGCAGGTGTCTGCTCCCCATCTCCCTCTGAGCACTCATTCACCCCATGTGGGAGCTGGTGCCCACAGACACCTACATCAGGTCACCATGCATGTGGTAATGGAGTCAGCAAATCTGCAAATAGCAAGAGGGAATCCTGAGGGAAAGAAAAGGCAAAAAGAGATTGAGGGTGGGGGAAGGGCAATAAATGGAAAGAGCATCAAGACTTTCAACATAAAGAGAATAGGAGGACAAGACGAAGGGTGAGGTTTGGAAGAACACACTGAGACAAGGCACGCCAACAGATCAAGAACATGTTTCAGAGTTGAAGACCTTTCCTCTCACTCTACTCCCCCCCGCTCCTTTTTTTCTTTCTTTTTTTTAAGTGAGGGGTGTCAAACTCCTTTGCACTGAGGACCACATCAGCCTCATGGCTGCATTCAAAGGGCTGAATGCATATTACAGTCCTAAAATTACATTCAGTCCTTTGAAGGCAACTGCTAATGTAGCCCCTGGTGAAAATGAGTTTGACACTCCTGGCTTAAGAAGTTATTATAGGAGGAAAACAACAACATTTGGGAGACTGAGTAGGAACAAACTAAAGGCTATGACCTTAAACAAACAAAAAAAAGACCACAAAAAAATACAAAAAAAAACAACCCCCCCCCCCCCCCTCCAAACCACAACAAAACAAAACAAACAAAAAAAAAGTAAAATAAGTAGGAATGGCCTAAACATCACTTTCTTAAAGAAAATAGTGGAATAATAAACTTGTGAAGTGCACCACTGGTCCAGGGATCTTTTTTCCGACTGACTGTGTGTGATACATCCTATTTACTACCTATAAGTGTTTTGGCCAAAATAACTCCACTGATGCAAAGTGATTTGTGTGATAGTAAATGTTATCTGTACTAAGGTCTGACAATGCGTTAACACTAGCTAGCCAGCTGCAATCATGCAATGGATAGGAATTTACGTGGTTGAAGCAGTGACTTGAAAATGTTGAAAGTATCATGATGGACATCTTTATACTTCTTTTCTTACAGGGTAAGCAGTTGCATACAGTTGAAGAAGGGAATTTTCTTTCCAACTGGGAAAAAAACCCAAACATATAAAATCTGTAGAAAAAAAACTTCCAATGCTTTTTTTTTTTTTTTAATAAAGATGTAATAAAACATAGTAACTAATTTCTGTTCTTTGGAATAGCTTTTAGTCAGACTCAATTCTGTCTGAGGTTGCACAGTCACACAAGGGAAATCATCCTCAAGCTACCTGTCATATTGGCATGTTTAAGAAGAGAGCAGAGTATTTGCTGACTGTCCCCTTTGCTTCCCCCTCTCCAACTCACTGATGAAACCAGTGAGCAAATAGAAGTTGGAAAAAAGTTAGCAATTTACTACAATAGAGTAGCAGCAAATTCTTCCCCCCTCCAAATAAGAAGGATGAATGATGATTCAGAGAACTAAGATCACAGTGATTACCAGACCATTTTAGTCAAACAGCTTTTCAAGCTATCCCTAAAAGGCAGCTTTTGTTTGCTGCACATTTAGATCAATTCCATTGATACTTTCTTGAAGTGATATAGACAGATATGTTCTTCAATTTCTTGCATCAGGCTACAATTTAATATGAAGAAACTCTATATAACTCTCAACAAGCAATGAGTCTGAGGTCATTACTGAGATGCCAAAGGTAACTAAAGAGATTATGGAATGGGCATGTATTTTGAAAACTGTAAGCAATTATGTTATACTTATTTGCACAGTAAGTGAAAGCAAATGTGAAATGCTGTAATAAGTCTCATCTCTCTGCTAAAAGGAATATTCACTCTTTTTTCCTTATTTGTTCAATCTGTGGTTAAGACTTTTGTCTCAAATTTGTATTTTTTTTCTGGATTAAATTCTGGATTAAATTTATTACCAGCTATATTAACAGAACATTCACTGTTAATACGTTAACTGGTCATACTAGGTTTTTAAATATGTATTTAAGGTGCTTTAGTGAGTAAACAGACAGATTTCCTAAAAAACAAAAAAACACCTTCGAATCGACAATCATCTGCAATTAGAAATACTAACTAGAACCAAAGTAATGAGCCTTCACAGCCAGTTAATGTATGCTTTAATAACTTTTTCAAAATATACTTAGCATGCAGTGCAATAGCTTGTTAATACTGCATGACACTTTCAAATATAAAAATGTATATTGAGATGACAGATAAAGTGTTACATGACATCCGTCCTTGGATTAAAGGTTCCTTATTTGTTTGCAATGACATGAGAAATGATAAAGGTTCCTAAAAACATGATATTGTCCATCATGTCATAGGTCCATCGAGATTTTCCTCTTTTCTGCAACTTTTAATACAAAGGGAGACATAAAATTTTATTGAATCAAATCTTAGAGGCTTAGCTTAAACCTCAAAATCAAAATAGTTGACATAATTCTTGATAAATCTTTAGATGTGGGTAGGGCAATGAATAATAAGCAACAGGTTTGAATCTTGTATTTAGCTTACAAATGACTTCAAGGTGCAGTCACATATAGAGTACATTAACTTTTAACTTGCACATGACAAAGGCAAGGCAGCTTCTTATTCAAAATACTCCTGGAAAGTGGACATGGCAGTTGTCATATTGCAAGGCAAAAGTAGAAAAAAAAAAAAGATATATTTAGCATGCAGCATCTCTCATTCTTAATCAGTAAAAATATGTGCTTTAATTTATATCCACCTTTCCATGTTAGGAAAGAGCACTCCAATCACATTAATGCTGACAAGAAAGATGAGAGACTAGTAGTGCCTCACGTGGAAGACCTACATGCTGTAAAAGTTCCAGCGTGGCATTTTCCTTTGGAAAGGAAATGTTAGGCTATTAAATTTGAAGCCAAGAGGACTGGATTCATCTAAACACAATGGTTTATTGATATACCTGGAAGACCTTGTGAACATTGTCTCCGGTAACACAGAGAAATGCAAGACCAGAATAATTAAACCAAATTTGGAACACTGCAAACACCATCTTAATGTCAAATCATTCTGGCTTTCTGTCTTTTGCACTTTTTGTTGCTACTCTTTGCTTTTCTAAACACCCATGAGACTTAGGGTAGACGAGTGGAAATGAAGGCCAGCATGCTTTGGCACAATTCCAGGAATTGGCTCCTCTGTCTGCAAGCCTCAGGAGTTGCCCAAAGCACTACTGCAGGTCTCTCAAATTAACTTTTGTCTAATTAATTTCCTCTTACCCAAACCCTCATCTAGACACTATTTAATACATTCTGCTAGCTAACTATGACAACAAGTTGCATGCTCTCATTCCAAGTCTACTCCTGAATGCTCCTACAGCATATACATCTCTAGCAAGATATGTACTCTACTGTAACACCTTGAAAGGGGATTTTGGGAGAGAGAGTGAAGAGTAAACCTTGCTCACAACTGCTTTTGTAGTGTCCCAGGAAGATACAAAGTAAGAGTTATCAGAAAAGCATTGTTCCAACTGAGTTAATGCAAGATCTGCACTAGCACTTATACACACACAAACAGCATAAAAAGAAAAAAAAAAAATCATCCACAAAACAGCCAGAAATCTAAAGTAATTAGCAAAACATTTTAGTCTTGTCCCATAACTGCAAAGTTAACAAAACAATGTCATGATCCATCAGGTCTTTCCATGCATTTATAGGGGCAGGGAAATTAAAGTAATCTAAAAGATGCCATCTTTGTCCAGACAGAATCTTCTCAGTGATGATCTACACAAAAATGAGATGTGACTGAGGGAAACAGTTTGCCAGCTTATCAGCATTGAGTCCTGGACATCGTAACATTTTTTTAAGATCTATTAGTGTACAATACTGTGTGACGAAAGACATCACTTCCCTATTTTCATGAAAGTGACTCTTTAGGTCCCTTTCTCAGCAAGCCTGTCTTCATAGCAACAAGAAAAACCCAACCATAAAACTATTTTTTTTCTTTTCACACAGCTATGGCATATAATCTTTAAAAACAATCTGTATGTCACAGTTGGCTGGAGTCAATGTGAGATCCCCATCACTGGCACTTTCCTTGAAGTCAGTGAGACAATGGATATGCTCAAAGACAAACAGTTAGAAACATGGTTGATAAAAAAAAATAAGATAAACTGTCTATAAAGGTAAAAGGGAACAACTTCTTTTTTTTTTTTTCATAATGCTAAACATCAAATATCAAGGTCTTTGGCTTTTAACAGTGTAAATATCAATAATCAGAATATCCTCTCTGAAGCAGGAAAAAAGGGGAGGGAAGATGTAACAGTAGCAGCAGGGTTGTTTGCATTGTTTTCTGCAAAACTTTTAATGTGCTCAGGCACAGAATTCCACAAGCAAAACCACACACACATCGGCCATAATGGAGATGGCCTAATTTTGTGTAACACAAGCATACACACGCTAATCTGAAAAGCCTCTGCACAGTTAGAAAACTGTTCGATAAAAGTCAATCTGAAACTTAATTATAGCTAAAACAATACATGCTGTAGGAAAAATGACAAATTTGTTCTTAATAATAATTATACCTAAATTAAAACCCTAGAAAGATAAGTTTTTTAACCCATAATTCCACAAAAATAAACTTATCAAAATATATTTTTCCATGCTATATATTATGTTACACATTATTATGAAAAAACACAAACTCAACTCCAAATAACCAAGACAAGGTGGGAAAAGCCCTCTGTAGTTTAAAATCCATTCTTGACTAAGCAGACATTTTGGAGGTTCATTACTCTTGTAATTACAGTTGAGGTTGGTAGTCCCAGTTTGTATTAAAAAAAATCTGTGTAATTAAGTGTATTGTTATGATTCCAAAAGTTACACATTTATGTTTAAAAGATGAACTTAAGTCATATGGACTTGAAGAAATGAAAAAAAGAAAAAAAAAAAAGAAAAAAAGAAACAAACAAACAAAGAAAAGCCCCACAAAACACTAACCAAACAAACAACCACAAATAAAACCCTAAGGAAAACTAATACACTGAATGCTTTTTTTTTTTGTTATTGCCCAAGTTGTGTAAGAATTATATCACAGTTATTTTCATTTTTGCCTCTTAAAAATAACGTTGCACTAGCTGCATAAGATTTTTTGAAACAGAATGAAGAAATAAGGCAAAAAATACAGCAGCGTTATGAGTATCTGTTTATCAACCTGACCTGAGATAATATTACTTTCATTTGGTCTCCTTTCCTTGTTGAGAATTGTTGGGAACAACCTCTTGTGTGCCCAAATGTCAATGACCCCTAACATGTTTTAGCAACTGAGAACAGCAAGAGCATTAACAAAGCAACTGAGTCATCTTTGCTGCTGGGGATGCTGATGAATGCTGATATAAAACTACTTTAGTCCCACTTCACCTGAGCAGCACAGAGTAACAACACTATAGACTGATCTCACTTTTCTCTTCCTGAGCTCCTAATGCTGTTGCTATATACTTCTATAGTTTTGAAAGAGATGAGACCCAACACCAGCTTAAAAAAAATAAAATAATAAAATAAAAAATAAAAAAAGGAGAGAGATGCATCAGGAACATTAGGGAAAGAAAATTGAAGTATTAGTCATCTAGACCCATGAAGGTCAAGAGGAGACTCGAGGAGAAAAAGCTTGCTGCAGTTGAGGTTTAATTGCTGTGGGTTTTTAAAGTCATGTGTGTTTCATACAAGGCACAAAACATTCCCTGCCTAACCAATACAACAGACACAAGTAATGGGACAGAATTTCTTTGCTCAGATATTAGCAGTCTTTGAACAGATTTTGCCAGAAATTATCTCCGTAGCCTTGTTTTCAGAGTCAGTTTGCAAGGACCCTTCTGCCATCCTCAGATCTTTGCTGATTTCTTGGCAATATTCAGGCTGCTGCACTGATTTATAGAATCATATAATCATAGAATGTCCTGAGTTGGAAGGGAGCCACAAGGATCATTGAGTCCAACTCCTGTCCCTGCATATGACAACCCCACAGTTCACACCATGTGTCTGAGGGCGTTGTCCAGTCTCTTCTTGAACACTGTCAGGGTTGGAGCCGTGACTGCCTCCCGGGGAAGCTTGTTCCAGTGCTCCACCACCCTCTGGATGAAGGGCATTTTCCTAATGTCCAACCCTAAACCTCTCCTGGCACATCTTCCTGCCATTCCCTCAGTTTCTGTCATCGGTCACTAAAGAGAAGAGTTTGGTGTCTACCCTTCCTCCTCCCCTTAGTGAGGAAGCTGTAGACCACAATGAGGTCTCCTCTCAGTCTCCTCCAATCTGAACAAACCAAGTGACTTTAGCTGCTCCTCATACAGCTTCCTCTCCAAACCTTTCACCAACTTTGCAGCCCTCTTCTGGACACTCTTTAGTAGCTTAATATATTTTTTTTTATACTGTGGCATCCAGAACTGCACATAGTGGTCCAGGTGAGGTCTGGAGTAAAGCAGGATGCTGTGCTTGATGCACCCCAGGACACGGTTGGCCCTTTTGGCTGCCAGGGACACTGTTGGCTCATGTTCAACTTGCCATTAACCAGAACCCCCAGATTCCTCTCCGCAGAGCTCCTTTCCAGCCTCTAGTCCCCTAGTCTGTATGTACAGCCAGGGTTGCCATGTCCCAGGTGCAAAATCCCCTGCACATGAAAGTTGGCTCTGCTGCTGCTATTTGCAATGGGATTTGTTTTTCTGTGACAACAGGATCCTCTTTCAAGAGTGAGGAACTACTGCAGACTGGCAAGATGCCCCTGGCAAAGTGGGCCAGGTACATCCTGGCTTAATTGGGAAATTCTGAGGGAGTTCAGATGTGACAACCAAGAACAGGGAAGGTATGAGCAGGTAGAGGCTACAAAAGAGAGGTCACCCATGTGCAGGCTTGGATTCAGGGTGAGCAAAGCTTGGCTGGAGCTAAAACAGCTGAGAGCTGATCAGAGCAAGAAGGAGAGAGTCTAGAGCTACCTTGGTAGCAAAATCAAGATGTAGAAAAGTGTGAGCTTGCTGCTGAATTGGAAGTTGGGCTCTATAAGAAAAACATGGAAATGGCCAGAGTACTTAATGTTTTGTTTGCATCAGTCTGTACTGAGGAGGTCTGCTCACAATGTTACCTGGGGTAAACAGGAACTACCAGGCAGAGGAGAATCAAATTATGAGATGCTTGAATAAGTCAAGTGTATATCCATTCATGGAGCAGGATAAAGCATACCAAAGCATGCTGGCCAATATTTCCATGGGGCCACTCTGTCTTCTTCAAAAAGCTCTCCCAACTTGCACGGTCCCCAGTGACTAGAAAAAGGCAAGTGCTTCTGCCATTTAAGAAAAAAAAAAAAAAAAAAAGAAAAAAAATATCATAATAGTGGGACTATAGGACTAGAATCTAGAATCCAAGGAGCTACAAACCACTAAGGCACTCTTCAGTCCCTGGGAAAGTTACTTGGCAAGTCCTCATGAAAGGCACTTCTATGCATGCAAAAGATGACAGGAAGGTGATTTGGAACAGTCAGCACAGATTTACAAAATTGCACTTGATCAGCATGATTACCTACCATGATGAAACGACTGGCTCTGTGAATGTGGGACAGCAGAGAACACCATTTACTTTCTAATGACTTTCACTAGTGTCACCTAGCAGATAAGACACAGTGACTGGAACTGAGTGGGTGGTCTATGAGGTGGCTAGACTGGCTAGACTTTCAGGGTAAACAGTTTGAAGCCTAATCACAACCTTTTTTTTTTTAATGATTAGACTATCTTAGGCTTTGATAATGGAGCTTATAGAGCTAAATATTATCTGTGAGCTGGATGACAGGGGGGACTGACACCTTAGGCAGTTTGTAGGTGGCACCAAGTGGCAACAAAGGGCAAGGCTGTCACCATGACTATGTGGGAGAACTGGCCAACAGAAAACCTCAAGAGGTTCAACAAGGACAAAAGGAAACTTCTGCATCTGGGACAGAATAACCCCAGGCAACAGTACAGGCTGGGGACTGACAGGCTAGAAAGTGGCTTTGCAGTAGAGGTGACTTACATTATTTACAGAGTAGCAAATGCCTCTTCCATC
Organism: Nesoenas mayeri; assembly: GCF_963082525.1. Taxonomy (NCBI): domain Eukaryota; kingdom Metazoa; phylum Chordata; class Aves; order Columbiformes; family Columbidae; genus Nesoenas; species Nesoenas mayeri. Next base: position 130,993,272 of record NC_137541.1, read on the forward strand.
TGCTATCAATAAAGCAGGCCTACTTCACACACGAGCTTCAACTTTGTATTCCATTTCCCAGCCTAAAAATAAGTTGCAGTAATCTGATAAAGTGTCAGAAAGAAAATGAATATCAGTAAGAAAATCTGTCATAATACAGAATAGAAGCAACTAGAGCAAAATATTTCCTAGGTTTTCTTCCTTTCTTAATTTCTGAGACTGATCATCTGAAATGATCAGAAAAGGGAACAAAACAAAGTCACAACCCAAAAAACCAACAACAACAAAATCTGATGATCCATGGCAGCCAAAGAGATAGTGAACAAGAAGTGAATGAAACATTTATCAGGTGCCAAATGGTAGACAAACCAGATACTTACTTGAAATTAGTATCTCATCCTACCATGCTCTGTTGACACCATCACTTTCATAGCTTATCATTTCTGTATGACAGTGTATACCTGTCTTTTACACTTCATCTCAGAATGTTTCATCAACTTTGATATTTAGAGAAAAGGACTGAGCTGACCAGTTCACAGTTCACAAGCTCTACTAGGTTTCAGTAGAAATTGTATACAAATTTATACCAATATTGCACTGAATCTTGCATGCTACTAATAGACAGATCAAGTTTGTGTTCTGTAAGTTTTCCAAAAAGCAGAAATAGCACCAAAGTAAAAAGTGCCCAGCTTTCTGTTCACTTCATTGTAGGTTTGCATTTTCAACCACAGTGCATAATCACAAGTGAAAAAATGGACTGAATGAGTCAGAATTATTTTTTGAAAACAGTAAATTATACAGAGCATTTTCACTATGGAGGGTAGGGGAGAGGCAAGATAAGGAGAGAAAAACAAAACAGTCTCTCCTTATTTTGGAAAAAAAGTATAGTATAGAACTTCTGAGAATTAATCTCTAGTATTTTAAGATATCTATGCTTTTCTTTATTAAATGCATCTTAACATGAAAAGAGAACAGATAAAGAGATTTGGCTAGTAAACCACAAACAAAACAAATGGTCAAAATGCAAAGCATAGGTTCTCAGTTCTTGCAATTAAAAAGAATTTAAGAGCTCCCCACTGTAAGTACTTGTGCTTTCCAACTGTTTACAAGCCTAGTGACTTGAATCTTGGACACTATCTACGTTTGGATGAGTTTATCTGACCAGATAAACCATTACAGTTCCAATAAAGCAATAGAGCCAAATGAGCTTAGAGCCACTGGAGACTTTGTCTCACACTGTGACAATCAGAAAAAGGTGATTTTTTTTCCCAGTTATCTTTGGAGGCTTGACCATGCCAACCTTACAAGTACTTTTTCAGAACTCTTTGGTAATATCATTTGCTCAAGCAGAGACTGCACCGCATTGAAGCCTCTTGACAGCCCCAGCCATGCACAGGCTTTGGCGAGCAGGCATGGCAGCAGAGATCTCTCCTGCCTTCCCGAACAGCGGCCAGGCAGGCACAGAGCAAGGTTTGCCCACAGGCTTCGCAGGTACCCATGGAGGAGAGCAGAGAGGCAAGGGCTGCCAGCTTCTGTCAGGCCTGACTGGCCAACCCCTTTGCTCCCTCCCCATTCTCTGGGTGCCAGCAGCGTGGCATTTCCCTCTCTTCCTCTGTATGGCGGGGGTGGTGCAGCTACAGGAGGCAGAGGTGGGAAAAGAAAGAAAGTACAAGATGCTTTTGCCCAGTGCAGCCTCTCTGGTCACCTGAACCTGAAGCAAACCCCTGAGGGAAGCCTCAAACGGGAGTGCAATCTGAGTATTCCCATTTGCAGCTCCCCTCCCATGTGGGAAGATTGCTCTCTCCCTGCCAACGCTGAAGGACCACTGAAAGACCTTTGCTCTGATGCCTGAGGCTCTGCCCACCAGCTGCCCAGCTGGGTTCGCTGAGAGCAGTGGTCACCCAAGAGCAAACAGCCCAGGCACTGCCTCCTGCAGCTTCAGCTCCTGGGGCTCGAAAGGCAGCCAGCTGACCACAAGCTCATTATTTCTGGAGCATCAGTCATAGAATTTGGATATTATCCCTGAGTAAATCCAGCAGATTTTTCCCTTCATCGTAGGGGCTCTGTAGCTTCTCAGTGAGATGCTCACATTTAACTTACCCAGAGGAAAATTCTGTGTTTTTCCTTTTAGGAACAACATATATCATCCGAAACTCTTAAATGCAAACATACACATTAATCACTCTAAAGCAGATGCAGGTCTCAGATACCTTCAGCACAACTCCTAAAGTCAGAAGTTATATGCAAGTGAAGACAGGCTTTTTTTAGCACAAAGCCATCCATCCAGTTGATAGGCAGCACTACTAGGTCTCTGCCAAAGTCCAACTCCTTTCAGTCTACTTATATTTCATTTCCTATGTATTGGACCAAGTCACATTATTTGCAGCTTCAATTACTCATGTCAATTCTTATTCACATAGTCAAACAGTTATTTTAACAAAAGGAACACTTGCAGTCGAAGACACACACTGAAAATTTAACAACAAGAATGAACCTGAGCAAAAGCATGAAAACAGTTGAGGAAGCACCACAATCTCCTCACTGTGTGTTCAGAACAGGAGTTAATAGAAAAGCAGCTAAAAATGCTTCCTGAGCACCACAGTTACAAGCAAGAACATAAGGCAGCAGAATGCCAGTGCCACCGGATAACTTCTGCTGCAGAAGCTCCACCTGTGAAACATGCTACTCAGATCACAGGAGGTCAAGCTCTCACTAGGGGACCACGTCTTTGGTCAATGCACCTTCTAGTTCTCAGAGACTCAACTTCTAAGACTGACGTCTACACAGCCCAAGTCATGTTTACTGCATGACATCTTGACCACTCTTGCCTCAGGCCTGTTTATCTTTGTTTTCCCTTCTTGCCCAAGGAATCGTACTGAATGCCTTTCCAGTAATGGGACTTCTGAGAGCTTGCTTTCAAACAACTAATAAAATTCAAAACAAGTCTTCCTGATTTGTTTCTTTAGTGCAGTATTCCCACTTCAACTCCTGCCAAAGCTCCCCTCCCAAGGTAAGCAAAAGTTTCTTCCAAACTATCTTCCTTCCATATATTAATAAAGCATTACTCCCAGGTCTGTACTTAGAGCAAACTTTTCCTTTTGCTGTAACTGTATACAGATTTCCAGCCAAGCACTGTTGCTAGCTTAATTTTTTGTGCGAGCGGCGGAGGACAAGCTAGCCCGACTCAGTATGAATGATAACGCATTGTTCAACTTTATTGCCCTTAACGACACATATTTATACAGGTTACAGTAATTATGCATACTTGTCACCTGCTGATTGGCTTAGATCCAAAGGTTACATTTGCCTTGACCCTCCTACCTGCGGCTAGCTGGCTGCGCGAGTTTAGCGCCTTCTCAACTCCCACCTCCCTGAAGTTGTTTACAAGACTCATCAAGGACACAGTGTCCTTGCCACTCCCTCGTGATCAGCAGCTTCCACCGAGGCCTGTTGAGGCATGGAGGGCCAGCCATGCCAAACCCCCTAAATCATGACAAACCGCTAATTTATCAGAACAGAACTCTTATTAGAACAAACATTAGGACAAAACTCCTCTTAGAACAAACTCTGGTCATGCAACTGCTCCATGGATTCATGACCTTTATCTTTAAGCCACTCCCTAACATTTTTGTTTTCTCCACTTAGAGAGTTCGAATTCACAGTGGTTATGCCATACCTACCGCATTATAATACATGTGCTACACTGCAATTATTCTGCTAAAACTTAAGCAATATTAGCACATATAATTAAAAATCCCTCATATTACCATGTTGGAGAATTAGCAAACAATGACTAATCTGAGAATATCTTTTTTGTCTGGTCCTTTTAACCCTCTAAGTGTTACAATTAATTACACCACTGTTTTTTTGTTTTGTTTTGTTTTGCAAGTATTATAGTTAATGATGATTAGTGTAGAAAATTTCAGTAGGTTCCCGTTTTCTAGCTTAGAGATATTACTTTCATTCTAAAGTGTTGATTGTTTCTTATCTAACTTTGAAAATGAGATTAGATACATTTAAAATGATGTTTCTTATATTGTCTAACTATGTAGATTTATATGGTAATTTAAAATCAGATAAGCTATGAGTGGCATAAGACTGTGTAATAAAGCAATCACAGCAGTTGACACTTTGGAGAGAATTGAGTCTTGCTTCAAAAGAAGGAGACAAAAATGTGTACCACTACATGCTGGGGAACAAAGTGATGGGGGAAACATTTAGGGCTAGAAAGTCATTACTTAACTTACAGGCAGTGCCCTCATTTTCTCTGCGTGACTGGACAGGTGCATCCATTTATATTATTTCAGGAGTAAGTAGAAAAGAAATAAATGGTCAAATACCAAGAGCTGCCTAGAATGAGATTGACTTGCTGAGGATTTCTGTGATGGGGGCTTGGATTACAGGCTTCTCCTAATGCAGTTCTCTTTGTGTGCTTTTGCACAGGCGTGGGTGGGAGAATAATAATGTAGGAGTGACCCCAATCCAGTGGATGCAGTTTCTTCCAGCAGAAATTCAAATTCTCCTCACAGGTGGGGCAAAGCAAAAGAAACTCTTTTATCTTTAGATTTTAAGGCAGCTTCTAAACCAAAAATGGAAACTGAATTATACACAAGAACCCTACACAGAAATGTCCTTTTCAGCATATACAAAAAGGAACCAAGAAGTAAAAGGTGCGCTTATAGGGAAAGATTTTGCCCCTGGGGACTGTGAGGTGGCAAACAAATTTGCAGGATGGGAAGCTGCACACTGATTTTCTTCCTAAAAGAAGTCACCCTAGTATACATTCTTAGATATTAACTCAGGGCTATCATGCTGCAGCAGGAAGGTGGTAGGACAGAAGAAGCTAAAAGTACAGTTTGGAGCATGGTAGGAGAAATGTCTGTTTGAACTGTAGCTCTTGCACACTGGAAGCACAATATTGGAGCCTCCAAAGACTATAGTAGAGGTTGTTCTAAATAGGTCTGGACAGTGCAGTGACATCAGGGCATCACCTCCCCCAGACACGCCACGAGCACTGTCTTCTTCCAGTGAAGGACACAGATCACTCTCCTCACTTAATCAGGGCTTCAGAGAAAGCTGATTCTGATTACAGGCCCTCTTCATGAATTAACCTATGGCATAACCAAAGCATGTCATTATGAGGGCAGACTGGTGTTAGGATAAGACAACAGTGACAATGTACAGCCTTCCTGGAATATGTATCAGGGAAGCTTTGAAAATCTGCATTATGATGGCACAGGGAGGGATGGGCTGTGCCTTATACAAATGATCTGGTTTTCAACAAGACAAAAAAGAAACACAGCTATATATGTCAAGCCAATGCACATTTAAGAGCAGCTGAGTCTTGGTCTGAAAAGCAGAGCTGTAATCTACTTGTTTCAGTTATACAATCCATATTTTATGACCAAATTGTGATCAAACACTATTATAACCATTGTTCTTGCAGATTTTACTTGTGAATGGTAGACACTGCTGTATCATCAGACAGCTGAGCCACAACACAAGACACATCCCTTTGCTGGCTGCACAGCATGATCAAGCTGTCTGAAGTAAAGAGGATACAAGTCCTGGGTTAAACCAGGTGGCAGGGATCTTTTGCTCTGGAACAAGGTCATCCTGAGTTAGCATGCACAGCTCTCATGGGAGCCAAGAGACAAGTTTCTCCTTTGCTTTTAGAACATATTTTTATTTCATTTCCCACTCTCATTTTCTCTCTTGAAGTCCTGTACATGGCTCAAATAATTTGGAAAACTGCTTGGGGAAAAAAAGAAGGGCAGACTGGAAGGAGTTGCTGAACTATGGAGGAATCCACGTGCTCTCCGTTTGTTTTAACTGAATCAAAAATTGAGTGTCGCAAATGCAACAAAAGGTAAATTCAAAAAAGTGTTTTTCTGTGCCTGAAAGTTTAAATGATTCTGTACTGCTACTCTCAGTTAACCAGAGTTTCAATGTATGAATGCCCCTTTTCTTAAAAGCAAACAATAACACAATGTTTTATCAGAACAAACACTAGCTCTAATATCTCAGATCTGCCAGTGAGAGACTGGTTGGCAAATAATTTTATTCTTGACTTCTCCTGAACACTGTACCCTCTTAGGCTGGGCTGTTAACACAACTGTGCTTCTTTTCTCCTAAAAAAATCTCCTTGCCTTATTCTACTTTCTTCCTCTGGCCACCTCTTGCTCTGTCCCCTACACAGCGAATCTCCCTCCAGACAGCCCTGCTGCTCATTGGAGTGAAACAGCCTCCCACCCCCCCTCCAAAAAACATCCTGGCAACACAAGGCACTGCAACTAGTCCAGAACTAGCACCAGGCTTTTACCTCCCACTCTAGCTTCTTCCTAACATGGAAAGTGAAGATTGAGCAAATAAAAACAATATCCCCCCTCATTGTCCCAAATAGGTTGTGAGCAACCAAAAGATAAGACTTCTAGCATAACACTCAGTATCAAGAAGTAAATGTTATCCACGAAGGAATAAAGCTCAGCTCTTATATCACTTAATGCCTTCCCTGAAGTCACAGATCTACCATGGACCAGGGAAGTCAAATCTAGTTTGCTCCGAGGGATGAAGACAAAGAGGCACAATACAGGCAGGACTCAACTTCCTATCGTGCCCTTTCATCTTTACCAATCCTTGTTTCTCATCTGACACATTTCTGCTATAGACTTCAGTACCTTTAATACCAGAGATTTGTGCAGGATTTTTCAGTGTCAAACCCACAGCAACAAAGAGTTCTAGACATTTCTGGGAAATCTTTTCCTATCCCACTCCACCACCCCTCCCAAACTCTCTTAACAGTGTCAGTTAAACAAAGCTGCATAAATCCAATATAAATCAGCTGGTTTGCTGTAATTCAGCTTAGAACTCTTTTAACATTATTGTGCTTCATCCTGCTCTAGCTCAGCCAAGCAGCAAGTAGTATCCTCTAATAAAACGACTTTTTTGTGAGGTGGTCGTAGAATATATCTGCATAACAAAGAACAAAAACAGTTGAATCCCTTCTTTTGGCAAATGATCAGCTAGGCAAGATACTTAGACTAACCAAGCAACATATACTAACACCACATGCTCAAGAGTATTCCTAATCATGCAAATTTGTTTGGCCCATTGACTGAGTTTCCGCAAGTGAACAATTAGTTTCTCCTCTATAAATTTTAATAAGCATAGGGCAAACCATCTATGCTGTAGCTGTTAGCTTTTTCCTCATCTCATTATTACAGAAAAATCCATTTGGAATTTGTCATCTTTCTCTGTATATCTTCAGAAGAAAATTGTTCTCCATATTCAGCAGCTTCCTTTTTTAATATATTGTCATAAACAAAAGCATATATTCATTCCTCCTCAGATTTCTCCATAGCACTTGAGAAAGTTTTGCTTGGCAGTTGTCATACTTCAGGATATGTTTCATAAGCAAATCACTCACCATTCAGCAGCTTTATGTGGATCTACTAAAAAAAGGAAGTGCTTGCTCCACTTTTCATCAACACACAGATGCAACCTCATTATAGGTCCAAGGATGAACAACTCTAGATGCATAAACTCATAACCAATTAGGATTATGGGGAGATCTTCTATACTTCAAAAATACAATTTGTGCAAGTAGCTAGGGAAAACTTCTCTGTAGTTATTGATTAAAGTGAGAATTTGATATTATTAATCTTACTGACTTTTTTCTACTAATTCTTGGCAATTTACTTGGGAATAAATAACTATGATCTTTTGGACAGTTCTTCTTCCAGCCTTCAACAAGATGTTCCTTTTCAGAAAAGCAGGTAAGTGTGGAAAGTGCATGCTCTATAGCCAGTACAAACCAAAAGTAGCAGAGGGAAACAAAGCCCAATGCAGGTATCTGAATCAAAGACAACTGAAGTAGTTTAAACTGCACCTGCAGCAAGTCAGCAGGAACCTCTTCACTGCCCTCTCACACACACTTGTTCTCTCAGCTGATCCCAGGACAGACAAAAATGACAGGTAACAAGACAGAAAGAGAAATTCCCTAATTTTGTCATGGTGGGGAGGAATTTGACGCACAAATACACAATATTGTGTAAGACCTTGGGTCTTCAACTGCTGTATTGGCATGAGGTTCCTGGTATCATTAGAGTGATTGCCACAGAGCCCTGCTGCCCGTTTTCCAAGGGGCCCACCACTGGCTTGTTGTGTATATCTGAAGGACTACTGCAATACCCAAAAGCAAAATTCTTTTTGCCATCTGCATTTAGCAAAAATTTTGCTTCTGATTTTTTATTCCTCCCCCTCAAGCCTTGTACCTCTGCAATGCTTGCCACCTTTCAGAAACACACAAAGCACTATCTGTCACAGCCAGCTGTTTCCTTCCTACACCTTCCCAGGAGAGCCCTGAATGGGGATTTTATTAGCTGGCTCAAAATGCAATAGGCCAGGTGTAGAGAGAATATGACAGCAGACACTCAGTAATTTAGAATAACAAACAAACAAATAATAAAAAAAATAAAAATCTGTGCTAATTTAGACTTGTGAAGAGAAGTTTATTGCTACTACTATATGGGTAGGAGGGGGTATCACAAAGAGACATGCAGCTGTGGCTCTATTATTCATCTAAAAAGGACCAGGAAATAAGTTTAGGCACTGGACCCTGATCATCCAGACTGTTTCCTAGCTGTTTTAACTATTTCAACTATACCTCTCCATCACTGTGCCCAAGTCCATCTAGAGATATAGCTCACTCCAGAGGTGATACAGATGAGACTTGACAGAATCAGGATTCTTTTCCCTACACAGCTGTTTGTTATTAACTCAGAAGGTTCATGACAAAGGAAAACTATTATTCTAGGCTTCTACATAATCTTTGACATGATATGAGAAAAATCACACAAGTTATTTCATAATAAAGCAGTCTTGGGAACACAGAGGAATCCTAAGGTTCAGGGACCACTTCACTGCAGATTTGGTAAATCTGGACATGAACTGTTAGATATCATACGACCTTGAGGTGAGCAACTAGTCCCTCTTATTCAGATCTGTAGATTTGGCATGTACACTCATATGCCATCAGGATGGATAATGATTACTCACCTGTAGAGATGCACATATTAAGCCTGAGCTCCACCTCTAAGGCTTTATACTCTGGAAAACATTTGAAGTTTTGAAATAGAATCCAAATAGCCCTGAGGCTATTAATTTTCCTTTCAAGGTGTAGCAAATTTATACTAAGGCTGCTTCTTGAAAGACCATTTTTGACCCAATGGCCCATAATGGCTTCTTCAAAGCAAGCTACAGTCTATCAGTCAACTTCTGTTTAATTCACAGATCATTGATACAATGGAATTTAACAGCTGCTCAAGAGCTATTATGGTCTTTCTTGTCATTCTAGTTGTCAAGGTTGTACAACAAATGTCAAAAATCTTCAAGAATAATTTTAATTGATATTTACTGACCATACTGGAGAAGTAAGCCTTTATGCTCTAGCTTTTTCTCCAAAGGGTGAAGCAAAAATGCCTTACAACCTGGGTATTAGAGCTGCCAGAACAAATTGGTTAACGCAGTAAACATCAGATATATTCTTAAGCTGTAAGAGCTTAACAGCATATTTACTCAATAAATCCCTGCTCTTCCTTTCACTCCTATGAAATGAAACTAGCTAAACATCAAAAAGAAGTTAAAAAGGGAATACCTTTTATTAAGACTTTTACTATATATCTAGTTTTTACAATAAACACTCAAAATACTTTTTGTAAAAAAAAAAAAAAAGGCGCCTCTATTTTCTTTACTAAAAAAAACAGAGGGATAGGAGGGAGAGGCAAAGATGCATTAGACAAGTGGCTAACAACACTCACAAAAGAAATGCTTCCACACCTTTCTTTAAAACAAACAAACAAACACCCCAATCCTGCTGCTTCCCTAGAAGTGTCCTAATCACTAGACTCTTGGCTAGGAGTTTGCTAAAACTGATACACCAATTGGAACACCATACTTGGAGTCAAGGGGGAAAAATTGCAAATAAACAGTACTCTGTCCTGTAATGCTCTTAAGGGATGAGCTTACATGTATGTGCATACATTGGTAACCCCATCTGTACTCTGTAGAGGAGGAAAAGGAAGACAACAGGTAATTTGTGTTTCAATATTTTCTCAAAAGAGTTCCGTATGCCATGCAATATATATCAAATGGCAAAGAGCAGCTAACCTAGGTCTTTCCACTTCCAGGAAACAGTTTCCCACAGAGTGACAAGGCTTTTTTTTTTTTTTTTCCCTGTCCCAATGGGTTTGGAGATGTGCAGAAAAGAATTAGAAAGGAAGAATTGCTACTAAAGCAGCATTCAGGTAAAGGGTAGGGATCCATTTTCATTCCCTCAGACAGAAGATGACAATACATACCAATTTACTAAATAGTAGGAGTGATATCATCCACCTCCTCCACACCTCTTTCAGTAGATGCCTGTTAAAGTAAGAGAACTCTAAACTAAAGGTTTTGGGAAGTGGGACTTGGTAGTTTGCATACAAATCATCACACTTGCTCCCTCAGGTGTGTATGTAGCACAGAAGGGCTGAGACATAAGGGCTGATCCCAACTCCTGAGGTTTCAATTTGCTAGCAAAAGGCAGCTGTATGTCCAGCGTGCTAATTCTAAGTCTCTCTAAGAGGCACCATGGGCTCTGTGCACCCTACTCGAAAGTAGAAAACCCTGTCCATTCACCTATCTGGGCATCCACCACAGAGCTCTAGACTATAAATTCAGAGCTGAGAAGAGAATATGCTGAATTTTCAAGTATATTAGTGACTTATTTGATTTAACCCTCAGTTTCTTTGTGAAGAAATGAAAATTTGGAAGTTCAAGTCACTGCTTGGAGATAGCATCCCTTGCAGAAAAACTGAAGATTCATTAGGTAGATAGACCAATTTATTAGGAGGAAATTTCAAGCTCAGTCAACATTGTCAAGAGGAGAACTTAGAAGAATGAAATTAATTTGAGGCAGAAGAAAAGAAAGGGGAAAATTTAGAGATTAGAAAGGCCAAATACAGAAAGGCATTATGCACTCTTGATACAAAGGAGTAACTGATAAATTTAAATAAAAATAAATTCTTAAAGCTAACATTTCTCTGGTTTAAAGGTCACCCATATTCTATATAGTACTAGGAAAGACAACCAACCCGCTTCAAAAGTTGTCACTTAAAAATAATGTGTCTCAGCTCAGAAATAATCTTCTGAAATACAGAAATTAATAAAAGAAAACTGATCTTTTCAGTATAAATTCACAAGGTGAAATTAATAAGGAGTAATAGCTGAAGACAGAGTAAAAACTTAGTATTTGCAAGCCTGTGCACAGATGGATTGAAGTACCATATAACAGTAGTGATTATATCAGAGTAATCAGTAAAACATGTTAACAGAAATCACTGTAAGAAACTGCAAAATGTCTGTGGCTTTCAAGTCTATGAAATTTGGGACTTCAAAACAAGCTGGACTCCCATTTTTTGGCTGATTTTTTTTTTTTTTTTTTAGCATTTTTTGGTGTTGGTTTTGGTGGTTATTTTTTTGTTTGTTTTTTTTGTTGTTTTTTTGTTTTTGTTTTTGTTTGTTTAGGGATTTGTTGTTGTTGTTTTGTTTTGGGTTTTTTTGAGATGAACTTTTATACCCCTGCAAAATTAATAGGATGTCCCAAATTTAAATCCCACTTTTCTCTAAAGGAGCAACTGTCTAGTAGGAATCCAGGGTTTTCCTACCAACCCTTTGTCCCGCACTAGCCACCACACTCAACAGCCAGGCAACAGCCTTGATTAAGTTATTTGTATTCCATAGAGGTTTACTACTGCCTGGGCTCACTCTGCAGTCCTCTAACCCCGATCGGGAACAGCTGAACAACTGAAAATAGTTGTTATATACCGTTAAGATATAATGATTACCTTAAGAGCACAGAACAGCAAAACACATTTAACTTGAGCAGCAAAGCTTTGACCTCACCCTTCATTACACCAGTCTACCAGAAACAGCCAAGTGGGTTTGTGGAGTGAGCTCTGATAGACAGAAATCCTCAACAGGACACAGAATCCTAAACTCTCCCTTTTGGCTCACTCCTGGCTTTCAGAGATGCCTACGAACTGAAAATATTTCATTAAGGTTTTATAACATGAATCAGTACCTGAATGTATAAAACTTGGGCTGGAGAAAACAAGACAGCAGCAAGAATAAGTTTCTCCCTGAACAAATGGAAGCAGGGCTGGGCACTATATACTACAAATGAGACAAAGCACCTGTGCAGCTGCCTAGGACTTACCGTGGTTTGTAAAGCTGACTTTCCAGAGCTGCACCCTTCCCTCATAAGAATTTCCTGTCCAACTCAACCAGGTTAGAAATATTTCTAGGTCAGTTCTGCCACTTCTATTTTCTGCATCATTGTAGGTAACGTGGCTGAGGATCATCATAAACACAAGTAAGTGCAGCTGAGGAAGAGACTTTTTTATTTAAAGAAGCGAGTAAAGAACTGCTCAGTTTTCTGATACAAGAATGATAAAAATGTAGTTCTCTCTCCTGCTGCTTACTTAAATTCTCTTAGGGTGAGCCTGTAAATGAAGTTTAATCAGTAAAACAAGGAAATATGGTGGTTAGATGAAATGGATGAGTAAGAGAGTGTCACTTTTATGCAGTTCTGTGTTTAACTAGTTTGAAAATACAAATCTAAAATGACTTCCAAAATGCCTTTTTTCCTTATTCCTTTCATTTTTAAGCAGATAAAATAATGAACTAATACTATTTAAACTCCAAATACATTCAGGGCAACGGCTAATTCTGTAACCAATTAAAGGAAACTCTGGGGCAGAGAGTAGAGTTTGGAAATCAGTAATCATGAAAAATACATTGTTAGGTTTCCCTGTGATACTTTCCAAAAGAACTTTCACATATGTTATTGGGCTCATTATTTCTTAAACACTACAGATATTAGCATCAGCATGATACCTCCATTCATACATCTTCCTTTTTTTTCTGTCTATTCCTTCTCTAAACTTGCTATCTTATTCAAAGCAAAGTTCTCACACTTAAGAAAAAAAAAATCCTTCTCTTGTCAGCAAAGCACTCTCATTCTCTTCCTTCAAATCCCTCCATATAACCTACATTTCTTCAAGACTGACAGTAGTGCTCTAAATGCTGTCAGTATCACACCCTATCTTGCAATTTTACTCTTATCCTGTCTATCATATTCTTCTAAAATCAGATTCTAAATTGCCTGGGGCTTAAAGTTGCCTCTCTCATTTATCTCGAGACATTCAAAGAGCCAAGCATTTCCCACCCCAACTGGTTAATTTGTAGGACCTGTGGGACCACTTTATGGCAGCTAGAACAGCTGAGGTTACTATTACCCATGAACTAGGAATCAGCTGAGCACATAATATTCCAGCTCCATGTTTTCCACACCAGTGGACTACATCACTGGCATAGAACTGGTTATATGGCATTTGCAAAGCAGACCACGGTCAGCTTGTGGTGTTCATTTTCAGAAAGCTATCTTGACAGACTTGTGAATCTGCTTTACTTCCACTTTTGTAAGCTAACATTAAAAAAAAAAAAAAAAATCCAGTGACTTTTAATTATGAATCTCACATATATGATAATGCCCTTAAACTTATACAGTAATCTGAAAAGTAAAAATGACAATCATAAAGTCCCAACAGCAAAGTATCTAAGCATGACAAGTGAACTGTGGAAAACAAGATGCTCTGTGATAAATTGTGGAGAGTTTTTGGAAGAAAGAGGACATGGGCTGTGTGCTGTGAACAAGCCAGAGCTTGATGTGACTGAGGTGTAGGCCAGGACCTGCACGGAGGGTTGTCTGGAGACACCAAAGACAGAAAGGAAGTCGCTTAAGTAAACAGAAGCTGGTCTGTCCTCAACCCAGGCTGCAGAAGAGGCGCTGTCATCACTGCGCATGAGCAGCTCGTGGACAGTGCCCTGCAGCCAATCACCATGGGGGTGGGGAACGCGTGACTGCAGGAAATAACCAATCATACCCTGTGCTTGTCGTGTGAACACTAAGTAAAGAGTATATAAGGGTTGTTAAAACGCATATTGGAAGACATTGATATTCATTGATGTGTTGTTAAAACGTTCATTAAAGGGCATTGATGTTAAACTCATATTGAGCCGGATTCTCTGTCCTCGCTGGTCTGCCCGTCGCACTCAAAGAGACTTACTGTGCCCAAGTTTTTCATTCTCCACAATAAATGGGTAGTGCATGTTAACTTGACAATAGCAGAGTATAGCAAAGACTACATATTCAAGACTAAATATAAAACGGGTGACTACAGACAAAAAAAGAGACAAAATTCAATCCTGATGTTTAATACAATAAATGTTAAACTTTTCAATAAATAAAGAAAAACTTTTATTTCTTACTAATGATATGAAGTTAATGGAACTTCTCCCTATCAAAATATTAAACCTAACTCACCCCAGGAGTCCTGACTATTTGAAACATACATCTTTCTCTACTGCCTTTGAAGTATCAGTATATACCAATAAGCTTTATAATTGACTCTTTTTTTAAATATAGAAAGTCTTCATAAACATAAAATGAGCCAATTTAGAACTTGGATGGTCTTTGCACTGAAGTGCTGATGAGATAAAAAGCATATCTGAAACACAGAAAGCATAGGTTTTTAGAGACAGTACCTCTAAGAAACTATACAAATCATTTTTGCTTAGTGATTTTCTATTTCAAGGATGGAAAAGCCATTTCACAAAGGCTTATTGTTTCCATAAGCCAGGGTATAACAAAGGCCTTGGTCTGCTTTTGTAGCAAAATAGCTACAATCAGCTGAGCCACAGGAGCAAGCAAAAGCATCCTTTAATCATGCTGCAGTGTTCTTGTCATTGCAATGTGGAGATGTTCAGACTAGTTGTAAGCAGCAATAGCCACGTTGCTCTTAACATATCCTGGTGGAAGAACCACAGAGCTCTGTGGTGCACAAGTGAGAATCCATTCCCTTTGCCGTGCCCTTAACCAGGTCTCTCCTGCAGGGACTTGCAAGGAAGGGGGACAGAAGCCCTCTCATCAGCACTGCTGGGAGGACTCCGGACCAGAAAGTTATGAGCATTGTATGACACTGAGATGGTACATGTAAAATGGGAACCTAAATCTGGTTTACAGTTCTCATAAATTGGAATTCAGAAGAATCCATTGTTTGGCATCAAAAGAAAAACACACACCAAAGCACAAATTAGAGGCTAAAGGCCATCATTTCTTTCAATTAAAAAGCACAGCAGAGGCAACAAGAAAAAAAAAAAAAAAGAGATAATTGGTACATGCTGTTTGGAGTAGCCGGAACACTATGCATAGCAGCGAGGATGGCTGTCTCCAAGTAACTGGGCAGCTCAATGCAGCAGCAGCCCATTGCCAGACAAGCAGAACATGCACACCCCGATTTCCAGCTCTGTGCTCATACTCTGCCTCACAGAAGAGGAGATTTTAAAGTCTCAGCTCTCCAAAACTGCAAGCTCTGAATCCCAAATCTATTCACAGCCATGCTCTAACACAGATTACCTGCCCTGTGGTGGCTGAGCACACACTGGCAAACCACAAGTGCAAAAATACTGGGATACCTTGGAAGCTGGTCCAAAGAATACAAACTCATTATCATTTTCCCACAGATCCCAATACCTGTAAGGGACACTTCAAAAAGCATCTAAAACATGGATCAGTATTTGAAGCTCGGTATGCCCTTGGGATTATCTTGCTTTCTTGTACTCGTCTACTCTTTTTAATCGTGTACTCTAAGCAAAGCTTCATTTCTACAACATGGGGGTTTCAGCTCCTTGCTATATTGGAGAGTTATGAAACTGCAAGGCAATTTTAATAGAAATACTGTACTGTCACATAGAGGTAAGGAAAAGAGCTAATCATGACACTACATCTGTGATGAAAAGTTACTGATCCTGAAAGAGAAAATGAGTAAATAAAGTTACGGTTTAACATTCTCTTTGATCTATGTATGACTTCGCCATTTAATTTGCTTAAGCTTGAAAAAGGTGGACAAGGAAGAGAAGGTTTTATGAGAGAAATGGTTTCACAGCAATCCAACTTCACTCGAGACTTCTGAAAAAGCATTAACTTATATACTACAAATCTGCCTCTCTTTTAGGCTTTTTCATGCTACAGTTTAACAAAAGTGAAAAAAGATATTTTATATTTATATGGCACTTGAACTGCTTAGATCATCATGCTATACAGTAAATGTATCTCACTAAAGGTGAGAACCCTTTGGATAAAATTACTAATTAAAAACTCTACAACTGCAAAATTTACACTTAAAATTAGCTTTGTATTTAGGACTTTTGAAACAAACATATAATGGATGTGATATGGACTGATATGGAAAAACGGTAGTGTGGACTCATTGAGGCATACTGCAAACATTGCAGATCTGGACAGCACATAATGCTGTTCAGAGTATTTTCAGTGTTGTGTTGAGCAAAAGAACACACTGTAACTTCACAAATAGCCCACGGGTCAGAAGGAGCTGGATGTCTGTCCATGAAAGCACTGGGGTGACCCCATTTCATTTCTTTCACCCAAGCCTCTGCAAAGAACAGAGGGATTTGGGCTCAAGACCAAGGTCCTCCCAGCTTCTCCAGCATGCCACCCTCACACACAGACCCTGGCAACAACCATGTTTCTCACCGCTTCACCACTCTCCCTGAGTGCTGGTCAGGACCACAAACAAGGTTGTTTTTTTGCCCAAAAGACCTTGAGAAGTCACCATGGGCTGGGTGTTCTTGTTTTCTCCTTACTAGTTTCCTTCAATTTGGCTAACTTGTTCCTCAAGGCAAGTGGGATAAATTTGGTGTAGTACAGGAAATGTCCACTGCACAGTCTACCCTGACACTGTCCCATCATCACGTACCAGCTGCCCCCAGCACTTTGCAGACACAATAACTCTGCAGCTGTGGTGCTTTGCTCTCTTTTACTGTACATCTTTACAGAGGAAATCACTAACCTGATCTGCTCAACTGTTTCTTTAAATATCCTTTCTACAGCCTAATGCCAGCACAAATGTTGTTATGAACGTTAGGGAGTTATAATTTGATCCCCAAAGCCCCACGATCCCTTTTCCTCCTTCAGCCTTTCTGACCAAGAGTGTATCACAAGGAGTATTGTCTGCAGTTTTTTCAGAGGAGCCAGTAAAAGCCAGTCCCATGGTCACATTAAAGGTCCCAGGGTGTCTCTTGTTAGAAGAGAATAGGGATTTTTTTGTGCTTTCTTCAGCCAAGAGCTCTCCTCCCAGGGCAATGTACTAAGTACCTGCCAGCTGTCTTCCATCTAGCAGAGGGAGCTGAATGCTTTTTTGTAATGAAGGCCACTATGTACATCTAAGCTATTAATTCAAAGACAAACAGGCACTTCTTTGATGGAAAGATGTGAGTCTGCAAGCTAGAAATGGGTTAATAAATGTGAAAATTAATCTTCTAAGGATAATGCACCAGTGTCAAGTAGCAAAACAGCCAAAGCACAGTTCTGACATCTCCTCTGGACACACAATATTCCCATAAAATCTGGGCAGAGGAGAAACATTTGATGTCTGGCCCTGCCATTTATATTTTTAGAAGGCTACACAACAATACTCTGACACCCCCTGAGGTATCTAATGGTTCAACAGTCCTGTACAGCCAGGTTCTGCCTCCTTTCTAAGGCGCACAAATCCGTAAACCTTCAGTGACCTGTAGTGTCAGTATGTTCCTGCCTGCAGCCCTTTTTTTCTGCTGTGTTAGAAAGCCTGATGAGACTGCTTATTGAATTTCTTCCTTTCAACATCAAAGATCTTAGCCATGCTCTCCAATTATTTAATAGATTCTGCTACAGTGGAGATCACTGATTCATTTTCACTAGAGATATCCAGTCATTGTAAAGAGCAATTATATATAATAACAGCCTAGCAGTTCTCAAATGTTCTTTTATCAAACGCACAGTCCAGTGATTATCGAAATAGGCAATCATCTGATATCGATAATAAAACTTAATGTCTTTGGTGTTGGTTTTACCAAAACATCAGCAGTTTTGCTCTGCAGACCCCGACACTCAAAATGCAGCAGGGCTGTTCAGACTGCCTTTTGCTTTAACTGTTATGTTTATTTCATGGCCATTCCTTTTAAGCCTTGCAGAAAGGTGTCTCTGATTTGGATTTTTTTGCTGCTCAGCAGTGCTGTCTGGAGGAACAACACGGGGAGATGGGAGATGCTGACTTCTGAAGCTGGCTCTGTCACCAGGCAGCCTGAAGCAAGATGTTTTGTGTCAGTCTTCCCATCTGTAAAACTTTCCTACTTAACTGCACACAGGGGCTGAAGATCAGTTTGTTAATGGATGTGCATTAGCACTGTGCACAGCCCTTTGAACATATAATATGTCCTAAAAATACTAACCCTTTTTGCCCTTATTCACAGATTACTTTCCAGATCTACAGATTAAAGCATTATTTTTCTAAAACTTTCGCTGAAATAAAACCTCAGTGATAGCTACTTACTGAGCCCTGTCTCTCAATGGCTCCAAGGTAGCAAGTCCTCTGCTTGAAGTAAAAACTTTTCCTAACCATTTTACAATTGTGATAATACTAAAAGCAAAATTAGACTACTGAGGTTTGTAGGGCTTGCTTGACCATGAAGCCTAATTTGTGAAGAGCAAAATGAGAGCACCCACCTTCTACAGCTTGGTTTTGAACCCAGACGTCTGACAAAGACTGCAGAGATGAAGATAATAAGAGTCTTGAGCAAGTTTTTTATCTTCATTAATAGAAGGCAGAAGTATGCTAGTTCCCTGCTCTAGAAAGCTATTATGTGCCACATAGAATTTTCATACATTTTAAATAATCCTTAATTTAATAAGACAACATGGTCCTTTATCTTTTATACCCTGTTCTTTCTTATATGTAGGGCTACAACAGATACAAGTTTCCCTTGACATGTTCTCTTCTTCTGCCTTAAAAATGAGATCCAGGCAGACTGTGGTCATTTGTCTGCTGTGTAGGACACAAGCGTGGTTCCCACTGGACCAGGGACTGGAGTCGTCTCAGATCCTGCCCACAGCATGTACATAGACAAATCCTAGGGGCCATATGCCATTAGGATGACAAGTTTTTATATGAAATAAATTTACCTAGGGCTCTTCAACTACCTAGAGCAGGTACCACTCATTCCCTGGATCTGACAACTGCTAGATGTCTGCCTTCAGGATTTCCCAAGCAGAAGCCTTAAGGACACAATCTGACTGGGAGGCATTAAGTGCACATGTTAGCAAGGAATAAAGAAAAAGAGCTCTTCTGGGAAAAGTGGCTGGGTGAGTGCATTTATTCCAATACATTCATTCTGATTGTGCACTCAGACTAAAGCCCCAGAGCACCACACAGTCTGCATGCTGAGCTATCCTCTGGCTTTGAGGTGAAACAGGTCTAACCTTTCATGAAGGCAAGTAACCTGGGCATGTCATGGGGGGCCTGATTCACACTGTTCTGCCTCTAATGGCAGCTAGGCTGTAGGGGGAGATTCAAGAACACAATGTGCCTGGCAAGATCATGGAGCAGATCCTCCTGGAAACTATGCTAAGGCACATGGAAAATAAGGAGGCCACTGGTGGCAGCCAACATGGCTTCACTAAGGGTAAATCATGCCTGACAAGACTAGTTGGCCTTCCACAATGGGGTTACAGCATTGGTGGATAAGGGAAGAGCAACGAATGTCATATACCTGAACTTGTGCAAAGCATTTGACACTAACCTACACAACATCCTTCTCTCTAAATTGGAGGGACATGGATTTGACAGATGAACCACTTTGTGGATAAGGAATTAGCTAGATGGCCACGTGTAAATAGTTGCAGTCAATGACTCAATGTCCAAGTGCTGACTAGCATTGAGTGGTGTTCCCCAAGAGTTGGTATTGGGACTGGCACCATTTAACATCTTTTTCAGCAACATGGGCAGAAGGTTTGAGTGCACCTTCAGCAAGTTTGCGGATGACACCAAGCAGTGTGGTGCAGTCGACACACTGAAGGGAAGGGGTGCCATCCAGAGGGATTTTCACAGGCTTGAGAAATGGGCCCATGCAAACCTCATGAAGTTTAACAAGGCCAAGTGCATGGTCCTGCATATGGGTTGGGGCAATTCCAAGCAGAAATACAGGCTGAGCAGAGAATGGATTGAGAGCATCCCTGAGGAGAAAGACTTGTGGGTGTTGGTTGATGAAAAGCTCAACGTGACCCAGCAATGCACACTTACAGCCCAGAAAGCCAACCGTATCCTGGGCTACAGCAAAAGGAGCATGGCCAGCAGTTCAAGGGAGGTGATTCTCCCTCTCTGCTCTCATGATACCCCACATGCAGTTCTGTGTTCAGCTCTGAGGCCCCCTAATATAAGAAGGATGTGGATCTGCTAGATTGATTTCAGAGGAGAGCCATGAAGATGATCAGAGGACTGGAGCACCTCTCCTATGAAGACAGGC
Organism: Nesoenas mayeri; assembly: GCF_963082525.1. Taxonomy (NCBI): domain Eukaryota; kingdom Metazoa; phylum Chordata; class Aves; order Columbiformes; family Columbidae; genus Nesoenas; species Nesoenas mayeri. Next base: position 131,013,711 of record NC_137541.1, read on the forward strand.
TGAGAGTTGTGTTTTTTCAGCCTGGTGAGGAGAAGCCTCCAGGGAAATCTTACAGCAGCCTTCCAGTACCTAAAACGGACCTACAAGAAAGCTGGAAAGGAATTTTTTAACAAGGGCATGTAGCGATAGGACAAGGGATAGCAGCTTTAAACTGAATGGGGGTAGATTTAGATTAAATATAAGGAAGAAATTCTTCACTATGAGGGTGACGAGGCACTGGAATATGTTGCGCAGAGCTGTGGATTTCTCATCTCTGCAAGTGTTCAAGGCCAGGCTGGACAGGGGTTTGAGCAACTTGGTCTAGTAGAAGGTGTCCCTGCCCATGGCAGCAGGTTGGAACTAGATGATTTTTAAGGTCCCTTCCAACCCAGACCATTCTAGGTTGCTGTGATAAAATGGCTCTACAATTTTCATACAAATTTCAATCCCACAGACCAAGGAGACTATATGTATAACCATCAGACACGAATCCCTGTGGTGGGACACTGTATGGGGCCAGTGTCTGTGGGACTTCAGGAACTCTGCTGTGCTGCTAGCTGAAGCACTCCTAGCTGCCATTTCAGCTCTGTCACCCCTAGTTTTAACAGAGTAACTGGTCTAGTTTACCTATCACTATAGACTGCTCCAGCTCTGCCTCTTAATTGGAATTCATATCCTGCAAAAGCTAGAGCCTGCAGCTAAGAGATACAGCAAATTTTTCAGCTTTAACCAGCATAATCTGAGCTGGTTTTAATGGTGCCTGTTTCCCACTCCTCCCCAGTCACGCACAAGCTCTCTCTGTGGGCACAGTGGAGCAGCCACAGCAGCTGTGAGGGCAGCTGGGGGTGGAAAGGAATTTTGCTTGTCTACACAGTCTCTCTACTTCATATTCTAAATCTACATCCATTTTTTTTCTTTGCCAGGCAGCTGTGAGGCTTTGTTAATACACCACATGAAATCTGTTTTCATCTAGCATTCAAAACATGACTGTAAATGGGTTATTGTTGTCATACTTTTAGATTACTTTAACTTTAGGAGCACTGCTTTTTTCCTGCTTATTTTTCCTGGCAACACACACTACTTCTCTTCCCTGTAAGGTGAAAGATGTATAGACTGCTAGTTGTCAGGGCTTGCAAGTCGCTATTTAAAAGCAGATATTTTTTGTCAGCATTTTTATTTGTGAAGCTTCTATGACAGATTTGGAAATTGAAGCCCTTGATTTATCTCCAGGCTGAAAACTAGACAGAGGCAAGGACACCGTGAGCCTTAGGAATGAAATTACAAACATGTCATTACCTCCTTTAATCTGCTCTTGTTTCTGTGAAATTATTCCAGACAACCCCAAAAATCCATGCACTCTTACAAAAAAAAAAAAAAAAAAAAAGAAATCCTCTTTTCAAGCTATTTTCCACCCATGTAGTTTGAGGCCACTCACTGTTCACTTGTATAAAAAACAAAGGCTAGTAAATATACTGCTTTTAACATATCTAGGAAGAGAAGCCAACAGACTCAACCAACATAAATAACAGTCATCACCCCATACCACCCCCCCCGCTTCCTTTTTTTCCTTTATTAAATCTTGTTTGGCTCACAGGAGAAAACAGTTTGATGGTGAGTCACACTTGCCCTCGGTTCAGGCCACATTTGGCATAACATAACATCACATCTGGCACACTGAAACCATGACTGACAGCAACTGATCAAGATTCGCATGATGGGAGTAACGGGTTATTTCAAAGCAGCAGTGAGGGGCATCAGAGGAGATATAGTGAGAAAGCGGCAGAAAGCCCAACTCCCTGTTGCCTGCTCGAGCATTTCTATTAGCTCTTGTTTGTCCACTGCATGATAATCCTACACAGAAATTAAAATTAGTTTAGTTTACATGTTAGTTAGTTTAGTTACATGTATTAGTTTATGTTGTTAGCCATGTGACAATATCCATGGACAACTGAAGAGGATGTGCTATGATGAGAAAGGTTTGAATGGGGGTGCAAATTGTTGTATAAAGTATAGTCCCTTTTCTGAGCCAGGCCCTAAGCTTATGCTGGCACTAGCAGTAACCCCTAAGATCAGCACCAAGTAGAAATTTGCAGTTGCCTGAGCTGAGCATATAAAACTTGTTTCTCAGCAGGCTGGTGTGTTTCCCATGTGAGAAGTGCCCTGGTCACCCTTAAACTATTCACCACTGAGATGGCCATACAATGCCAAGAGAGAATGCTGAGGTGGAGAACAAGTGACAGATCTCATTTTGCCCCAAAAATCAGGCAGAAAATTGCACTAACAGCACCTTCACATCACAGGCCTAAATGGGTAAAGAAATCACCTGATGTGGAGGAGATCTCATTTTACTTCAGATGTGGCAGAAGGCAGCTATACCTGAGGCAATTCAAGTCTACATCTTCTAGAACCTGTGCAGCTACCACATAACTAAACTGAAAGCCGTGCTGGGTAGGAGAAGGAGCATTGTGTTTTCCTTCTCCTTTTTCATGTGATTTGACTTCAAAGAATAATGGGTTAGGTTCCTAGCAGTTAACCACAAGAGTTATTCTCATTATCATAGACCCAGTAAAGTTGTAATCTTATTCTTCCAAGAGCTGACAGTGGTGACAAACAAACCCTGAAGCAAACATCGGTGTTTCTGCAGCCATATCACTGTAAAGGAAAGCAGTCATGGCAGAACTGAAAACACAGACACTAGGGACCACACAACCCCATTACCCTTCCTGGTAAATCTGCAGTTTGACCTGATTTCTGGAAGAAGTTCAGGTAAAAGGTTCCAGTACTGGGCCCAAATGAATAGCTAATTTATTATAGGCTCAGCTAATTTGGCAAAGCTCCAGAGAAGGGTGGAATTTCAGACATATCTCTTCTGTAAGCATCTTCTGCTAACACTCCACATTGACTTGAAATGCCTTTGTCTTCAGAGGGCTGAGAATCCATGTCCCAGAAACCCAGATCTGTCCATGTAGATTTAACATAAAGCTCTGGTCTCTTTTCTGGCAGGTAGGCACAAAAAGGTTAGATATCAAAACACATAACTTTAATCCTTAAACCCATTTACCAGTCCAACTCTCTTCTCTCTGTGACATGAATCCACTACCCACCCTTTATCACAGGCCTCCTGTGAAAATAAAAGCAGTAATCCCTAAGAAAATTTGGATGCTGCACTGAATGCAGGTTATTTATACACACTGCCATGTTGTTCAGCTGCTGTTGTCTGTCTTCAGGTGTGCTATCCCAGAGAGCTGGAAGTGGGGCAAAAGCCCATTTGTCAAGAGTGGACAGAGTAAAAAGAAACTGAAAGAGGAAAAAAAAAAAATCCACCCAAGTTCCAGTACTGACAGAAAAGCAGAAGAAAGACAGGAGAGAGATCAGGCTTTCACATTGTAGAAGGCTGTAACAAATAGCAATTGAAAAGGAGCAGACTGCCTGCAGAGGTAAGAAATAAACAACTGCTTCTCCTCCCCTTTCCCTCCCACACCTGCTAAAGAATCAATGAAAAGGGCAACAGCTGGAGTCAATGACAGTCAGGTACCAGACAACACCACAGAAAAGGTAAAGCCACCCATCCCTATCAGAAAAGCCAGTCGGATGAGCAAGTGATGGGTAAAGCCTGTGTGGAGGGAAGGCAGGACTGGGCATTACCAGAGAAAAGAAATTATGCCCCAACTGAATTGCTCACCCTTTAAAAAACTATCACTGCTATCAGTAGGTCAAGCTTATTTTGGGAATTCAAATCTGTGATGCAATCATCAGGAAAAAAAATATATTGTTAATCATCAAGGATTAACAAAAGTCACATTGTCATTAGCCAATGGGGCTTTCTTTATGATGTTTTCATTACTTAAGATGGAAGTTACCTTCCCACATAAGATCTGTCTGTGATGAATGTATCCATTTGCTTCATAAATTGACCAAAATAAAGCAGAATTCTGACTGTAATTTACTGTTTCAATCTTTCACTTATGGCATAGTCTTTATTGCATAATATGTATAGTTTTGCATATTAGCTATGTAGTGGTGTTTTACTATGGGCACATAATTTCACCATTTATAAGGTATTTCATATTATTTAGGAACAGGTACATTTAAAACACATGGTTACATAATCTCTATTTTGGAAAATAATCTTTTGAGAAAATACATCAGACTGTCATTTTGGTGCTTGGTGCTAAAATTCTATCTCGATCTGCTTAAATGTGTGGGTTACGAGTGCAGTAGAACTACTCTCATGCAAGATGAGAACCAAGTCCACAGTATGGGAAGATGACTAAATCTCAGATTTTTTGTGTTCTAGAACTTGTGATTGACAGACTACCTTATAACTCTTCCTCTTTTTTCTTCACTTTAAGAATATCTAATGAAATTAATCATAGTGTGAAGGAGACAGTTTGAAACCTGTTAAGAGTTATGTACGTCAGTGAAAGCTTTATAACTCACTTGGACTAATTTGCTACTGGCAAATATATCACTGTCATACACTTCTGTAAACTTTGCATTTGCAATGTTTTGAACTAACCATACAAGCTGAAGCATTAGTTTTAAAGTCTAAAGGACTGATAGAAGTGTTGGTGCAAGGCCTCTAACTGGGCAGTAGCCCCAATAAAGATGTGTTACTATACTTCTGTGACTTGTAATATAATATGTTTAGTCCATATCAGAGACACAGACAGAGTAGCACAAAGTAATTTGACTCTTTCTAAATAAAGCAAGGAACAGCTGAAGTGGAAAAAAAGAGAAATTGGTCAGACTCAGACTCTGTGCAACCAGGTTGTGCATTAGTATCAGCCAATATTTTGAAATCATAACATTATTATTAATTCACATATTAATGTATCTTTCTGTGATGGATAAAGATGGTGTCATTATGCTATACCCAGGCTATCCAAAACATTTATAGAAGCAGCAAAAGTTAAATTAAAGTCTCCAATAGTTTTTGCCACTTCAATACCTGTCACTACTGTCAGTTCCCTGTAAGTTATTGATTTCTCTTTGAAACAACTACCAGGAACAATATATACACTATTAAAACTCCTGCTTTAAAGAAAAACCTTAATTACGACCTCTTATTCTCTTGAGTCAAGATATTGACACATCTGATCGTCACACAGCCCGTCTGTTTCCAAAGTTGTTTTACTTTATTTTGCTGAAGGTGCAGTAGACATTACAAAAGGAGATGAGTTGTCCTATGGAGGACACACTTTTATCTAGTGTCAGGATTCAGAGATACCTGCTTATTTCCAGCCTAGGTACTGCAGTTTTAGCTCTGTCAGGTAGCTGAATTTGGATTATTAGCAAGTTCAGTAGATATTGCTGAATGCAGCCTCTTTCTATACCAGTGGGTATCATAGGCATTTACTTTTCTGATACCACCTAACACAAGTGCAAATCTAATGGGATTTATAATCTATGTTAAACTAATAGTAACAGGCAACAGCTAATTTTTAACATGGCAACCTTTAAAGTACTTTTAAAAAGTACTTTAAGTATTACCTCAATTTCAGAGATGGAAAACATAGGATAGATACCAGACTTGCCCAAAAAACTGTAAAACCTATGTATCCTAATACTGGGTTTGCTCCTCTCAGTTGAAGGGCTTTGAGAAGAAAACACCCCCTAAAGTAACTTCTGCCCCCCAAGTATGTTCATAACAGAATGTATTTGCAAACACAGAGAATCAGGCAAAAGGATTTTTCAAAGATGCCTAGCAATTTGATTAAATATATTTAAAGATATCACTACATAGATCTCAAATACATTCCAAGATCACATCAGATGCAGATCTGTAACTGAGGCAATTCTTAGCCTCATCCATCACAGCTCAAGTCCCATCTGATATGCTGTTTTGGAATATGCATTTTGTCTTTGTGAATAGACTTTCTAATTCATTACAGTAGGAAGTGATAGGAAGTGGTAGGAAACCCAAGTATTTCCAAAATCAACCAAACCCCAAACAAAGCCAAAATAAACAAACAAAAATAAAACTTTGTATGCCATTTAAACCCTTCTTTCTGGAGAGTTTTCTTGTTTTTTTTGAGTATCATATCTTTCCTAAACAATTTACCTGGTACAAATAAATTTAGGAAAGAATAAGGAATACTAAGATGCTAGGTACTGACCTCAAGATTTTTAAATGATTTTATTAGTATTTTTTTATCAGTTCATTGGAAAGGGAAAGTCTCCTGGTGAGAGATGATTTGCAAAGGGACCTTTCACACAGAAGTCTTAACAGAGACACTTTTGATTTCAGATTGAAGTCTGGTTCTCCATGTAGGAAATTCTGCTGTAATCCTGTACCAGCCAGATGAAGCTGTTAGATCAGTCCCATCATACAAGATTTAGCTTCTTCTTGGTGCCAGCTCTGTACCAGCAAAGGAATTAGTTTTTCAAGGCAAACTGAGCATTAGAGTGGCTATTTGGCCCGCAAGGAGCAAGGGGATGTTAGTTAGTCACATTGTACCCAGCTCTGCATTCTTTGGAGATCAGTCATTTGCATTTCTTGGAGCTTAGCACAGCTACTGAAAGCAGCTTTTCCCAGTGAATATTATGAGGACATTTAATTCCTAGACCTTTCCCTGCAGCCCCACAATTCTCTCACAGAACAACTTAGGCATATCTGCTCATGGTTTTCCTCTGTCATATTTGCCAAATCCTCCTGTAGTCTATCACAAAAAAAAAGCCTGCTTTACTATGGTTTTCAGTAAATATGTAGGCCAGAGAAAATAAACAAGCAAGCAAATACCCAGTCTCTCCATTATTTTCAGGGGTTTTTGTTTTGTTTTTCCCTATCCAGCTGTAATTGCACATTTTCTAACTTGAAACATGGACAATTCGCTACCAGTATATGACTGTGCCAGACACTCATCCTTCCCAATATCCTCCCACTCCCAATTTCTATGCATTAGCTTAGAAACAAGCTGTACAGCTGCTTCTACTTCTTGGAAGAGGTCAGTGCATTAACATGCTACTGATGTTTTCTGAGGCTAGATGAGGTGTGGGGCAGAGTCAGCAGGACTGTAACATTTTATGCTCTTTTTTGTTATTATGTCTCTGATGCTGCCTAATGAGAACTTTGACATAAGAGGCCATTCAAATAGGAAGAAAAAAAAAAAAAAGAAGAAAAAGAAAAAGACAAAAAAAGCCTGAACAAAACCTTTCTTCATTCCTTGCCTTAGGATGACACTACGTTCAGCCCTTCGCAGAAGCAGTAATTGGTTTCTATGCTTACTTACATCCAGATGAATCAGGAGTAATTTCGTAGAAGTCCAGGGAGTTAGGCTGATTTTAAACTGAGCTAGCTTTGGTATAATTCAGTCTTATTTCTGTGATTCTCCCTTTCACCTTGTTTCATACATATGTGATGCATGCCAAATCATTGTTGGTTCTTTATTAGAAAAATTAAATCAAACCATAAATTAGCTCATTCGTTCGGGATATGAGGGAGCAAGGGCTTTCCTTTATCTTCGTGTATAATGATCCCAGTTTCTACAGAATACTTCATTTCCATTTGCAAGAGAATTTCATGACTTGTACAAAAAACTCCGTGGCTCATGAAACTCCAACAGTGGTCTTCACTCCTTTCTTTTGGTTAATTGTAATAATTTTCATTTCCTTGTTATAAAAGAGATTATTTCTGAGCAGGAAATTCCTGCCCAAGGTATATAAGAAGGTGAGACATTTCCAAGTTTCGTCTCTTGAGCATATTAATAGTGCACCAATGTTTAGCCTATTTCAGTATGAATTTAACAGAGGGTTTTTAGAGCTCCTTTTACCTATAAAGAAATGAGAATGCCTCTGCCATTGTCAAAGGCATTCTGTCTTTCTTTTTGGCAACCACCCGAGTAAGTGGGTAGCAGCTGGTGACAAAGTTTATGACTGCAGTTGCCATTTTCTTGTGATAGCTGAAGCAGAGCATTGGCCTGAAGCAGTTGCTACTGAGTTCCTTATGTCTCCAGCAGGGTTAGGGAGGGGAGTTATGCAAATGTAAATATTTATATCAAATATGCTTATTCCAATTGAAGCTGCTAGTACACTTATACCCTCTCAAAACAGAGAAATCTTTAGACAGTGTCATAGTTTTTCCTGATCTAGTTGAAGATGTCCATGCTCAATGCAGGGGGGTTGAAGTAGATGACCTTTGAAGGTCCCTTCTGACCCAAACTATTCTGTGATTCTGTGGGGAGGTGATTTCTTGTGGCTACAGGAATCTCAAGCAATTGCCTTCTACTCTACTGTCTACTGCATATTTTATGCTGAAGGTGTTGCCTGTAGGCAACCTGCTCTCTCTTGGACTCCTGGCTTCAGTGTGAGTTTTTAGCAGTACTCTTTGATCAGTTCGAAGGCTGCCTGTGAATGACAGTGGAAGTCCTTTCTGTCAGCAACTTGATGTGATGCCTTCTCAGTCCCAGCTCTGGGGACTTTCAGGCATATCAGCTGCACTGAGTGACACTCTGTCAGTCTGCCGTCATTTTCTTTCAGAGGCCTTTTCCTCTCTCTGCCTTTGCTTTGAAATTTCTATTTCATTCCCTCCCTGAGTCCCTAACAGGCTTTGTAGTCTTATCTGATTCTTTAGCTACATTCCCCCACTTTAATTGCAAACCTCATGAGACTCACAGTGGTAGGAAAGGTATTGCAGCATTTCCTTCTGCCAACACTTTTGTTGCATTTCTTGCTCTTCTAGACCCCACCTACCCTATACAATTCTCTGTTCCCTTTTCTCAGTTTCTTACAGGAACACTTATTTGTTAGCTTTGTGCATTAAAGGTAAATACCATATTCTCTAGTTTTGCCCCACAGCAAGGCAGGATGATCATGATTCATTTCCTAAATGAAATCGTAGATTCATGGTCCCAGGGGCATTGAAACCAGCCATGCTATTTCCCTCCCACTCTGAAAGAAATAAATAATGATATTGGCAGAGAAAAGTATGTGATTTGGTGATCAAATAATGCCCTGATCTGGTGTTCCTGCTGTCACAGACACTCTGCCAAGCTGCAGCAGAGCCAAAGAGCAGCAACACAACCAACAGCTTCCTTCCCATCCTGGGTGCAGCAGTCATTATCTTCAGGGACCAATGCTGAATTTCTCTTCCACTTCAGTTAATGTGGCTTAGCTGTACTGAGTACAGTGGAAAAATTGAAAATGTTTCCCACCCTGCCACGTTTTTGTATATTAGAGCCTCCTTTAGAAAGCCAGAGTAGGCCTCCTGGTGAAAAAATTTCAACCAAAGTTGCTGATCAATGAGTAAACCTAAAGTTAGTTTACCTGTGCCACATAAAGCATTGGTGGAAGCCACACGGGTATAAAACAAATGTGAAAAAGAGAACGCTGTGTCCTGACAGATTATGGTAGATATAAAATCACCAGCTTGGAGTAGCAGAGGAAGTGGAAGATATCAATGGGGGTAAGAAGAAGACACAAAAAAATACATGACATTAATGCTGTGCTTGTGTGTGTATACTTCTGTCCATTTGTACCTGTCTGTTTATGAGCTGATACAACCCAAAAAAAATGAAAACCCTAAATTAAATCCCACTGCTAATTTCAAAAAGAACCAGAATGAGATCCTGCATTCATGTTTCAGTAACTTGTGATATTAAATGTGAACAAACTTCTTATAGTCCCTAAATCACCCATCAAATGATAAGCTTATGATGTGTAAATGAGAGTCTCTGTAATGACCTAGTGACCCTCTTCCCTTCTACTAGTGAAAAGACATAGGTCTCAAAGAGGTTTTCATGTGCTGCACACACGTTGCTGTAACAGGTGAAGGTAATGACATTGGCCTTTCTGGCATGTGGTACTCAAGGAGTAGTTATGGGAAACACTACTGAGAACTTGATTCTGTCCAGTCTCATAGGATTAATGCTCTCCTACATCAGCTTTGTCTTCCCCATGCAGACAGGAGGCTGGTTGGTCAGATGAACTGCAGTCATGTGCTAGCTGCATGACGAGAGTGCCAATCTTGATTGTGTCCAGGTAAATAATATTTAGGGGTAAGTCTGGCTGTGGGGAGTGACAAAAGCAGGCCCCAAAGTGACAAAAGCAGGCCCCAACAGGAGTACTGCTTACCCTTCTCTACAGCAGCAGTCATGACCACTGCTTTTTATCACCTTTAGGCAATACATGAATTTGAAGATCATGGCAGCAACTCTGCTATGTGACCTCGCAGGTGGGCTACAGCTGTGCAGTACAGCTGAGCATGTAGTGTGTCTTCACACACCCTCAAAGGTGTGCAAAACTTGGATACATCTTCTTAGTAAAAAGCAAGCTCAGCTTGCTGCCCCATAGCCTACATTGGCTTCTTATAGTTTTTGGAATTTAGTCCAAGGTCTTGGACTTTATTTCAAGGGCCAGATATAGTGTAGCTGAAAGGCTTCCTAGAGCTAATAAATGTAGACCAACATCAGTAACTTTATTCCTCTATCACACTGAAGGTTTTACAGGGAGAATTTTCTAAAACAAGAACTTTGAAACTCACAGGAAAAAGGGACCATCACAACCTGTATAGGTTTCTTCTCTGAGTACAAAGTGATTTTAATCTAAACATCTTACATAAACATAGGGGAAATATTAAAATAAATAAATAAATAAATAAATAAAATAAATAAATACAACACTTCATTGGACACAGACTCCTCCATGGGGAGTGGATGAGAAAATAAATATGACAGCTCTTAGTCATGTTGCTTACTGCTGTTCTGGAGGGTAATCTCATACTATGTTAGTGAGTGCAATATAATGATGTACTTTAACTGGATCATATTATGGCATATGCACTTTTTTCTCTGAGGTTAACATTAGATGCTCCAGAAAGAATGAAAATGCACTGGAAAAATTACAGAATTATATGAAATATTCTCATTGTCCTGAGACAGAGCTAGCTAATGCTCTGATACAGAACTGAAAGCCCTTCCAAGATGTATTTTTTCCATTTCAATTACTGATACTTTCTGTCCAGCTTCATCTGTCAAGGTCCAAATTATGATTTGCTGGGTTCTTCTTCTTCCTTTCTTTGTATCTTATAAATTCCCACCTCTCTCTAAGTTCAAGCAACTCAAAACACTTGAAATGGGAAGCACTGCCTGTTTGCCATGTGTTGGCATCAGTGTTTTGGAGAATGGTTCTCACTGCTCAGTAGCTCTGTCATTCTGCTGGTTGGACTGGTTTCATTTTACATCCTCTTTAGCTGAAGCTCTAGAAGTGAATACAGACTGAAAATAGGAATAACAGGCTCCCCTTTGCTCCCACACCTAGAGAAGTACAAACCTGTCTCCCATGTCCCTGGTATCTGCACAGCTTTGCCTCTTCTCACCGCTCCCTTCTTCTTTCATGCAGCCAGCTGGCACAGCCTGAAGGATGTCCTCCCCCACAGTACACCGAGCAGGGATGGTTACTATCCTCACCAGCTGACATTAGTGCTGATTTCCTGTAAGTTACCACAGGATAAAGAAGAGACTTCTTTCAAAAAGATCTTTCTGGCTTGCTTAGAAACACTCTCTGTCTTCTTCCTGAATGCATCTTGCAGAATCAATAAGGCCCCAGCCTCTTAGCCTCAAGCAGCAAAGAATCTATTGCTACAAACTCAGCTGGAGCAAGAGCTAGGGCACGTAAGTAGCCCGGAGCTAATATAAAGAGCCCTCCCATGGCTCAGGATGTTGCCAAGTGCTTGAAGCAGAACCAGAAGGCGATGTACTATGGCACTTTTGTCAAGCAAGGAATCATCTTCATTATCCCTACTTGATTATCTCTGAATTTCACTAATTGCACTTACCTTTACCTTACTCTTACCAACAGAGCTTGGACAAGTGTTGCTCTATAACACTACTTCTGAAATAGTGCATATAACTTCATGTAGGTGCCTGATGACTATTAAAAGGGGTAAGTAGATTCTCTTTCACATCAGTGAATATATAATGTCATGACAGTCTGGTAAAGACATTTTGTATTCAACAAAATTATTCTCAGTATTTTACAAAATTTCAAGCAGCCTTTACAGTTTAAAATATATCATGTTGTGTTTTTTGTTTATTTGTTTGTTTTGTTTTGTTTTGTTTTTTTCCCTTTAGAGTATTCCTATTGGGAAAACAAATGAACAAACCAAACCCAAAACCAAACCAACCAACCAACCAACCAACCAACCAACCAACCCCAAACCAAACCAAACAAAAGCAAACAAACCAAAAAAATCCCCACAAACCAACCAACCAAACCCCAAACAAATCAAACTAAAAACCCAGACAAAAAGGGACTTTTGTCTTTTATTACTATAGAAATGAGAAGAGGGAAAATATTTTGTTAGCTGCTGCTGAAAGAGATCCCTTATTGGCATTTATAGATTTAAGACTCCTTCTTTAAAAAAGGAATCATTTGAGGGACATACCAAGTTAATGTGATCACTGTAAGAATCTACTCTTGGTCAAGGAAAGGCACAAAATACCGTTACATTTAGGGAAGCTTTTGGCTGATAAAGGAAAACAGGACAGTACTACAAGTTACAGCTTGAATGCAGAAAACTCTAAATCCAGTGGCGGATGGTGTCATTTGCTGGACTGTGCCATTTTCTTTGGGCACACTGTCAATTTTCAGCATGCTTTGCCTAAATCATGGGCATATGACACTGAGGGTCATGTGGAAATTTGCATTGTTGTGGTATTAAAAAGTATGTTATTGCACATTAAAAGTGGGTTAAGGGGACATTTTTTGGTTTAGTGAAAAGAAAGGATAAAGATAAGAACGAATCTGCTGAATCCAACGGGGTTGTACATTTGTCAGACGCATGCTTAGTCTAGGTCATAGGAAAGCTCTGCCATCAGACATGTGCAACAGCACTAGGATATCCTCTGCATGGAGGTACCAAACTCTGTTAGCATCTCTCTCTGTATCTGGGACTGGTTTCTCTGTCATATACACAGGCCCTCTCAGAATTTCCTCTTACCTGTGACATTTGCCTCTCTCCCTTTGAGACCAGTGGCCTTCTCACCCTTTATAATATCAACTCAAGCATGATAAGTGGTGTAGAAAACCTTGCATGAATTCTCTAGCTCCTTCAAGAAGGCTAAGCCACCATTTAAGTCCCACAGGCTTAAATGCTTTTTCAGTACTTGACCTCTTCATAGGGATGAATTTCTCTAACAGTGAGGACAGCATCCAAAAGCTGTTACTTTGTCAGTCAGAAGAAACTGTAAAGCAATACATAGCAAATAGTGCATAAACATCAAATAAAATAATAGAATTTGTAATTATCTGTGAAATACCAGCATCTCACAGATAATTTTCTTGGATAACTGTTTAAAATATCACAGTTAATACTTAAGGGAGTATATTATTATAACAGTTCTACTAGAAACAGCAAAATCTGCTCAGTGAACAGTTTGTGTGCACAGCCACTTGTCTAAATCAACTCTACCGCCAAACTGGCAAGAACCAGGAAATATATTAAATGAATAGACAATTCAGAAATGTCCAACAGATAACTAAAATTGAAATTTTATTTTTTCAATAATATTCATCAGACAATTTTCTGACAAGACTTTTCTGAAAGATGAAGTGCAAATGGGAACCCTGTAAGAATGTTTAGAAGAATTGTACACGACATTTTTTAAGCGCCACTAAGTACACATTGAATACTTTGTAAGTATATAGGCATAGCAACATGCAAGTGTCATGTACCTAACATTACAATATGCATTTTGTCTGCTCAAAGTTATTAATGAGGAAATTAAATTAAAAAAATGTGTCTCATCAGCAGTGCAATATGTTTAATTCCCATGGATTTTGTTTATTGGTTAGCGTTTCTGAACCATTCAAATATATCCTTCCCAAGGCCATAAATTGCCAGTGTAAGAGCAGAGTACACTGGAGTTCCTAGGAGAATACACTTACAGTGGCTATGAATAGATGAAGTTGTTATTACAGTCCTTTCACAAATTATGCCTTATTATTTGTTCTAGGAAACTTCCTGGGGAACTGAAGGTTTTTTGTAGTTATAAAATAACCAGGCTAAAAGTAAAGGATGCACAATGGTTGCTTTATAATTCTGTTGGTAAGGAGCTAAATAGGAACTCAAACATGTGCATTAAGGACTTGAGCCTTGTCCTTTTCAAATCAATAGGCATATTGTACCCAACTTTTATGCAAGCAGGATGTATATGAATCCAGTAATCTATGAATTCACTCTCTTGGCTCACTGTTTAGGCAGACACAGATGATTGTAGGTCATATTTGCATATTTCTATGGAAGCTATATAGGGGTATAAGCAAATCTGTTTTCACTGAAAAAGGACAACATGTGCAACTGCATATTTACTAACAGTAATCAATATGCATAGAAAGGAGAGAAAGAGGAAGTGATAAAGAATTCAGTCCAGCAATTAAAGATTTTCCTCTTCTTCATAATCAACACAAACAGTTGATGATCATCATTATTATTTTCTTTACAAGTTATTACTTTAAAACCCCTCCTTTTGAACCTATTATGAAAACCCTTCAATGATTTCATTGTAGAATAATACTAGGAAAATGAATGTGTTTAGAAGTGATTTTCAGTGCCATGCATAAGGACAGAGTAAGGCTGTCTGTAGTTTGTGCTGAAATGTGAGATCAGAGCTCACACAGGAAACACTGCTGGCTTGACCCTGAACACAGGGAAAGTGCTAAAGTGCTGACCCCAACAGGCTTGGCTTTGCACCTGAAATCTAAAAAAAAAAATAATATAATAATAATAAAAAAATCCTCAAACTTTTCTTTAACAGTGACACACACTGCTCTTTTTAGAGAGACGTTTTTTGCTACCTCCTTTCCAATTAGACTGCTGTTTTTAGCCCAGCAGAGAATAAATGACTTAAGACACAGAACATGGAGGGCAGATGTCTAGTAAACACAGAAGCCATGAAGATTTTTTTTTTTTTCTATCTACTGAGAGACTCTGGAAGCCCCTGGTCCTGTAGAGTCATCATATTGGCTCTACACTGTCTTCTGTCTGGCTGTGAGTACAGTAAACACTACTGAAGAAAATGAACACAGCAGCAAGGTGATTCCTAGATGCTGGAAGAATTCTCTTAATGGCTGCTGGAAGCGCACAAAGCTTGGAGCATCCTGAGGATGTGGAGTGATACAGAAGTGTGCTGTTAAACCATGTTTGTACCCTTATTTCCTCCTGAGTTAAAACTAGTGCAGAGTGCTGGGTTAGATTCATCAATAGCAAGATGGAACTGTGCTAGCTTCTGTTAATGCCAAGCAGACAACTCCTATTTGCTTTAGAGGTACTAGGTCCACTCTGAAAAAACATGTAGGAAGTCCTACTCTCAATAAGAGTTTCTGCTGTGCTCTGTTGACATCAAAGGCTGCTCTATCAATTTAATTTTCTCATATTGTTTGCAATAGTCCTTCCCTGTCTCCCATGCAATGAGTGTTTTAATGTAAACATGCCCAGGCAATATTATGTTTAAACACATAACAGACATGTCAAAATATCTCAACAATATTGATATTGCATATTTAATTTGAAAGCTTGCATGTGCTTTAAAAGTTTCTCTTCAAACCTGCATGCCTCACTGGAAAGAACTGTGTTGCAGTTGGATTGCACATCATTACCTAGTACTGACTAAACATTGACGTGTTACAGAAGTTTATTTTTACGCTGTTTGGGATGAATCCCCAGCCAGTGTAAATTGGCCCACATTTAAGGCAACAGAGTGAAGTTGATTTATACCATCTGAGGCTGTGTCTTTGTGCCCTGTTAAAAGCTCAAAGTGTCCCAAAATGAATGAAGAACAGGGCCAGAATTATGGACCCAGGATGTTTGTTTTTTTTTTTCCTAACAGAAAAAAAAAAAAAAGAACAAAAACAACTGATTTTATTTCAAGACTACATCAAAGTTGCAATAGTATTAAAAATGTATACAAATATCTCATAGCTCGTCTTTAGACTAAGAGGTAGATGTCATATTCTAGGAACAGTATAATGTGGAATGATGCTAATGGCAGTTGCTAAATACATCTATTTGCTTGTTACATAGGACACAAAGGATGGTTATAGCAATGGTAACCACAACAAGGTTTACAATATTCTTTTCTTCTTTTGATAGTCTATGTTATCTGTCTTTCAGTGCATTCCTTCTGGAAGGGTATGATGCATAAGTGGTGAGAAGTAAAAAAATCAGTAATACAAAACCTCACATTTACAAAATGTTAGCTTTATCATTATGGTTCATCATTAAAGGCATCCTCTGTACTTTGATGGAAGCATTTTGTACTTACAATTTAAGATTACCTGGCATTATTGAGCGAGTAGTGGAAATTCCAGGTGAGGTGATTCAGCAAAATAGGGGTCAGAAAAATTCAGCTCTCTCTCTCTTTCTTTCTCTCTTGTTCGTGCTAAAAATACCAGGGCATATGGCAGCATATTTCAGCATCTTAACATACTAGGCTCCCTTGAGGATGGAAAAAAAGAGGAAACTTGTGCTGTTGAGCCAGAAATAGATTGTAGAACAGTGTTGCCAGACATGCAGAGTGCTAGCAGAAAAGCCATTAGCAAAGTCAGTGTCTTACTTTGCCTAAAGGTGTTTCAGTGATCTTTAATGGGTCTCAAAGAAATGGAAAGCACAGCTATTGAGAATGAGGAGTGGTATAAGCACTTCTATAAATTAGTCATTGTAAGCAGAGGAATTACACATATTGCATTAGGATATCCACTGTTTGGATATGTACCTTCCAGGTTTTCCTTGTGACTGTTAGGGGTCATCCCCCTGCTTGAAATAATCAAAATGCATATTGTAATTACACGGTTTTCCAATATCCATACACAGCAAGTACAAGATACTTACATGTAAGTACACTGTATTTACCTATATTTTTGCATAGTTTTTAGTGTGTACTTTGTGCCACTTAATAAAAAGCATTACTTGTTATTTTTGTTGGTTTTTTTTTTTTTTTTCTCTATCAGACAGCTTATTCAATTAAAGTTGAAGTAGCTGGATTTTTGGTATGTTCATCACATATTACCAGTTCCTAGGAGTGTAGAGATTAGACACTTGGAGGAGTCTGGGTAAGCGGTGGGGGAAGCTGCAGTGTGAACATGAAGTTTTAAATCACCTCCTTAATTAAGAAATGCAATATCAGATTCATGGTGCTAATTTAATAAACTTACCTTTAATTTGAATGGAATTGTAAAGGTAAGAACTCCATTTTCCTTTTGGTAACACTTTACAATAAGTGGCACTAAATTACACTATAACTGTTATGTTACAGGGAATTACATGTAACTACACTGTAACTGTTGAAATAGCTACTGTACATGTGCGTACATGGTAACTTCAGTGCTGTTACAATCATGAATTACATAATTACAGATGATTCTGTCCTTTCTTTTCATTGAAATAGTTATATATATATATATATCATACTGCAATGAAAATACACAAGATGTTAACTTTCATGTCTTATTTAGAAAAAAATTGGTCTTCTTCATGTTTTCCTTTATAGATGGAGTCTCAGTGCAAGACAAACCACCCTTAAGTAATGTGGAAACTTTTTAAAGTGTTCTAGATTAAATTCTGAGCCTCAAGTTAAACATAGGTTCCTTAAATTGTTTCTTGGTTTGTCAGATGACCCTAAAAGAGTGCGAGGATGCACCGCTTTCTTGTTCAAATCATGAGAATGTTCTCGAAGCACTAAAAAAAAAATCTACATCAAAAAGTTTAAAAATAATCAGCAATCGACACTGTAAACAGTACACTGGCAGAAAACTAGCTACCTGGTCTCAAGAAAACTACTCTGCAAGTGTGTATAGGAGAGGATGTCACATACATTTTAGAGAGGGTAGTTCCCATTCAGATCCTCCGCTTTTCACATTCGCTGGATACCTCACACCATAATAAAAGCGGTGTTTCAGAATGGGATCTTGGACAAAGGGAACAGATGACTGGCTTTGAGCCTGCTGAATGTTGTTAGTGTTGAGACATGGTTCCGCATACAAAGAAAAGGGATGCCTCCTTACACCTAGTGCAGTAATTTAAACCAGTGAAGACCAGACAGGCTTGCAAGGTGCTATCCAGGTAGAATACTTGGTGTGGGGTTTTTCACATCTGCTTTTCACAGATGCAAGGGACATCACGAGGTGCAAGATAATGGAAGATCAACTGCATTAAGAGCAAGCACATGTGAGACGTTTTAATTGAAAACCAACGAAATAACTTATTTTAACAGTACATTGTTTTTGGTGTTGTTTGCTTGTTTGTTTGTTTTTTCCCTCTTTTTACAAAGTTTAAATGCTGTTTCTTTGCCACTGGAGAAAATGGTTTGAAATGGTTACCTCAAGGGCAATCTCACTTTTGAAGGCCCTACCTGACCTTGGTTGGGTAATGGTTCCAGTAGCAACCCTACTATTCAAGCAAGCTTGAGTTAGGAAGAATGAAAAAAGGCATAAACACCATACTGGTGGGGAATTCCACTTGAGCAAATAAGGCCCTCATCCAGGGAAGCACTTATTTTTAAGCAAATGAATAGTGCCTTACAGTCCAATGGAACTTCTCTGATGCCTAAAGCTCAGCATGTGCTTAAATTCTTAGTTGAACTGGGCTCCAGGTCCTGAAATAAAACCGTGCCGTATGTGATACTGTACTGTAGGTAATGTAACTTACTGTTGTGACATGAACCCATATTTTTGGTATTAAACTGAATGACTTCCTTGCCAGCCTTTTACATATGTATGTTTTGAAAGACATGAATATCTTGTAAACCTATACTAGTTTTCAATGTGTCTAGTAGCACCTACCTGGTTCTCTCAAACTACCATATTATATTAACATATTATTGCATTTTTCCACAGATGGGTATGGAGAGAACTGTAAAAACAAGCATGCAATCACATCAATGCAGACTTATTTCTTTAAAATGTCATACTGTATATGATTTATTATGTTAACACTCAACCACATCATATTATTTATGCCTGTATACTTTGAAAAAAAGTGCTGCTTTGATTGACGACACCCTTTTTTCTTAGAAATGAACAAGATAAATGTTTCAACAAAAACAATTAAAATACTCTAATATCGTCCTTAAAAGGTTTATACTCTTCTGATAAATAATCTGACAGAGCACCTTTTATCTTCCATTTTACCATACTACATGATGTCATTTTCCAAAGTCTCCCTTCCCCACACAAAAATAAAATCCCAGGAGAAAGTCCTTTACAGCAGACCATCATGCTTTTAGGCTTCACAAGCACAGCTACCAGAGAGAAATACTCTTTTGTCAAAGGTGCAAAACTTAGGAGCAAGACAAGCTCCATCTAGACTTGCGTTCTCCGGTGTAGAATCGCTTCCAAGAGCTGTTACAGCAACCTTTCTCTTTCATTGGAAGAGGAAGTAAGCCAATGGGCTTAGAGTGTTTTGTTGTCATATTTAAGAGCATGTGATTTTTCAGCTGTCAATTACACAAAAAATTTCAGAAATAATCCAAACAGAGACTTTCACTGTGGAGCTAAAAGCATGGCAGGAATTCTCTATCATTCACGGTGACATAAGTTTGTACCTCACAAAATGCATAGACAGGAATTTAATATAAAGAATTAGTCCATTTACTGTATACACAAAACATATATCTTTTGTTTTAACACTTCTATTTTTTCTTTTTTTTTTCTTTTTTTTCCTTTTTTTTTCCTTTTTTTTTTTTTTTTTTTTTTTTTAAATTTTTTGGCAAACCAACATAGAGAAGCAGCTCTGGAACTGCCAAACGAAAAATTGAGAATTTTAGCAACTCAATAGTATTTTTTAAGGATAGTAATCAAATGTGGTTGTAATTTAAAACCTGAGGCTGTGCACTGGTTGTTAGCTTAAAACTATCTTTCCATATAACATTGTGCTTCCATTGTATAACAAAGAAAAAAGTAACAAGAACTAGAAAAGTTTGCTGCTGAACAGTGCTAGGACATACAGACAAAAAACCACTAATACATGTTATCTACTCAGAATACTGATTTGAGTCATATCTAAAGGGATATAATGGACATTAGAAAATGCTTACTTGTGACTGACTTAGCTACTGCCAAAAAAGTTAAATATGTATCAAATAATGTTTAATTGAATTTATTATATGCACTATATACAGATACTAAAATGCCTTGCAGTTGTGCCCCATGAACACTTCAAATTTGAGTAGGCAGGTGAGGTCATGTGAAGCAAATAAATTATAAAAAACAGAAGTTACACAGAAAGTTCTCTAATCTCATGATCCCAAAAAGCAGTAAAAGGGCAGGTCAAATTTGTTTCAAATGAAGTACTGTTATCTAACTTTGCAGAATCTGTATAGCTATTCAGCATATTTTTACCACTGAAACATGGCACTGTTGTCAAGGTACCATTTTAAACATAACAAAACAAAGCAAAATAGAACAAAAAATTCAGTAGACTGATATTTTCTTTCCATCAAATCCAAGCATGCAAGAAACTATACCAAAAGTATTTCAGTTTGTGTTTCCTAGGGCATTTGTTTCAAAAACAAGTTGCTTTTTTTTGAATTATAGATAGACATGTATAAAACATTCTTTGTAAACCTCTAATCTTAGACTTAACATTTTATGTAAGTAAGCTAGGTCCCTACCTAATAGTATTTGTTATGAATTTTGTTTTATGACACACTAGTAGGGACATGATAAAAGAAAACAGAAAAAAGAAGAAAGCTGCATAACATTTAAAAATGTAGAAAACTTGGATTAAGATGATGATTAACATTGTTAAGGCTGTATATTCAAGCACTGTATGTTAAGAGAGCAGTGGATATGAATTTTAGGCAATAAGAAATGTCCTGCTTTACGCATGATACTGTAATTATAGAATGATGATGTCAACAGCTGATTGTTGGCATAAACTGGCTACTTATAGCAGGTGTGAGAGTTAATAAAGATAGCAGAAGATGGCATAAAGGAATTCTGAGAAATTATAGCCAGTTTTCTCCAGCAGTCAGCCTGATAAGTAAAACTCCAAGATTCTAGCTCTGCATCTAAATGAAATACTCTTTTTTTTCCTCTGCATTGACTTGACTGCCTTCTGCATTGATAATGGCTGTGTCGGCATCAGGTGCATCTTCGGCTCCTTTTGCTTCATTTGTTAAATATGTTCCTATAGGAATCAGTAAAACAGAAAAAAAAAAAAAGAAAAGAAAAGAAAAGAAAAGAAAAGAAGAAATATTAGGTTTTTGGCTTTATACTGCATTGTTTCATGAATGTATAAATATTTTTACACAATTTTAGTCTACGTGATAGAGGTATGCCCAGCTTTCTACTTTGTCTAAGAAATACTTACAGTATTAATACTGACAACACACATACATAAATTCAAATATATCTCAAATAAATTAAGGAAATATTTTAACAAAAATCCACTTTATCTAGCTGCATTAATATGCAATACATTTTGCAATTATAGAACAAATGATAAAATCTTGGTTATTTCATGGAACAACTATCCATAAAAAACAAACTAACTTTGAAGACTTAGATATTAATAAATGCTTATTTTTTATAAAAAAGAGCCACTGATTATTTTTATATTTCTATTTGTTCTTGATAGCATCTACACTTTAATTTTACAGAATCGTATTATAGTCATTTCCAAGAATTAAAAAATTGAGGTAGTTTTATTAACTGAACCCACTCACATTCTACAATAACAGATATCTTTATGCTCAGGATATGAATAAAAAGAATTGTGTAAAATAGTCAGCTTCCCATTTGTGAAAAGCATTATTTATGTGGGCCTGAGATGCGTTACTGTTCACTCAGGAAAATAAAACAAAAGAGACACACTTTCACTGGTTCATTAGAAAAAAAATCTTGTTTTTTCCCTGCAGAGTCCAATCAAATTAAAAATATGTTTTTATCAGCTTATGTATGCTGGCAATATAGTTATCCTATCTACAATGAAATTTAATGAGTTAATATCAACACTAATCCTCTCTTCACTTTTGTTTTTGGAGGGGGAAGGGAGTGTTTTAACAATAGTTCTACAAGTCATTCAGAAGTTGAATCTCAAGAAATTACTTTGGAATTAACTAGGTCAAAATAGGATCATAGAGAAGCTTAGTCAGAAGCCAGTGTCAGTCATTCCCTGTTATGTCTGATGGCAGGGGGGCCTGAAAAGGAAGGGAGTAGAATTGTGAAGGTGAAATCTCTGAATAAAGTAAAGCTTGGCCCAGGAATTAACCCCTGATTCCAGTGGGATCATTAGCAAAAGAGTCACTGATCTGAAAACTCACCACCAGTGTCTGATATTTTTTCAATACATACTTAAGGTATTAGCACAATTTATTAAAATGAAAAATCTTGTTCTCTCTCTATGTTTATATATATTCTGCTGAACTGATGTACTAGAAAAAACTATGAGATCATGTAACCAAACGTCTAGAGCCAAGGGCCAAAACCAAGGGGGAATCTTGCCTCTTAGTCTCTCTAAATCACTGACTTATGATACGACCTTGGGCATGTAACTAGATGTCCTGTGCCTTAGCCGGTCCACTGGAAAACTGGGTAAAATTTACAGGGACTTCACTTGCGACTGGGCTGTGAACTGAGCTTTCTAGTCAAAATCATTTAGCAAATGGGGGAAGGCAAAAGAGAACAGCCATCCCAGGTGAAATTATGCCTTGCTTTCAAAAGGGACTGAGCTTCCGCTAAATCAGTCCTACCTTTATGTCTTGCCAGGTATCGACCAAGGAGAATTATAGAACATAGCGTTACAAAGACAACTACAGCCACTATTCCTCCTATAAGAGCATGGTCAGGTCCGGTCTGTCCAGCCAAAGCATTTGGATCTAAAGGGAGAAACAAAAAGCAAAAGTGATCCTACATAGACAAAAAAATTGACAGGAAAATTCACAATACCAAGTTTTATACCGATCATCCTGAAAATAGGGCATTTCCCTCTTTAATATTCAGCATGGTTATTCCCACTTTTACTACCAGTATCTTATCAACGACATAGTGCTGCTTGTATTCCCAGATTGTTAAAGCCCTGAAGACATCACAGTTATGAAAAATATTGCCTTATTCTTCTTTGGCAGAGGTTATTAAATGGGAAAGGTTTCTTGTTTTGTCCTCGTAATTTTACAACTAAAAACCTGGCCATAGCTATTTATAGAAGGAAAAACAAGGAACTGAGAATTGGGGATCAGATAGCATCAGCAGAATAGTGTCTGCATAATACATAATTTATAGAACCGATTCTCAGTGGGGATCCCTTATATATTCTCTTCCTCTCACTCCTATCCTATTTCACCAGAAATAAAAAGGGAGATAAAGTGCAGCCATGCCAAGTTCCTCTGCACATGGCTGAGCCTGCATGAATTTGATCAGATAAAGGTATCGGGCAAGCTGAAAGATCGTCATTCAGTCTCAAGCATCATTTTGTCAATTTACCATGAATACTCGATTAATGTCCAAGATGAGCAACCTGTAATAGATATAACAATGTATTATCAGGTTCATTTTACTAACTCTGTGCAGAACACTTGGAATAATGTCAGATTCAAGCTTTCTGTGCTGGTCATTTTTCTGTTCTGTTGCCTGGTGTTTCACAAAAGTAACAGAGAGGCAATGAAGGAAAATGGCACTACTTAGGGGTGAGTAATTCTTTGGAGCTTTTGAACAATGAACCAGCAACCTGTGACTGTTGACTCATCCGAAATATGCAAAAGAAAGTAAAAATTCAAACTGAGAATCATGGTAAGATTTCTATTTTTATGAAAATGCCTCTGCTACAAAGTAATTCCCTCAGGGTGCTATTAGCATGTACTGTGTGTTGCAATCAATCTACTCTCACTGGTTCAAGGGCATTTCCCTCGTAGGTGCTGTTTATAATCTACAAATAGTTTGCAAACAACTTCTTTGCTTTGCAAAAGGGAAAGGCAGGAAAAATATTTACACTGAAAACAAGGCAAGTCTGTAAACATGACAAGAAGGTGCTCTGATAATGCTGAGGAGGTATGATTCCATACCATAATTACATTCTGCTGACCAGGATCATTGTATAATGGTAAGATATATAGATATACCTTCACCTACACAAGTGTACACAAATATAATATCATATAGATGAAAGAAAAGAATCGTGCTTTCTCTTTCTTTTGTAAATAGTCGGGCATACCGAAACTACACTTTCATGTTTGCTGGAGTACAGGGCGCTATGGCCACTGTTACAGATACAGTTCTGTTCTTAACAGTCACTGAACCCATCACCATCAGGCATGGCTTTGTCACTCATTGCTGGCTTGCTTAGCTCCCACATCTTTCTCCTATGGCTGCTAAGAGGACTTTGGAGAAGTTGACCATAGCACTTTTGTGATGGCAAAGAGTAGTTATTTGACTCAAAAAACCTAGAAACACTTTACAAAGTCAGCTGTGCCCACCTCTTCCTTCATCTCCATGAACCTCCTGGCATGGTGCTGCTGTTGGTGGCACAACACTGAGTACGGAGATTCAGTCCAAGGGGACATTGCCTCCGTTTTGGTGATTAAAAATGACCCTGAGTTCTGTGTGCCAGCAGCCTTGCAGGGAAAAGCAAGACAGCTGAAATCTTGCCTTTTTGAAGCAAGATCTTGAAGTGTGCAGCCATCCTTTCCCATGCCTTGCGGGGACGCTGTCTTCCACAGTGAGTAAGGAGGAGGTGACTGTTCCCTTGAGAAAATGGAAGGTGACAGGTTGCTGCAGGATTGTCAGCCTGCTTGAGCCATCTAACAAATTCCTCCTGCTGTGGTGCCTGTAGCAACGTTGTGATAAACCTCCTCCCTGCAGCAAAAAGGCACGACCCATTCAGGAACGGAGGAGCAGCAATGTCCCCAAATGCTGCATGTGACCTGCAAGAGATGCTCTTCCCCAATACTGGTCCAGCAGCAGCATGATCATGTTTTCCCGCTAAAAGCTAACTCCTGCTAGTATACTAGGAGTAAAATTAAAGAATGAAAGGAGATATTTTAAGGGATAATATACATCCTGATGCAGCGTATAATCCAGAGAAGGCTGGCACAGCACTTTATAGAGGCACTTTCTGAAAAGCTGGTTGCAGTCTACAGCCTTGGCTCAATACCCAGATTTACAATATATCTCCTCTGTGAGCTTTAATAAACATTATGATTAAAAATCCTCACAATACACTGTGTTTTTATCCTCAGGTGGTTTCTTATACATGGCTACTCACTTCTCTTCTGGCATACCTGATATGACTACATGAAACGGCTTAAAGCCAACATATATGTAAAGTTCTCACTAATGTGGATTAATGAGATTCTATGCCTGCTATAGGTCGAAGTTTTGAACTTTAAAATTAATTTAGATATTCATAGGAATGAAAAGTTAGTATTGTATTTCTGCTATAATCTCTTAACCTTGATATCAAAGTCAAATTATAATGGTAAGTATTGCTAGACAAGTTTGCCCATGAACAAACCTGTCCACGACCTATTACCATTATATTACCACTGAATAACTTATTTGTTAAAAAGAAAAAAGGAAAGAAAGGAGAGGAAAGAAGAGGTGGAAGGGAAGGAAATAAAGAGATCCTCTAAAACGTCCAATATTTTACTGTGAAACAAGAATTCTTTAATCTCAAAATGAAAATTTATACAACATAAACAATATTCTGAACAGGAAGTGCACCTCATAGAAATATTTGCCTCATAGGAAAATAATGTTAGCATTAAATATGCCCTACATTAAGCATACAGAGTAACGTACTATACTTTTGCCTTTCATTAAATGACATAAGCCCCATGAGTGAATTATAGATATGGGGCTATCTATCATCGTATAAATAATTACTGGGTCAAAGTCTGCCTGGACAGTATCTGAATGATAGAAATACAGGGGATTGGAAACTATGCCATTTTGTGGTTTAGGTATTTATGCAGTGAACATGTGTAATTACTCAAGCATTCTGGGCACTTATACTAGCAACTCCCATTGAAGTTCCTGACAGTGTTAAACATGTATTTAGGAGCTGACCACCCGACATTTTGCTTTCCAAAAAATAGAACAGTAATTATATTATTTTTAGATTCCCATCATAAGCTTCATGAGCTTTACCAGGCAAATCCTACCCTGCCACACATAACTTCAGTAAATGAAATCTTAAGTATTCAGCTATGCAATAAACACTACATCTTCTTCAAATAGCAGTTGTTTTTCTGTTTATTTCATCCTTTGATGAGACTAAGGAAATCTTAAAATCTTACAGCGAGACAATGACACAAAATCTCATAATTCTTTTTTGTTTGTTTTTTGTCCTAAATTTAGAAAGCCTCCTCAAAATACCGATTGCTGATGCTGTGAAGTTACAACCATTTTTAATTTCTGGGATTTGCCTGTTACTGTTTATTCACAAACCTCCAGAAATTACATACTTAAAATGACTAAGAAAAAAATGTATCAGTCATTAAGAAATGAAACGCATCATATAAATCTTAGACCTATTAAATAAGGAGATATGTGCTTTTTATGACCTGCTGACAAAGCTTCAGTGTAGAATATTTTTATATGAATTCACACGTTAGTTAACCAGATAAATTTTGGAACAGTTTTTCATGCTTTTGCATAAAATATATGTTAATTATCCATCTAATTTCATTTTCTCCCTGCATAAGTTTCCTTCTTATCTATGCATAGCTAACTTGACTGAGCAGGCTGCAGGAAAGGGTCAGATAACCCTTCCCTAAGCAAAGGGAGAACAAACACATTTGTGAATGCTGAAATGACATATTTGGGGGAGCATATGCTCAAGCAGCTCCATTTATTGAAGAACTTTATTAATGTGTTTTTGTCTCAGGTGCTGAAGTTTTAAAAAATCACTCTGAGCATGATATACACCTATGTTGGAGGCATGCAAAACAGTAATTTGTTTTGACCATTTCTACTAAAAGAAAAATTGAAATTAAAGGTCCTAATTTGCTGTGAAGCTTAAATAGCATTCACAAAATGAAGACATATTAAGCAGATGTATTATTCATAAATTACTGTTCCTTAGGGCTGGAAAAAGAACAGGGATGTCCCATTTCTCAGGTAAGTACTGAAACCATCAGCCTACAGTCACTTTTACTGATTTCATGAATAATCAACCGCTGAGGCAAAGTAGAAGGGCTCCAGCAAGGGATCCTGGGGCATGGCTCCATGTTACAATTTATGTGACAGAAAAATCTCTTCAAGTGACTTTGGCTTCTTTCCCCATATTCAAGGACTTGTTATCATTCCCAGTATAACTTGCCAATATTTCATACTTCTGCAAAAGCAATTGTTTGAAGGGCCTGGCTCAAAATCAGATCAGTAAAGCAAAGTACATTTTAGGGTGGGGAAATCCAAAAAGCATAAAAATTAAATAAATAGCTCTGTCATATTTGAAGGGCTGTTGAACTGCTGCAGATGAAGGCAGGGTGAAAATGAGTAGTGGAAACCAGTGAACATTCCTGGAGAAAATCTAGCAAGGAACCACAAATCATGAGACATCTAAACCTGCACTACTTCTAAGTGCCTTAGCCAGAGGAGAGCCAACTGCAAAAACTGTGGAAAGCAAGTAACTTTGAGTTTGTGAAGTCCACCAGAGAATGCAAGTTAAATTAGAAATGTTATCCACTAAAACCTCTCTGTATTTCAGGTTAATTTCCTAAGCAGAGATAACTTGTGTATTCATGCTTTTTCACTCCGAGCAAATTACTTAAGAACCATGGACGCATTATGACAAGTTTTAAGAAACAGTAAAGATCTCAAGATTACAGTTTTCCTATAATCTGAGGGGACAGGTTGCTGCAGGAACTTATTAGATATCAGAGAACCTACAGGAAAGACAACTTCAGAAAAACTCTAACAGAGACAAAAGTTTCAGTCAAAATCTGTGCCCAGGAATCAATTCTTCATTAGAGGTTTCTCTCCATTGTGAGCACTTTGGCGTCCACTACTGCACAGATTCTGTTAGAAGCTTTTCACCTGGTTAGATGGCATTTATAAAATCTGAGCCCTTCCCAAGTCATCTTTTCCCCCTTCCCCCCATAACCACTTGCAGCTTCTCTTCCTTCTTGTCTCATAATGGTCAGGTCACATTGCAGAATTTGTATAATTCAGTTTAAAAAGGCAGTCAACCATGAGGCACAATCTCATTGGGAACCAGAGAAGATTTCTTTCTGCAGTTTATGGAACAAGCTTGGTTTTAAAAATGTATTTAGGTTAATACCATTCGCCAGCTTTAGCCATAGGGTTCATATAATTTTTAACTGTTCCAAAAATGTAAGCTTTGGAAAAAAAAACAAAAAACAAAAAACAAAAAACCAAGCATTAAACTGCAAAACAAAACAAAAACTCCACAAACAAACAAAACCAAACCCACAATTATTTGTCTAACAGCAGTAGGACAAAAAAAGACTAAAACAGGAATTTACTCACAATATGGATAGGAGGTAGGACTGAAGCGATAGCTGACAAGGTATTTCCTTTAGGAAAAGAGGCAGTAGTGCTGTCTGTGATAAATGCCAGTAAGTAGAATTTACCCATTTTAGCACCTTAATTTGGGCACCCAAGAGTTCAATTTCCCTTTGCCTGGCCTGGAGTGCTGAAACAGGTACTTTTAATCTCATTTTGTAATATAGTGCTAAGCACTAAAATACATGTACATGAAACTTGTGAAAGTATTGTTAAGGAGAAAAGAAAGTTTCTTCACCTTCATTTAAATTGCAAAGAGTAGCTGCCCAAAGGGGTTGGTTGTGAAATTCATTGAAAATGTGTTTTGTTATTAACCAGTTCTGAACCTAAAATATGTGACAAGCTTCTTTTTCTTCAGTGCCTGAAGCAAAGAAGAACAAAACAGTGTACTAATATACTGCATATGTAAACTGCTATTTTTATAGAGGAACATCATCAACCATAGACTAGACAGGCAGAAAAAACTTTACTTGTAAATCTTCAAAGGAATTGATAGCCCTTTCTTCTCTAGTTACTGCAGTAGCATGTTTGGCCCATTTTACCTCAAAGTGATTTTTTTTTTTTCACAGTACTGAGTTATATATACATTTCAATTAAGAAGAGCCCACATCCCAGAAGCACAAAAGTCTCACACTAATGTTTCAGCAGCTGAACCTACAGCTCCTTTTGAAGAGTTCATGTTGTTCTCATGATTCTCAGACTTCTTTCAGTCGAGAGAAAAATCCAAATGTCTTCTGATGTGTATTTGTAAGTAGATGGCCCTTGTCAAAGGTAAATAAAAGCATTACCCATACCTATTTATTCTGTAAATGTATTATTTGCAATGCTAACAGGAGAGCTGTATACCTACAATGTTAAACAAAAAGTGTAACAGTATTTTTTGGGGTCCTTAGAGCCTTGTTGCAGATTTTGAGCCTTGCGTCATTAACATAGCGGTGGGTTTTTTTAAGTGTTCTTTGTTTGTTTGTTTGTTTGTTTTATTTTTTTTATTTTTTCTCCTTAATGCTGCTTTAAAAGTTCCACTTTCCTGAAGGGAACAGTTGTTATCATTAGAGCACATAAAGGACTTTTCGTATTGACAAGATTATATTTTTGTCCATCAATTGCTTCAGACTTTGTCTTAGGAAAAAAGAACTAAAATCCACAAATTTTGTCTTCATCTTATTTTCTGTAGAGGATAATTTAGTCAATTCAGGGCTTGAAGAAATACTTGCAGTCTGTCCAGCTATAACTTCTAGCTACTGAAACAGGAGGCTGTAGGGAAAGAGACAACTGGCACAGATGACTGTAGAATTTCCCTGGTAAGTTTCTTTCCCTGAACAAGTTGACTGTGGGCTGCAGCAACACACAGTTGATGCCTTAACTCTGCTTCCAGCATTTAAATTTTTGTCTTCTTGTGAAGTTACAGAATGCTCAGTGCCTCCATTGAAGAAATCAAAAGAAAGGAGATGGAAGTTTGGAAACTTCAGCCAATTAGATAATTTTAAAAATATATAAATAAATAAGAGGAAGAACTCATCCCTACCTACAAAATCAAGATGCATGACTTTGTGAGAAAAACCACATTTCATAAGCATCATTTTTCTCCTGATGACTTTCCATCAATAAATGGATCCCTGCTCTTCTTGGTTTTCTTCATCAGAAAAAGGACAGGCACCAGCTGGAGCAGGTGTGTGTGTGCACACAACTCCTTTCCCTGTCATCAGAAGTTAATTATCTGTACAAATAATGAATGATTCACTAATTAACACAGAGATCGGATACGCCAATGTACTTTTCTGCTCCCTTCCTTGTAGTACCTTGTAGTTGTGGCTTTTGGTCACTTCTCACAGGCTTTGGTTTTCCAGCAAGAATATGAATGTGATTGTGTGGGAAGGGAGCATGGAGCACGTGCTCAGCAGTGTTTTCTGAGTGTGGGCATCTATTGCTGCTCTCCATCACAGTGGCTGGGGCCAGGTATTCAGATGGTCTCTGGCAGTGTTATCTTTCCAGTACCATGAGAAAGCAACACATGATCACCACAGCTACATATCATGAACTACAGTTGTTAAGAGAGTAATTGCTCAAAGGATCATTGCTCAAAGCTTCTAAGACAGTTATTGTGTTAACCTTAAGGAAGACCCAACAGTTTAAGCCCACTAGAAAGTAGAATAAATGTTTTTGCTGTGACTTTTTTTCTGCTTTGTTTTTATGCTGTTGTACAAACTCCCTCACAAATTGCTTCTCAGAGATAAACATTATCACTGCAGACCTCAAATAATAGATACTACTTCACATAAGCAGTGCAAGAAAGACATGCTTTCAGCTGAGAAAAGGTATGAAATAAATGGAGAGGTTCAGTGAATCACAGAGACAAAGTTGTTCCCAATGGCATAAGGTAGGGAAGAGAAAGTTTTCTCACCAGTAAAGCAGACCCACAGACATAAAGTTAACCGAGAACATGTATGGTCCTATAAGGATCAGGGACGCATGAGCAGATTCACAGTTGCACAAGATACATTGTACTGAACATGTTCATGAGAGTTTTAAAACCAAGAAGGGCAGCTTTAATTTAATTGAAGAACAGTTCTAATTAATACTTACTCTGTGGTGGAAGAAAACGTATTGTTCAAATGAATTCTGTATGCTTGTCATACTAATTTTTTCTTACCAAATCAGATTAAAATAATTATAAGCTTATAATGACAAAAAAGAACCCCAGTAAACCAGCCGCTTACAGCCAGAATCTGACACCTTATTCATGCTGAAAAGCAATTTAATCTGTCGTGGGACTACTCAGTATGAGTAATTGCAACAGAATTTCCTCTTTGGCAATTAATAGCATATTTTATCTGTCAATATATCTCCACAAGATTAGCTAGGCATACTTGCGGTTAGGGTAACTGAGCCAAAAGAGGCTGTTGACTGACCCAGCTCATCTCAGAAAGAGGGATGTGAGATAGATTAGCAGAGACAGTCTGTTGTAATGCACAGAGTAACAGAAGAGTAAATTATTAATAGGAAGGTGAGCATCCCTGTTAATATGTGAGGAATCTTTTATAGCTGTTTTAGTTAGGGCATAGAATCTTATGTAAATTCTTTGGTACAATGGTAATATCCATTAGTGAAGTTTCTGTCCAAGCAATAAAACCACCTTCAATTTATTTGAAGTTTTGCCTGTAATTTAATTGAATACTATTCATTCTTTATGACAACTTTGTACTAATGGAAACAACAATATTTTCCCCATTTAATAATGACATGCTTGATGGAATTCAATATCTTAACCAAATACTCCTCTGGGAACATTAAGACTGCGTTGTTTTCAAATGCCTTAAAGTTAAATACCACCCAGCTATTAGTGAGACACTGTTTGCTCTTAATGTCATTGATTGGTAATGGATTTGCTAAGAATAAGGTTGATCTTTACTTTCCTAAAGGCTTTTTGTATTCACAAAAAAAATAAAGCTACATAGTTTTTGCTTAATGGGCCTATTTTTTTTTTTTTTTTTAACTTGGCAGCATGCATTCATTTCCAGCAGCACTCATGATCTCTCTTGTCTGCACTGCTGGCTGCAATACATCTGGATTCTAACAAGGGGGTCACATCCACACCAGTCTGCAACTGACAGATTAATTTCCTACCTTCTCTTGAGACAGCAATGAGGACTGAACAAATCAGAGGTCCACTGTAATTACTATGTATATTTCAGATTAAATAAATGTGATAAAAGCCTCCATCTGGCTGTTGATCAAACGTGCAGAGGCAGGCTGATTTTCAGTGACATAGTACAATAGGTCTCTTGTAACAGTCCCTAATGTCAGCCTGTAAATTACTTACATTTGGGATTACTTGACTATGGCAGACAGAAATATTACTCACTGTTTAAGGACTGCCTACTGGGAGTTTGGGCGACATAGTCTAATCTTAAAGTTGTTAAGCAAGGCATTAAGAAATAATGGGGCCATGTTTATTTTACTAAATGCTGATTGTGCTCACACTATTTGAAGATGGCCACCCCAATTTAATAGTAGTCTGATCCTGGTCTGAGAAGCTGTAAAAAGTCTAATACTGGGGAAATGAGTGTATGTGGTGTACTGGAACAGTTCTTGAGGAGAACTTTAAAAATCAGAAAAGTCTTGCACAATATGTCAATAGCTTCAAATTATACTCTATCTGCTAGAAAAATGCAGGTCACTCTCAGAACAGAAATTCATGGCCTCTCATTAAAGAAAAATCCCAACCTGCTACCCAAAAAATAAACAACAAAAATTTCAAGGGAAAAATAGAAAATGATGCTGCCATTTCTCCATTTACTTTACACCTCCTTGCAGTAGTGCTTGCAATACGTGGAGAGTCGAAATTTACTACATTACTGGAGGTCTTTTAAAAAACTTATGGTAAGAAAAAAAGGCTGGCAAAAAATATATGGAATTTATTCACAGAGCAACTAATTGTGGTTAGAAGGGCTGCTCTTTCTTATGATTTACAGCTCCTTGAGGTTTACAACTCAGAAAGCTACAACAAAATTAACTCAAAATTGAAAATACCAGTGCTTATTTTTTAAAAAATGACAAATCTCTTATCTTAGTCAAACTGTGGATATTCATGGTTTACAATATCACATTTGTACCTCTTCTTAAAAATTCATTCTGACCAGAAACTGTACCAGGACACTCTGTAAATCAAGGTGCTGCTCAGCAAGGAGATCTTTGGCCCTTTAAATTCATGTTGTAAAGCCCAGCAGAAAGCTCTTTTTGCTCTACAGCTCCTAAGAGGTCAGCATCTTTGTACTGCAGTAGTTAAAATTGGTTTCCTTCAAGCTATTGGTCTGGAAAAAGTTCTTGGAAGGATTCATGAGTCTAGGAAATATCTCATGGCATTTTTTGCTCTAGAAATATTCTGCTCATTTCCTATTTGGCCACTTCATCAAGTAGCTTTCCCTTCCTTTTCCTATTCAGTTCTTATACTCTTTAAACTGCAGGAAAATTTCCGTATAATCCCTTTACCCTGCATTGTCTCATCAGATTACATCACTTTGCATCCACTCTTACTTAACTGAAGTGGTTCATTAATTCACATTTCCTCTTAAAAGGCCTCCTAAAACTTAGTTCTCTCTTTAGGAAACCATGAACATCAAATGCAGAAGCAAAAAACAGCACTCCAAACAAAGCTGGAAGTAACACGACTCTTCCAAATGCTACTGCAGAGCAACTTCATCTCTTTCCTTCTTCCTTCCTAGTAAGTCTGTTCCCTTTACATTATAGACATGTAAGGTACATTATGTTCCTCTCTGAAGTATTTTGTGTGCTTAAACCGACTAAAAATAAAGATGCACTTCAAAAATGTGATTCTGATCATTGTGACATTTTGTTGGGTGCAGAAGCTTTTGTTAGTCAGCAAAATTTTAGTTATGGCTATCCCATTATAGCAATATAATTCCCAATATGAAGTGAGTAAATACTATACTCAGCTGAAAAACAGAGATTTTTACTGGAAGGTTAGGAATATGAAGCCAAATGTGGATATTTCAAGTTTTCTAGTGTTACAGCCCTTAATTCAGTAAAACAAGTATACAACAAACAGGGCATAAACCAAGATTAAGTGCTTTTCTTGCTTTAAAACCGGAGTGTTAGATCCCAGTTGCAATTTACAAGACGCTGGCTACCAAAGGAGGTGCAGATAAACTAAAGAAGGAGCTACGATTCCATTAGCTGTGAAAAGTAGCATTTCTAGCCTTCCTCGCCCTCTGGAAAGCTTTAGCAAGCTGCTCCTCCTCTTCTGGAGGTGAGATTCATGAATTCACAGCCCATTGCGACAGCTCCTCTCTGACACCGGAGTGTCTGGGTCTGGCGCCAAACGCAGCAGTGAGCCTGCGGCGCAGGACAGTGCATAATCAGAGAGTCCTCCATGCTGGTAGCAGCTACTCATCAAAGCGCTGCTCTTGTCACCTGGGCCAAGGAGGCAGCATGTGGCCTGTTCCTGCAAAATCTATTTCAGTACTTAAGGTAGAAATGGTTTTTTTACACCTTGTAGCCTAGTAAAATCCTGAAAACATATGCTTGTTCTGCCTAGTGATGACTTAGTCTGCTCACAACAACACTTAAGGCCTAGAGGCTCGTGAGATGTCCCTCCAGGACACTATGCTGGTGACATTCCTTGAAAAAAAAGTTAGTTTTTCGAGAGATAAGCATGGAAAATCAGGTTTAAATCCTTGCCATGCAACAAATACCCGTATGCATGCTTTGGCAAAGTGTTTTCTTTACCTGTGTCTCGGTTCCCTTGAAATAAATTGAGACTCATCAACAGTGAATGATCTTTACTCATAGAATGACTGACAGAACAATTAGTGGTTTTTATATACAGTGGTAGTAGGGGTAAGGTGAGTACTTCATCTGTCCTTACAAACAATATTTTACATGATAGTATTTTAAAAACATTTGAAATGGATTTCTGTGTGTTTAATTTTTGCTAAACTTTTGATGGATATAATTTTTGTTTTTTAGATAAAAGGAAACTGTGCATTTATTCCTATGTGTTTGCATAATGAAGAAATTAATAGCTGGATGCCCTTATTTCAGAGACATGAGACTGAACAAGATAATCTTACACAGCTACATTACTGAAAGAAAATCACAGCAAATAACTGATGAAGATAAAAATAAACAGAATACATGAATAAGCCAGAAATAGGGTGAATCAACTTCTAGATTATGGAAATCAACAAAGAAGTATTAGAGATGTTGTTAAACATTGTTAAACAGGTCAACATGAATCCGTGGGTTCATAAATAACCTTGAATTTAACAGGCAAAGTTGTTTCATTTTAATAATAGAATCATTGAAGATGTATGTCAGCTGGCAGCCTGGAGAAGAGAAGGCTGAGATGGGATCTTATCGCTGCTTAAAAATATCTCAGGGGCAGGTGTCAAGAGGCTGGGACCAGACTCTTTTCAGCGGTGCCCAACAATAGGATGAGGGGCAATGGGCACAGACTGAAGCACAGGAGGTTCCATCTGAATATGAGTAGCTTTGTTACTTTGAGGGTGGAGGAGCACTGGAACAGGCTGCCCAGAGAGGCTGTGGAGTCTCCTTCTCCAAAGACATTCAAAACCCTCCTGGACACATTACTCTGTGATTTGCTCTGGGTGAACCTGCTTTAGCAGGTGGGTTGGACTAGATGATCTACAGACGTCCCTTCCAACCCCAACCACTCTGTGATTCTGCGATACAAGAAGGTAGCAGAGAATTAATGTTAGAAAAATGAGCAGCTATATTTTCCTGGCTTCAGATTTCTTTTTCATCCCAGTAATGTCTGCTTTCTCTTAAGTGTTAATAATTTATGCATTACAGTTATACTTAGAAATTATGATTAAAACTTCTTTATATTTAGTTACACTAACTTCCTAAAATCTCAGGGGACCATTTAAAGGTTAGTTCCTTTATCTGTATGTTAATCTAATGCAACAATAACAGTTTGGAACTTTAAAATTACATGAAGTAACTAAATCTGCATCCAGATCTCAAAGTTTCA
The DNA here is from genome assembly GCF_963082525.1 of Nesoenas mayeri. Lineage (NCBI taxonomy): Eukaryota > Metazoa > Chordata > Aves > Columbiformes > Columbidae > Nesoenas > Nesoenas mayeri. The sequence goes on from NC_137541.1 coordinate 131,049,658, forward strand.
GTGAACAGTATTACAAGGTTCTGCTACCATTTTTGTGAGAACTGAGTAACAAAAGCAATCACAGCAATCACAATAGAAGACCCATAAAATGTTACTGGTTTAAAATAATATGTACAGGTGCAATTATATCTCTTGTTAACTTCAGAAACTGTTCAAGCACATGAACGTTTTAGATATTTAAATGGACATTTGTGCCTTTCATTGTTGCCGTAGCATGCAAGTGGTTAAATCTTCATAGTACTATAAACAGGTATTGTTCCAAAAGATGCCATGGCTCTGCAAATATGAGCCATAACATAATATACTTCACATATGTCGAGCATGACAATCCTTGTGAATTATATGCAAAACTAAAAAAGAGCGGCAAATTCATACCCTGCAGAGGTCAGCTAGTTAGCAGCTGTCCACACTCACAGACAGTAAAGGTCAACAAGGTGCTTGGGGGCTGGAACACACAATGTATGAGGACATGCTGAGAGAATTACATTTTTTCAGTCCTAAGGAGAGTTAAGGAAGGAAACATTATTGCTATCTTCAGCTACCACATGGGAAGAAGAGATGATCGAGCCAGACTCTTATTAGAAGTGCACAGAGATGAGAGGCAATGAACACAACCCAGAACGTCAGAAGTTAAAAATAGATATTAAGAATTTATTTTTCATCATGAGGATGGTCAAACACTGGAACAAGTTACCCAGAGATGGTGTGAGTTCTCCATCCTTGGACATATGTCAAACACACCTGAATGAGGCCCTGAGCAACCAGATGTACAGTGGCCCCGCTCTAAGCTAGGCTTGGACCAGATGATCTCCAGAAGTCCCTTAAAATTTATGTTATTCTACAGTTCTAGGATATGGGTCACAAGCCATAAAAATGAAGAATACAAGGAAATAAAATAAAGAGGTTTTCCAGGTTTCTGCATCTAAATATGAACAGAGTTAATAATAAACAAACCTACTATTGCTTTAAGATTTACTGATCTTTTTGTGTTGTCTTACATTGTTGCCATCACTTTTATATCCATACTGTCAAAAATTCAACAGGCTCTCCAATTACTTTTCTCCTGCCTTCTAGTAATGGCAGGAGTTCACATAAAACTTTAGAAATTATACCACAGAAAACAGCTCTGTGTTGGCAGAGGAAAATTTTATGTGATAGAATTTTGTTGTCTTCCTCTAATAATTTGTCTTTTCTTGAAATATTTTTTTCTTTATCTTAAAACCAGGGTCACAGTAGGCATTCTGAAAAAATATTCCATACCATATTATTTCAGATAATGTTTTACAAAGCAGTGTACATAATAAGAATGTCAAAGATCAGCAAATTGTTCCAATGGACTTTCCATCAAATTATGTTTACAATTACTGAGAGGTTAGATTTGCAAATAAATGAGCTGACATTTCCACATTCTCTGGCAATTGCAGTATTTTCAGTTTGAGGATTTCAGTTTTATGACCAGCTTGACAAAACCGGTGTAATTCTGTTTTTCTCAGGTATAGCTAGGTTTATTTAAAGCAAGGTCAACTCATTTGAAATCTCTTCTATCTTTTTACTCACTAGAGAAATTGTCATGCAAGTAAAAGTCTGGATGGTGTTGTTTCTCTGTAATAGCAGGGAGTAAGAACCAGCAACCACAATAATTGCTTCTCTGCCTGTCAGACTTGATATTCAATGCACAAAACATTTCACAGATAAAAATATACTGGAGCTTATCTCCATGTAATAGCAGTGAGCAGGCATCTTTCAAAGTACACTGTAGGCCCCAAACACTGCAGGGGCTCTGATGGAAATACCACATGGAAGACCTCATGTAAAAATCTGACAACTAAATTTATGGTCTGAATCTTCTCCACAAACCTGGGGAGATAAAATCCTGCTGCAAAAATTCTGATCTGAAATTTCTCTGTGGGAAATTCTGTGGGAAAACATTCTGGAGTGCATCAGCCACCTCTCTTTTCTTCCTGGTCCCCTCAATGTCTTCCTTTTTGGTAATTTGACTTCAAGAAGAGGAAAAATTCTCATAAAATCTGCTAATGATGTAGTATCACAGCTACATTTAGGAGTGTGCTTCCACACAGTTTTCTGTGTCCCTGGCCTTCCACACCCCTAGCACCATCCTTCTCCATTACTTTTTCATGAAAGAGGTTCATATACTTCCAGCAAAACTGTCACTTAAAACAACTTCCTCAGTGCCACAAGCATCTGCATAGATCCTGTTATTGCCTTGCTATTGCATTGTTACTTCCTGCTATTGCTTTAGAAATTAAGAAGTTTTTCTTGTCCCAAAAGTAAGTTCCATAAGACCTTTTGCATTTTTGTTCTATTCAATCTTACTGCGCACTCAGGATGAGAACTAAATGCACATTGAAGTATTTTTAATGTATCTTATGTCAAATTTGAGCAACAACATCATGAAGCGTGTTCACAAAAGCATGGCTTAAGCCATTTAAAGGACAGGGAGACAAATGTGTCCCTGCCGCATGCATCTTTGGATGACTAGCATGCTATACTGTCCATGCCTAGAGGCAGCACTGTTTTGGCTGAGCTGATCATCTGTGTATCTGCCTGCCCTATGAAGTTGTTTTAAATTCACAAAGTAGGTGTTTCTAGTTGTAAGTTGCCTGAGGGCCCAACTGATTTGTCTTACTTCAAGAATGTTAAACATACACTTGAAAACACTGAATCTAAACCAAAATGTACTAGCCACAGACAGTCCTACTAAAGATGCAACATGAAGAGGAGCAGAATCATTGTCTCACTAGGGTTTTGGAGATGAATAGGGAATATTAAAATAAATACAGTTCTGGCATACATGAAAGGGGGTGAAACCCCCTGATAATCATGAAGATATCACCACAAAAAAATCACATGCCCTGGCCATGCCCACCTTTGCACTGTGAGAAAGTAATTAAGTCAAGTCCCCAGAAACCCATAGTCATGTTATCTGAGAGGCAGTGTTTTGTGACCTTAATTTAAGAAATGACCACTTTTGAATGGAACTGGCCTGGAGCATAGATAGAGTGAACATAAGAGTTAATGTACTCAAAGAACAGCTTGAAATGCCTAATTCAGTATTGACCTCCTCTTTTATAGCTGACCAGCTAACACAATTCACTGAGTATTAGATTACCTCTTCTTTGGCTTCATTCTCTGTTGACTAGGTGTCCCTAGAAAGGTAAATTCATCCTGGCAAATAACTCAGAATATGGATGCAGTGACACATCTCTTGTCATATCTCCCTTTCATGCATGAGAAAGTGTATGCTGACCAATAATGGCATGATTTGGCCTTGGCCATGATCAAAATGTCACAGCATTCCTAATGAGATATAAACTATTTTTAGCTGGGTAGTTCCTCAACAACACTTCATCTATGAATGAACTGAAACACTGTTTTTTGATGCATCATATATCAAGGACACGGTATCACTAACATGATCTGCTGTAGAAAGCCTGTAATGATTGGTTTGATTCCTGGCTCTATGTTCAACAGAACACAGATGCTCAATGTCTCCATCTTTCTGCATCTTGCATCTCTTCAGAGATGTGTAGTTCTGACACAGCAGAACATAATATTTTAAAGCACATTTACATTTAGTTGATAAGGTATATTATTCATTTATGTTCAGGACTATTCAGTTTTTAAAAAGTCTATTTTAGCATCTTATTATAAGAATTCATAGTTCATTGACTAATTTTCTATACTGTTACCATTTTTATGGGAACATAGAAGAAAATAGCATACGTCAAATCTTCTTGAAAAGTTTTCTTTTGAACACTGCTTTTGTTTAAATAATTTATTTTCTAGTTATTAAAAGAAAATCTGTGGAAGCCAAGAAGCACAGTTAAACATATATCACATTGTCTAGTGTTGCTTAACTTTGTTCTTTGAAACATCTGCTTTTAAGATTTATTTACCTGTCTGGTGACAGTCAGACAAATTACTGCAAGACTTTTTTTTTGCCAAGAGAGATGTCTGTCATTTCACAGAGCAGATGCAAAGAAAAGAAGTTGACTTGCCTTTTCTGGAAACAAAAGTTGCTCAAAGAAAACAAATGCTTTGGTTTTCCATTGCGTCCATGAAGAACTACGCCAGCCAACCCTTTAAATACATACAATCATGACTGAGCCCCTCATCAGACGCTTAACCATGAACAGTTTAACACTGTGTACAATTCACACTTGCTTGACTTCAGTATCTAAGGATGCAGTCTTTCTCCCATCTGAATCAATGCACGTTTCAGGCTTTTAAATATTTTAAACAACTGAAAACTATTACTAGGAGTTGTTGGCTGACAGAGATATTTCTCAGCCAATACGCACTATTTCTGGGACCTTCTTTGTGTGCAGCATGGTCGACGATGTGTTTCTTCTTAATACTAAGAAGAAAGAAACCATTCTGGAAAGCACAGAACAATCATTTATCTCATGCACATACCTATGCCGTGGCCTGGCATGTAGTATCATCAAGATACATCAAGTATCATCAAGAGGATTTGTTGAACCAGATTTATAATCTTTAATGAAAGTCTGTCACATTATCTTGGAACAGAGAACAATCTCTAGGAAGCAGGTGCAGCCTGGCCGCAAAGACCAACCCTTGTGCTGGTGCATCTCCCGCAGCAAACCCAAGCAGTAGCATTTCAGAAAGAATAGTATTTATCATTTCAAATTGCATATCTTGGCACAATGCATTTTTATGATCTGGTCATATTTTTAGAGACCAGACAATCTTTATAATCAGCTACTATAGAAATCCTTATTTAAAATGCTGATTTGTGAAGGAAAAAAAAAAATAAAATATATATATATATATAAAATCTGTTCAGTTCATAGACTGTCACACAGAAACAAATACTGAGAGAAGTGCTAGAGAAAGTCTCTCCTTTTAACTGCCAGTACTCAGAATCTGACTTGAAATTATTCTACCTCTTCACATGCCAGAAGCAAAATGGATGGGATTACTTGAGGGGTAAAATACCACACAGTGCAAGAATTTCAGAGTATTGTCCTTTAAAGAAGCAACCATGTGTATGACATCCATGACACATCGAAAGTACAAGTTCATGGAGTGGCTTAAAGAGAACTAAATGAATGTTGTGAAATATCCAAACACAACACTTTGAAATGTCTTGTATGTGCCTTCTGAGGAAACATAAAAAATGGTGTCTGTGATTGCCTTTCATAGCTGACAACAGCATTTTGATATCAGATCTTCCTTTTAGAGGTAGAACCTGTGTGAAACAAGCAGCTGTGCATCAAAACCAAAATTATCTTCCAAAGAGCTACAAGAAAGACCCAATACATAAAAGGACAGATAATTATTGCAGCACAAACATAATGAGCTCTGAGTGTAATTGATGGCGAGTTGAACTGTTCTTTCAAATCAAAAAATCAAACTTCATTTTCAACATGTTTAGGGAGAGTTATTCTAGTGCTAACATTTTAATAGTGTTTTTACACCTAAATTGTACAGTAAGCTTTTATGTCCAGACACCCTGAAAACTAGATGACTCATTTCAATAGGTTATGCCTTGTAAAACATTTTGAACAAATTTGAAAATCAATTATAATGAAAGAGATGTTACACTCGTTGTGCAAATTTTGGAAAAAGCTAAGCCATGCTTTTCTTTACAGCATTATGGACTTATTAACATCCGTGATACAGCAACATAAACAAAATATTTTAAGATTTTTTTAAAAACAGAAGAGACTGGAAAGACTGGGAAAGACAGAAAAGAATCTGCTGTATGAACACAAACCTCTTTCCATTTTTCTCATTCCATTCACTTTTGTTTATAAACAATGTTGAATCATAGAGATGCAGCCATGGATACATTTGTTCTCTTTGTGTGGTAGGGATGGGAAAGGAAAGGCAGATTCTCAGAAGTTCCTTAAAAGAATAATGAATTTAAATGAACATGCCCTTCTCTTAGTTATTGCTGTTTCTATTAGCAGCAGGAATAGGAGTGCCAGTTTTATTTTACAAATATATTTCTCTCTAACATTCAGGGAAATTAGAGTTAGTGGTATAAACTGGTCTTGTGCTTGCTTACTCCAAATGATGCCTCTGTACACACCGTTTAAAAGAAACTATTAGGGATTCTTTAGATAGTGACAGGAAATACGATCCATCTTTCCCTGGATTCCACTATTGCCCATTTCTATTCTTTTGGCATTGAAAACCAGATGTGTACCAACAAATAAATAAAATTCATGCTTGTATATCCCTGTGCATCTTTGATTTTCTATGTGAACACCACAACAGGAGAGTCTGAGCTTTAGAAAATGCTCCTGTTTCCTTGGTGTGCAAAACACAGCCCACTGGTGCACAAAACTGCCAGGTCCCTTCCCCACACTTCAAGAGTTGCTCCTCCTACTAGGGAAGGAACCAGCTCTGAACTTTACCTGTTTATCAGTTCCAACAGTTAAAACTGCAAAGGCACAACTGAGCTCATGTCTTCTACTACATATTTTGCATGGGTTCCTAAGTATTTAACGTTATCAAAGAGGAGATGCAGAGACATAAAATGACATCCTCTTTGAGAAGAGTAGGTGTGTGAATAGCTACAATGATGAAACTCAGCCTCTGTTAATCCAGCAGGAAAGTTCAACAAGTAAAATCAGCTTTCAACCCAGAATAGTAGCCAATGCTCTACTCATGGTTGAACAATTAGCAAAAATCAGATGGGCAAACTACATACTTTAGGATGTTTCTCCTTTTTGTTTTCCTTTTCTTTTCCCAATTAGTTGGTTGCTTTGTTGTTGCAAAATTACTTTTGTTTTCAAAGAATCTCATTTTCTGCCCATTGAAGCAAAACTGAAGAAGAGAAATGAGAAAATCACGGGGCAACTAAGCAGGTAAAATCTGCTCTGAACTGCTTAATATTCCAAATTCCTGCTTCAGGGAGATGAAAACTCTGTTGGCACAGTCTGAGTTGCACTGATGTCTGAACAGGAAGAGGTTACTGTGGATTTGGAAGCTAGACTTGTTAAAAAAAAAGAAAAGAAAGAGCAAGAAATTAAGATTCCTCTGTATTGCTGTGGTTTCCTACAACATAAACCTCACTGATTAACAGAAATATAAACAAACAAAATTTAGAAGCATTAGAAGTGGTCACAAACTGCTGAAGGTCTCCATGTAATTAGTATTCAAACTACTAGCAAAACATGCAGCTTATTTTGATTCATTATGAAACATTGCTGGAGAACCAGAAAAATAACATAGTTCCTAATGATTAAGACTCTGTATTTCTATAGGCATCAGATTCTTTTCAAGTTGCTGGGACCAAGCCAGGATTCCATTTTTTGCCTGAAGCAGACAAGAAACTGCTGAAATGAAACTTTAACAACTCTATTGCAGACAAAAGTATGCCTTGAGAGTGTATGCTCAGTTCAATTGCATGAATATACACATAGAGGCAAAGTCTCCTCTGCATCATCTAGTGGAAAAGAAGTGCTGTTATACATTGGCTGTATATTCTTTCACATACTTCAAGCATCTTATGTATTACACAAGTTGTAGCACTGTATGAAGACACAGTATTTTTTGTTTTCTTGTTTATTTTCTTTAGCAAAAGAAGATATATTTAGGACATATTTCACAGAATCACAGAATGTTAGGGATTGGGAGGGACCACAAAAGTTCATCTGGTCCAGTCCCCCCAAACTGGAGCAGGAACACCTAGATGAGGCTATACAGGACTGCGTCCAGCTGGGTTTTGAACGTCTCCAAAGAAGGAGACTCCACAACTTCCCTGGGCAGCCTGTTCCAGTGTTCTGTCACCCTCACTGAGAAGAAATTTCTTCTCGTATATAAGTGGAACCTCCTGTTTTCCTGTTTCCACCCATTACTCCTTGTCTTACCATTGGTTGTCACCGAGAAGAGCCTAGCTCCATCCTCGTGACACTCACTCTTTATATGTTTGTAAACATTAATAAGGTCACCCCTCAGTCTCCTCTTCTCCAAACTAAAGAGCACCAGCTCCCTCAGCCTTTCCTCATAAGGGAGATGCTCCACTCCCTTAATCATATTCATTGCCCTGTGCTGGACCCTCTCCAGCAGTTCCCTGTCCTTCTTGAACTGAGGGGCCCAGAACTGGACACAATATTCCAGGTGTGGTCTCACCAGGGCAGAGTAGAGAGGAAGGAGAACCTCTCTCGACCTACTAACCACCCCCCTTCTAATACACCCCAGGATGCCATTGGCCTTCTTGGCCGCAAGGGCACAGCGCTGGCTAATGGTCATCCTGCTGTCCACCAGGACCCCCAGGTCAGTTTCCCCTGCACTGTTCTCTAATATGTCGTTCCCCAACCTATACTGGAGCCTGGAGTTGTTCCTGTCCAGATGCAGGACTCTACACTTGCCCTTGTTATATTTAATTAATTTTTCCCCTGCCCAACTCTCCAGCCTGTCCACGTCTCACTGGATGGCAGCACAGCCTTCTGGCATGTCAGCCATTCCTCCCAGCTTGATGTCATCAGCAAACTTGCTGATAGCACACTCTATTCCCTCATCCAAGTCATTGATCAATATATTGAATAATACTGGCTCCAGTACTGACCCTTGAGGCACTCCACTAGATACAGGCCTCCAACTAGACTCTGCCCCGTTGACCACAACTCTCTGGCTTCTTTCCTTCAGCCAGATCCCAGTTCACCTCACTGCGTGATGATCCAGTCCACACTTACTCAGTTTAGCTGTAAGGATGCTGTGGGAGACTGTCAAATGCCTTACTCAAGTCAAGGTAGACCACATCCACCTCTCTGCCATCATCTATCCACCTCGTTATGTCCTCATAAAAGGCTATGGGGCTGGTCAAGCACAACGTCTCCTTGGTGAAGCCATGTCGACTGCCCCAAATGACCCTCTTATCCTTGATATGCCTTGAGATGGCAACATGGTCAAGTTGTTTCATCACTTTCCCAGGGATGGAGGTAAGGTTGACTGGTCTATAGTTACCTGGTCATTCTTCTTGCCCTTTTTGAAGACTGGAGTGACATTTGCTTTCCTCCAGTCCTCAGGCATCTCTCCCATTTCCCATGATTTAGCAAAGACGATAGAGAGTGGTCTAGCAATGACTTCAGCCAGCTCCCTCAGCACCCACAGGTGCATCCCATCTGGACCCATGGATTTATGGATGTTCAGATTGCTTAATTGCTCCCTAACCCAGTCCTCATCAACCAAGGCAAACTCCTCCATTGTCCCGACTTCCTCTGGGGCCTCAGGGGTACAAGGCTCCTTGGAACAGCCTCCAGCAGAGTAGACAGGGACAAAGAAGGCATTCACTAACTCTGCCTTCTCTGTATCTATCTTCAATGGACTGGCCAGGAATCAACTCTATACCTACCTTATCCACTCATCCTAACTCCCCCAAACAATCTAACCCTGAATATTCCATCACATATTCAACATAGCATGCACAATATTTCATACTATTACTAGGTTAGACTCACATGGTTTGGGCACTATAAGCAACTGCTATTCAGCAGACTTCACTGATGGGTAGTACTGAAGAGCCTGCTCAGGAAAAGTAAAACCATATCATTGGATGAAAATGTCAACACAGATTATTAACTTCTACCTGTTGATGCCTCTCTAGCTGTTTCCAGTGATTCTCCTCTCACTCAGAAACAGATGAGTATTGACAAAGGAGAGTAAAATCCAGACACTTTTAAATGTTCAGGGCTAAAAATCACTGTTTCCAATTTATGACTGGATGCAAATTAACTGCACTTTCTCCTGCCTGTGTATGAGAGGGAGCAGGGTAGATTGACCAGGATTTGTACCCTGTTAGCCACTAGAGTTTCACACCCAGCACTTCAATAAAAGTAGAAATTGAAAATGTTGTCTTAGATAGCCACAAGAACTGCAGCAGCTTTATTGCTGGTCTGCAGTGGGGGTATAGCTTGGGACCTAGAGAGGAGTATGCCTCTCCTTGCTTTCCATGGAAAGAACCAGAACACAGCTTCACCTGGATGCCAGTTACAGTGCTTACTCTTTCTAGACAGTAAGCTGTAAGAGCTCTGCTGATGAACCTCAGATCTGAAGAGCAACACCTTTACTACATGATCTTGCTAGGAGTGGTCCTTGACATGCAAACCAGCCTGAATTTTATGCTTATCACCAGAAGAAAAAAGCCCAATGAAAAGTCTGTAACTACATAGGTCTTTTTCCCAAAACAAAACAAACAAAAACCAAAGCCAAAACAAACAAAACCACTGAAACAAACAAACAAACAAACCCCAAAACCCCACCATATTAATAATTTTCTTTAATTCATTACATAAGATCTTTAATTTTATTCATTCATCATTTTTTTTTTACTTCTGAATATAGAAATGTGGGGATTTTTGGCGCAGAAGACAATGCGTATGTATATATTACAATATAGTTCATGTTCATATAAATTTGCCCTCATTGGTACTACACTCAAATTTAGATCTGTGTAATCAGCACCAACTTACTCTGATTTCGTAAGAATTGTAACAAATTATTTACCTATGTTTTCTGTGGTAAATTGATAGGGATAGCAGCATATTTACATGATATGTACATCAGTAAAGTTTTAACAGTAAATTATACTGTTGGAAGATTTAATTTAACTACATTGGATTAAGTTAGAGAGATATTACAGTTGTGATTTAATTGTCCCACAATTTTTTAGGGTTGTTATCTGTGGTCATAACATTTGAATTTGTACTACCCCTCTAAATGCTTTATGTTCCATATTTCTACCATTATTATAATATACGATGTTCAGGCTTCCCCTATTACTTTGGTTAATTGTGAAACCATGACTGCTATTACAACCTTGAGCCACCCATACAATTTTTCTTTACACATACATGGTATTTGGGACTTGTAGGTTTATAGCAGTGTGATTGCCAATTAGTTTGACGGTCATTTTGCCACTGAAATCACACAGTAGGTGGCCATAGAGAAACTTTATTTTTCCCTTAAAGCAGTAAGAGTCACATCTGATGAGCAAAAGATACTCTGTTACAGTATCTTTTTTCTTTCTGATAAAATAAATTATATAGTAGGTTGAGTGTCTTTTTCATTTGTAACTTGTATTTGAATTACCAGGAAGGAGGAAAATTCTTAACTTGGTTTTTATGATTTTATAATTTCACTGAAATGGTGGCACGTGGCAATAAAGAGTCTAAATTTGCAATTAATTTTGTTAAGTTGTATTACATCACTATTATTTATGGCAATAACAGTGGAATTAAGCTGCACTCTCAAGCAACTCTTTCTCTTTCATAACCATTAGACTTTTATTTGGCTTACTTAGAAATAAAATCTTAAATTTAGGGGGAAAACTTGCAAATTCTGTAACAGTAAAAGAAAACACACTGTATGCAGAAGCATCCTTCCTGGAAACACGAAGTACTTTACTGTTATGAGCACACGCATAATAAGTTGCTCATTTACTTTTATGTTTTCACAGTTGAGGCCTAATTAAAATACACTGTGGCACCTTTAAAATGATTTTTAGTGACAAAAAGCTCCATTATTTGCTGTTTTTTCCCAAGCTTTCAGACTCATCCCTGTCCTAGTCTTTAAATCCTACACAGGTAAACAAATGTAACCATGTAAAAATAATCTTTCAAAACATTATAGACTACTTAAACATTCTAGATTTACTAGTTTATAGCAAGACAGACTCCAACTGAAATGGTAACTGCTTTCTTTCTTTGTTTTCCAGACAATAACAGATCAATGGTTTTGGTTCAGAGTTCCAAACAGACTATGTACCAGATCACAGACATATTTTCCAGGTATGGTTAGAGCCACAGTGGGTAGGATGACAAAAATGTTCTCATCTTGCATGTAGATGTTTCTCCAGCAGGTTTTGGTTTTCTCTTCTAAACCTTATTTTGCTAAAAAAAATGATAGGAAGCCTCTTCAAAACTATCACAAGTCAAAACAATTTCTGAATGGTCAGTTCACGAGAAAAACAGGGACACAGTCGTTCTTGAAAATGTTGATTCATGTAACGATCACTGACTTAGCTTGATTTCATTAAGATTTGTATCAAATTATTTTTACCTATGGTTTCTGTGGTATGTGAACTCTGATATGGATAGCAGTATATTTACATGATTTAGACATCAATAAGGTAAACTATATTGTTAGAAGACTTAGTTTAACTAAATTGGTAGAGGGATATTACAGTTTTGATTTAGTAATCTTGCATTTTTTACTGATTTTTTCTGCAGTTACTAAATTAATAGATTCAAATTTAGTTTTCTTAACATTGCAACAAAAATAGCCTTGTAGTATAAGTTATCTTAGTCAATAACCTAACAGTTATAAAGATCCATTTTAATTAAACAATTCTATTATTTTAATATTAATTACAGCTATGATTTGAGGTTGGTATATTTTTATTCATTTAAATTATGATCAATTTGAAATTTGCAATTCTTTCCTGTGCAGAAAAATCTTAGAACATAGGAATGACTGTACTAGATTGGACACCACCACCACCTAGTGAAGTCTTGTTTACAACCAGATGAAAAATGAGATACATAAGTTCCCCTTGTTCACTCAACCATTTTCTGACTCCAGAGTCTAGAAACTTTCTGCCTTGGTGATTGTATGCACATAAATCAATTTTCTAATGTAATTCCTAATTTAATTTAACTGCTACTACCTCTCTTTCCAGATATTTCTTTTCCAAGCTGAAAAGTTCTAGTCTGTTTAAGCTCTCCCAGCACAGATACCATTTTGAAACAACAGACATCCTTTTTGCATTTTTTTTTTTTTCTAATTTCTATCATACCTTTTAATGCCAGATAACCAGAACTTTGTGTGGTATTTCTGATGCAGAGGTACAGTATTAAGCATGTAAGGCACACCATAAGGTGAACAATTTAAGATGCACCATAGATTTACACAATGACATGGCCATGATTTCCATTCAGGTTTCTACTCCACTCCTGCTGGTGCCACGATTTTACCTACCTTTCTGTATTATCACTGAATCCTGACTTATTTTCAAAGAACTAGCTGCAATGATCCAACCTCTGCTTACAAACTACTATCAGCAGCTCATTCAGACATTCATTGTTCAAGTGTGTACAGGTGAATTGGTTTTATAGAATCAATGCATCATTTGCTTTTATTACTTTTTATATTTCCATTAGAATGCTTCTGCAACTGTGCATCATGATTCTAAAAAATTTCTGAGTTAGTTAAATGTCACAAGCCCATAATGGTCACATCATTTTGTTTAGCAGCCTCTCCCTCCACAGTGTACTCCAGCTCTTGCTCCTCCTCTCTCTGCTTGGCAGTTGTCCTTTCTCTCCCCAGCAAAGTGCAAGAGCACTGTGGGGCCAACATGACTGTGTCAATGACATAGTAGCAACCTATAACTTGTTTCTTGGCGGTGAAATAATCAATGCCACTTCAGATAACAAGTGAAATACTTTTGGACTATTCACAGTATTGAAATAGCTCAGGTTATTTTATAAGTGGCTTGTGAAAAAAGCACTGCTGGGCAGGATGTGTGGGGGATTATCCCCATTGTATGGAAAGGAAAAATATGCATAATCTTTGGTAGACTTCTGTAAATACTCCAACATCGAAAATTATGAAATGTTCATAATTTTATCATAAAAGTGATTTCAAAGGTTACGCGAATTGCCAGTTAATCATGTATTTTTGTTAAACACACTCACTACATAAAAGAACCATGTAATAGGAATAGGGATTGTTCAGCATAAAAGTACACAGTTTTAATTTATTTAAAATTTTTGTCATAAAATTACAGTTGTACTATTGATGTTCGTAGCCGTAATATTTAACATTATCTACTATGGTACTGCAGATGTTCAGATATATAATTTGAAAACAAGTCAGGATTTAAATCTGAAGTCCCATTACTTTTTCTTTCTTTGAAGCAGGTTCTGTGGACACTTCAGACAGAAATTGGGTCTTATCTTAATATTCATTCCTTATCAAAGTTGTGAAGTGGTTTATAATATCAGCAAATAGAGTAAATGCTTGATAAGTGCACAACAATATAAACGCTTTAACCTTATCAGGAACATTATTTATCTATAATAACACAGACTGAGTGCCAAGAAAAAAGAACAAACCAAAAAACCCATTTTTGTTCTGCTTCTCTCAGTATGCAATGAATAAATGAAAAAGAGAAATCAAATTAATGGAATATTTAGGCATGATTATGTTGCAGTTCCTGTTACACAACCTTCCAAGTAAACTTTCTTAAATGGGTTCAAAGAATAGGGTTTAGCCCTAATGTTAAACATGGTCGTAATCCCCCAAGGACACACATGCATTTGACTTAAACAACAGATGTAGCTTCTCTGATTTCCATGGGATTGCTCATAATGCACAAAACGTGTGGGTAATCTTTTGCAGGAGCAGGCTGGCATCTCCAGCCTGATTAATGACATTTGTCCAGAATACAAGAATACAATTGCAGATTATAGGAAGGCACCTCTCAAAGTGCTAATGTTAACAACATATTGCATAATTACTTAGTGACAAACTAATCCAATTAACATGTATATATATATGTTTAATGTCATGTAAAACTGATGAAAAATTCTTAAGATTTCAGTACAGGTCTGACTAAAATATACCATCTATAAAATTTAGACTGAATAGCACACTGCTAGATTGCAGGCCTCATTCTTTCTAATGCTTTTGCACTACTATGTATGTAAGTAGTGCTTCCAATGCAGCACAGCTCTGCTGCTGATGCATCATTTCGGTTTTGATTGCTGAAAGAATAACTGTGGAATGCAGTCTAGATTAGTTCACATTCCTGCAGCAGTTAGTGGGCATCATGTATTCTATCACACTTACTGCCACAATCTTAGAAAAATTTACTTTTTTCAGTGCTACATACTTCTGTTTCTATGGTTTTTATCTTTCATTAAGATAGTGGCAATGCAGACAGTAATTAGTGGTAATGAAATATCAGGATAAAACTCAGATCTTAAAATATAAGAGGTTCTTGGAAATAATAAATTTATTGACAAAAGTTGATTAATTTAAAATTAAATAAAGAACAGGCTTTTTTGACAGAAAAGAAAAAGTGTCCATTCTCATGATAATCACATTGGAAAATTCCAACATGTTTACTACATTCACAAGTAAATCATCCACAGTAATTTTTTGACCAAGATCTGAAGTTAGAAGTTAGGTTTAAGTTGATGTTCAGGACTAATAAAGCTGATTTTTGGAACTCTGAACTGACCAAGACTAACTCTGAGAACATTTGACTGCCATTTTCATTTCTCCCCTTTCCAGAAGACTTCCTTTCAGCATACTATTAGTGTAGCAATATGGCTAAAATAACTGCCCTTTTCCAACATCAGTCTTTTGAACACAGTATAAATGATAATCTTACAACCCTTACAAAAAGAATTAAAATAACTTTTTAATGCATTAAATAGCCATATATTGAAGGTATCCAGCAACAGATGGAGAAATCTATGACTGTAACACTTCTTAACATTTGTGTGTCGTTTTAGAAATTATTTCAGAACTTGAATCTTTTAATTATAATTTATTTGGAATGAAAGATGACCTGGATTTTCATATGTGATATTAAATGTAAAATTTATATATTTTCCTGTCTCAACTGAAGGTTTGTGAGTTCTAGTGCAACATCAGGTATCTGCTGTGGCTACCACGATATAAATCATAAGGATGACTAGAATAGAATAAAACAGTACAGAACAGAACAAAACAGCAGTTGCGGTGGAAGAGACCTACAATGATCATCTAGTCCAACTGCCTGACCACTTCAGGGCTGAGAAATAGTTAAAGCATGTTATTAAGGGCATTGTCTGAATGCCTCTTAAACATTGACAGGCTTGGGGTA
Organism: Nesoenas mayeri; assembly: GCF_963082525.1. NCBI lineage: Eukaryota > Metazoa > Chordata > Aves > Columbiformes > Columbidae > Nesoenas > Nesoenas mayeri. The sequence continues at coordinate 131,065,526 of NC_137541.1, forward strand.
CCGACCACCTCCCTAGGGAGCCTGTTCCAGTGTTTGACCACCCACTCAGCAAAGAAATACTTCCTGATGTCCAGCCTGAACTGCCCTTAGTGCAGCTTTGAACCATTCCCACACGTCCTGGCACTGGATGCCAGGGAGAAGAGCTCAACACCTCCCTCCCTATAGCCCCTCATCAGGAAGTTGTAGAGAGCCATGAGGTTGCCCCTCAGCTGCTTTTTTTCCAAAGATGACAAGCCCAAAGTCCTTAGCACTCCTCAGTCTGATGAATTAATACCAATTCTAAGATTCTGAATGAATACAGCAATTTAAATGTGGATATATATATATATATATATATATAAAACTTAGACAAGTAAATTACTTCTTTTTTTAATATCAGGTAATCACTAATAAAAGTCATATAAATAAAAAGTATGTGATAATAACAAAAAGTGTGATGAAGAAATGTAAGGCTAAAATGGACAACTGTAGATAATCAATAGGGAAGTAGGAGTTGTTACTATGCACAGAAGATTTTTATGAATATGAAGACACTCATTTTCTCTCATTTCTCCAGCTTTGTTTCTCCTATTGCCTTCCTCAACCATCTGTTTGGCTGATGACAGACTCATTCAATTTTAGACACCTGTGATTTTAAACACCAAATAAAAGTTTACTCTGGGATCTCCACTAAAGTTGTGAAATCATGAAGAATTAGTAGCACTGTTTTGTAGCCATCAAGTCAAAAGAGAAGTCAAAAGAGAGATAAGGGTTTAAGATATGTCCAGTCCTACAAAACCCTAATCAGATGATCCCTGCGGAAATGAAGACAGTATTGCATATGACCTCTGTTTAGAGCACATGCTAGCTGCTGAGCATGTTCCATTTTTATTTACGTTGGGATAAAAAATGTGTTTTAGGCTTGTGCTTGAATACAGAATGTAAGCTCAAATGCTGCCATTCATTCACCATAGATTCAGAGACTTTTTCACAAAATGGTTAATATGTTAGGATTTTAGAAGTTGTTCAGACAGACTAGAAATTGGGACAGTATAAACAGGGTTAGTAGCCTGTAACATAAGACAACTCAGACATATTTTCAATAGTAAAAAAAAAAAAAAAAAAAAAAGTTTAAAATCAAAATAATCTGCTCATTGTGTTCTCTGTTCAGACAGTTTAACAGTTCATATTTTTTTTAATAAAATAGACACATTAAGAAATGTGGTTTAGACTGATTCATATGTTGTTCTTATTATGTACATTATTTATTTTGTTATTATACACAAGTTCATGCAAACATCACCTATAAAAACAGAAGAAAAATTTTCCTGACCTTGAACTTTCCTGATGTCCTTAGGTTTCCCGTAACACCACAGATGTACCAAGAGCAAGATGTTTCACACTGCATACAATTTTATTATGGTGCTGAAGGCAACCACACACTATTAATTTCCCTGGTGTATGAATTATTCCCCTGACTGTTTATTAGGTTGAGAAGGATTTAGAATTATGTAAAAATCCTACAGTTCACTCATAATTCATAATGAATACAGAGAAGCACATTCTGCACAGAAAATAGAAACAAAAATTCTGAGTGTCTTAGTAGCAATTTGCAGCATTTTTTTTCCACAGAAATTATTTTGTAAGAATCAGTGGATACTACTGGAAAGCACCAGGAAGTAAAAGAAGTGGACATTTCAGTCACACAAAAACAATTAGGACACTTCCCCACAGTCATGCTATAATACAGGCACTTAAGACAACAATAACAACAAAAAAGTCCCATAGGGACTTGGCACAAGGTCTCATAGTGGAGGAGAGCCAACTTGATTGTAATAAAAGATTAATTTCTTCTTAGCGTTACTAACTCCAGAAATACAGGGAACAGATGCTTCAGAGTTGAGCTGGAGGGATAGGGCTCTGGGGTTAAGCAACCTTTAAAACCTTAAATAACCCAGGGCTGCTATTGTTTTGTAAAACTCACAACTTATGAGAAAAAAAAATAAAACAAACAAACAAACAAACAAAAGAACAACAACAACAAAAGATCTGACATTAGGATGTCCTCATACAAGAGCAACCCAGCACTCACACTATCAAAACCGCATTGTAGAAGATAAACAAGTTCAGGATCAGCGACAGTAATTGTGCCAAAGAATCTCAAAGTGTGCCCAAGTATGCAATTCAGCCCAGGTGAATTCCTGCACTGGAGACAGTAATTGAGTCAAACACAAACCTGAACATTCAAAATGTTCCTCTTAGGTCTGTATTGAAAGCTACACCCTGCCACAAAAAAATGAAAAAGTGGAAAAGCTTTATATATTAATCTTCTACAATGTTCCTATTCTCTAACAAATTAATATAGTTATAAAAGCTAGCTTCTATCAAGAATGTCCAAGGACCTGGTCCAAAGTCAATGCTAAAGATTGATAGGGCACTTTGAATTCATTAAAATAAAAGCTGTCTCTTCTCTATAGGGTGCCGAATGCAGTTCATGACCTGATGTGGATACAGTAGAGATTTGTCAGCCACAAGAAAAGAAGTATATAAAATAAATAGAATGGCTTCCTTAAATTGTCAGCCTTGGGGATTTGTCAGTCTTGGGGATTTTTCGTTTTTTTTTTTTTTTTTTTTTCCCCTGACTATCCATAATTTATTCCTATAAAGATTTATATTCTGGCCTTTGTTGCCCAGGATCCTTGTCTCTTACTCTTTATGCTGGAAAAGGAAATTGTGTATTAACGTAAATTGCTACTCGTGATACTTCTTTCCCTTGACTGATGCTTTTCTATTACAGGCTTGCAAGAATTCAGGCTGGAAAGAAACCCAAGCATCTTGATTGAAAGGATTTGATACATTCTTTTCAAATTCATGCTATCTAAATCACAGCAGGATGACTTGTAATCAAAGTTTTTCAAAAAGAACATAAATTTGGGGAAAAGGAAAAGGCCATTCAGACCATTGCGAGTCATCTTGGTTAACACAGTTCCTCCAGAATAGTATCTCTCTTCTTCTTTAATGACCCCAGTGCCTCCAATTCCAAACTTGGCTCAGTAGGCTATTGAAAAATTGTATTTCTCTTTGAGTGAAAAGTACTTCCTTGTGTTGGTTCTGAATTTCATTTTTTCAGTCACTTCCATTTGTGCTTTCCCATTCAGTCTTTTATACTCAGCCAAACAGTGAGTCAAGTGCTATTGAATAAGGTTTTCCACCCTGTATTTCCCAGAGTAGATGAGCTTATAATTCTCTCTCAATTTATATGACCAAAAAAATGAACTTGGCTGTGATTAGGTACAGCCATTTACAATATCGTATGCTTCAAACCAGACTTCTCTTCTGCTTCTTTCCTCTAAAGCATGTTTTAAGCTAATCTTTTAAAACATTGGCATTCATTTTTTGTCACCTTTTTTCACTTCAGCTTTGTTGACTCTGCTTTTCTGCACCCAATGTGACGGCCACACTGCAGAAAAACGTCAACCTTTAAAGATTTTTGGTTTAGAGTCTTAAAGTAACAGAACTACAGCAATGCTCCCTTTATATTTCTAGTCTCTCTACTCCTCTTAGTCGTAACAGGGAAATACATTTTAACTCTATTGTCAGATGCACAGCACAGCCGAGAGACAGGCACCACCACCACAGCAGGACCTGAACCTTCAGCATTTTGATGCACAAGGCACATGTTCAGCATTCTGCTCTGAAAATACTCCTGTGTCACTCATCACTGTGTACACTGCACTTTGAAAACAATCCACATCAAGTATGATGCCCAGTAAAGTATGTGGCCCAGATGGGTCTGAGAGGAGACCTAGGCCAAGTACGAATTTGTACTGATGCTTCTCTCAGCTCCTGAAGGAAATGGTCCTATGAAGTGCAAATACAAGCCAACTTCCCCAAGCTGCATGGCACTCAGGTTTCTCCACGGTGCCATCTCCAAAGTGAACAAAGAACAGACACCCCAAATAGCTAATGCAGCAAAAATGGGTATGGCTAAGCAATTAATTTCAATGCTCTGAAAAATGCTAAAATATTACCTTAAGAATAACCTTTTTTGAATTCAGTATTTGGATAACCTCACATCCAAAAATTAAAAGGTCAGATTAAATCATCTCCAAAGTCACTCTTTGTAGATTTTGCTTTTATTTTATTGTTCTGAGGAATGCTGTAGCTTCGAGTTTTACGAAGGTCATCCTTCATCCAAAAAACTTAATATAATTAGTACCAGTTCTGTATTTTGTGAGACTCACATTGGAAGTTATTAACTGTGTTTCAAGTGGAGTGTCAGAGAAACCAAGGGCAGAGGGAGTAATCTCTTCAGCTTCAAAGGCACAGTTGATGACTGTAGTTCACTGGTTAGTGAGAAAGACGTGCATTTTTTATTAAAGGTGTTAGCAATACATTTGAAACTATAAGCATTTTCCCTCTTTTTCTTTTCTCTCTGCATTTTTAGACCTTCTTGGCACCATTTCAGTCTTTTTTAACATCCTGCATGACACTGGAACAGTTGCTTTAGTTGTCCTTGTTGTTAACTGTGCCGATTCTTAGTTGTATACTTCTGCTTTTAACAGTGAAGCACTTCATCAGTATTCTGACAGCACAGAATTTGCCAAAATCTGCCTTCCACAGTAACATCAGAAAAAAATATCTTGCATTTTGCTGGTGCGATCTTTAAATACCTTAAATATCTCTCTAAATAAAATAAAACTATGTTAGCCTTGTGGTTTGATATAAATACAGCAGCAATGAAAGACACTCAACAGAAAGTATTTGCCTAATTTTTCTTCTTGTTATAAAAATATAGATTTCCTTTAAAATTCATCACTGAAGATACACTTGACAACACCTTTAAAGCAAACCAAATCAACAAAAAGTCTTAAGAAGATCCTAAAGATCATAGATTCAGTTCTTTCAAATGAAGTCTAACAATAAATTTTGATGCGTATTTACAGCATCTTTTACAATAAATATTAACATTTGAGAAGAAAATACATATGGAATGAGAACCCTTTTTACTGGAGAAAGATTTAATGAGAACTGATGTATGGCTGTTAACTTCAGAGAAATTTAACTGAGAAACAAGGCTCAAATTTGTAACAATGAGGATAGTTAACTGCTGAAGAGAAACACCAAGGGAAATTGTGGATTCTCCCTTTCTTTAGGTCCTAAATTAAGCCTACATCTGTTCTGGTGGATGCTCTTCAGTTAAATAAAGGTTTCTGGTCCTCATTCTGAACCTATAAGAGTGGAATCCATACAAGAATTTAGGCTGACTAACCCAATGGATCACTCTGGACTTAGCAGATCACAGATTTTATCTATGAATAACACACCAAACTACATATAGTCTCAGTGAAAATTAATGAGCTCATGTATATGTAAAGTATTACATAGACGAGAGGATATTACAGCCTGTTCTCCTGTAGAGGAAATTCTTCACATATCTGCAGGTCTTTCTCAAGCTTATGAGGCACTTCAGGCAGCACTGAAAACACACTAAAAATAGTCTCTCTCCCTTTGGACCAGAAAATCAAGATACTTCTAAACCTCAAAACTGCCTGTCAGCTAGATGGGATACATTACTTTAACTAATTTACAAGCCAAACCACTTGTAGAGTGTAAATACTTGATCCCAAAGTCTCTTGAAATTTGTGGAATTCTGGCTTTTAGAGTAGCAGGTATGATTTTTTTTTTTTTTTTTTTAAATTATTTTGAAAGTCATAAGACTATTAAGCATGATTGGAGTGTGAAGTTAGTACGAATAATATAGGTTTCATGTCTTGTTTACAAATGAATTTTGAAAATTATCACACCTTATGAAACTGTAGGAAACATTATGACTGAGGGCACCACTCAGCTAGAGGATGGATGAAAATGCTCAGTATGATTACGTTCTTCAATCTACACTGACTTTGATGTTATGCTTTATGTAGAGGTGGTGATACTGATGACTTCTGTCCTTCCCATGTACTTTTGGAAAGACCTGTTTTTCTTTGCTAGTTACATGTGGAGGCTGGGCAGAAGGAGTGCTAAGACCCTACAGCACTGTCGCCTGAGGGGCACTCAGGATGAATTCAGAGCACAGGACTTTCCTTGCTGGCAGTAAATGTGCTTCCAACAGAAGGGACTCTTAATTTGGAAAATCTCTGGTACTGCTGGCTTGCAAGAGAGACTGTTTGACTGCATAATTCATATGCAGGAAAAAAAAAACCAGCATGATCAGAGCTCAGGTTAGGAACGTTTGAATTCCTGATGCATTGCTGAAGCCTCTCCGGAGCTCAGCTATATAATGGAATCTTTATCAGACCATCAACCAATTGTGATACTTATCTGTACAGCGTTGCATTTTGGGTTAAGTGATAATCCATCAAGGCTGGAAATCATTGTGTACTTTTTAAGTTGCATACTTCATTACTGCAAGCTGACAGCTGGATGGATTTGTTAGCACTAGAAATATTTGTTCCAGACAGAAAAAGCAGGTTCCTAATATATGATATTATGGTATTTCCTTTGTTTTCATGTGTTCAGAGTGCCTGTGTTGTAATCTATGTCTCATTTCTGATGCTCATTTATACGGTAACCTATTCAGAGTATAAAATCTATCTTTATTTGTTCCAGAATGCAACAATCTCATTTCATGAATAATATGAACAAATAACATATAATGATGACGACAGTCTTCATCTTACATCATAATAGCTGATAAACAGAGAAAACTGCAATTTTCTAAATTGCATATTTCTCTGCTTTAAGTTGTAAAAGATAAAAATTGAAAAGCCCAAGTACATTTCATGGCAATCAAGGCAAATAGCGCGATGTGGACAATTTGCCAGAATTTTTGTTTGTGGCTAGACTGCTTTAGTGCTGTGCATCTTGACTCGAGGATAACTCTTGCATTAATATTACAAATATAAAGCACTTTTTAAAAGCATTTAAGAACTGGGAATTCCACACAGAAACACTTGATTTTGGTCAGCTCACAATATAAACATCAGGATATTTCAAATTTTTAGCATGTTGTGATAATGGAGTTTCACATTTAGTTTCACATTACACGAAAAAGTACTTTCTTTCATAGCTACCATTTGATGCTACATACTGCCTTGTTGTCCTATTTCATCTGAGCCACAGAAAAATATCTTCTGTGGATGCTAAAATACACAAAATTCCTAGCCTTAGTTTCAAAAAATGTAGACTATTTTCACACTATGTTTGAAACACCTCTTGCTTGAAGCTAGCATATTTTTGGTCTATGATCGTCATGCATGTGGATGTGTTTGTTTGTCATGAGTCTGATTCTCTGTGGACATACTTAGAAATCAGTAGGAATCTAGCAAGTAAAGTAAGAAATTGCTTGAGTTTGGGTGTTTGGTTGGTTTGGGTGTATGGTTGGTTTGGGTTTGTTTAGTTGGTTTTGGTTTTGTTTTTTCTTTGGTTGCTACAGGGAGATACCTTATACCATAAGGCTAAAGCATAAGAACACCTGAGGACCCCTAGTTATAATTTTTTTGCATGTATCAAATCTGTGTATGTGATCTGCTGCACTAACATTCTTAAAAGCCACTTTCATGATATTATAAGAAGGCTTTTCCTGTCTGGGTATCTATCAGACCTAAAAACCAAACAGTTCTTTCAATTTGAATCTTTGAGCTATACCCTGTTGATCTTAACTTTGTGCACTTTGAGAATTTGCAGCATTAATTGTACCACCAAGCCTGACTTCTGGGATGAAATAATAATTAGATGTTCCTTAAGCAAATAAAAAATACTGTTTCCCCTAAAATGGGAACTGCGGACTACTAAGTCTCTACAAAATATACTTGTAGACCTTTAGAAACTCTAAGTCCTGTTCAACACATGTTTCTGGAAACTTCAGAAATTAGCAAGAGTCATGAAACTTACACAGCAACTGAAACCAAATAAATTGTATACCCTGGAGGAGTCAGGAGAAACATTGAGGGATCTACAAAGAAACGGAACTAATAAGAATTCAGCTTCCTTGCTCATGTTGGGCAAAGTTGTTCTGGATTCTCCTGTGCATGGCATAGTTCTTGTGCATCCTTCAAGTACCATACGAGAAGAGAGAAGCACAGGACAGCCTAATCTCTCTTTTTTTTTTTTTTAAACTCTGGGTTCTAATTTCCTCCTGTTTCCATAAATAACACATTTGAATCTCACCACAACAGGAATATTTAGTTATTAAAAAAGTTGATTGTTTGATCCTAAAAAAAATAAATCTCAAATCTTGCTCTCTGGGTACACTGGATCTCTGCTTTGGGTTTGTCCTCCCTGCTGCACAGAAGCCTAAGATTTGCCCCAAGGAGCCACATGCCTGCTCATGAGCTGAGGCCATACACAAACACAGCTGTGGAATTTTTCTTTCAATGTTGGAGCCCTTGGTAGCAGAGAGCATGCAGAAAAGAAGGCAGACAGCCTTACACTCCTGCATCTCCCCTCTGCACCTGTTAGCAAGTAGTGGACCTTGGGAAACTGGGCACAATTTTTCTTACTGGTCTCCTCTATTTAGCCCACACAAGTGCCAAGGAATTCAAATGAGTTTTCTATTCCTGGCCTTCCTATCAGCTGGTTGCAGATGCTGGCCAGGGAAGGTTTCCCAGCTACTACTCAGCTGTACCTTGTGGGTGTTTCACCTGTGTAACAGATAACTCTGACCAGAGACAGCCCTGGAGGTTTCAAGACTTAGGGAAAGAGGCTTGTAAAATAGGTTTGGGATTTCATCGTGGTCTAACTTAGGTTTACCATGATTTATTAGCACACCTTCTAACCAGCTGAGAAACAAGAAGAATGAAAAATAAGTGTAACAAAAAAAGTCATAAAATCAAGAGGTGACAGTTCTTGCAAGATGGGTGCTAAAGGCTTACTTGAATGTCTAGTGGGAAAAAAATAATCTAAAGAAGCGTTGCTCTGAACATGAGTTTGGCCTCCTGGGAAATCTAGAAGTGGATAAGCCAGTAGGAGATTATTATAAGAGAAGGGAAGATGAGAAAGAAGAAATAAAAACTGGAAATTTTTAATTTTCTTACCTGGTTTGAGTAAAACTAGAGACAAATTAGGCTGTTACTGCTACAGCTATAAAGTAGTATGTAAAACAACAAGCTTTTATCCTGCTGTCATATAAAACTGCTTTTCACAGAATCCCAGATTGTTAGGGATTGGAAGGGACCACAAAAGATCATCTAGTCCAATCCCCCTGCCAGAGCAGGAACACCTAGATGAGGCTACACAGTAATGTGTCCAGGTGGGTTTTATATGTCTCCAGAGAACAAGACCCCACAACCTCCCTGGGCAGCCTATTCCGGTGCTCTGTCACCCTCACCATGAGGAAGTTTCTTCTCAAATTTAAATGGAACCTTCTGTGTTCCAGTTTATACCCATTGTCCCCTGTCTTATCATTGGTTGTCACCAAGAACAGCCTAGCTCCATCCTCAAGACACTCACCCTTTATATATTTGTAAACATTAATAAGGTCACCCCTCAGTCTCCTCTTCTCCAAACTAGAGAGACCCAGCTCCCTCAGCCTTTCCTCATATGGGAGATGCTCCACTCCCTTAATCATCTTCATTGCCCTGCGCTGGACTCTCTCCAGCAGTTCCCTTCCCTTTCCTTCTTGAACTGAGGGGCCCAGAACTGGACACAATATTCCAGGTGTGGTCTCACCAGGGCAGAGTAGAGGGGAAGGACAACCTCTCTCGACCTACTAACCACCCCCCTTCTAATACACCCCAGGATGCCATTGGCCTTCTTGGCCACAAGAGCACAGTGCTGGCTCATGGTCACCCTGCTGTCTACCAGGACCTCCAGGCCCCTTTACCTTACACTGGTCTCTCACAGGTTGTTCCCCAACTTATACTGGAACCTGGGGTTGTTCCTGTCCAGATGCAAGACTCTACACTTTCCTTTGTTATATTTCATCAAATTTTCCCCTGCCCAACTCTCCAGCCTGTCCAGGTCTTGCTGGATGGCAGCACAGACTTCTGGTGTGTCAGCCACTCCTCCCAGTTTGGTGTCATCAGCAAACTTGCTGACAGTGCACTCTATTCCCTCATCCAAGTCATTCATGAATATATTGAATAGTACTGGTCTCAGTATAGACTCTTGAGGCACTCCACTAGATACAGGCCTCCAACTGGACTCTGACCCATTGACCACGACTCTCTGGCTTCTTTCCTTCAGCCAGTTCACAGTCCACCTCACTACCCGATCATCCAGTCCACACTTCCTCAATTTAGCAGCGAGGATGCTGTGGGAGACTGTGTCGAATGGTTTACTGAAATCAAGATAGACCACATCCACAAATGTTTTAGACAAAACACATTTTATTCATGGTCAGAGTTGAATGCAAGTAACTGTATTTGAAATATGTCTACCCTAATCTCCCTTATTTCTCACATATTCTATACCTTTTCCTTGCTTTGTTGTTTCTTTCTCTGTCAATATCACAAAAGTGCCAAGTTACATTAATTATATTGTATGTAAGAAACATTAAATCACAAGGAAAGAAATGGTAATTCTTAACATTTTTTGATAACAAAAAAATCTGCGGACTACAAGTATTGTCCAAGCAGTTTCTGCATTTAAGCTGCCCATATGAAATGAGTATTCCAGTTTGGTTTTTTTTTTCCCTCATTCAAACTCCAAGGTAAAAATGCGAGGAAAAGAAATTAATGTAATTTTTTAGCTAAGGTGGTTTGATGGTTGAAATTTATGCTATTAAATAGAAATATTCACACAAATTAAATTCACAGTAGTTTTCAAAATTATCACATCCTCAAACCCCTCCTTAATCCACTGCAAACTCTTCTTTTAAATTTAGCTCCACGGATCTCCTTTAAGAAATCTTTCTTTTATACCAGAGCCAAAACCAATAAAAGCAAAGTGGATTATAATAAAGCAGGGATTTCATTCATATATAAATGTGTACATTCGTTGCCTTTGTAGTAACCCTGACTATGAAATAAACTCTTGAACTTCACTCTGCAGCTGCCTGGGAGCAGCATCATATCTCTGCTATATGCAATGACTTTTGGAGATGTTTTTAGGCGTTGCTATATAAAGCTTTGAACATTCTGGCACAGTCATTATACAAGTGAGTCAGATGAGACTGAATCATTCTGATACATGCAATTGAACTGAATAGATCTATCTTCTCAGTTTGGGATGCTCTTGCAATGTGACTTTTGTACCTATTTAGGGGGTGGTGGTGGGATTTCAATCTTCAATAAGTAAAAATTACCAAAATTTATAACTTCCTTCTATTGAGTGTGTTGTTGTTGTTGTTGGTTTTTTGCCTTATTTTTTTTCTTTTCTTTGTTTTTTTTTTTTTTTTCTTGATGGGAAAACGATTTACATTAAAAAAATAGCAGGGTGGGGTGGTATGTGGGGTTGTGATTAACATAATGCCAGCCTTTGAGAGGGGTTTATGTGTACACAAGTTTTTCTGCTTGGTGAATGCAGAAACACAGAGCTGTTCTGGGTTGAGGTAGCTTCTCCTAGACTGTTAATCACACTCCCTCTCTACCTACAAGACTTTGAAGGAGTGGCACAGAACAATCGAAATTAATGTCATGCTAACAAAGAATTTCTCCAAGGAAGGCATCCCTTCTTTCACTACTGGGGGCAAATCCACAATTGCTTTGTGCCTCTTCCAGTACAAAAGGGAACATCAGCATGGATCCATGCACAGCTTTCATAAATAACATTACATAAATCTGATGATACAGTGTGTAATTATTCTTTCCGTAGTCCTCTAGAATTGTTTCTTCTCACACATTTTATTCTCATTTTGTCATACATTTCTCATCATGGTTATTAGGCTTTAAGATACCCTTGACAAATATATAAAGGGCAGTACTCTTCACTGGCATCAAATTGTATTTAGATTTTTTGAGTTAGTAGGTAATGTACCAGTAAAAGAATAATTAATTCCTGAAGGACTGAGCACAAAAGCAAGCATACATTTGTCTGAGAAAGTGAAAAGTTTGACTAAACAGGATGTTTATGAATTATCATGCTGTCATCCAACCGGATCAGTATTTTTTTTTTCATGTTGTTTACTAAATGCCACGTAAATTATGATAGAGATGGGTCATACAGTTCCAGAATTAACTGGTGATAGTTTGGAGGTGGGTTTTCTTTTTTTTTCCCATTAATGCATTTTCGTAATAATGAGGTACAATCAGCATAATGTAAAATGCCATACAGACTCTCTGGGCTCTTTATATCCTCTATCATATTCCTGTAAAGACATCTCTTATGACTGGATGTGAAGTAACATATCCTCAAGGTGAACTACGTAAAAGTCATGCAGAATAGAGGAATGTCTTATAAAATTTACCTGAGGTGATTCATAAGTATGAAGTCACAATTTCTGAATGGAATTAGTGAAATCCATCCAGCAAGACTATTGTGTCATCTATTGGAAATCCAGTTCAATCATATTATTAATTAGTATATACTACCCTATGATCTGTGGCAAACTTCTGTTTGTTTAAGGCATGATCAAACAAAATCTGATAAAGAAAGACAAAGAGAAATGCTGCTTCTAATGTATCCAGAAGGTAAAATACAACAAAAAAAATTATTTGAGTATTGAAAATATATTAATATCTTCTCAACTTTATGTCCTTATATACTCCTTCAGGTCAAAATTCTTACTGGAATAAAAAGCAGAAGTGTCAAAGGAAAGTATGTTTATGTGGTTCTTTTCACTCAGCCAGAAACAGACACTACTGAAAATGTGGTCCTTTCCAAAATGGTTCTTATGCAGCTTGTACCTCTGGTGTATAGGTGCTCTGATCTAGATAAGGCTCATTTTAGTATTTCAGGATGGTGGAATTCTGCCTTCACAACATTCACGGTAAATTTGTGAACATTATTTGTTTATGGGCCCAAGAAAGATAGGGAGGAAGAGGCCTAAGGAGAGCACCTTGTCCATTTTCCTCTGCCATGGGAATCAAGCATTTTTAAGGAGAGAAAGGATGAAGGAAGTCACAGAACTTCCAACAGCTACACTGCCTCCTGCTCATTTAGAAAGTTTCCCCACTAAAAGCCTTTGACACTGATTCAGTGGATTCATTTTCCTCATCAAACTTGGGAAATAACTCTCCATCAGCTTTATACTGACTTTTCTTTTTTGAAAGTAAAACCAAACAAACTGGTGCCTTTAGATTCCTCACAGAGCACATCTCTAAGTTTCCTGTTCTTGTTCTGTGATCTATCTCTGTTTGTGGTCATCTTTCAGTGTGACACCCCTGCTAGAAACAGCACTCTATTTATCATCCACTGCTAGATAAAACACCAGGTACTTCAGCCTTGTCCTAATGGTTCATGAATAGGATCATTACATTTCTTTATTTTTGTCTTTCATCTAATGTATTTCTAAAACATTTTGTTTGGTTAAATTTCTCACATCTTGCTAGTAGCAATTACTTTTGCATCTGATTGTTTCTGATATTATACCTGGTTTCTTGTTTCTTCCACACTGATATGACTCAAACTTCTAGCAATCTTCTTTTGTTTTAACATTTTTGGGTTTTAATTTCTTAGATTGTTAGATAAACAACTTCATTAGTCTATTATGTGTCTTATTTTTCCATTGCATTGGGATAGACTGTCATTTTCCTTTCAATACAAGCTTTTCAAGAAATAGCCTTTCTACATTCCTTTGTCTCTCAGATTACCTGCCCAAGAGACCACATATCCCAGTTCCTTGATGATTAAGTGGTCTCATCATCTCAGGCATCTTCTGCATTCAATTCATCGGGGAAAAGTAGGTGCTCATGTTTTAGTGATTGCCTTCACACAGATTTCCTTCTTTTAATTTTGCTTAAAGCAGTATCTCTTTGTTGCTGTAGCATCAAATTGCATGTGTTCTCATATGTGTTAAGAGTTGAAGCTTAAAAAAGTGTTCTCCTTTTCCAGATAGTTCTCTTGATGCCAGGCATACAGAGTAAAGAAAAATGAGGTCCCAAACCACACTTAAGAGGTAACCGACTGCCTTAATAACGTTGTTAGACTAAATATACAATCACATCAGTGACACAATTTAGCTAAGACCACATAACAACAAGAAGAAAACAATTCCTTCAGGACAGCAAACACCAACATGTCACACCAAGCACTTTGTCCTTCCAGTATCCAAGCCCTCAGAAAGCTGGGAAGCTTCTGCTGTTTGACACAAAACACTCTTCTATATAGACATAATTCCTGTCATTCTGTTCCTTTTCAATAAATGTTTCTCTTGCAGCTACTCAGACCCATGAACACTGGACTGTTTTTCATGGTCTGTCCTTTTTTCTGGAGGGAAAGGACTACAATACTTCTTTTTTTTCACTAAAGCAACAATATTTTTTTTACATCATAAGTAACATTAAAGCTTAGAAATGTTATATCATTTCTGATGCAGTTTATTACATGAAAGCCACAATATTAAAATACCAATGCCCTATGGAGGAGAAAGTTGGGCGATCTGATACCATCACAATCTTTACACAATGGACTTGCATTTAGCTCAACTTATTCTTGCAAGTTAGGGAAGTCACTACAACTGATTAGTAACAATGCTTCCAGAAATAAAAGATTTCATAACTCTGTCTTAGCTCCCCTGGTATAATTATACCTCATCATCTGAGTATTTCAAGTGTGATAAGTTAATATGATTTCCTCTCTCCTTGCACAACAAAGGTTTTCAATAGACCACATAGGAACCTTCTGCCATTTCACTCACTATGAGAGATTACTAGCTACCCAGAAGATGGTAATCCACAAAACCTTACACACACCTTTGCTATTGAACAGTTATCTGATGTCACTGAATACAACAGTAAAATTAAGGGTTATAGTTTGCTCATAACAAAGCAAAGCATTACTAGAAACATTTAGAAACTTATGACAGACAAAAAACCCAACAAAATGTAAGGCAGGGAGGGGAGAGAGAAATTTCAGCTCATTTACCCTAGTTCTGGTAAGACAAAGACAACCCTAAAACAGGAATAGATTAAATTGTAAAAGACTAACAAGGGTGATGTAATATGATGCCTCTTTGTTATCAAGCAAGATTGCATCAACAGTAATTCCAATGCTGAGACACCTATCTTGTTTTAAACATTAGCACCCAAAATAACCAGTCTTGAAAGGTCATGTTTACTTAAAAATAGCTTGCTTGCATTTTACATTAATCTACTAACCTTAAAAAAATTAAATGCAAATGTATACAAATAATTTAAACATCCTGTCAAAGTTCACATACACACTGCTCGAGCAATAAAAATATTCAAGGTCGTATGAAATCTTTCTTAACCATGTAGTCTCTCATGGATTATTCTATTGAATTTATATATTGAACTAAAGTGTTTGAATCCTCTCTTTAGCAAGTTCTATTTTTCGTAAAAATCGAACCTATAATTTCCTATTTATAATGTGTTTTTTCAGGCCATAACAAAGAAGCATACTGTACCTCTGGTGCTGATGGCTGTTGCCGATGTGGTTGTGCTGGTTGTTAAGGCTACAGTGGTTGTGACTGTTGCAGTGGTAAGGGAGGGGATGACAGTAGTGGGAAGCAAAGTGTTGAAAACATCTGGTGAGTGGAAAAAAAATATAAAATAAAATCATATCATGCAAACAAAGGAGAACCATAAAAGTGGTTTAATTTGTAAATACATGTATGTTGAAATGACTAAATTAAAACATGATTAACATAAATTATTACAGGTACAATGAAGTACCTTTAAATTCTTGACATTATATCACTCTCAGTTTTTATAGTCAATCTTCTAGCATACAGAATTTAAAACACTGTTAAAATGACCACGTTTCCACAGTTCTGGAGAGTGACTGTTTAAGTGACAAGAATCTATTTCTTCACATTTTAAATGTCTCATATAGTAGAAACCATATACAGATGAAACATGCTGTGTCAGAGTGGGAAATGAAAAAAACAACACCATCATGCTAAAATAAACACACACATGTTAACGAGAAATGGCTTTATGTTAAAACACCCACTTTCAGACAGACTCAATGGAAGGAAAAAGGGGAGAAAATGCTACTAACTATAAGAGCTGCTTTTTCCATGTTGCTTTTCTTCTTCCCACACATTTGTTTAAGACACTGTTGTCTGCTAAGATCCAGAGCAGAGTATATTTCAAAAACTTTAACCTAATTAGCAGTCACAGCCATCTTTCAGTCATACTTAACACTCGAAATTTACCATCACTACATGCATCACTATTTCTCTAAAACAGTTTAGGACTAAAAAATTGGAAATACTAATAATACTACTATTAGAAACGTGTATACAAGTCAGAAAAAAAGCACAGTCCTTATGACAGCATCCTACAAAACCCTTCAGCTTTTGATCAAGTAAGTGCAGGTATGCCAGACTTAGGTATGCGGCTGCTTTGTTGCAGAGGAATCAACAATGTCTGTTGCAAAATGCTCTAGTACAGAGCAGAATATTACCAGATGTACGGATAGAAAATACTTTGATTACACTGCCAAAAGCAATAAAGACCAGTATCACTTTGCTTATAAGGTGATTGCAGGCTTTAAAGAAAAAACAAAGCCTTGAAGAGAACTAGAGAAAAGCACTTCCATGAGGACATAAAAACATCTGACATTTTTCAGATTATTTACAATGCAGGTTTAAAAGGAAAGGACCAATTTCTCAGCAGCTGATGGTTAGTAACCCATTCCACACTGATTTCAGTGAAAATATTTCTGAAGAGTGCTATTCAATGCAATAAAAGAGTAAAAATCTGACCCACAATCTGTCTTCTCTTGCTGTGGAACAAAATGCAATTGGTCTCTGAGCACCATCAATTCTGACTGAAATCAATGGGAGCTGAAGTAGCTCAGAGCTTTACAGTATTGGGCCCTACAGAATACACTTCAGACACAGGGTCCCTGAGTTCAGCACTGCATAATTACTCTCTTAAGATTTCAAATTAGCATGCTTACTTTATTTTCATATTGGATGACAGATTATTTTGCCAATTTAAAGTCTCCTTGTCAGTTAACATCTATGAGTCACCTACAATTTTCTGTATTCTTCTGGTTTTGATAAATGCTAGCAGTATTCTTGTTGGAATCTATACCTTTGGGATTTTCCACTTTCTAAGCCATCAGAAAACAGTATGAGAACCTGCTTTCATCTGTTGTAAACTGGTATTTAATCTGTTTCTCAGTACAAAATATTCCCAAGTCAGAAAAATTAAACCAGACTTTTAAAAAAACCCACAGCGTAGTCAAATTAATCATCAAGAAAAATGGCAACATTACCTGCAGTGTGAGTACCATGATAATTAAACAGAACTGAGTATAACAAGCATTAGAAATAAATTAACATGTTAAAAAGATACATGTCACATATACTGATCTTTGCAATTGCTTCTCATAAAGGGAAACTCCTTCCCTGATAAGTATCTGCTAAAAATGAAATCAAACAGAAAAAAACACACCTATTTCATAAGGACAGCAAACCCTTGTTTATTGGGAAGCTTTACAAATCAGTCTTGTACGTAAAACCTAATTAGTGTGACTCACAGTTCCATTAATTATCGTTCTTAAACATGCCATTTACTTAAGAATGTTGCAGTGGCAAGTTAACTGCTACTGGCAAATACAGTTATGGTTTTATGTCAGTGCTTTCCAATCTGTGAACACACTGTCTACCCATTTTACCACCTAATAGCTTAAATGAGTCATTGGTGAATTTAGAAGTTCATTGCTTTCTGTTTTCTCTTCTGATTGAAAAAAATTCAAAAAGATTTCTTATTTTAAAAGAAAGGCTACTTAGGAAATAGACTAGTTGAAAAGAACTAGGGTGTATCAGAGTTTTAAGACAAATGTGATAGATTCACTTTTTCTAATCAGATGAAGAATGATGAAAACTTGTGTGGGAATTAGTATCCTGATCAAACTCACAAACTCTGATGTCAAACATCAAAATGGCAGCTTGTCTGAAGGCTCAAAGAAAAACATATGTTCTCAAAAGAAAGGTACATACAAGAAACAGCATTGGCTTTGTTTCTTTCTTAGCAAAGTAAGGTGAAATTCACCATGCAAATAACTGCAGTTGCTCTGCTTTGCTCACAGCATTACAATTACTTGCTCTCAAAGACTGCAATACAAGATAGTAACCAGGAATCATCAGCCTGAAGAGCACTACTTGCCCACGCAATGAAATCTAAGTCAGCCCTGGACTCAAGAAATGCCTGGTGCATACCTGCTTAGGTTCAAGGCTCTGCCCAGTAGAATCATATCTTCAGTGACATGAGTGTGCAATAGGAAGGTATGTGTAAAAAAAAATAATAGCTCACAGCTCTCCGATGAACATGTTTTGGAATTCTTGGGCCATAACCCATCCTTAAACCCTATTTTGGACATCCCAAATCCACGCGTAGATTAGAACTCTGAAAAGCACCCCAGCCCCACATTCAAAAGACTTATGTGTACAGGGCCCCCCACTTCTACTGAGTGTCTGTGACAGAAAGGCTCCTTATCAGTTCTTCCAAGAAGATTTATGGACTCTCTTGAAAACTACTTGACCTTGCCCTGAAATTGCTTTTGCATCAGAGAATGCAGAATATGCAGTTAGGAAATAAAGCGAAGTAACATGCAGTGCCCGTCATTCTCTCATCATGTATTGTAAGTGTAGGAGGTAAGTGGGTTTGGTAGTTCTCAAAATTAGACAGACTACAAGTATAAACTCATAAACAGGAGCAGAGGCTTCTGTTTAAGGCATATGAACCACTGTGTTTTAATGAGGTTGTGCTGTTTCATTTGTATGCCAGAAAAGGGAATTACAATCTTACTCTTTCTAGTCCTGTAGGACTTTTTGGTCATTGCTTTTACTGCAGGGCACACCTATCTTATACTAATGGCAAGGCACAGGTTATGTTACCCAGAGCTCCCTATTGGCAGCTGCTCAGAAACATGCTATCAAAGGGACTCTCTAGATTTGCCCACTTGAGCTCTCTGCCTAGAAGGATCTTAAAATAATGAATTTTCAGATTTCTACTCAAGAAACCTGTGTTGGATTGAGACTTAATTCCATTTTTCTGGCCTTGCATTTTCTGAATTTAGTTGTACACAACATTCAGCTGAAAAGAATATTTTTTGTTCATGAGTCTCCTACCACTAAATACCAGGCAACATTATGACCAAAAGACCTTGTAGAGTGGAACTTTTTAATTCAAGTAGCCATACCCAAATCAATGCACAAGATCGCTATTTCAAGTAATACTAAGGTATTAATCCTTAGCCTCTAATGGAGCAGAAAGTAGCTATATTTTGCCAATAGGGAACCAAAAAAGATAGAAAAGCCACGCTCGCAGATCTAGAAGTCAAGCAATCATTGTAACCATTAAGTTTGAAACCTTACTCCTAAAATGAATGTGTGTTGACAGACAGTCAAAAGTTGAATAATGTATTTAAGTTGATATTCATCACCTTTCTATCTATGAAATACAATCAATTCACACAATTGTTTCCATAAAAGTTGTTGGAAATAGAAAAGAGGTTAGACTTCATGTCAAGGGGAGTTACTGACTGCAGTTCCAACTATTTTTCACATACGTTCCCACAGATTATACGGGTAGGACCTGAACTGGATTTTCAGTGAAAGAGACAGGCTCCTAATCTCTCTCAGTGGCATGAGGGGGTTTGAGCAGAGCCACAAATGCTAAGCGAAAAAGTCTCTTTCCAGTGAGGACCTAATGTAACATCATGGTTCAGTGGATGCAGAGGGAAGTATGGGGAAGCTTTTAGAAGGGTGTTGGCTGCTGCTGCTTGTTAGCAGGCCATCAAGCTACAGGACCACTGGCAAGGTGAAGGCAGACAGCAGGTAATCTGACTGCTGACTGCAAGCGGACAGTGGAAAAAGGAGGAGCATTCAACATTGGTCTGGAGGCTGCTCTTTAGCCGAGGCACAGATGTAGTCTGTTTAAGAGTGGCAGAATAGTGTTGTACAAGATTGGCTCAAAACACTGTCAAGTTCTGCCTGATCAAAATTTTCTACTCGCACCTCCTTCTTTCTTGAATTGATGACACATTCTTCTTGCTAAGGCAAAAGACATTCATCCAATTTACTCTCACTGCCAGTTTGGCCCTAAGCATTTTTACTTTCCATTTCCAAAGAAATGAGAAATGGTTCTGTTTGGTTTAGCGGGCTTATGTGAAAGATAGATCTGACCTATTGAAAATATTTGACTTGTTTGGTAAAAACACAACCGATATTCTGAAATGACTGAGCACAATTCCGACAACAATAGCTGCAGTTGATAAAAATGTAAAGGCTTTTGTTTCAAGCTTGACAAAGGCTGACAGAAAAATTAAAGGACAAAGTGATAATGATGGATGGCCCTTGCTGTATTTTGATGGAGAATGAAAGAAATTTTAAGTGGTAAACTGAACTGAGTGATGACCTACCTGGGAAACAATCTCACTACTCTGTGCAAAATTTAATCAGTCCGTGGTATGTAGTACTAAATAATTTAGCAAGGTTTTAAATTCAAAGGGAGCTACATGTAGCCTTACTCCACGAAAACGGGATTGAACAAAAGGATCATTCAGCTTGAATATCATGTGCCAATAGCTCCTTACCACTTTGAATGATCATGAAGGCTCACGGACATGAGGTCAAGGGGTTCTTCTTACTAATTGATTCAGATTTATGAAACTCTGAAATGGCAATTATGTGCTTGACATTTTGTCTAGAAAATCAGATGTCATTTAAAAATATCGAAACCCTTTTAACAAAAGCTCCATGTAGACCTAGATCTGTAATTAAAACCACTGGAGTCTTCCAGTGCATGAGCTCATAATGCAAGATATACAGAGGGGCTAAAATGACTAGGCAACTTAGAAAGAAAAGAAAATAAATTCACATAGTGCCATGATTCCAAGATGTTTCATGGGCCTGATGATATTAAATGTTAGAAGATGTGGGACGGCTCCTTAAAGTTTGATTAAACATAGTTTGGTTGCACAGCCAGGATAAAGGAAAAAAAAATCAAGAGATATTAAGATTTTGATCTCATTGCTCTTTTTACCTAAGTTAGAAACTGGGAAGAACACTATTTCTCTCTTCTTATAGAAAGTTTGGTAGTTCAGTGTGGATTTTTGTCCTATTTTGAACTCGATCGGTTTCAGTAGCAAACGAAGGATAAAGTAGTACAAAATTACAGCAAGAAGAGAAAATGTCTCCTGTTTTCAAAGAGAGCCAAGCAAAAAAAAAAATGGTATCCACACATTCCTAGCCCAAATTCTATGCTTAGAAACTTATCAATATGACTTGAAAGAAAAAAGCCCATGCCATTTTTAGTACTTAGTATTGGCAGCATGATGTCATTGCAAATCACTTAAAAGTTCTTCCTTTAAAATGACGACCTGATATCACACTGTGGCACATTTTACAACACATGCTCTGACCAGAATTGCTCATGGAAAAATAAGAAATGTGATAAATATGACAAAACAAGGTGTACTAGTAAGTTATTTCTGATTATGCCAACTCATTTGACACTGAAATATGAAGAAAAGGTTAACTGCCCTTAACTGTCTTGAAACAACTCCTCTACTGAATATCTCATTCATTTTGTGCACCAGAGCAACAGCAGGGCTCACAAAGACCACAGGTATGTGAAGGGCTGATTTTCCACCAGTAAAGCCAGGTCAGGCTCAGAGGAACTTTGTGAGCTGTTAGGAAACAAGAAGCTGTGGCTCTCATACAGGTGTGACAAAAAAGAAGTGGTGGGAAGGAAGTGTCTCAATGTAGTAGGAAGGACATGGTAAGGGAGAACGAGTTTTCAGGGCTGAGACCAGTGACTTCCCTCCACACCCAGGTGCGGCTGCGTGTGCTCAGGACAGCTCTCACATGGTGCTGTGGGTCCCAGGGTCAGGCGGACAGCAAGGGATATTTAGATAAAATCCACGTCTATCACATTCTGTGGGGACTGACAAGCAGAGCATGCTCAGCAGGGGCAGCTCCCACCCTTTCTCTTGAACCTCTCCCCGTACACAGAACAGAATTTGAGATTTAGTGGGCACTGGGTCTATGTACATGCATTTTATAAGGCTTATGAGTACTTGCTAAAATTCAAAGATTAGCAGTAAACACACAAAAAAAGGAAGGGTGCTTTTTTTGTTTGTTTGTTTGTTTATTTTTTGTTGTGGGTTTTGTTTTGTTTTTTCTGGGTAGGAAAACATGACCTTTCTCCACAGCACAGAGGTTGCCACAAATATAGCTTTGTCACCTGGAGACCAGCCTGTTGCACACACAGTTGGAGTCGCACATGGGGACCACATGAAATTTGAATCAAGGTTTTCACAGGAAAGCAACTAACATGAACATTTAAGCATTGCACTAGTGGCTGACAACTTTCAAAATGCGGGGTTTGACCTTTGAAGCCCTCAGTGTTTACTTTAGGGATCATTTTGCTCCCCACACTACTTCGCTGAATTTGTGATCAGCAAATGCACTCTCACGGCAGCTCCCTTGAAACAGAAAGAGAAGTTTGCAATGAAGGTCCTGAGATGCTGGAACACACTCCCATTTCTCTGTCCATCAGACTCATTGTTTGTCACCAGTCTAGCCAATTATAAAGCTCACCATTCTTGCTCTCAGTGAAGCAGAAGAATGAAAGGTGACATAATATGGTATCTCACAATACATTTGCCTCTTGCTGTTCAGTTTTGATGGGGCACATTATATGAATTGCAACATTTGTACTGGAGAAAACAAATAGGTTGTAACGCAATATTTCTTAATTTCTAATTGTGCTAAAACCAGGAGACATACAGAGAACAGAAAAGGATAAAATTCATAAGATAATAACTTGTCCTGGTGATTAGATATTGAAGATTATCTTAGTACACGGAAAACCTAAATTATCAAGAAGGCAAATTATTTAATACTGAATAATCTGTTTTCAGGTGCTCTAAGTTCTACTTTATTAATTATTATTAGTGTACAATGTACCTCCAAGGACAAATCAAAACAAGTATTCAAGAGAAAGACTGATATTCCATGTTCTGCAGTTTTATGAATACAATATGTACTTCAGATTACTAAAAAATATGGTGTAAGACCTATTTTTCCCAAAGCTACTATAAGTTTTGCTAGTAGGTAAAAAAGCCCTTTCCCATTTAATAGTAGTAATACTAATAAAGCCTATTATTTTATTTAAGGGACTCATTCTATCCTGTACAAAAGCCCATCTTTCTAATTGATGTAGTTACAAATACTGCACTGAGCAAATCACTGAAGCTTATGCAACTTGCCTGAAAGAAATTAAGTAAAATTTGCAGAGCATGCAAAAGGCTAATAAAGAGAATTTAGTAATTCAACATTTTAAATAAAAAGGTAATGTTTTAGAGCATTGTTTGAGACTGTAGTGTCAAATGAAGTAGCTTTTCCTATGTAAAGGCACCTATACATGTCGATCGTGTTCACAACTCAACATTAACAAATATATGTGCAGTAAAGAATGGATCTCTGCCATGAGTTTCTGTAAGACCATTATTTAGACAGCGTAGACCAAATATTAAGGAAAAGGAGCTAGCATTATTCCCATTTCACAGCTGGAGAAATGAACAAAGAAGTATTAAGTGAAATGTCTGATTTTTACAGATATATGAGCCTGACAGGGTTGTTCAGAACAGAACTCCCAAGTCCTGTTTTAACCCTCTACTAAAAAACCAAAACAATCAGAACCATAAAAGAAAACAAAGCCTTTTAAAATGATATTTAAAAAGGAATTGTTCTTATAGCTGAAGTGCCAATTTCACTGAATCCAAGACAAAATGTTACCATAAAAACCACCAAGCGTCTTGTATGAGTAAAGCCAGCATGATTTGCCCCAGAAACACAGCCTTCTATCACTATTAATATGGTGCTGTAGGCTCATTGCCATTGCTTAAAAATCATGTTAAGGCTGTGATGTTAATTTTTATTCTTTTAAAGTTAACAGACAAGTCATATTTCCTTGTTTCTCCAAGCCATAAAATAGGAGTATTCAAAATCATATGAAATAAAGTACCAGCAGCTGGCCCTTGAAAACCTACATACAATACAAATTCAGACACCAGCAGCCTTGAACAAATATGACAGCTTTCTCAGAATGACACTTGGCTCTTTCTGTGCAAAAAAATTCAAAAAGCTCAGCCAGCACTGCACTAGGAAGAGGAACAAGGCCAAGGAGATTTTTCTAAAATTTCCCTATTAGAGACCCAAATGCTGAAACTAAATGGAGGTAAACGGATTGCTGATCTCTATTTAATTATGGTAGCTACTTTCATTTCTCTGAGAAATTCAGCAGAAATCACTGAAATTGCTTAAACAAGTCAAAACTCACTGCAATAATTTTAAGGTTCATAAAAGAGATAAAGAACATTATTTATTTTAAATTACTTTATTTCAAACTAAAATCAAAGGGGTCCAACACTAATCTGAAATGCTTTATCACAGTGGCATAGCTGTATCCCATTGAAAATCACCTTGGGCAAGTTAATGGCATCTTTGCAACCTAAAACATAGTCTATTGCACTTCTTTGCACTGTCTTTGACTAATACACTTCATTCTCATTTTCGTATCACCATACTACATTACCTGAGAAACCAAGGACCTATATTTCTAGCTGTCAATCTTTTATGCTCTGTCTTTTTTTGCTCAAGAGAGTTACAGTTGAATTCCCCCCATGACTTTTTTGGCTTTATATAACACACTACTATGGATGGCAGGACACGTGCAATATAGTCAAGACTTAATTTGATTAAAATTATCCAGCTTCCCTTCAGGCAGACACACATTTACTTACACATTTACCTTAACTACCAAGCCATCCAACAGGATTAAACCAAAGGATTATCACAGTACCCGTTATAAAGAATGCTTGGTCATATCTCCTAAATTGTTTTAAACAAAATGATATACAAAGCTGTGCAAAGACATTTCCGTTTCTGCCTGTGAATGATGAAAACCATCCAGAGCTCTCCTCAATCAAACAGCAAACTAGCACTTGAACACCTCAACCTGCTACGACTACTCCCTGCCTCCTACGCATCAAGCATTAGGAAATCCACAGAAAATACAAAAAACAGACACAAAAGAAGAAAAAACAAATCCAGTAGTGCAATGACTCACAGTAATACCTCAAGTTTACCCACTCCTACAGTTTTACACTGTCAAACTTTTTTCTTTCCTTCCTCCTCTCCTTTGTTTTCTTTCTTTCTTCACTTGCTATGAGGATTAACACAGGTTGTTTCAACTGACAAGCAAGAAGTTTCCAAGCAAAAGCAATATTTTTCTTCAAGGGAATATTCAGTGAGTAAACAAGCTGTGTAGATGCCAGTGAAGTAAAAGTAAAGAAAATGCATGTCAGAGTGTAAAGCAGATAAAGAATAAAGAAATAAAAACTTTAATTATTCTCTCTCCAGGGCTTATAAGAAAAGAAAAGTAATCCTGACTGAAAATGGTTTGGACCACTCTTCTCACAAATAACACATCACCTTGCACCACAACATGAACTCCATCAGTTGCAGCAGATATCTGGAGACCTCTTCACAGGCACCTGCCAGGTAAGTTTATTCAGAAGAGTTTACAGGAGGAACCACAGCCCTGTGAAAGAAGTCAGGGTGTTGTGGGACTTCCCCATATAGCACTTTACCACCAGCTTTGGTAGATCCATAGTCATACTTGCTGGCAATGGTGGAGTTTGTTTTGTTTGTTTGTGGTGGTGTCCTTTTGGTGGTTTTTGGTTTGGTTTGGTTTTGTTTGGTTCTTGTTTGGGGAGAGGGGGGAGGAGGTGTGGGGGTGGGTGGGGTGTTGTTGATTTGGTTTGTGGTAGGTTTTTTTTTTAGTTTTGGGGTGGTTTTGCCTCCCTGCAACTGGGGAATAATTTTGAGACGTACACTTGTCCTCCTGGCTAGTTTTTGTTGTCTCTTCCCCTTCCCATGGCAATTATACAGAAAGATTGATGCAATGAGCGTTCTTCAAAGCTGTCAAAACAGTTTTGAATCCTAATGACAAAGTCAAAGTAATTCACATTAAAGCATGGCAAGACAGAAGAAGATATAATACAGAAAGATTATGATATGATTTAGCAATAAAAAATGTGACTTTAATTACAAATCAAAGAGAATTTTATCATATTGGGTCAAGAATTCAAGCAGTAGAAGAAAGAAAAAAACAGTTTGTTATTGCAGCTTAGAGGTTTCCATTTTGGAGGAGGGGCTAAAGATGCTTTGGGTCTCACCTCAAATGTAGACTGAATCTATGCTGTGAAGAAAGATGTTATGGAGATTTTTAAATTTTGTTCAGGGAAATGTCAAATTTTTGTAATTTTTATCTGTTTTTTAGTTAGAAGAATATGGAAAACAAGGGAGAGGAAAACCTTATTTACTGTAAGTAAAATACTAATGGAATGTTATACAAAGTATTTTATTGAATATTTTTTCCTTCATAAAATATGGACACTCAAACTAAGATAAACTCCAGAAAAAGTTTACAAGTCATTAATTATTAAAATTACAAATAACAGAACCAGAACACTCAGAACTAATAAATGTTAACATCAAATTATTGATGTTAGAAATGTTAATGGTTTGAGATGAGAAAATTTCGACGTGTCTACTTTTCTTTGAGCTTCTATGCTCATCTTAGCATGTGATCAGTGACCTTAGGTACAGAACTTCTCAGACTTCTCTAAGAATTTTTACAGAACCTTTCCCTACCCCTTTCAGACTCAGGATACTGTTTGCAATCTCACCAAAGCATTTATATCTATCTCCATTTGCTCAGAACCAATGATTTTTGTTACTTTCCCAGGGTTTGTAACCTCTGTTGGAATAAAACATTATACTGATGTAGCATGAGGCTACTAGCATCACTAGCCAACATTTTAAACTGTATCACTGTATAGTGTATCATTTTCCTTTCTTGAATTGAGTGGAAAACTGAACAACCTATCCTCAAAAGAAAGTTATAAAAGCACCGTATGAGAAGGATAAAGGACACCCTTATCTCCATTCCACGTAGCACCTAATGATCAAGAAAGATTTCAATTTAGAAAATTATTAGATCACTTTAACAATTCATTTATTGTTTAGGTTTTGTGAATAATAAATTATGTATATGCAAAAAGAAGATCACTAGCAACTGTTAGACTATAACTTTGTCATCAGTTTGAAGTTAATTTTTTCTGTTGACAGTGATATTTTCTTCATTAAGGTTTTTAAGTCTGACCCCTCAGCCAAAAAAGCTCCATTGAAGTAAAGTTCAAGAATGTTAGAAGTATAAGCAATAGCAAAGCTTGAATTCCA
Organism: Nesoenas mayeri; assembly: GCF_963082525.1. Classification (NCBI taxonomy): domain Eukaryota; kingdom Metazoa; phylum Chordata; class Aves; order Columbiformes; family Columbidae; genus Nesoenas; species Nesoenas mayeri. Next base: position 131,092,839 of record NC_137541.1, read on the forward strand.
GAAAAATCTGAGAGCAATCTCTGCTACTACAGCAAATCAGTGATAATTAATTCAACAGCATTATTTTAGAAATACACATCACTAATGATCAGTTAAAAGTTCTTTTCAAAAAGCAACAGCAATTTATACAGTATATCTAGTTCAAGATTTATATCTAGTTCACTTTATTGTGGATGCTTTACCCATACGCAAGGATCCAAAATATTAACTTTATGCAATTATTGCATGTGGAAACAAGAACTCGTTATAATTCAAAACTAACATGCAATCTTTTCCTTTTCAGATATAACATACAGAATCCAAATCAAGAATTATTACATTAGCCAATTTTATATGTACACAGAAAATTAAATATTTTCAAGTGCTGTGTGCTATTAAAGACACTATCCAAGTCTACATTTTTCTTAAAGAAGTATGACATCTAGTCAAATAGGAATGAGCTATACATGCTAGAATATGTTGTTAAAGATTTGACCCAGAGAGAGCTTTTGATGCATCCACCAGGAGAAGAAAAACAAAACAAAACAAAACAAACAAAAACAAAAAGGAAACAACAACGACAAACACACACACACAGAAACAAACAAACAAAAGAACCCTAGACAAACCAAAACAAAACACCAACAAAACAACTCAGGACACATCCAGATTTAATTCAACTGAAATACTCTGAATTCAATAATTCCAATGAGTACTCCACTGTGGAAAATAAATTAATTAAAATCTTCTATATGTCATCTAACAAAATTAACTTAGAAGTTTTCTTTCATCAAAAGTAGTATTCTAATGTAAAAATGTAGAAGTGTCAAACAGATTCCCCAAAAGTGTTACTGTGGTTTGGAATGTTATTTTCTTGACCTTTACAAAATAATTTTGAGCTTATCTGAAAAAAAAAAAATAAATAAAAAATTGTGTATTATTTTTCCAAAGTCACCATAAATGAAGAAATATCAGTTCATACAGCTCAACTATAGATCCCACTATTCATGTATTTATCAACAAAAAAACAACCTCAAAGCATCTGCCTTGCAAGCATTCAGGGATGATAGCTGGACAGTTCATCCACAAAATAAAGCCAACAATTCCACCATAAGTTTCTTGACAGTCTACATATACCTAAAAAATGTCAACTATACATTATTCTTCTTTTGTCCAGTACAATGATTTCTTAATTCGTCTGATTGTGCAGCATCCATCTGCATTGTGCCTTAAGGTCTGGGACACCTCTTTTAGCATAACCAAGTCACCTAGAGAAGTCAACTTCAATGTCATGACAATGACTGAATACCTTAATGTCACTTCAACACAATTAGAAGGGCTGTGACTTGCAGAAACTTCACTCCTCCACACCTCAACTTTTGCAAGAAAACCATCCTCTGCTGTGGATTTCAAATATATGAAGATGAAAAAAAAAGAAAAAGAATCTCTTCCTGAATAAGTTACTACTAATAGTACTAATAAGTTACTACTAATAAGTTATTCTGCTTATTTGTTTGTATGTGTGCATGTTAAGTGTTTGTGTATGCAGACATGCATAGCAGGGAAGGGGGAGAGCGAAAAAGAAAAAAATATATGGTTTGGGAGGATGGAAACATTTGAGAAGGAAAAAGTCTTCAAGAACGTCCTTTAATTTATTTGTTTTTCAGCTGAAGGCTCGGGCTTATCTGTCTGCGAGTTGTCTTCTGTACCTTTTAAGGTTATTTTTGCTTTTCAAAAGATGGGAATATGCCTTGTTGCTGTTTAGAGGTGGGCCAGCAGCTAAATAGCAAAACAATTGCTCGCTCACCTTTCTTTCTCTGGAGGGAATGGAAAGAGGAGGAAAGACTTCTTGGTTGAAACAGAAGCAGATTTATTAAATAATAGTAAAAGGAAAATGATACAAAGCAAATAGCCACTAGAAATTACGCCTGCAGCAATGAACACCAGAAGGCGGCGACTGTGAGCACACTGAGTTCAGTGAAGATGCGGAGATGAACACAGGGAGGGGCACAGGGAAGGTAGTGGAACCAGGCTCTGGAAGCAGAACAGGAGCAGGAACCCCTCAGGGACAGCAGCCATTGAAGAAAGAGTGCTATTTCCAGAAACTTCCCACTTAAATATAGAACATGACGTTCACAGTATAGAATACTTCTGTTGGCCAGCTTAAGTCAGCTGTCCTGGATCCTCTCCTCCAAGCATTATACACCTGCTTACTTGCAAAATTTGAGAAACTGAGGGATGACCTTGGCTTCTCTATCAATAAATATCAACATCAGTGAGTTCTTACATCCTTTCATCCTAAGTCTCAAACACTGGAAAATTACTGGAAGAGAACATTTATTCTGTCCCAAGGTGCTATCTTATTATTCTTGAACTACATTCAAAACAAAGGACAATGCTAGCTATCAACAGGAAAATTAGCTAAAGCAATGGAAAACTACACTGATTCAGCCAAACCAACGTAGGATTCAAAACTGAGACACCCTCTTTCTTTTAATTCAAACAGAGATATAAAAACAAAACAAAATGCAAAACTAAATAGCATAGGTATTCACATGTACAGAATTTCAAATTAAGTCCTAAGCAGTCTTCTGAGACTCGTATTCTTGATATGCCTTGATTGCTGTAAGGTCAAGGTTGTTTTTTTACTAAAAATACGCACTATTGTAGCTGTGCATGTTATTGTTGTTCCATTACACAATGATCTGGTCAATTCTCTTTTCCCAAAGCCCAAGCTTTGTTCAGTCAAAGTGTAGGATTTTCCCATAGGCAAGGAAAGTCTTTTCTCTGAGATTTGTCTGTAAATGAGACATGTCAAGTCAGGAACTATAAAGGAGGAAACTTTAGAAATTGTCCAGCTACCTCAACATCTAGGGTGTTATCACCAAAACAGAGAGCAACTAGATAACTGATGAGCATGCTCTTTCATATGGATGCTGCTTCCTTTCCTTCCCACCTCCCCCCACCCCTTTAGTGAATATATTTTTTGTGTTTTTTGAGATATGTTTATGAGGATAAGGTGTCCAAAAGCAATGCATAAGATTTATCAGAAGCCTGTAGTGAAAATATTTGCAAACCAGGAGATCTATTGCCTATCCAATGAAGTCTGTTTCATTTCAGATGTGCTTTGGATGCCACAGAGTTTCTACTAAATTAAAATGAAACTTGTATAGAAGTAAAAGTGCATGGTGCTGGTATTATGGGTGGCCACAGGAGACAAACTTCTGTAAATGTATTTGGAGGCAGAAGTTAATATACTAAGCTGTCTGGTGCTCTTGGCATAGCACTATGTTTGGCATAGCACTGTTCCAGATGTGGAGAACAGTCAGTCACAGAGATTTACTACTAGACCAAAACCAAAGAAAAATGTAGAAAACAGGTCATGAAAGAGGGAGAGTGGATATAAGGGACAGAAATCCAGGAAATGCAGAGTCTAAGGTCATAATCAGCGAGAAACAGAGAGCAAGGCAGAAATACTTGAGAAGCTATTGAAGGGAAGCAGCAGTGATTTTAACTGCAATGCAGCGATCAGACTGGAAAATGGTAAAATGAAGGTGGAAATGAGAACATTATTGAGATAACAACAGCTGTGGGACTTAGAAGAGGATACAAGCCAAAGGCCTAAGTGGGAGAATTTATAACAGAAGATGTACTGGGATTTGAAAGAAACTGTCAGCGACGGTAAGAGGAATGAGACAACACCATCAGAATGCAAATATGAACCCCCATCATAGTGAGATTTTCCATTCTTATAGCACAAACAGCAAAAGAGGCCAAATAGATTGTAAAGTTGGGAAGTGAAGAGATCAGGCAGCAGGCTTAGACAAACAAAAGAGAATACTTTTCCTTCAAAGCACATAATTCAATTCAGAAACTTGTTGCCACAGGTTATTGTGAAAGCAAAGACGAGAAATATTTTGAAATGGGACTGGACCAGCAGTGGAAGATAAATACATTATAATCCAAAGGAAAGGTGAAGTGGGACCTTTGGTCTTACACATTGTAGGAGATCTTCTGTTTGAAAGTACATTTCAAAATATTAATGAGGATGTAACTCGATCTTTTAGATGCCTTTATTTGCAATAAAATAGCTTGTTCAAGAAAAAAATACAAAATAACTGAGAGACTGAAGTGAATATGTCATGCCATTTTTTATACTCTAGAGGTACTATGTTACTGGCCTAAACACTTTCTACTGTATGTCTGATAGTAAGAAATGCTTTGACCACCCACAGCTGCTGATTCATGTTAATTTTCCTTTGCTTTGATACATCATATATACACGACACATGATACCTCTGAATATTTAAATTAATGGAATATGTGTCTTTAGACTGGCAAATCAGGGTATTTCACCAAGGTATTTTATGTCATATAGGTTTGCAAATTATCACATGCTGCTGTTTTCATTAAGATTTCCGAATGATGTGGACTTCTGTCACCCACTCAATATGATGTTGAACTAAGTCTTCAGGTCTTCTAGTGACATCCAGAGGATATGAACTACTGCTACCCACATAACAGCTGTGTCTTCAGTTTGATGATGATGGACCACTTCCTTTCTCAACTCCAGTTAAATCAATACAGTTACTACTTAAGCTTTGCAAGTAGAATCTATGCTTTTGGGTTGAGCATTATGAGTTTGACAGTTAGCTCTGTTTACTGATGATTAATGACTAGTGTTTGGACAAAGGTAAACAAAATTCTTTATAAATTGGAAGAGAGTGAAAATTGCCTGAGGCCCATTACCAAAGAAAGGGTGCAATATATCTAGCCAGAATGTGCACTTCTAAGGCACTAAGCTTGCCAATTAGAATACAGAAATGACAACAGCTACAGGCCTTAAAGCTTGTGGCTTTGTTACTGCATGAGCAAATGTTTCAGCAAACTACATGTCTTGCCTTTGCACTGCTGCCTATAAACTCTGACTTTGTGCCCAACTTCTTGCTTCATGAAGGGTTTTCTTGACATTTATTATTAATAATAAAAGGTAAGAAAAATGAAAGTAACAGCCGTATTGATTCAGCAAAGCAGCATGAGAATATTTAATAGCCTGTGCCTTTTACCTGATTCAATTATATTCAATTTCTCTGAAGTCCAATTTCTTTAATTACACTACAAATCTAAAAAGACTTTTTATGTTATCAGATACTAATTATAGCAGACAGATTGCCATTCAGCTGGTTACAGCAATATTTATTTCCACTACCATCACTTAATATCAAAACACTATTACCTCATCATCACTTACAGTGGAAAAAATACTACTTTTCTGTATAATTCTGTGTCTAGGTTTGTCCAGTTAAAGGCATGAGACACTCTTTGCTTGGTTTGTATAATTAATATGTATAAATACTTTGTTTATCCTTAAAACTAGGGTGTCTTCCAATCAAAGTGATTCTAGGATTCTACTATTCTATACCTTCTAATTTTAAGCAAACTTCTTTCTATGCTGAAGTGGTCTAAATCTCTTCTGAGTTAGGAAGATAACTTCAGAAATGGAGAGAATTAGTAGATTGAGTCCCACTCAGGGTGGCATTTCATAGGGGAAAAAAGGAATAGAAGTCTGATGAAACTTTTGCAATATTAAAAAACAGAAAGACAAAATTTGTTGAAGTGAAAAAAATAAAGCATGCAGAGGAAATCACAGTATGGATAAGAAAATAAAAGCTCTGAATCAGGTTACACTCCTCTGCTTATGCGGAGGATGCCTTCCACCGATGTCCTCTGCCTTCTCACACAAACTAGCCTGGAAAAACTGAACCTGCCTTAGTATGTCTCTAAACCTGGACATATAATTATCTTTCTTTCTCTCTCACCCTAACTCCTCTGGGCTTCAGAGTTTCCTAGAAAAATTATTTTTTGTTTAAAAACTGTGGAACTGAACTTCCAGAGGCTCTATTAAGGCAGTGGCCACTAGCAATCAGGGCACATATTCCTCACTCCATATAGATCTGGTAGGTCGTTTTTCCTAGACATTACTTCCTTGACCTGTAATTTAAAATAATCTTTTGTGAAGAGATTCCTCCCCTCTCCTCTCCCACATCATTACGAACAAATGTTCCCCTTATGTTAAAGCTGGCATATACTTGTATTAGGAACCTAACATTCAAGTAAAGAAGGCATGTTGATATGATAAATCACCTCTAACAAAGGAGTAGGACAAAAAAAAATATTACAGCCACACATTAGGCACAGGGGAAGGGATGCAAAATCAAAGAATGTTCCCAGATATAATTAGGAAGATCTAGAAAAAAATACATCCCCTATTAAATGGAAGAATGTATCTCAGGAAATGATAAAATGTACTTTTGGTAGACAGAGAGAGAGAGAGAAGGAGAGAGAGAATATTGTATAGTTTTGGGAGAATTGTGTTTCGCTAGGGGCATTTTTGAATGTAATGAGCTAAAGAAGGGGTAAGACACTGCCTAAATTGATCTATACAACTGATTGTGCTACACTTGATAAAATAATTGTGTCAGTCTCTTCTCTACTTAAAATAAACTTAACAACTCTAAAACACAGTAAGGTGAGCACTAAACATCATCACATACTCTGTCACACTACTCTCATTGTTTCAGAAACCTCAGAAGCACCTGACATTTACCTTCTTTAGCTCTAACATTGGAATTGCAGAAACGTAATTAGGAAAACTCTGATACTCATAACAGAAAAGGTCAGCAATGTGCAAGCTAAATCTGATAACATGCCTACTGTGCTGCCAAACATAACAGAATGCCTTCCTGATAATGAATGATTTTACAGACTGCCATGAAGTTGTTGCAAGAAAATCAGATCAACAGGGGCATGCCACTATGGAAAAGACACATAGGAGATTGTGAAATATTCTTTGATAGAGGTATATTGCAAAGTCACCACTGATGGAAAAAATCTACCATTATAAATGGCCATGTTTTCAGAAATAATCAGATAAATAAATTGGGCAGGAGACACAAACAACAGAAGTTTCAACATTTGGTAAGCTAGAAGACATTACCTCATCAAAGGCAGTACACTTAGTGCCTGCAGCCAAGAACCAATAAAATATTACCTCCACAATGTAAAGGATAGTTTTCCTTTGTCTTTTCTTGTAGTAATCAATGTAAGCAGAGGTTAGAGGGTTTAGTTTTTCTTTTTGTCTTTAACACAGAAATACTCACGCAGCAGTACAGGCTCTGAGTTCCTCATGCAAAGACCTCCTCCTTACTTGTGCCACTAATCCTACATAAACTAATAGTGAACTTTAAGAAAAATGAAAAGTAATCTAAGGGGTTCTTTTGATAAATGACATTTCATCAACAGTGTCAAAAATATCTCATTACTGAAAGCTGAAAGTAACACTTATTAAAAGTTTTCTGCCAAATACCTAAAGGCAGGTTAAACCTTTAGTGAAAAATGTTATTTAGAGCTTGCAAACAACAAGAAAACATGTATTTGCTATACCTGAATTCATCATGGGCAAATAAAATCTATACAATTCCCATGCCCATTTACAGAGTATAATTTGTATTAGATTGTTTCATTATATTTTGCCATTTTAATAAGAAGTTGCATTTTTTACAACACTAGAAGAAAAGTAAAATACTGTCATGAGCTACAGTGGAACTTTCGCCTCTATGTTCACTTTAGTTAAAATTCAAATTACAGAACTCAAAGTTTTCCAGGAATTATGACATACATATCTGTGATAAGAGATCTTTATGTTTTGGGACAGTAGATCCTCAGTGCAAAGCTGTATTAAAGGTAAATGCTAACTTTGTATTATAGATCCTCCTATACCTGAGTCATACCAATCTTACCCATGATTAATGTAAAAGCCTGCTATTCTTTTCATGTGACACATATTGTTGCCTAATTAATTAAGGAAAGCACATCACTTGTAATTTAATGTGAACCTTCCCATTTTTCAATTTTATTAGAAGTAGTCACATGAATTTAGGACAGGACAAATTTTTGAGGACTGACTGTAATGACAAGCCAGACGATGATCAGCTGACTTGTATAAGCTGAATTTTCTCAGCAGCAGGCTGTAACTTGGGTAAAGAAAGTATCTGATTGTCCTTTCTTTGGTGGTCTATAAAAACAAAACAAAAACCTCAAATACTTGTCTGTCTAGTATTTCCATATTTCCCTTCACATATGCTTTTGTAACAAGCTTTATCTGAACAGTGTGTGCCTGAGGCAAGTAGGTATAAAACAGTACCCAACATACTGCAAAACATTTTTACAGGTGCTTACTTTGCAAAAAAGTTCACAGCATAAGCAAATATATTTTGTTTAAACTGTATGAAGAGAGGCATGCCAATAAAAGGAAGTAAACATGCATCCCACAACTACATGATAGCATCAATAAAAGTGCAATTATACTTCCAGCTTTTTCTTGCTGTTCTTTTGGTAATGATCATAAGAAACTGATTGCATTTTCTTGAAATTTTACATATGCATAACATGCACCAAAAAACTAACGAGCACGCACTCACCATGTACTATCAGGACATATTCTGTGCTGTTTCGGCCGATAGGATTTTTTGCTTCACATCGGTATGTACCATTATCTGTTTTGTTTAGGAAACTGATGCTTAGGACCCTGCCATTGACAACCATTCTCTCTGGATCTGGTAGTTCTCCACCATCCTTTGTCCACAGTACTGGTTCTGGCCTGTTGGATCCAAAGCAATGCATTTAGTCAGATACACATAGCATGTATACGCAACATATACATCAGAAAATTATGAATAGTAACCTGCCATCACAGAGTATTCAATGATCATTTGAGTTACTGGATATAATGAACTGTCACGATTACAACTTCACCATCCTGGATGGGAGCTACTAAAGAAAGTGAAAGAACAAGCAAGGAAAAGAAGAGAACCGAAAAAGGAAACAAATGGAACTGGAACAGGCCAAGATCTTCCCTAAATCAAAAACAGGTGCTTGCAAGGTTTCAGGGTTCACAGTTTGGCAAGATACTTGGCAAGCTAAGTGAAAACAGCTTTCCATTTGTGTGATGAGCAATATGGTCCTGTGTGGCTGACAGGCATCAGAAATCATGCAAGCAGGCTGAAGTAAATGTAAGTGGTTTATAAATGGATTCTAAAATTATTTAGGCTATTCACATTCCCAAGTGCACTTGTGTATGCCGAGTGTTTTTCCTGAACCAGACATATCGGTCTCAAAGTGGCACATCTTACATACAATCTAAATTTGTTTCTGTTGCTGCATTGTGTCACAGCCCATCCCTTTTTCCACCCTTTCTGCATTCTTCCCTCAAGTAATTGCTTGTTACGCATGTTATCACAAGCAATATAAGATTTGACTTAAAATCCTGGATTTCCTTCTTTTGTGAAACCTTTCCTCCTGCGCCTCACGAACTCAAATCCAAGAAGGCAAAGGCAAAGCACTGGCAGAGAAAACCCCCTGGCAAGTTAAGGGCACCACAGAGAACGGAACTTACCATATTGCAGATTCACATATACCTTCCCACTGGCAAGTGATACCTAACTCTTTCCTAAAGACCTTGCAGAAACTCCACAGTTCACAAGATTTGCTTAACAGACAGTGGGATGCATTTATTGCTGGTATGCAGTCTTAGCGTACATGTAACAACATCTACTTTCAAATTTACATGAGAGAAATCACCAAAAAAGATCCACAACTGGGACTGAAAAACTGTCTTACTGAATATCTCACAAACAAACAGAACACCTCAGGTCCTTAGATACTAGGCGTTAGAGCAAGATATATATAGCCTGGGAATTCACTGCTACGTTACTTGTATTTGGTAGCTTTGTACCTTATAACCTAAACATCGATCCCTTTCTTTTGGGTATGCTACTTAAGTAATTTCAGTCAGAAGCAGTTCTAGATTTGCACATTTATTTAGTAGGAGAATGTTACATTATATTTCCCTATTGAAGTATGCAGTTGTATGACTAAGTAATAAAACAAAATACAAAATGCTGTTATAAAATCAGCAGATGATAACTTAGTTGCAAGTCTTATCCAAGAAATAATTAATTTAACTAATTCAAGCAGGTGTCTAAAGCTTATTAAATACAGTGAGTGTTAAGAATAAGAATTAAACCTAGATACCTAAGGAGAGACTTTTTGTCAAAATGTGGCTTTATGGACAGAAAAATAGTCATAATGACACATTTTCTTTTAAGTTAGGCATGACATGTAAACAAAGTGATTTTTTCTGAAATGGACTTACTGCTATATAATTTATATTATTTTTTTCCAAAGTAAAAATACCATAACTTATGTTTATCTCAAAAACCAGCAGACTTTTATACACATTTAAATAATATTTGGATGATACCTTGTTAAATAATTGGTGAACTTTTTACCTAGACTAGCTATTATTTGAAGTTATGCTATTTTAGAATAATCATATACTCAGGGAATATAACAAGATTCACATAATTTTAAACCAAGGATTAAGAACTGTTGGTGTAATGCACCTTATTTATATCTTACCATAATTATGTCTTAATACTCTTCCTAAGTCCACTTTCAGGAATTGGTGTCTAAATATACATGATATACACAATATACACACTTCTTTTCTGCTTAATGTATGAAGGGAACCTAGATGTCCATGCTATTGCAGAAACATATCCCCACAGAGTTTACAACATTAATATGTGACTTGCCTTGGTATTTTAAGGTGGCTTTGTTCAATTTTCTAGTGAACTCTTCATTGTTCCCCACTTACCAGCTTACTGTGAATCTGTAATCCCAGGAGCAGAAATTCTGAAAAACTTCTGCTACAATGTGCACCATTACCTTCATAAATGGCATGTTAAAGCAACTTCTGCACAGTGGTAATTTATGGAACTTACATTTTAAATTGAAATTAGATGGCATATCCTACGGGAAAACCCATAGGATAACAAATAAGTATGAAATGGAGCCTTAGATATAAATTATTCAGGGAGCTTTGTCACATTGTAATATACCAACTCTACTCTTACAGAGTGTGCTTAGCTATGGTTGCAAAGTGATGGTGGCAGAAAAATCACAGCTTAGAGAGAGGCAGATCTACATACTCTGGGTGTCAGGAAAGTTGTGGATTAACCATTAATATCAAGCCACCATGTGTTGGCTTAGCAGCAGCAGCAGCAGAATTCCTGGGCAGCTGACTCACAGTCAACATATCGTGGTGGCTGGACACAGCTCTCACTGAGGAATGGTGCCTAAAGCAGCACTTCTGTCACAGCCACAAAACTATATTGCACTGCTGGGAAGCTTTGAGACATTCTCATCTAAACAATTCCTTAGGTAGAAGTGAGCTAAGAACGCGAGACATGCTCGTGCACCCAGACCAGGATATGTGGCCGTGGTCAGCATTTATGAAAAGCTTGTGTGTTTGTCCATTTTCTGTAGTTCATTCCTCCTGTACTCTGCCACTTTGCCAGCATCCACAGTCATTCTGTCAGGGATGCTGGAGGGCACATCTCCTGTTATTTTATTTTTTTTTATCTACTTAGTATTTACTTGTTGCCTATGAATGTCTGTAATATCTTTTTGAATCTGCTTATACTGTATGTCAAGCCAGCCTCCTGTGGCAATGAATTCTGGAAGTTCCTACCTGCTGTGCAAAAAACGTATTTACTTTTATCTGTCTTACACTGATCTCCTAGCAGTAGCAATGAATATTGCAGGATATGGTAAATAATGCTTCTGCATATTATAACCTTATCATAAGTTACGATAGCCTTGAACTTAGTAGGCCACTCTCTCTCTTTTTTTCTGTTTGTTTGCACTTGATATCTTCTGACATTATTGGCAGGAGGAAAAAAATAACAACAAGAAAGGGTAAAGGAACTGTAAATTTAGAGCATATTGGCTATTTCTTGATAATTACTTTAGTACCTTCATTGTCCAAAGCACAAATGAAACTGAAACAGTGATGGGGAAGCTTTCCTCCTGCAGCACAAGACACAGAGAAATATGAATTGCCCATAGTTTATGCTTTTGAAACATGTTCATGGGCGCAGATCCAGACAGAGGTCCTTTCTCTTACCCATCACTTTGATAGGGTTCTAGCTCACCTGCAGAATATTTAGGTTTGACATTCTAAACCACCAAATATATACACTCCTAATACTGCACATTATTCTTTGATGCATACATCTCCAACACTGCAGAATTTCAGCTTTTCTTCGCATACTAAAGATTTGCCATAATGCTATCTATTACAGTGTGGACTGGAACAAAGAGGATATCCCTGCACCTTGCATTTGTGCTTACTTCAAGCTAGATCACTCTTTCCAGTTTAATCCCCATTTTTCTCAGACAATCCTGAAAACATCTGTCTTGCAGCACACTAGCTATAAAGTTGGAGCAAGCACTGTGGCCACTAATGCAATTGCATGTTACTACCTTCACATATTCCATGGCACAAACAAGCTCACTGACCTACTTTGTCCTAATAGGACTGTGCAGCCTGCTGGTACCAATGCAGTCAGCTAAAGAATAGGCCTGTCCTCCTCTCGCTCTCTTTCCTTTTTTCCTTCTTTGCCTCTTTCTTTCTTTCCTTCCTTCCTGCCTTCCTGCTTTCTCTTTCTTTCTTTCTCATCTTGGATGAGAGGTGCTTTTCTATATCCCTGGTTTAATCCCTCCCATGTGGATGTGGTTACGTGGAAATGGGCTGTGCTATTAATACATCTCCATTGGGTTTAGGGAGGTAGCAGAGCTGAAGCACCAAGATGCTGTTTTCTTTCCCAAAACATAGCTCTGCTTCTGGCTTATCTATTCTAATTTGCTCCCAATGTGACACCTTTTAAAACTAAAAATAAAAAAATCAAGCATGCTGTACTGAAGAAATTCTTCCAATGACACAGCTCATGCTATTTCTTTGGCTTATATGTATTCCCTTTACTGTTTTGGATTCCTATGCAGCTGCTTGCAGTGGAATCATCAGGACTATATTGAAACAAAAGAAGCCAGAAATACTAATCACAAACATACTAAAAATCCTTAAGTATGACTAATGACTTCTCTGCTAGCCCCCCAAAAGAAATTTGAACTCTATACTCCCTCTGAAGAATGGCTAAGTGGTCTTAGATTTTGGTATAATTTGTGTTTAATCACAGTAGAAAGGTTCAGAAGCTTTTAGTAACTGGCTTGCAAAAGGGTAACCAGTATTTGGTATAAATAAATGATTTTGTGAGCTGTCTTCATGTTAGCCTCAAAACTTGACATAAAAAGCAACAGAATTTAGTATTCTTTCCTAGTCAAACTGAAATGGAATTGTAATGATTATATCAAAAAACTGGTATCATGTTCCTGGATGATTCATGTTTTTTATTGTGGAACAGAAGTTTTCTTGCACATAGCTTAGCAAAGCATTGGTAAATAAAGCATATTTTTCTAATCCTGAGGCTAAGAAAACTTTTCTGTCAAAATAAGCCAGAGAGAAAGCTAAGGGCAAAGTGGAATGTGTTGGAGGGGAAAAAAAAAAAAAAAAAGTTTTAAAATGACAGGCAGATTTGATTAAAGAAGAACACTGAGGCACAGACTTACTTTTTCAACAATTGTTTATGTAACTAACTTGAAAGTTAACAGTTAAATAAGTCCACATTGATATTTTTTATAATTTAGGCCTTTAAAGTTACACAGTAGTATTTTAAAACAAGTTTGTCAATTTTACATCCCTTTCTCCATCTTTAAAGGACTGTGATGTTCCAGTGCTTTCCTATAGTCCTGCTTTCTAGTGATATCTTTATATCTAACCATTATATTTATCTTAAATCAGCCTTATTTTAAAAATTATCTATAGATCTATTGTATGACCTCTTCTTTCCACACAAAGTTAATTTAAGCATTGCAATCCACTCCCACTTGAAAGTTCTTGGCTCTATTCATTTTTGTTGCCCTTTTCTGATTTTTGTGTAGAGAAAGGTCATGTACAAAGTGTTCTTCACCGAGACCTTGGTAAACAACACTCAGATCACTTGCTGACCCATAATACTTGCACAGGATAACCTTTTAATTTCCATAAGATCTCACTCAAAAAATCCCACAATGACAACAACAGAACAGAGTTGGCTTTTTTTTACATTCTCCAACTCGCTGAGGATATATTATCATCCATCTGGGTACCTCAGCATCCTATCAAAATTTTGTAGCCAAATGAGGGTAAAAACCATAAAGATGGAAGAAGGATTTGTGGAATACTAATAAGACAAGTAAATTAATTAGAGTATGGCCTCTCTTGAACAATGCCTTTTACTTCTTCAAACAGGAGCACACTCAAGTCCATAAAAACATAATCCAGTAGTTATGCTCAAATGAGTAATGGAAAAGGTATCACTGCATTTATCAGAGCATTTTTTGTTGAAATCCTGGTGCAATGTTAAAAGTCACCCAATGGAACGATTGCTTCATTAATTTGAAACTTACAGTTTCTCTGTATTGAGAATCTGGATTTTTAGCTTTGTCAGTTAATCAACCAGTTGAAAGATTAAATCCTGAGGGAACCTCTTGTTTATGTAAAGTTTGAGTCTGATGAGTCATATTGGGATGAGCTGGTCTGGGAGCATTTCATCTATCAAAAACATCAATATCCACAGTCACTAGCCTTTCATAAAAGGCTTGGATAGATGGTTAGTATTTTACGAGATAAGAACTCTGTATGATTTTGTAGTTCTGCAAAGCCCTGAGTAACCTTCTTAGAGTTTTTCTGCCCAGATGACTTAGTCAAGAATGTCCCAAGTACTTTTAATGAAGTTCTATTTTCAAAGAGCTTTGAACATAAGAATTTACTATTACATTTGCCTCCACTTTTTGTCTTTTAAGCAGCTCAGCAGGCACAACGTAGCCTAAGAGTATTTATGATGCCCTATACCAATGTTTTTTAAAATAGTTAAGAATAAAATTATTAATACCAACATATGCTAAAAATTAGGTGACAACATTTGCCAAGAAATCAGAGCTATAAAGACAACAGGAGCAACAAGAAACATTGAAGACAGTTGTAGTGTATTATGCCTTTGAAAACCTTGCTTAAATGATAAACTTAAACGGGTGGCAGGAATCTCAAACTGTTATTATTCATCATTTACAGAAAAACAATGCTAAAAAATAGGGAAAAAAATAGCAGAAATGGGAATTAAAAAAAAAAAAAAACAACTAACCAAAAAAATCCCAAAAACTAAACCAAAAAACCACAACCACACACACACAACAACAACAACAAAACCCCAAATCAAAACAAAAACAATTACAACAAAACAAACAAACAACAAAAAAAACCTCACACCACACCAAATCCCCTTCATCCCTCACTTTCTGTCCTGGTTACAGATCAAAGCCTTTCTTTTGTACATCACAAATGTACTGGAGTAACAGGCCTCTGTGCCTCTAGCTTGTTTTGCATAAAACGGGCAGTCCTTTCACCTTCAAACTGGCTCAACAGATTACAGTTGCTAACCATGTTGCTATGACAGACTAAATTTGTGGCCCGAAGTCCTCATCCCTCAGTAGCCTGTGACAGCAACTCATTAGAGTGACTCAAGAGATTATTTTCAAAGCCAAGGTAGTTATTCTTTAACCCAAAGATACAAAGTATAGATTGCTAAAGGATAAAAGAGTAATTTTTCATATTCATATTTCCCCCTATCTACACTCTAATCTTTCCTTGCAACCAATTTCAAGGTTTCTTTCAGGTCAGTTAGTACCCACCTTTGCCTGTAAGAACCTGACTGTTCTCCTTCTGCCATAATTCTCTTTCCTTCTGTATTTCCTCTCATCAGGCTGATAGCCCATTTCCCTTTATCCTTTAGTATCTTTAGAGTCTAGGACACCCTTTGACCTAAAGCTTTCAGCCATTAACACAGCTGTGTAATGCTGCTGCTCTCTGGATAGCTTTTTTCCCCCAATTTTCACCAACCTATTATAATGTTAACTCCTTTAAAGCTATTTACCTGTAGTTTTTTGCTTTGCCTTTTGTGCATTTCTTGTACCCTCTCCCCTTAAATATTTCCTTTATGTTAGTCATTTTCAAGAAGGCAAGGCAATATGAAACAAATATCCTGAAAAGTGCATAATCCACATATATATATTTATATATGTATATATGAAATTTCTTACCTAATACCAGTATTATTCACAATCTTCCCAAAGAAACCTGCTGTGAGTAACAGTTTGGAGATTGGCTTTCTCATAGTCATGACACAGATCAACAAAAGATCTTACGTGAAATCAGAAGGTATCTTATCAGTGAATTGCATCAGAAATATCCCTGATTCTACTATTGTAAGCAGCAGGGAGGCTAGAGATGGACAGAAAGATTGTCTCAAAAAAACACAACATAAAACCCCACAACTTTGTGAGGAAGATGCCATAGGAATGTAGTCCAGAATTTTATTGAAATAAACTCAAAATCCATTGCCACATGACAGCAATGTCAGGGAGACCCCAAAGCTTGTTTACAAAGTACCATTCTCCCTAAAGTAAGTTTAATGTGAGAGAAAAAAAGAGGACACAAAATGCTTAATGCTTTGGGTGATCCACTGTCTTTCCATGATCCACATTAGAAGTGAAAAAAATAGTTCTGACCATTATAATTCATTATGAATATTTACTGTGTCTGTATTGGAGAGGCAGTGTTTTGTCAGGGATAGTTTGGTTGTGCCAGCACTGCAAGCCCTTCAGCTTTGAAGGAAATGCAAAATCAGAGAGCTCACAAATGTGCAACATGGCTGATGGGTCAATGTCAGAAAAAGCTTTGTTGTGATATTGTGCAATATATCAAAGCTGAGATCAAGTCAGCAGTTTGTCTCAATAGTGGAATACATACGAACCCATCACTGTAGTATATAGTAACACAGTTACTTATTTAAGTGATTTCTTATGCCCCCAACACTAGAGCATGCAAATGGCCAACTCAGAATAAATCAGTGAGACATGAAATCAAACTGTGCACAGTTGGTTGCTAAGGCCATTTATCGCCCCAAGTACCTCTAACTATTCAGAGTCAGGAAAACACATCTAAAAAAATGTATCCTCTTAAAAACTGTTCTTGTTATAAAGATTTCTAAGAAAATACCATAATCATTCAGGTTACATGTTTTATTTTGCCAGTTTCAGCAGTGCTGCTTCTAGCGCTATTAATTTCTTTTAAGGCTTTATCTGAACATCTTATCTGATCTCCTCTATCAGAAGAAGTCTCCTTTTTGTCTTAGTTATTAAACTCACCTTGCAGTGAAATTACTATTGCATGCCATAAAAATAACACGCTAACCACTACAAATGTCACCCGCCTTTAAAAAATTGAGACAAACTGTTTCACCGTACATTTTTTGGTAAATTCTGAAGGAGACTTCTGTTAAAAGATCCTCTATGTGCTTATAATAAACTAGAAAAAATAGAAGTCATTCTAAGCAAGACTGTCCTCTTGATCTGGAAGAGAAATATGGTTTATTCCATATTTACCAACTTTATTGATCATTTCCCCTCAGCCTGGCCTCCCTATTAGAAGCTACTCAGTGTTAGGTTAGGCTTGACTGCCAAATGTGCAAGGGAGAACACAGTTCTGGCTGCAGAGTTCCTACTTCCTTTACAAAGCCCTGTTACTTAGGCCAACACCATGAGCAGAGATACCAGCAAACCCTGATCTAGCTTTCCACTGTGATAGACAGCTAAATCTTGTTCTGATAATGGAAGGTTTGCACAGACACTTAGAAAGTCAGCTTTTCTAATTGACATTAATAACTTCAAACTCATATATCAATTTATTTGCTGAATTGTACCCTACAAGTTGAAAAGCTTTTTTTTTTTTCTTTTTTTCTGATTAACATGAGAAACCTTATTATCTTCAATTTACATAAGAACTAGAAACCTTTTTGCAAAGTTCATAGCCTCTCCAAATCACATGGATCTCCTGTGGAGTGAACAAATTCAGATTTTATGTCTTAAAGAGCTTGATTACTCTTAAATGAAAATTAGCTATAAACTCATGAACTATTGACAAAAGGTTTTAACTGTGCGCCAGTGTGTAAAGATAGATCAGGATTGACAGGCATCTGCTAATGCTTAAGGCTTACAGTTTATGCTGCCTATTTAAATTATTCAGCCTGTGTTTTTAAGTAATCTGTCTATATTCTACATTTTTCTATATTCTACATTTTTCTATATTTCAGCAATTATCATTTCTGCCAAACTTTTTCCTTTGAATATGCCATATTGAGAAACCGTTCCAAAAGGTATTGCACCATCTATCATGCATTACTTCATGAGTCTAGAACTTCTGGTTCACAACAGTTCCAACTATATGTTAGAACATTAATGTGCATTAAAATCCTTGCCATCCAAATCTAGTATATATTCTGCAGTGGTGCCACTTTCTGATTCACATGAACAATGACATTTTGTCCATTGGTCACTGAATTACTCTGACCATGTCTGAATCAAGAATTAATTGAGCACTACCATAATGACTTGAGAGTACCGAAATGAGTAAATACTGAGTGTGACCATATAAAAATTCTTAAAAAAGGAATATTAAAGTTTTCACTCAACATACTTTTTGTTAGTACTAAACAACAAAAACACATGTAGAATACTTTCTGCTTTTAAATTGTTACACTCAGAATTATATTTAAACCCACTTTAATGATAAATATCATTTAGAATGGTACGTCTTTGAGGTATATGATAGTTGCCTGCTTCAGCTATATTTTTTGTAGTAATGCAAAAAAAATATATTTTATATAATTCCAATACATAAAACATATTTTCTAACAGCAAGTTCTAGAGAAGGCAAATCTATGAAGTATTCTAAATAAACAATCTTTTTAACCTAGTGTACATTCAGACATCTGTGTTTCATGATAAGCTGTAGCAAAATATTTTTAACTCTCATGGAAGTGCAAAATCTATTTCAGTTTTTATAGCTTTTTAAGAATGTTTAATTGCTTACTGATTGCCAATCTTATTTTGGTGCAATGAAATCTCTAAATGATTTCAGACTTCGTTTCAAATTTGTGCTTTAAAATGACAAAATAAATCCAAATAATATTCTTCTAAGACACTATAGTTTTACTACTTGTATATAAAAAAGAATTTAAAAATGCTTCTATTTTTATTCTTCTGATGAACAATACTCTTATGTTTGAGTTTCATCGTAAGACCTCAGCCATCCTTCATTTCTTCATTCTGGTTCTACTCTGAACCAGTTTATTGCGGTACTGAATATTTCTCCAATTATATATCCAGCCAGTACTCTTCCAAGCCTGACACTTTCTTTATAGGCATGCTTTTGGGTTTTTTATCCAAAATTATTTTCACGATTTTATTCTTTTGAGATCTGAACTCTCCAGATGACTCGTAAAATTTCCTGCAGTCTTTAAGTGTTTTATTGCTGTTATTTTTATTGGTATCCAACCAATTTGCTAATTTCTGAAGTGAAACAACTTCTTCATCAGATTAAGTGGTAGATCTTGTGGCTAATTTTCTTCAAGAAAGTCAGATCTCATAGTCTTCACCAACAGATTTTTTTTCTTCCTTTTTTGCCCCTTGATATTTAAAACTAACCACGATTTTCCTTACATCTAACAGGCCATGCCAGTATTTTGATACGGCTGTACTTATGGGTTGAGCTTTTAACTGCAAAATTGCACTATTTCTGAACCATCAGACCAGTACTACAGAAATGGTTGCATTTTACTTTAGACGTGTGTATGATGTATATACCCCATATGCACATAATTTTTAGGAGGAGAATGCCAGTTCCCATTCTACAGCACTTTTTTTTTTTTTCACACACTGATGGGATACTACCAGTACCCATTTTAGGACAGTCTTAAAAAAATAAGAAAATTTTTAAAAGGAGAAGCATCTTGTGCTTATACCCTCCACCTTCTTAATACAAATTAAAACCACTGCATGCTGTCTAAAAGGCTATTGGTTTTCTCCACCCTTTTTCTCGGGCATTTGCCTCTGTAACTTCCTCAGTCAGAAAGTGAAAGCACTGCAGATGTGCTAATTTTAATGGGCTTTCATAGCAGAGAACACTAAGAGCCATCAGCTATCTGTTCTATATAGTGCCTATTCTGTAACCTCACATTCTGGTTTTCCATGCTGCCCAAATCTCTCTCACATTTGACATATATCCCATCTACTTTCAAACTTCTGGTGTCTCATTTCATCCCCCATCCAGTTTTTTGCTTTCTCTGAATCTGACCAACTTCCCAAAAAATAGATTGGAAATTTCTACTCCTTTATACTTTATCAAGTCTTCAGACATTTCTGCACTGGGCAGGCAATTACTCCCACAAAAGGCAAAATTTGCTGAACTGCTGTATTTCTGCCTTCCATCCCTTACAAATATAGTACCACAAAATGGAGGAGGGATAAAGACGTTGCCATATTTCCGAACTTTCAAGGCCAGACCACGACTTAGGAGCAAACAGGGAACTGAAGAATACAGGCACACTGATGCATACAATAAATAAAGAAAAGTAAACCTCTTTTAAATACATTATTAGAAAGTCAGGGAATAGGCACTGACTTAATTTTTTTTTTTTTTTCAGACTTATTCTGAAATAGATCTCTATATTTTAATGCATCTTTAGTACTTCAAATCAAAATGTCTAGTATTTTTAGTAGCCAGCAATTAACCACACCTTTTAATATGTATTTTAAAGTCTGAGGCTCAAAAGTTTTAAATTCAGAGAAAAAACCATAATCTTGACACCTTATGAACAGGTTTCATAAAAAGTGCATTTTGAAATCTTCTGTCTGTAGAAAACAATGGTATGTAGGGCTATAAAATTCATTTTGTGTTGCCAGTTTATAAATAATTTATATTTCTTTTAAATTTTAACCAGGAAACAACAACCAAAAAAAAGTCCTCCACAGAAAGAAGCTCTCCACAGAAAGTTTCCTGAGGCTAAAAAGGCAGAAGGAAAGGTGTAAGCCAGTACAGCTGCAGGAAAGAAGAAGGAAACAAGAAAAAAGAAAGGAAAGGAAAGGAAAGGAAAGGAAAGGAAAGGAAAGGAAAGGAAAGGAAAGGAAAGGAAAGGAAAGGAAAGGAAAGGAAAGGAAAGGAAAGGAAAGGAAAGGAAAGGAAAGGAAAGGAAAGGAAAGGAAAGGAAAGGAAAGGAGAGGAAAGGAAAGGAGAGGAAAGGAGAGGAGAGGAAAGGAGAGGAGAGGAAAGGAGAGGAGAGGAAAGGAGAGGAGAGGAAAGGAGAGGAAAGGAGAGGAAAGGAAAGGAAAGGAAAGGAAAGGAAAGGAAAGGAAAGGAAAGGAAAGGAAAGGAAAGGAAAGGAAAGGAAAGGAAAGGAAAGGAAAAAGAAAATCTTATGTCATAAATCCTGCCTTACTGTCTGGGGAATGGAGGCCCCTGGAGAAGTAACCGCCACTGTCAGCTACCTGACACTGGCTCAAGGACAAAGTACTAGGCAATTCCTTGCAGGGAATATCTGCAGGTCAGCCTGGACTTGACCACAGATTAGATAAGGTGTTTTCCAGTTTCTGTAAAGTAACAAAGATGCTGCTTTTGTATCAGAAGTCTTGTATTGAAGGCCTGATATGGACAGATTGCACAACAACGAGCTGTTCAGGTGGATGCACAATGTATTATCTGCCATGCAATCATTTAACAGCCCTCACAGGCAATGGATAAGATATCTCTAACGACAAATCAATAATTAAGGGCAAGTGACAGCCTTGCTTTTAGAAAACTGTGCAAGAAAGTAAAGGGAGAGAGATCTTCTCTGTAAGATGCATCTTCCTCACTGCTGCAGGCGGAGGGACAAAGCAGACCCGGTGAATCCACTACCTCCTCTGGAGAATGGAAAGTCAGCAGAGCCTCAGGTTCAGGCTAACAGCCGAGTAATCCCACACAGGGAAAGAAATAAGGTCCACTCAGGGCCACAGCAACATTATTCCAGTCAGAGGAAGGTGTAAAACATCAAGCAGAGAAACAGTGATACCCTGAAAGCTCCTTTTAAATTCTGGAGCTGGAAGTATTCGGGATAAGTACTGGAGCACACCAGTAATATATGCCCTTCCCCTGTTCTTCCTGGGATGGGTGCCATATATTAATGTGCAAATTGGAAAGAAAAAACCTTTCCCTTTTAGCCTCATAAGCTAGGACTCACAATCTCAGAAAAGAGCAGGGTTGCGGGGTAAAAGTAGAGGAGAAACTATATACAGTTAAGTGAATATAAAGAATAATTGTCACACCTTGCTTAAATATTTTATTGCTGTTCCTAGGGGCTTTTTCTTTTCTGTCAGAGTACAGCTGAGATGATAAATGGCATGCAAGAATTTCATTCTCATGAAAAATTGTCGATTAAATACAGAAATCTTAATGGCCTGGTTTCACTACAATTCTAGTTCTATAGGTTCCTAATTACGTAGTCTGTGTTCAAACAGCTAAATCTTTGGGCTTCTTATACTGCTGTTTACACCTTGTTGATTCCTTCTTAACCTTTAAGAGCTATTGAGAAATTAGTAGATTTTCCTTTTTTCATCAGCTGTAACTAAAGCATGACTATAAGAATAAAGGACAATAGAAACTGCAGCGGATTAAATGGACAATGTCTGAAAAAAATGTATTTCAAAGACAAGCAAATGTCAGCAGTATTAAGATAATATGGTGCTCAAGTGGATGCATCAGAATGATTGCTGAAAATTACTGGGATTAACCAGGAACTATGTTCCTAATGTTAATGAAGTACTGCTGGGAATAGGAAAGCAGCAGTAAAACATAATGATAGGATGTGCACACCTTAGTTACTATGCATTTAATAGAACAGAGGAAAATAACATCTTCTCAATCAGCATGTCTTCAGGTCCGTTTATAACACTGTGTGTCTTCATAGAAGTTTAGAAGCATACTGCATCCCCAGCGAGGGCAACACAAACTGAGGAAAATACTGATTTATCAGAAATAACAGAAAAATAGCAGAAAGAGTTTCACCACCCCTCATTTTAAATGTTTTACATTTTCGTATTATAGGATTAAAAAACGTACACTTTCAGAAAACTGACTTGGCTTACATAGGCTGTGCTGAACTGCCACATAGAGAGAATGGTGGAGACTGCAAGAAAGAGGAAAGAGGAGGTAACTACTGTCACACTGGATTTTCAGTTCCCTTTTCTCTCTTTTCTTAATCAACATTATGTCTGCTGATGATAGCACTACTGCCAGTTGAGGCCCGAAGGGTATATTGAGGTATTAATGAACAAAGATTATTATGAGCAGTCAGGATTTTAGATTGCTTAAATATTTCAGGCTGAGACACTGATGGATATTCAGATGCCTAACTTTCACTGTTTTCAGTAAGAGCTGTGTCCCAACACTCATGAGAAACTGCCTCTGTTTTTACGATAAACTGAGAAATCCCACCTAAGAAACACCAGCTGCATTTTCTGAGCTAAGGTCAAATGCTACCTGGCACAAGAATCAAAGAGGAAAATGAAGAGTGGCTGATTCACTTCCCCTTTTTCCATTAAGTAAACAGCTACTTGCTTGTCCAAATACTACTTGTTTAAAACCATTTGTCGCTGATGTAAGGCACAGTCAAGGAGAAGCCTCATGAAACTAAAATTCATCCATGTGCTTCAGGTGCAGTGACAACATGCAGAGACCTAATGTAAGTACCAGTGCTGCAACGTGAATGACAAACAAAGACTACACAAAGTCTTCAGTACCAACCCTCATTAACCAAGGTATGCTCTTCTGGACTTTCAATGCATGTAAGAACATCATGAAGTTTGGGAGATGTAGTAGAATATCCTCTTTTCACCAGACAAGATCCCCTTAAATAACTAGCTAGAACAATGACATTTCTAAATCTTTAGCTGAATCATGGGTTCTTCTCAACAAGTAACCAAATGTTGATATTTATCACAGTTATAGGAGCACCAAAGGAATAGAAATACACCATAACATTTTTGTCTCTTAGTTGTATTTTTTCACCAGTGTCAAAAAAATCTGATGTTGAAGCACACTTTATTAGATAATAATAAATAATAAAATGCTTCGTACTTTCAAGGTAATAAAATGAAATCTTAAGAACAACACACTGGGAACTTATGATTATTTATATTGCAGAGCTAAGTCCTATACCGTGGTCTCTGTCAATTTCTTTTACATCGAAAAATAACTTATGAAACAGTAATACAATAAAGGGAAAAAAAAGAGACAAACGTTATTTACTTAGAGGAGTTTGCTTTTCTTCTCCCAAATGTATCATTATTTCCAGATAGAGGGGAGTGTTTTAGTTCATTCAAACTTTTCTCACATAGAAAATTATTCATTAGTACTTCATAGTAATAACTTTTAGCACTGTAAAGGAGATACCTTCAAGCTCTCAAAGGGATCCAGCTTCATTAGCATCTAGTCCTACCAAGCCACAACAGTCTATGTTCAACGCTTAACAGCACAGAAACAGCTGTACTGGATCAGACTAAAAGTTCAGGTACCCAGTGCCTTATCTCCAACACCAGGGACAAGCAGATGTCTAGGGAACAAGCCAAGCAGAGATGTTGCCTCCCAAGCACTGCTCCAACCTGCAACTGTCTCAGGCACTTCTGAAACCAAGCACAGTTTAAAAATATTCTGTAAACCTTAAGGATTTTTCCTTTTCCATGAACTTACAGAGTTTTCCCTTGAACTACCACAAACTTCTACCATCTGCCATATTCATTGACAACAAATTCCCAAAGTTTACCAGTCATTGGATGAAAAATGTACTCCTTGCTTTGTGACAGAACTGATTCTTACTAGCTTAATTCACCCTTAAACATTCATATTTGAAGAAAGAATGAACCAACAATCCCTAACAGCTATCTGTTTGACATTTACAATTTTGTAAATACCTGTAATATTTCCTATCAACTGGGCCACCAAAAGGCACATTTTCTGTGCTCTTCGAAGAACTCCAATATGTTTATAAGACTGGATTTTCACTCTGGAAGAAGGGACCCTCCCTGTAGGAAGTTTGTTTTTATTCATATGTCTGCTAATTCTAGTCCTTTTTATAGTCTTTACTATTTGTGAAGCCCAGGTGTCACTTGTACAGACTTGCACATCCTGGGATCTCTCCCGAAGCCCTGTTGTCCCAAGTTAACAAGGTGGTTTTAAACATGAGGTTTCCTGTCACTGTTCATAATTCATCAGTCTCATCCTTGAATTCCTTTTGAACACCAGGGTGAAACCATCTGGTCTTGCTGGCTTGCTACCACTTATTTTGTACATACGTTCCACAATGTCCTCCACAGACCACTTAAGAAAATTCTTGCTGATGAGCACCTCAAAAAAAAAAGAGGGATCCAGTCTGTAATATACCCAGTTTCTTCCACAGTAAATATGGATATAGCACATTCATCTGGCTTCCCCGTACAGCCTGATCCTCAGTTGATCCTACAAATATACTGGCACACTTCCTGGTATATATCAAGAAAGACTGTTACTTTCAATTCCCTTTGCTAGTTGCTGCTTAAGCATATATATATATGTGTATATATATATATTAGCAGTTTGGCTTACTGCATTTTCATATTTAATCTGCCAAAATCTAAGGATCTCCTTCTTTTAGAAAACAACTTCAGCTTTTTAATTTATGGCTTCATCATTTTTATTACTTCACTTTCTCTTTTGTCTAGCCTCACCAATTTCTCCTTTTTAATTTTCTCTCCCAGGTGATATGCCTTGACCCTGTGTTTCTAGACTCTTTTCTTTAAAAATTTCTTCTAACATAGTCCTCAGGCTGCCTGGAAAGATTTAATTCTCTTAGCTGCCCCTATTAGCTTCTTTTTAACAAGATTCTTCGTTTTTATGTAGTTCTCGTTTTTGATGTTGATTACCATATAATTGTCTAGACTTCACTTATTGCCCCTAGGTGAAAACTGCAAGTAAATACATTTTAAAGAACAAGCTGAAGGTAGACTAGATGGTGCTGTGAGCTCCCCCAGTCTGTTGCTTCCTGGGACAAACCAACTACATTTGGAGCATTCTAGAAATTGTGTGAGTGAGGTAAGAAGATAGACTAAGGATATTCAAGAGCAGTAGAAGAAAGAAAAAGAAGAAAATCACAATTATGTAGCAATTATAAGTAGAAACACTGACCCATCTCCACTTAAATCCTACTATTCCCAAAGGATCCACATTCCTCCGTACCCTGTCAGCTCCCCCAGCTCTGAGCAGGTGTGGCTGGATCTCCTGCTCCTACTGTGGGGACATCACAGTCCACCCCACTACCACTTCTTAATCCTAGTCACAATGGTAGTGCCTCAGGGAAAGTCTGTGTAAGAAAGGGCAAAACACTGCCCAGCAGTGAGGGGTGAGGAAAAAAAATGTGAGAAACAGCCATTTGAGGTGAGGGGAAGAGGAGAGAGAGGAGATGCAGCAGGCAGCAGAGCAGAGATTCCCCTGCAGCCCCTGGAGCAGACAACTCTGGAGCAGTGTGAGGAGGAAGGAATGCCAGAGACTGACCACAGCCCCTGTTTCCCATCCCCTGGCAAGGGTAGTTAGAGGAACTGGCAATAAATTAATTTTCCCTGAGCTGAATCTGCTTTGCCTGTGACAGTAACTGGTAAGCAATCTCCCTGTCCTTATCTCAATCCACGTCCTGCTGAGTGGGGTGAATGCAAGAATGTCTGGGTGGGTGTCTGGCTGCCAGCCATGGTCAAGCCACCACAGATAGGTACGTGGCAACTGCTATTAAGGATGGAAGGAAATACACAGGAGAAAGTTACAGGATCCTTCACTAAGTAGTAGCCATCTTTTCTGTTTTCCAGTGTATAAACACTAAATACTCTTATGTTGTTTGTATTATTTTGGTTATGAATAACCTTTGCTGTTTTTCTTCTCTACAAGACTATTCCCTCAAGACTCTGCTGCATAATGCACAGAAACAGGTATGCACAAAACTCAACACATACATCTGTGATGAAATTTTAACTTCAGAGCCCCACCAGCCAAAACCCAGTAGACTCACTTCTGTCTCCCAGTTAGATCATTCCCTGACTAGGTTATCTGCCATTAAGAGCCCTGGCATGGCTGCTCAGCCCCTCAGCTGCTTATAGCAGGCTCTTAAATGAGGGACAACCAAGACAACTAGCTGTAACAGTTTCTTGCTAGTTCTCTTCTCCTTGAAGTGCTACATTCTTCCAGCCCACTGCTTTTGCTCTCCTGTGCAAAACTACAAATCACAGACTCAGTTTTCTTTAGGTCTTATAATATACATTTTGGAAACAGTTTACAGTAGTACTTTAAATACTAAGCCTTGAGTCTGGAAATTTCATTTTAGCTAGGCAAACTCAAGTCTGAGAAATCTCTGAGATTTTCCTCACAGTAGAAAGACAAAGACTATCTAAAATGAACAATGACTAATTTGTAATTTACACTAACAATAAATGGTGTTAATTTATTCATTCTCTTACCCCTTTCCCTTACCTGTCAGAACCACAATCCTACTTACCTTGTCATATCTGTTTGTTCCAGGGCTAGGCTCACCTACCAAACAGTATTGTTAAGCTTACATTTTCAAACCTAAAAAGGTTGTTTTAATATTTTTCCAGCCTTTGTTTTCCAAGCCTTAGCAGGGGGCTAAATTGTCTGGGTTAATGCCACAATGTTCTTTGCGTGGAGAGATGTGCAGTTCCTTCCATCCATACAAATACTATACATTTTGTAAATATGCCACCCATTTGTCAAAATATATGTCAGAACAGTACTCTTTCAGAGCAACCTAGAACAACCGTATCAAGTGATTTTCCCCAGCAATAACTCTAGGGAATGGAGAGCAAAGAGCTGCTTCTTCTTCAAAAAAACCTCATGAAAAAAAAAGGTCAGTAATATATGCACACAACACTGGGAATTTCAATGTTTATGTGAACAGGTCTCACTGCCCTTTCCATGATGGGGCAAAATCTCCTTGCTGTGCAGTGGAGCAATTTCACCACCTTTCAAAATAGTTCTCTTGGGTTTTCCTGTAGTAAAGAGAACTGCTGCCAATAGGCACTAGGACTCTCAGTTTTGTGAGGAAACTAAAACCGCCAATGCAGTTTTAGAAAATTATGTAAGCAAGCACTAGATTTACTGAATGGGTGTCACTAATGAAAGTGCAGTATGAGGACTAGTGCAACATCATGTAGGAACAGTTCAGGGATAGGCTTCAGTGCTCACTTAAAAACAAAAACAAACCCCCAAAAACCCAAAACCGAACCCTCAACTCACTTTTGGCTTTGCCTTTCACATGTAAGATAGCCATTCCAAAAGTATACCAACAGACCTGACCGTATTGTTATCTTCCCATACTTACTCCATTCATACCTCTTTTTAGAATTTGAACGCTGACTGAGAATTTATAACTGTGGAGAAGGATGATCAGGCAGAAGGTTGCATTTGAGTTTGTCAATTAAACTGTTTCTTTCAGTGTCCATTTTCTGCACCTCATTTACACATTAATCATACATGAGCCCCAGTTTTGCAATGACTGGTGAAAATGCAGATATGCAATGAACTCCCAAAACTTATTTCTCATGTTTTATCTTCCAGTCTAGTACTCAACTAGAATTACCCATGCTGTATTTCAGTTTTATCTATTATTATATTTCGTGGGCCTTTTTTGTTTTAGAATGTGTTCCCAACTGAGAGCAAGGGAAAGAATTATTTTGAAAGGCATCCACATGCAAAATGGATATAATAAGCAATAAAAATGCCGCATTTAGTTGTTTTTCACACTGTACTTTCTGCACCATTTTATGTGTAAACACTGCAGAAAAGGGACACTTAAAAAATAGGAAAAGCAATTATTGAATTGAGCCTATTAGGCAATGAGATCATTTTACAGATCACTAAAGGAAGTTCTTAAGCACTGCAGGAGGCTTTATTGTAAAGTGTAATTTTCAGACAGGCACTAATGCTCCCACCTGTTTCTTTTTGTGTCACACTTTTTATAACACCAATTTCCCTGCTCCCTGCAAAATACTGGGGGAAAAAAAAAAGCATAGAAGGTCCCAGCTGTGAAAAGAAGATACAGCCTCCCAGATGGCCAGGATGTTTAACACAAACTGAAATTTAATCTATTAAATATACATGCTGTATCTCAGCAAAAATGTTACCTGCTTCTTAGTGTGTTATCTGCTACATCACAGCATAATTCCACAGGGAAGGTGTAATGTCAATGGAATATTGGTGTTGAAGGTTACAAGCTACATATTTACATAATCCTTTAAAAATAATTGGCTTTTTCTTGCAAAGACAAACTACCTATCTGGAAAGTTTCACTAGGCAGTTTTTTTCTACACTTCATATGATATTCCTTATAAGATTCTAGAACATTTTACTGAAAATGAGCACTCATTTAACACAGCGTATAACAAATGCCTACTCAATCAAGGCAGGAGATACCATTAGGATGAACTCCTTCAAAATGACAATAATTTAAAAATTGGTCAACTATCTAAAGAAGGTAATTACAGTAACAGTGTCAAATTTTATACTGGCAAATGTTGCCAAGTTTGGCTTCAATAGAAATTTGGGCTGGCATCAGTGGCTATTAACTAGAATTGTTTTAAAAATAAACTGGGCATAAAATTTGTGTACTGAAAAGGTTCACCATTATTAACAGTTCCAATCTAAAAAAATTTTCTCATATGCTATGTGATAAGTCTGTGTTGCATATGATATAGTTTCTCTTTATCTTCCTGACTGAAGGAGCTTGAAATGTAGTGTTTAACACTGATAAAGGTATTTTTAGTTAGACACTGCTGCCTATATGGGTGGAGGATCTAGATGGTTAACTTACAGGTCTGTTTGAGTTCAGCATGCCAGAACTTTCTATGTGGTTTACAATAACCATGGAACACAAAGTGATTAACATTAGCCTAGCATTAACTAGAATTCCTTTCTAGGCTGCTTGGTATTCATGGCACAATCTAGATAGCATTCTGCAGTGAATAAAATTTATGCAGAAAATGAGACAATTTCTTACAGAACCTCCATCTCATTTCCTAGAGAAGCTGAGAAGTGTATCATGTCAAAACAGGAAAGAAAGAACTGGACATGGGCAAAAAGCTGGCTGTTAGGGTAATGAATCAGAATCTAAAACTGCCATTATGATATAGTTTCAAAGCAATATTGGCAAACTACTTACACCAAAATGTTAACAGCTGAATGTCAAGTGAGTTTCCACAATTTTCTCTCCTAGTTTCTGATTTCAGACTCTTGAGCATAGATTTGTAGATGTGCTAAGAACTCATTGTTACAATTCAAACCAATGATGAGCTATCTTCTGAGTGTGATGCTATGTCACATCAAGTACTTTTGGGAAATTGGGGACTGTGTTCAATATTAGACATAAAATATATGTGTTCTATTTGTTAGTTTTGATTTTAAGATTTTTTTTTTCTGCTTCTGTTCCCAGCAGTAAATTTGAGGCAATTGATTACCCTAGTTGTACAGAGGTGTGATAACAATAAATACTTAAATATTTGCCAAGTTCTCAGATTCTATGTGGAAGAAACATAAAAACACCTATGAAGAAATTATTTTCATCCTGTGTTCTGAGAGAATGTCTCAGATAAGACCTGAGTAATACAGATAATTCATAGCTACCGTTCATAATTCCTATTCTACTGAAGGAGTCAGTAGATTTAGCCTTCTTCCAAGGCTAAATCCTGCCCATAATGCCATAGTTTTCAGGAAGTAAAATATTATGATGCTTCTCATTGTATGATGAAAATTGTGAAATCCAAATGCATCCATTTTAGCATTTCTCAAAACAACTTCTTTAGGTTCAGGGGATTTTCCACTTTGAATTTGTTTGAACTAAGATAACTATTCAGAGGAAGGAAGAGAATTTCTACTCTTTTATTTCTAACACATTTTATCCTTGAACCTGTGACAAAATGATTAATGAAATAAGTGTATCCATAATTTTCTAACTATTAAACACGTGAAAACTCTGAAGAAATGACAGGATCTGTAGGAGAAGAAGACTCTGTATGCTGTTTACCTTGATTTTAGCAATGCTTCAGTTACTGTCTCCAATGACAGTCTTTGTATCTTGGCTGGGTTGTTACCATTTTCCTGGATGTGTGTACTACTCAATGGGTGAAAAAGTGGTTGGCCCATTGATTAGATTGAAGGGACACTCTACCTGGTGGTTGTTTACAAACTGACTTTTTCAGGATTCTGTCCTGGCTCCTGTTCTGTTTGACTTTTTAATATCAAAGACCTGGCTGAGGTGATGGAATGTGCTCTCATTAAGCTGATTGTTTACAACAAACTTTGGCTGTATTGAGTATAATTGCAGGGAAGGCCACTATTCAGAGAGGCCTCTGCAGGCTGGAGGAACAGGCCAACAGGTTCCTCATGGAAGGCAGGGAAATTCAGCAAGGACAGATACAAAATCCAGCACCTAAGCGAAGAAGGACCTGTGGATCCTGGCTGACAGTAGGCTAAATGTGGGCCAGAGGGAGTCACCTAGAGCCCTGTCAGGTCCTTCTCAAATGAAACAGCCACTCGCTGAGGTCACTGACAGAAACGTGTTGTATACTCCTCTGTTATCATTAGTGTTTGTTTCCAGTGTTTGCCTTTGCAAAATGTTTGTCTCATTCAAGGGTGTCTTCTTAAAATAGATACTAGAAAAATCAACTTTCAGTGGCAATACTATATACATAGTTTACAGTAGCTTTATAGCACAAGCTATTTAGCATGCCCTCATTATTAAAAGTGACCAATATTTCTGATATCAAAATATGTATTTGTCTATATATTACTGGGCACATATAACACTAGTGTTTATTACTGGTTGTGCTTTTCTCTAGAACTTTTTCATGACCTTACAAATAATGTTATTCTGATGAAGGATACATATAAAGTGTTCTTCTGAAATAAAAATCTTTCCTATTTTTTTCAAATAAGGCCAAATATTCACTTTACGTTACTCAACCAACTATACTATGATTCCCCTGAGCTGCATGGAATGGAAAGACATTTCTCTAAAGCACACAGGAGACAGCCAACTCTCTCTTTGTTTCCTGTGCCCTAATTATTCCATTATATTTTGACATCCTTTCTGCTGAAATGACACTGACTTAAAAAACCCCATATTTCATGCACACTTTGCTGAGAGTGCTGACTTAGAATATTAAATATTGAACCATTTTTTCATTATGGGGTAGTTTTTTAGTTCAGTTTTGGGTCAGTTTTGAGTCACTAGACTCTACCATTATGACACAACAGTGTGTAGAAGCTGCAACTTACAATAAGAAAATATCAACTTCTAAAATCTTTTGTAAGCACAAATGACTGTAAATGATAATTTTATTCTTGGGTTTTTATTTTTTTCAGCTGTCTTCTGTTCATTTTAAAATATTCAAAATATTGTCAGGCAATATGACTTCAGGAAAGTCTAGACATTGCATATGAGTTCATAAAGAGGATGTCTATGATTTCTGAAGCTTAATTACATTTCCGTTGTTGGAAAATAAACAAAGCCTAGGCAAAGGTATATTATGGTAATGAATTTAAAAGAGCCACTGACACCTTACAGACATATTAGGCAAGTTCATTTACTAAAATATTATAGCCTGACAACTGTCCAGGGCTTCATCAAAAAATATTGGAAAAGACAAAATAGCTCTAAGGACTGAAAATACAAGAGATTAGCTTCAATTTGGTTTGAAACTATATGGCTCAGCCACATTTCCATCTCCCTCTCCATCCTCTCTCCCACTCCCCCCAACTTCTCTTCTTCCCCTTGTCCCACTTGTAGGACTCCTGTTCCATCTGTGCACCAAGACCACAAATGTGAGGTTACATGAACCCATTCACTGCAACAGCACCCTCAGAGTCTGGGATAATTCCATCCCACCTCACACATTCTAACATGGATGCTGCACACATGCAGCCAGTGTCTGAGGCCATGTTTTGTCTTGTCCAAAGACATGGTCATTGACTGGTCAAGCCAAATCTTATACTCTAGACTATGAAACTTTAGCAGAGCCTTAGTTCTCTAGTTTTAACACCCAGTAAACAGTTCTTCCTCCTGTCTCTGCTATATCTGTGGAGAATGCTGTTTCAGCAGGAGATGCAGAGGGCAGTTGATTTCCTAGAGGTGTTGGTCTGAGCTAGGCTTCCCTCCCATTCCCTGCTACAGGACAGTAAGTTAAGTAAGGATTTTCCGTAGGACTGTGTTGTAGATTTGGAGCACAATATCTGGGTATCTGTGATGCACATGGTTTGAGGGACAGAATCCCTGCAAAGAGAGGCTTGGTGATGCAATGTAAGATGGAGTAAGTACGTTCTAGTTTTAGCCTCATTCTGCTTTTCCCTTTTGGGAAAGAATTACTCTGCAGCAGCTATCAGTATCAGGAATGTCACCACAGCCATGGCCTGGCTTCATTCTTCCTCCATTTTCATGTCTAATGTCATTTTGAAGCTCATGAAAATTGTTCCTGGGATACAAGAGAAGTGTACCTGTAAGTAAGTGTTCATTTACTGGTATGATTCACTGCTACCTACAGAAAACAAAAGATACTGTTTTAACTGTGACGTAAAGTTGACAGTGTATGGAAATTAACCCATGGTGTTTAAATGTCTATGAAGGACCATAGCTGGCTCTGAGCTCTCCATAAAGCCCACACTTCATCACTTCTCTTGTGATACTGACATACTTGGTCTCTGTAGACCTCTCCAATTTCTCTCTCTCTACAAGCCAGAAGGTAATTGTAATGTAGGTTGGAAGCATGACATTACTGTTTCTCATGCAAAGCAACTGCAAACTGCTCCCAGGAGGATGCCTATTTATTACTGGCTTTGCACCATGAAAGACTGACCTAATGGAGCAGTATGGAGCAGCTGATGTTGGTGTTTCTACTAGCATTGACAATTAGAGGTGTATTTATTGGCAAAATATTTGTGCCCAAAAGATTACCACAAACAGCTGCCCTGCCTTGATAATTCTGTGGTGTGGAGTTTTTATTTGGCTGCCCTTTCAAAGCCACATGCAAAGTTTGCATTTGCATCCATTAAGGGTGCAACTGAGTTGTATTTGAAAACAAAAACCAAACCAAACCAAAACAGTAAATGCCTCAACTGAAACTCTATTTGAATTATTATGTTTTAATGAATGTCTCCTAATGGTAACATATTAATTATATCTACAATATTATATGTACCAAACAGAAAACATGGTGTACCCCTTTTATATTATTTTACATCCTTCAGAAATGGCTAACAAATATGAGGGTCTAGAGGAAAAGATAATATCTGAGAGGATTAATAGCCTCTTCTTTTAACAGAGTCTAACATCTTTGGCATGTAAAAAAAAAAAAATGTTAGCCCATTTTCAATGAAGATTGTACAAAGAGCAAGATACATGTAACCAAAATTCAACATAGCTAGAAAATTCAATATAAAAGTCTACATTTAGACATCTATACTTGGTATTGAAAAATACAAAAGTAGATATCTGACTGAATTAACTGTCTGAACTCCATGTAGTTAGTTGAGAGAAAGTAGCAGAGTCTGGCTATTCAGTCTGGCTGTTTCTTCTGTAATTGTCTAAGGTAGAACAGACAAGTCATGTAGTAATACTGCCTAAATCTCTCCACTGAATGCAAAGGGAAGCCCAAGTGAGCAGCTTAGATGTAAATATCTACTGTGCAAATGTTTAAAGAGAGCTGAAATGATTCTCATACATTCAGAAACAGAAAAGCGTCGTTGCAATGCTCAGAGACAGGTGAAATCATTGGAGGACTAGAACACCTAGTTGGTATCATACACCTATTCCTCCTTCCTCCTCACATGCCAATTACATCTCTCTGTCAAATCATCCAGATGTCTGTCTCACAAAACTAAGAAGCAAAAAAAAGAGGAAATCAATGCACAACCTCCAAATTTTCTTATTGTTTAAAGACTCCAAATGTGAAGGGCCATATGCCCTCTGCAACAAACAACAGCTAATTAAAAATATAAAAGTACATAATGACTGCCTTACTTCTAACCTTTATCCCTACAGTGAATGTTAGATGAACAGTGAAAATCAAGCACCCGGGGTTAGGACATCTGAAGTCTATAAGCCAAGCAGAGCATTTGGCATATAGTTGTCACCTGTTAAGTCATGAGGAAAACACTGAGACAGGAAAAATCCTAATTATCACCTAGCCAACAGTGCACTCAAGGCAATCAGGGCTGACCTCTTTCCTAAGATTAAGCACTTGAATATCATCTTGAATATCTTCTGCTGAATTTTGATACCTAGGGGAATTTCAAATGCTATTAGGTAAATGGATAATTCCTTCTCCTTCAAGTATATTATAAAAGCAAGAGATGGCTTGCAACTGATTTTTGTGTTACCTACAGGAGTATCTGTCTCAGAAACACATATTAGTTCAGAAGTACACAGGTACACAGAGGACTGATTGCATTGAGCACCATGCAAGACTAATTGGGTGGACCCTCAGTGTTCTGGTCTCAAGCAGAATAGAAGCAGGATCTAAATGCTGAGTTGCTCAGGCCAGTCAAGATTTGGATGGAAGAGTTGCTTTCAAATTATACAAGCATATAATGTAACAAAGAAAATACTTATGGAGTTGAAATGATACCAGACTAAAGTCAGAAGAGCTTTTCAATTCATACATTTTGGAATTAAATTCCTGACTTCACCTAAATCTGACTTCAGCTTCCTATATGAAGCAATTCCATAAAGTGACTGAAATTTTACTAGGGAGAAATTCAGCCCTAAGTGACATGATTTTTGGCATGTAATTTGCACCTTTTCTAGAACCAAAATATTATTGCACTATTATTTTCAAGACCAATCTAAAGCTGTATATCATCACTCCATATAACAGTTTGTATTAATCTTTTGAGCAGAAGGTCAGTATTTAATAAACTTGATTCTTATCAACTTAATATTAAGCAACTGGATTATTTTTGTATTTTTATGGATAAATATATAACAGCTCATCTGAGAATATACTGTTTTAGAGACCAAAGTCTATTTAAATAGTAGTTTCTGTGTAAGAGTTAATCTCTGCAGATCTGCTTTTAAAATATTGATGGCAGAGATGTTAGTTTCCAAGTAAAACAATTTATATTCTTAAAGCAGGCTGCATCTTTTCAAATTCTGGTCGAAACGGGCAGCCAACTTGCACATATCATTAAACTTCAAATTCCCCTGTAAATGACAGCCAAAGCATCCAGAAAGTTCAATATATTTTCTCTGAGGCTAGTTGATGTAGGAAGATTTTCATGAGACATTTTCTTTTCTTCTATCAGTTCAATGATGTAAACAGTGACTGATTAAGCCTGCACTCCTTTCAGGTTTATATACTTGACTGAAAAAAAATCTCACAGCTGGAATTCTTCCTGAAACTAAAATAGATGACAAAGTAAAAGACCAAGCCTCTACAGACACTTAATGTAGACAGGCTTCAAGGGGTTTTCTATTCCAGAGATTACTTTACACCCCAGGACAAGACAAAACCAGCAGATTTCTGCAGCTGAAGATTGCAATCACAACAGAATAATGAAAATAACGAAAACATATTACTTGTTAAATCACTTACACTGGTTTTCCTTTGGATTCACAAGTCAAAATTATAGATTGTCCTTCTTCAGGCCATGAATTGGAAGAAATGATTTTAACTAAAGGTGTATCTAGGAAGAAAAAAAAATAGACATCTTGTTGATATACACAAAAAAGATTTATTATCTATGAGTGCATTCCTCTCTATTTGCAAAAGACTGTATCATAGATTTCATTTGCACTTAGAGATGCTTTTTTATGGAGCCTTGTGTGATTTCCATTGTCTTCAGGAAGGCAATAAAAATGACCGATGGAACTAAACAAGTAACTTTTTTATATCCCAAGAAAACACAGATATAAAACACATGTATATACAGAGGAAATAACTCTTCTTTCTGTATTCAATGCAAATACTACATATGACTCTTCCAAACTCTGACGTCTAACAACAAAATAAAAAATATTGAGGATGAATAACAAGTATTCTGTGCAATTGTTTCTTTGTCTATTTATAGGTTGATATGATGGAATGCTGCTATTAGAGGAATTAATGCAATAACATACATTTCAATAAGAACACTTTTATTGTTGCAGAAGCTTGAAACTCATAATAAGAAGTCTGCAATGGGCTTTCAGATAAAACATGTTGTTACAGGCATTTTACGGGATTTTATTTCTGAAATGCAATAATGCTGCCCCTAAAACAGAACATTATTTAAATCAAAGTTACAAAGAGAATGTTTTAAATATCTGCACAAAGCACTATATAAATGTCCCTAATCTGTCCTAAATTTTTTAGAAATATTTTTCCTACACATTGGAATTAACTTTATAGCTTTATTTGCAAAAACATACACAATATAGCTACTGTGAATTCATTCAGAATAAATAAAAAAAAAAAATTGCCAGCTG
Organism: Nesoenas mayeri; assembly: GCF_963082525.1. NCBI lineage: Eukaryota > Metazoa > Chordata > Aves > Columbiformes > Columbidae > Nesoenas > Nesoenas mayeri. The sequence continues at coordinate 131,130,236 of NC_137541.1, forward strand.
CCTTGCAAGGGTATATTCTCATAATCAAGATAGTTTATATGAGCTAGAGACACCTCTTATAAGGAAAAAAAAAAAAACACAAAACAAACAAACAAAAAAACCCAAAACCAACCAAACAAAAAAAAAACCCAAAACAAAACATAGAGAAAGAAACATTTTTGTATAAAGAAGTTTTTTGCTTAGGAAAAGAAATAGTTCATAGTTATAGTGAGAAAAAATTTCAGACTCAATAGGAAAGTATAAATTCTTGTTTCTTCACAGTTTCCTAATACAAAACACATATCTTCATCTATGGAACAAGAAATACTTTAACCTGCAAACCTAGGGTACCTAAGTTTTGCCTCACTCAATTTGCAATTCCTATTTTCATTAGCAATGAGGTAGCAGTGACACCACCGATATCCTATTATCAAGCAAATGTGAAAGAGCATGACAATATGCCCCTACAGAATCAAATGCAAAAAAAATGATATGCTGTAATGATATAATGTCTTATTGAGATGCTAATAGTCCCGTTGAACACTAAATGGCAATTAAAAATGTCAGAAGCATTTTCCTAACTTTGATTTTTATTTTTGGCATATCAAAATGTAACAGCATGGCACAAGACAAGAAAATTCCACTGAAAAGATCCTCAGCATCATTTAGCTTTCAGTACAACTGCACTAACCTTACACCAGTAGCAAATCTGTTCCACAAGTTCATATTTTGAAGGACCCTGCAAACCATTATGCAGGTGACTAATCCTTTGGAGGATGTGCTGGAATTCGCTTTGTTTTTAGCACATGCTTAAGGCACTGACCTCAAGTGCCTTAATAAATCAGGGCATCAAGTACTTCTGTGATTTCAGTGGTGCTATTGAAGATTAATAAATTACTCTCTTAACTATACATTGAACCAGAGGAACAAATTAGTATCAGTTAGGAACACATGAAGAGTTTAACCGAGGGAGGGAGACAACTAATGCAATGAGATCAAGAGGTTCCCAGAGAAATATGAAAAAGAGCTAAACTTTGATGGGTGTAATCTTGATAGCCACAGGTGAGGAAAGAAATTAAAGGTCCATCTAGCTAGCATTACTGGCTTAAATATTTAAGAAATGATCAGCATTATATGCATTACTGTAAATGACCCACATAAAATAGAAGAGGGGACTTCAGACAATTAAGCTTTCATTTGCATGGATCAGTGCAGTGCTGTTTCCCCCAGTGTGAAATTCCCATTCCTACTTTATTTAATGCCCCAGACAGCTCTCTGTTCTCCATGCACTTCCAAGCAGAGCTTATTTACACAGAATAAGAAAGGTTTTATGTTTGTATTTCACTGTCTAATGCATAATAAAGCAGTGTAGGAAATATGTGATTTTCCCTCGTAATTGACTTGTACAGTAGCTACTTGTTTCTTTAAAACAGGTAACACAGGGATTAATTCAGTATACAGTTTTTAGTAAAGCTTACAATCGACAATTTTTGTATTTAATTATCAGTCCTTTTTTTTTAAAAAAAAAATAGTTGATATTTTATTTTGGATGCTTCATTCTCAGTGTTGTTGCTTCTACTTTATTTTCATGCTGTGCTTGATTTCTGTCCAGAATTAAAGTGTGCACTTCTAAGGGGAAAACTATTAAGACAAACTTGTCCTTCACTTTCACATTGACATCAATATTTAGAACGAGAAGATTTTTTTAAAAATAATTCCATCAAAACTAACCTAAATATATTATTTTAACAAAGATAAATAAAATCCTGTTGACTGAGGTTTTTCCAGAACACAAAATGCTGTTACAAAATACTACCTCCTGCTAGGACTGTTCATTTTAGAAGAATTTGACAGGTATAAATGTACTTTATCAATACTGGGAGCTTTAACCCGTCACACTCAGAAGTATAAAGCATAACAACTGGAACATCACCTTATCTTCAGCAAACAACACCACCACTAGAAAATGAAGTCTAAAGAAAGAAAAACATATCAAGAATAGTAACACAGTTAGAGACATTGATTTATTTTCAGATATGCTCATCAGCTTGTTATAAGTAATGCAGATATGTCCAAAAAAATCTCCACTTTTACAACCAAAACAAATGAAAGGAGTACGATCAGGGGTTTGTGTGTCAGATGTTCTGTTGATTCTCCTTTAAAGTCAGTAGAAGTATGCCAATTTACATCAGTTAAACTTAACAGAACTTAAATTATTTGCATCTTTTTTAGGATTTGGCCCCATACTTTCATGGTAATAAAATATTGTAGATCAGTATTTCAAGCAAAACTCTTATGAATAAGGGACTGGTGACTATAATTTCTTTACAATATCTACAAATAAGCCCTTATCCTGAGCTCTAATGACATTATGAAGGAGATAAATATTCCAAAAAGAATGAGCATTGGGAAAATTGAATTTAAAAACAAAACAAACAAAACCAATCAAACAAAACCCAACAAATCAACAAAAACCAAAACCACAGTGGCTTATGTAAGCATAGGTTGTAGAGCAAGCCTACACAGTAACACAGGAAAACACAATGGTTTCAATACCCAGTGACTTATGTATTCCCATACATTTCCAAGAGCATGAAAAATGTTTGGCCCTACACTCTTCAGCTGGAGTAGTGAGGTATTTATGAGCTGCAACTGACTGGAGGTAGCAGCAATGTGAACTGAGATTCAAACATGTCTTTAGGCATATAGCAAGACACCTTTACCAGCCATGTGCCAGGAATCTGTCTTTTTGCTGGAAATAACAACTTTGCAGTGGTTACAGAAAAAACCTATGCCATGATTTGCTTTGGTTGTTTTTTTTCATATATCCTTTCCAGTTTCAGTAAATCAAAGGCAAAAGTTCCACTGAGTGATTCTGTTTCATCCAGCTTTCTAGGATTTGGGTACATCTCATTGCACAAGACCAGGGAAGCCATTTCAAAGCTTTGGGATGATTTATCTATTTTTGATCAGGCAATATCATCTTTATTCAGCAACACACAAAATCAGTGAATGCGTGTGGAAAATTGATTTTAGTTGACACTGGTAATGAATGTTATCTGATATAAGAAGTAATTAAACACTTCAGCACACGATTTTTGTTGTACTCTTAGCAATAACTAATGGCAACATTAATACCTTGTGGAACTGCTTTACTGATTGATTTAATCTCTTTGAAACTATTTCAAAATAAACATGGTTCTTATCACTCACCAGACTGTCGCTGTTAATCAGATCCTCAATGCTAAAAGGTTTGGGGTATTTTTTTGGCCTTTTTTTTTTTTTTTTTCAAAATTAACTTACTATTTTTACATTGCATGAAGTAAGAAGGATTTCATTATGTATTTATATCATCTCCCAGCCCTTATAAGGTTACATGCAGCATTACATTTCTTCATATAAATTTCTTCACATAATTTTCCTCATATAAAGGAATCATATGGAAGCTGCTGCAAGATTACCATATGATAAGTTATGTTAAACTGTATATGTAAACCCTTGACAACCACAGTGTAAAAGCAGAAACTGAATTAATAGAAGTAACAAATTAGCTTAAGATCATAAAGCAGGTCACTAATAGAATAAGAAAATTAATCACTGTTAGCTTCTTCTCAGTGGCACGATCTTAAAAAAGTAACTTGGCCTCTTTTTCCTATGTAACTTCAGAAGTCCTTCACCCCTTAACTCCTTAGCTTGTTGGATTACTGGAGCTTCTGTGGATACCTTTCCATGGAAGTCCAAGCTGCTGGTTGAGTAATTAAATCCAAGTACGACCCCTATGTATCCTATAACATTAATCAGCAAAAGGTGTGTGGGAATAACCACAACTATGGGGAAAAAAAAAAAAAAAGTGAGATAAAAGGATAAAATTATGATGATGTTAAAACAGCACCATGTTATTTTGTCAAATAATCTCTCTTTAAAGTAATCATCTTCAGTTACTGTAACTACAATCCTAGAAACAGAAGAAAAGATCACCTCTTTTCATGGGCAGATAGTTGGGTGAGTGGAGTACGTACATTAAGTCGAGACTTTTAAAAAATTACTACTGGCAGTAATATACTACTCAAGAGTAGAAAGATTAGTGATTTCAAACAGTGGTGGAAATGCACCTATTCAAAGATGCATGCATCAGTCTTTACCGCAGATAACTGATATATAAATATACATATATATTTAGCTGTAAAATAAACACTAGTTACCACTAGATTTCTCTGCACAATTTGTTTAAAGTAAATCTCTATGTTGCTCACATCTTAGCCTTCATTGGGCTTCCAGTGAAAGGAGAATTAACAGAAAAAGTCTTATTGGTTCTCCCCTGCAGAATCTTTGAAAGGAATATTACATCACATGTAGAGATCCAGGTCAGGGCTCATAATTTTCAAGTTCTCTGCTGAATTATAGATATTTTTTTAAAAAATAACTGCATAAACTTACTATGAAATTTAAACTCAGCACCCCAAATATCTTTCAATCTGGCTAAAGTTTCAGGAAGCAGAATGGAACAAGAACACCCCCTTCCTTTCACTTACAGAAATAAGGTTATTAATCCCTGAAAAACAGACCTGTAATACAGCATTCTACATTGTAGAGGCCGACTAAACCCCCAAGTCTTAGGACAACATTTCTATGCTTCCTTACTTACAGGTAATTCGATTTTTATGAGAAGTAGTAATCAGCCCACCAAGACTAGTTCTTTAGACAAGTTATTAGAGCCCATAAAGTGATTTATGAGTAAAAAAGGTTCCTTTACTGAGTATTGAAGTATTCACGCTAAGTAGATCAGATCCAGCAAAATACTTATTTGACAGTAATTCAGTGATTAGAACATTCAGACCCTTGGAATCTGGGGATTAAGGGTTTGGTCTAATTCAAGAGTGTAAGGATTTATGTGCTGAACTACCATACAATAGCAGAAGTCTACCAGGTATTTTAAGATCTCCTACTCAGGTTTGAAATAAAATTTCACTTTAAATCTGAAAGAGTTTTTTTTCCTACCTATGTCCTAGTTTGGATAAATCAGGATTTTCTGACTACTAAAACCAACAGGTATTAGTATACAAAATCTTTAACCCATTCCACATTATGAATTAGAATTCCACAAGTAACTCAGTACTGTGCAAATTGTCCCTATTTGTATTCAGTGACAACATAACATGGAATATACTGTCCATCTTACCTACATTTAAAAAACGTTTCTAAAGCCAGATTAGGATATTTAGAAAAACAAAAACAAAAACAAACAAACAAAAAAAAAACCCATAAAACTTTAATATTCCCTACACATTTCCTAGGATGTTTAATTGAAAGTTCTGTCAATACTTAGCATTGAGTGTCTTTGATACATCTATTCTTGGGCTTTACACATAAAAAATTACTGAAATGTTTTCAACGGCCTTTGAGCTGGTGCAAAATGTTTGGATGTTCTCTTTGTACCTGGGTACCATGTTTTTGTCATAAGCAAAGCAGTCCATTAATACATATAAAACAAGTTATTTGCCGTTTAAGTAACGATTAGTCTCGACTTACAGTTTTACGAAGGTTAGTTCACATCATTCTAAGGAAATGGGTGACAGTGGCAAGAAGAAATCACATTTCTGTTGGTTTCCACTGTTGTCACATCATCATAGAATGTATGTTTTCTAGTCTGTAGGATATTAAAAGATCTGGCACAGAAAAATTGTCACATTTGGTGACAATAAGCTTCAATATATAGAAGGCGTATAGTGAAAGATTAAACTCTTTATTTCCTTAGTTTACGAATCTTTGGAATTCAAAAAGAAAAATCCATCGGTGAGGTTCTTTCCTCTATGTATGGTACACATCAGTGTGATATATACTATCTAAACCTCTTTTTCTTAAAATATGAGGGATTCTGCGTTTTTTTATTTTTCACAATGTCCTGCTTAGCCTTCCAACTTTGAACTAGAACCAAAAGAGCTATACCTAGTACAAATAGTAGAAAAGCAGGCACAGCTGCTCAAATGTTTGCCTGTTTTGAATAAAAATGTACACCTCTTTACAATATGACAGTAAATACTATTAAGCCTCCAAAACAACACCTCCTCATCTGATAAGTTTCCATCCAACCAAACTGTCAGGTGCCTATTTCAAAATCAGGGCAAATACAATCCTGTCTCTCATCATGTTCTAAATAATGGAAAAGAGCTCATTAACATCGTTTGACTCTAGGCCTCCTCTGGAATACTTTGATTCTGATGCATGTTTTCTTTGAAGGTGATTCTCTCTCTCTAGTTCATGTTATGAACATCTCCCCACCTGCAGTAAGAAGCTGAGTTTGTTGTAATGAAGTCTGTGATCCTTGTTGGACCTACTGTTTGAGTGCAAATTATGCTAACACTAATAGGAAAGACACCAGTAAAGGCAGGGGTGAATACAACATTTGCTGGGTTTGCCAAAGGAAACAAGTGTTCATAATACATCAGGGTATGCTACAAGTGTTATTCAAATCCCTCCTTCTAAAAACATTGGTACGGCCTTCCTATTTAATCTTTTAGGATGATGACTAGATGTTTTTAATTACCTTTTGTGACTACAAATTTTCTTCTATGCACAATGATTTAAAAAACCTTAAAAGTACTACTAGTAAGAAAAGACTTTGTTTAACAATGCAATTCTGCATTGGATCTCATAATATGAAATACATCATTGAATCCAATAAGGAAGAGAGCTATTCTTGTGTGTCAGGGTGACGTTTCCCACTGTGATCAGGGAGCTTCCCATGACTGCCAGGTTTTACCTTCACAGACCCTAAGCAAGAAAAGGAATGTGTCTTATTAACTACTTATCAGTTTGGAAAACACTCACTTGAGCCCCAGGCAGCCCACAGGACAAAATACATAGACCCTGCCTAAGGTACAACATCTACGTCATGGCTGCCAGATGATTTGGCAGAAGCACTGGAATGAGGTCTCTCTCCTTCTCTAGAGGACATTTTGTTGGGATTTCTTGGAATAACAGAAGGATTGTCATCTTCTCAGCAAGCAGGTTGTGCCTTGTTGCAATATATAAAATCCTGCTTTGGTTGGTTGATGAGGCTTACTGCACTCTTCTATTGCCATAACTTGCTGCATCATTTCTACAAGATTCTCAAGAGCAAGGGATCACAATGTTAATATCTCCCCCAGATAAACAGGTAGATATCTGTCACTGAGGGTTATCATTTCAGGCTGTCTGCATAGCCAGAAATTGCCACTGCCCAGGAAAACTTGCAGATTTCCTTTGTTCCCCCAAAGTTATAGAAATGTATTAGCCCCGTGGTTCCTGGTGTTGCCCGCTGACTGTTCCCAAATTACTCTAAGTTCTCACACAATCACGTGCCTGTGTGCATCAGTATCTCCTGCCTGGATCTACAATACTCAAGTCTACTTTGCCACTTAGAATTAATTTATTTATCTTGATGTTTAATTTTTTGCACACTAACTACCCTCTGCGCTTTGTACCAGAGTTCAAATTAGTCTGATTTATTTATTACAACACACTTTTGCTCTTACAGGTTTAGCTAAATTATGGGCTACCAACAGCACGTCTACTTCATAGTTATATTTTATGACCACAAACCTTCTGAATATTGAAAAGCTTCCATAAATTTCTCTGATATTTTATTGTGGAAGCTAACAGCAACATTTCTGGTGCTATCATTTTAAAAAATGTTATAAAAATCTAACAATCTGATAATAAAATATTATTGCTACCTGGTAATAAATGACTGCCAGATGATAAAATTTTTAAATTATTTCCTGAGAGACTAATTCATTCATTTTCTACCTGGTTTTGTCTGATTTTTCAAAAAGCATGTTTGTGAAATCTATTTATGTCACAGCCTTCTACATTTTTCATCATGCTTTTTCTCTTATTTCCTTGGAACCTTTCCATCACTTCTAGATGCACAGATAAAATAAGCAGATACCTCTGAAAATGATGATGTATCTACTTTCCAGATTAATTAGCACTGGAGTAAGCACAGGATGGTTTAAGTTGTTTGGTTTTTTTTTTTTTTTTCCAGAAGTCTTGAGGAAATAATAAGTTTCATATATGGAAAGCAATTACAAAACTCCTCAAAATTTCTATATTTCTACAGAATTTTATACCTATTTCTTTAAAAAAGTATGGTAATTAAGCTTAGAAAAAAAGTCCTTTAAAGTAAATTCCAAGGACAAACCACTCTAGTATGTACAAAAATAAACAACAAATTGGATATCCCAAACAAGATCTGAAAAAAGAGAGAGGAGTACTCTAATCAGCTCTGTGAAATTGCTCACCATTTTTAATAGCTTTTATGCTTACCAGTTGCACACATTCTACAGCTGTGAATCAGCATTCCCCCAAATTGGGCTTCTTTTGTAAATGACAAGTAGCATGGCTTCTGCCTGTACCCTGTTGCTTTGAATAAGCAATTGCAAAGTAAGTATGTATTGGTAAACTTCATCAAATAAGCCTGAGAAATACAGTCAGTTTGATGATCTGCTTCAGAATATAACTAATGACTCACTTTTCAAACACATGAGACAAAAACCTCAGTATTATGTATCTGACAAATTATTTTATTATTAGTATTTGTGGGTGAGACAATCTAGATCAAATGATTGTGTCATGGCAATGGTATTTAATTTCAAGAAATATGTTCAACAATACTGTAAAAATAAGCTTTATAATATTTTTCAATATTTAGCTTTGATACAAGTAAATACTTGGTACCATATCTACATGGGTATTCCTATCTTCTTTTTACATTCATTTAAAAGGTACTTTATAATCAAGCAGGACAAAAACCAGCATATGGTCCCTTTGTCTTCTGAGATTCTTTGATGACTATTATGTCATCCTCTATCTCATCTCTTTTAATTTAGTTTTAAATTATGTTTGTTGAAGAACAAAGTAATAACAGTTTGTACCAGAACAGCATAAAAAACACTCTTGGAAGCAAAACAACAAGCCAAATGCCAATGTGGGGAAAAAGAAAGCTTGATCAATGAAATACTCCCTCCTGATGCTCATAATTCATGAGTGCCTGAATTCAAGCACCAACCTTGCAGGAAACCCTTTAAGTTACTAATGCTGTGAACACTGATTATCTGGTATTTTGTTAAAAAATATTCATAGTACCTGTTTCACCATCTCACCTGTCAGTCATACCAGACTCCTTCACCACAATTGCTGAAAAGGAAAAAAATAATTAAAATGTGATAGTACGTAATGTGTGGCTTGAGGTTTTGGGAAGGTGAAAGAGAAGATGGAGGTATGCTACCGAAGCTCCACAGTTCTTCTCTACTCCACTTAAAATGTGTTAAAACCTTACACTTCCTTTGCCATGTAATCATTCTTACCTACTTTGTGCTTGGTCTTAAGACTGTGAGACATAAATGTGAGCATAGCTTTAGATATATTGGTAGACTCAGCTGAATTAACTGGTAGACAGAGTGACACTGTCACCACAGTTTGAGATGTGTGCCACTTCATGAAGATGTAATAGAAAGCTCCAGTAGCACTGCTTGTGTAAATAAAGCTATTCTCCTTCACATGCTTTTGCAGAATGGGTCACTGGTGTCTTAGTTAACCATTAGGTCCCATATATACATGAATGATATGGTAGAAATAATATTTTCTTTGGCAACTCAATTCTGTTTTCTATGGTGGAAGCAAGTGATGAAGCTTTGTTATACAGCCTTCCTCTTGTTTAATTATTTCTGCCCTGATACTTTTTCAGACAAAACAATCTCAATTTTGCCAGTCTCTGTAGATACGTAAACGTCTCTGTTCCATTTAACATCTCCATTGCTGTACACTGTGCTCTTTCCAGCTTATTTTTATTTTATCTAATTTTTGCCATGCCACCTGAGAGGAGTATTGAAAAAAAAGCAAGAGAAAAAAACACCTTTCTGCCTAGATCACATATTATCAAGAAATACCTAACTCTAAGTCAACATGTGACCTTGCAATGTAACTTCACCTTATGCATCCTCAGTTCTTTTGCTTAAGGCCTTCAGTTTTCTGTTATGTCTGACTCAAATTATCTCAAAATCCACCTGGACACCTTCCTGTGTAGCCTCATCTAAGTGTTCCTGCTCCAGCAGGGGGATTGGGCTAGATGATCTTTTGAGGTCCCTTCCAATCCCTAACATTCTGCGCTTCTGTGAATATGGCTTCAGAATTGCAAACTGCAGAAGGAGTAAATAAGAATTCTATAAGCTCAGCAGACCAAAATACCCCTTCAATACTTTATCTGACATTCTTATCACATATTGGGCACTATAAAAGTTTAATCTATTTAAAAATATCTAAGCAATAGTACAGGGACATGAAATTTTTACTTGTTTCTTATAGATATATACTACACCCTCATCAAGGGTAAACCTCTATTCCTTGGGAGGTCTTACTAACAGTTTCTGTATATGTTTTCCTCCAAAATATCTCACCTGTTTTCCAGTCTTTAGTTTTAGAAATAAACATCCCCCAAAACTGTTCTATAGGAAAGCTCTATCCTTCTGTCATTAGGTTCACTGGCTGAAGGTGACCAGAGTTGTAACTTGAGGTGTGAGCTATACATATTCTGTAATTTTCAGTCTTCTTCCAAGATAATTCAATTTGAAATAACACCAAATCTACACTAGGAAAAAAAGAAAAAGACATTTGAAGCATATTTTTGAAGGCAGCATGGAGCTTAATGGATCTTAGTCACATACTTGAAAAATTTTTGCTCCAATTGGGACCTGATGTCAAACTTTTCAGATACTGGACTGTCATTCAGCCACACAGTCTTTATTGTCCTGTTAGTGCTACCTAATCTTAAGTAGTTCTAACAAACATATTTTAAAACTTTCTTTCTAGTTCTTCTGTATATCAACCTTCCAGTACATATCTCTAAAAATGTTAATCTAATCTATTCACATTATATCCATGTATCACAAACTCACAGAATGGTTGGGGTTGGAAGGGACCTCTGGAGATCATCTACTCCATCCCACCTGCTAAAGCAGGTTCACTAGAGCAGATCTCATGGGAATGTGTCCAGGCGGGTTTTGAATGTCTCCAGAGAAGGAGACTCTACAACCTCCCTGGGCAGCCTGTTCCAGTGCTCTGGCACCCTCAAAGCAAAGCAGTTTTTCCTCATATTCAGATGGAACCTCTTACATTTCAGTCTGTGCCCATTGCCCCTCCCCCTATTGTTGCTGTTGGGCACCACTGAAAGTAGTCTGGTTCCATCTTCTTGACACCCACCCTTGAGATATTTATAAGCATTTGATAAGATCCCCTCTCAGCCTTCTCTTCTCCAGACTGAACATACCCAGCCTTCTCAGTCTCTCCTCATAAAAAAGATGTTCCAGACCCTTCCTGGCCAGAAGGGCACATTGCTGACTCATGGTCAACCTGTTGACCACCAGAACTTCCAAGTCCTTCTCTGCAGTGCTGCTTTTCAGCAGGTCTGCCCTTAATCTGTACTGGTTCCTGGAGTTGTACCTCACCAGGTGCAGGACCCTACATTTGCCCTTGTTGAATTTCATCAGGTTCTTCTCTGCCCAGTCCTCCAGTCTGTCCAGGTCTCACTGAATGGCAGCACAGCCTTCTGGTGTGTCAACCCTTCCTCCCAGTTTGGTATCATTAGCAAACATTCTGAGGGTGCACTCAGTATCTTCTTCTAGGTCACTGATGAACAGGTTGAACAGAACTGCACCCAGTGCTGACTCCTGGGGGACACCATTAACTACAAGCCTCCACCTAGACTCTGTATCATTGATCATAACCCTCTGAGCTCTGCCATCCAGCTATTCTCAATCCATCTTACTGTTCACTCATCCAACCCACACTTCCTGAGCTTATCTATGAGGATTTTGTGGGACACAGTGTCAAAAGCCTTGCTGAAGTCAAGGTAAACAACATACACTGCTCCCCCCATGTCTACCCAGCCAGTCATGCCATCATAGAAGGCTATCATGTTGGTGAAACATGATTTCTCCTGTGAATCCATGCTGACTACTCCTAATAACCTTCTTTTGCTCCACATGCTTGGAGATGACATCCAGAATGAGTTGTTCCATCAGCTTTCTGGGGATGGAGGCGAGGCTGACTGGTCTGTAGTTTCCTATGTCATCCTTCTTGCCTTTTCTGAAGACTGGAGTGACACTGGCTTTCTTCCAGTCCTCAGACACCTCTCCTGTTCTCCATGACCCTTCAAAGATGATGGAGAGCAGCATAGCAATAACATCTGCCAGCTCTCTCCACACTCCTGGGTGCATCCCACCAGGGCCAATGGGTTTGTGGATGTCCAGTTTGCCTAAACGACCTCTAATCTGATCCTTCTCAAAGGGGAAGTCTTTCTTTTCTCCAGACTTTCTCTCTTAGCTTCAGAGTTTGGGATTCCTAAGGACTGGTCTTAGTGGTAAAGACAGAAGGAAAGAAGGCATTTAGTAACTCTGCATTCTCTGTCTCCTCCATCACCAGGGCAACCACCTCATTCAGCAGTGGACCTACATTTTCCCTCATCTTCCTTTTGCTGCTGATGTGCTTGAAGAAGCCCTTCTGGTTGCCCTTGACATCCCTGGCCAGATTTAACTCCAAGTGGAGCTTGGCCTTCCTCACTGCATCCCTTCATACTCTAACAGCCTCCTTGTATTCCTCCCAAGTGGTTAGTTACACAAACATCCTTCTTCCACCTGAGTTTTGATAGGAGATACTTACTTATTCATGCAGGCCTCCAAGTCTCTTTACTTGATTTCTTGCTCATATGGATGCAACGGTCTTGAGCTTAGATTAAGTGATTTTTGAATATTAGCCAGCTCTCTTGGACCCCCCGCCTACCTTCTAGAGCCCTAATCCACAGGATTCTTTCAAATAGGACCTTGAAGAGGCCAAATTTCACCCTGCTGAAGCCAATGGTTGTAATCCTACTTATTTTCCTGCTTCCTCCACACAGGATCCTAAACTCCATCATCACATTGTCACTGCAGCCAAAGCTGTCCCCAACCTTCACATTTTCATCCAGTTCTTCTTGGTTTGTTAGGACAAGGTCCAGCAGCACACCTCTCCTTTTTGGTTCCTCCACCACCTGTGTCAAGAAGTTGTCATCAATGATGTGTAAGAACCTCCTAGATGGTGCATGCTTAGGTGTGTTGCCTACTCAGCAGACGTCAGGGTGATTGAAGTCCCCCATGAGGACAAGGGCCTGTGATTGTGAGGGTACTTCCAGCTGTTTGTAGAAAGCCTCATCGATTTCTTCTTCCTGGTCAGGTGGCCTGTAACAAACAGCTACAACAGTGTCCCCCTTATCCCTTAATTTTTGCCCATAAGGACTCAACTTCATCTCTCTCCTAAGCAGATCTTGATACATTCAAGTTGCTCTTTCACATAAAGTGCAACTCCTCCACCTCACCTTGCTGGTTTGTCTTTCCTAAAAAGTGCATAGCCTTCCACAACAACTTTCCAGTCATTTGAGCTGTCTCACCATGTCTCTGTCACAGCAATGAGATCATGGCCCAGCGACTACACACAGATCTCTCATTCTTCCTGCTTATTCCCCCTGCTATGTGCATTGGTGTACAGATACTTCAGAGGAGTAATTGAGACTGCAGGTTTCCCATGAGGGGTGCAGAAGGATCCACCACAGCTGTACATACCCTTGAAGTAGTTGGCCTTCCGTTTCTCACCTTGGGTGGCAGCTAAGGAATATTTGTCACTGCTATGGTTGGTCTGGCTTATTCCCCAGTTGGATTTGATGTTGTGAGCATTGCCAATTTGGACCCTTCCCCAGGCTCTTCAGTTTAAAGCCCACCTTATCAAGCTAGCCAGTCTACTGCCAAAGATTCCCTTGCCTTTTCTAGACAGGTAGATTCTATCCCTCCCTAACAGGTTATATTCATAAAAGAATGTCCCATTGTCATAAAAGCCAAAACCCTCACAATGGCACCAGCCTTGAAGCCAGGAGTTGATGTGCATTGTCCATGTATTTCTGGCAGCCCACTTTCCTCCAACTGGTAGAATGGAGGAAAAGATGACTTGGGCACCAACATTTTTCACTTTCACCCCTAGGTTCCATCTTTCAGTGGCATTTGTGCCCATGTGAAAGAGCAGCAGTGGATAGTAGTCTCTGCTCTTGACAACTTGTGGAACCCTCTCTGTAACATCTCAGATCATAGCTCCCAGAAGGGAGCATACCTCGTGGCTCCCTGTCAAGACAGCAGGTGGGCGCTTCAGTGCCATTTAACAGAGAGTCACCCACTACAAGCACCCTTTGTTTCTTTTTACAGTATCCACTGTGTGCTGCTGATACAGTTTCTCCTTGCAGACCCTGCTTATTGGTGTCTATAGCTGTTAAAGCTTCATATCTGTTTTCGGTTGTGATACTGGAGTATGGAGACTGAGGCGAAGCCCTTTTTTTGCAGGTCACCAGGGTCCAAAGTGCCTCATTCTCATTGGTGTCCGCTACATTTTCAGTGGTGTCTGCTACAGGAGCACAGTTTTGAAATCACTTATTTCCATCTTAACTCCTCTAATACTGTGCAGCCTTTAAACTGTTTCCGGCAACTCAGCTACCTGATGTATCAGATTATCAACCCGTGCACACCTTGTGCACTTAGCTTTTCTCCCGGAATGGGGTCTGGCCACTCATTGCAACCTGCCACCTCTACAGAAGTCTCTTTTCTTACTGGTTCTGCCTGGGTGGAACTGAGACATTTCAGGGGCTTTCCCTGCAAGAGTGCTCACCATTATGGCAGAGACCTGGAGCACTACCCTGGGCTGTGGATCTATGAGTAGCATGCATTGCCCTGTCTGCATGCTCCACCTGTGCAAACTGCCATGGACCTTCTTTGCCCATCCTGTTCCCAGCACTCCTCATCACCTGCACTGCTGAGGACCATTTAAATCTCCCACAGTTGCTCCTTACAATGCCCAAGCCTCATCAGCCTCTCTTGTGAAAGATGCCACTTGCCGGCATGAATGCCACAGCAAACTCTTTCTCAGGTTTCCCTGGCTTCAGGAGCCCCAGTGTCCACCCCAGTCCACAATAATATAGTGTTCAGGTATGTAACCTACCATAGCTGCTGCTGCTGTGTCTTGCTTGTCTTATCTGTCTTATCAAATGCAATGTAGAGAAATTATTAATTATTTAATCAC